>NC_141228.1:21109775-21709775 GCF_054856515.1 Filicampus tigris
GTGTTTATCAAGACGGGATATTGAAATGTCATTTGTTTGCATCACTAATTTGTGCAATGAAAAGATTTTGTTTACTTACAAACACGACAGTCGGGAAAATTTGAATGCGCTCCCTTTTTTTTTTTCTTTTTTAACGCGTTGCTGAGGTATCACATCGGAGCTCAAAAATAAGTGACTCGGACTCTGTTGCAAATAAAATAAATTCTTTAAAAAAACCAATGCTGTCTATCCGTCAGGTACCTCTCGCAGATGATGGGCCGTGTGTCATGCTGCAGCGATGACAATGAGGAGCACGGCTGGCGAGGAGGAGGAGCGATAGGAGCGCCTCCATCCAAGGCGGCGTTCCTCCGATGGGAGGCGGGGTCTGACGAGGAAGAGGAAGCTGTGGATGGAGATGGAGAGGCGGCGACGGCGGCGGGATCCGGGCCGGAGGGAAGGGAGACCTCGGGACCCGAGGCGCCTTGGGGGATCTCTCCGGAGGCGGCTTGCTCCGCCTCCAGCGTGGGCGAGGAAGGCGGCGACTGACGAGACTTCTTCTTATTGGACAGCAGCTTCAGAAGACTTTTCTTTTCTCTCTAAAAATAGAAAAACCATTGATTTTGCACTTTCTTAAAAGATGAAACGAAACATAGAAAAAATATTGGTGTGGCCCTTTCCTGAAAAGACGAAAATCCACTGATGATGAACTTTCTGAGAAAGGCTAACTATTGATGTTGCACTTTGTAAATAAAAGACACTCTATTGGTGTTGTACTGTACCAAAAAATAGACTAACTATTGATCTAGCACTTTCCTAAAAAGACGAGACTATTGGTGTTGTAGTTTCCACAAAAAAGAAGAAAAACTACTGATGTTGCACTTTCCCAAAAAGACGACAGACTACTGATGTGGCACTTTCCAAAAAAGTAGACAAACTATTGATGATGCACTTTCCAATAAGAAGACACACTACTGATGTAGCACTTTCCTAAACAAAAGACAAACTATTGATGTGGGACTTTGGTAAACATCAAACAAATTATGTTGTACCTTCTTAAAAAGAAGCCAAATTAGTGCTGTTGCACTTTACTTAAAAAAAATCAATAAAAAAGAGATGGATGCTGTTGCACTTTCCGAAAGAGAAGACAAACTACTGATGTCTCATTCAACCAGGTCATGGTAATCTAATGCTGTTGGGTCTTGAACAACTACGAAGAGTCCAGTTGTCTCACTTCAACTTTTGCAGACAAGCGATTGATATTGCACTTTCCTAAAAAAAAGAAGGAACTGCTTTAGAAAATGGCTGGCACTTCGTTTCCTACCTTGATGTCCTTGTCCAGGCGGCATGCCAGGGCTGCACTGGTCGCGGCGGCACCGAGAGCAGCACCGTTCCCGGCGAGGATGGGCACCGGCCTCAAGGCGTCACCCTCCAGGGAGGCGGCGCTGACGTTGGGCGGGGTGAGGGAGGCGGCAGCGCACCCCAGCGCCACTGCCGCCCGGGCGCAGCCCTGAGCGGGGCCGGGGGAGGGCTGGGGGCACGCGTTGAGGTGCGGGAGGTAGGTTCCGGCTGGCGCCGACTGGATGGGCGGGATTGCTGCGGTGGGCCGGTCCTGACCGTGGCATGCGGCTGAAAACAGAAGGAAAAACTTGGATTCGTCTTTGCTATTAGAAAGACAGCTAAATATTCCAAAAATGTAATTGACCTAGATGTTATTCCATAACTAATGACTAATAACCCAGGCTAAACTTGGTTGCTAGTTGAGACCTCAAGTCCCATTGGAGCAACTGTACCTGTCCTGACGGCATTGCGAGCCTGATTCACCGTCATCTGCGAGCTGACGTGGAGTGGCACTTTGGGCTGCTGGCCAGTGGCCGTCTGGGCCGCTGTTACCGCCACCGTGGGCTGAACAGCGGCAGCGGCGGCGACCGAGTTCACGGCGGGAGGATGTTTGGCAGAGTCGGGACCCGCCGCCACGGCTACATGGTGGACGGACGACGGGCTGACGATGGTGATCCCTCTGCCCGCCTGCGTGCACAGGCTCATGGGCACCTTGGCCTGGCTACTCCCCGACGCCGTCCTAAATGGGGGGTGCGAGCGTAGGCTATGTTACAAACCACACACAAACACACACACAGATGAGTGAATACAAATCGAGGATCTAAAGGAAGGAAAAATGTCTTACAGATTCCAAATAGGATCCAGGGGAATAAAACGTTGTGACATGACAAACTACAACCTGATCTGAGGAACTTGGACATTTGGGCATGTTAAGTGGCTTTTGCATGGATTGCAATTGCTTCCAAATGTGCAATCGGGATTAGATTCTGCATGAAAACGGACACGAAAGCCGAACCTGGAGCTCAAACAATCTTTATGTGAGATGGCTGCAAAGGTTCTCTTTGCATTTTTCTTTGTGAAGCCACTACAGAAGGGTCAAAGCCATTGCAAATGGGAAAAGTGTGATGATAACCATAACATAGGAAAAAAGATGGCTTCATTTTTATTTCTTCTTAACAGTAATATCTATAAATTGCCACTAGCTGACAGTTGCCATATGGCAAAAGCTGTTGGTTTTAAATAAATATACAATGTGTAATTCTTGTTGTTTTGTTTAGTTTGACAGTAAACTTAAATTAGGAGTTGCATTACAGCAAGCTTGTAGCCTCATTTTGGAAGAATTGCTCACTAACTATTCCATCTTGTGAAGCGAGTCAAGATCAGGGCCACCACGCAGCGACCGCATCTCCAATTTTTCCACGCAAATAAAAACAAAATCAAATCAAATCTTGAAAAACTCTCGTTCCTTGGTGCCAAGAATCCACAAGATGGCGCCCAAGCAACACTTTTATTGGCCTGGCCCGAGCGGATGGATTACGTCCCACTTTGGCAGGCCCGCTTCAAAAACTAAGCCGCATAAAAACAAAAACCTGTTAACCTCCAACCGACCTGCTGACTGGACTCATGTAGTTCCCGGGGAAAACACCGATCTTGCCGGTGTGCATGGAGGTGCCCTTGAACCAGCCGTCCTGACAGCGCTCCAGCACCAGGAACATCTCGCCCTTCCTCAGCTCCAGCTCGTCGTCCTTGCGGGGGGCGTAGGGGAACATGGCCACATAGCTGCGGCCGCAAAACAAACACATCAAAGACGCACTCCGTTAGAAGCAAACACAGGAAGTTTGCCTTTTCCTCACAATGCAGAGCCTCCGGGAGAGATGCCACAGCCCCTCAACCCCGTGACACGGAATTTGTGGGTCACAGCCGGCGAGGAGTCACAGCTGGGATGTTGTCGGCATGAAATCCCAGGGAGACGTGTGTGCAAAAGCGGACGCAGATGGCGGCGGCAGAACAGGCTCGGGGGGGTGGGTGAAGGGGGGGGGGGTCATCTAATTCTAAGCAGGTATGAGTGTGCTGCCTTGGGGGAGGTTTTCAAGGCAAGGGGGACTCACGGAACTTCACATGGGACCCAAGAGGAACCGCCACCCGCTCAAGTGCCACGTTTGATTTTAAAATGGGCGGTCACGAGGTAATAAAACGTTATGTAAACTGTACAAAAATGGTATCTTTTGATGGTAAATTCATAAGACCATTTCTGGGTCCAACGAGACTAGAGCTCACCCGCGAACCTCACGAGGACAAGCGCGACGGAAACCGGATGGACGGCGGGCGGCTTTCATAGGCGGCACGACTGCTTTTCCAACTCACACTGTGGGTCTTTGTCTGCCGCCCTGGTCGCCGACGCTGGGGGAGGGTCGTTGCCCCGCCACCAGCGAGTACCCAGCGCCTCCGGCGGACGACTGTGGCGGAGGAGGCGGCGGCGGCGGGAGAGCGTCCTGTGGGGATGACAAGAGAAAGAACCGTGAAGGTGGTCATTATTATTATTATTATTATTATGACAATCCGCCACAGTTCCGTCGATATCGGCCGGTAAACAGAAACCAGTAACTTGAGTGCCTTTGCATTATATGTGGGAACAGGTTTGTTAGAAAGCAGGGTTGTATGGCAAGTCGGCATTCAATATACTTAATATCCAGCTTATGAGCCTATATTCGATTGATTTGTTTTGTTTTTTTTTTTGCTTTGACTTAAGCATAAATTTAAGATGCGCTGAGTGATGGCAGTGAGCCCCAACCCAAATCACAAAAGGTAGTAGTTTGGCAGATAAAGAACAACAACAGTGAACAATTCTTCAAAAACAAAAAAAGAGACCTCAAGCTGTTTATTGCCACACCCAGTTGACGTTTACTGTCAAGCTAAACAAGAATGGAAATGAATAACACCTTGAGTATTCAAAACAGCCACAAAACTTTGCCTCAGAATAGTACAATTAGCTTAATGCTAGCAATGCAAAACGTGGGCTAACAGATAGCATCAGTGTCGCAATGTTAAAACCTGTTCAGCAATAGATATTTGAACACAAATGGTGGGACTACACATCGACAGACAATATAGCAATACATACAGGCACATATTCTTTATCCTCTGTGAACACTACTATTACTGCGGCTTACAGGAGTATATCTGTATTTATGAAGTATACTGCCTTCAGGTGGCCGAGGCTGTACATCAAAAGGAGCATCCCAATGATGATTAAGTTGAAGAAGAAAAGGTGCCTAAATCTGTTCAATAATTCACATTCTGTTCAGTTATGTAATTACTACATTTTATAAAATACAATCATATAGTTATTTATCTTCTTGAAAAAACACATTAAGAGCCATTTCAGCATTTATTCAATAAAGATTAATATATAATGAGACGGGAAGAGTCACAAAAAGGCAGCACAATTTTGCCGTTCAGCTCCTTGTTAGAGAACAGCAAGATGTGCACTTAGTGAACCATTAAAAAGTTGGATGTCAATTAAAAAGTTTTGAGAAAGTCAGATTACGTTTAAATGTAAAGGTTATAGTCCTTTTCCAGAGTATTGCCCTAATCCAAGTAGATATTTACTTTGTCATGTGGGCTTTTACCGCTTAGCATATCTTGAGCTTGGGTTGCTTTTAGCATGTTTCATAAGCATAACGTGACGAATGCCGAAACGGACCATCGGTGGGAAAATGTTTGGAGCCCAGTTTGTTTAGAAATGACAAAGCACGTCCAACTGACCTCCACTTTGCCTTCCATTTTGTACTCTGGGCTTGTTTGTTTGTTGCTAGGAGATGGCGCAGCTGTACAAGCGGCAGAGCCGGCGTCCCAGAATTTAACGCGGACCATATGAAATGACAAATCACGACTTGGATCAACTCATCTTGGCGCTTGTAACGATGGCAAAATCCCCCTTTTTACCCTTTAAGCGCCATAATTGTATCCACATGCGAGTGCCTGTCTAGTTCGCGCAGCTCTACGGTGAGGTCACCAACAACCTGTTAACAAGTCGACAAAGCCAGCAGTCGTGTGATAGTGTCCACGACACCACAACGCACCGCTTCAGCCAGCCGAGCGGTATGCGCACGAGGGTCCGAGCGTGTTACGGTCGACTGGCGACGCTGGGGCTGAGATAATTAGGCCGCCTGCGGGCTGCAGGAATCATCTGTACAAAAACATCACGTAGGGCTCCCAAGTGAAGCGGAGAGCTCCACCTTTTGTGTGCGCATTCCTGCTCATTCACCAACTCGGCATGCCAGCGTGTACACACGCACGCACGCACAGGAAGTTTGTGTGTGCTTTTGTGTAGGCTGAGAGCTATTATTGTCACTTTTTTTTTTTTTTTTTTTTTTTTTACAGCAGAAATGTGCAGAAAGAGGGTGATTTTGCTCAATTTTGATTGCATAACTCGTGAGACTAGGCGAGCATCTAAAGCAGGGACCTGGAGTTGCCCTCCATGAATTTTTGAAAATAAAAAGGTTGACTGTCGTGAGCTGTTTTAAGATGTAATAACCATGTTCACAGCTAGATGGCAGACATAATATATGACTTTTAATAACTTACAAAGTACTTTCTCCTTCTATCATTTTTGGGGGGAAATGCCAACACATCAGGGATCGACAAATATGAAGACACAAAAATGCTCACCTCAGTTTGGAGACTTTTCCGAACCAACTAGCGACTGTCACATATAATAATTTTACCATCTACTTTATTATACTTATATCTTATTTCTTATTCTTATATCTTCCGATGTTGTATAACAGTGACCACAAAGGATTTACTCGGTTGTATAATTTCAATACTTGATGGTTATAGGCACTCCAGAGACACAACTGTTTGTATACAAGCAATTCAAAAGCACATTTTCATAATATTTGGCCTTGAAATATTTGTGAAACAATCGACACAAAAGCCTGTGGCAACAATTGAACACGCCTTCCCCTTGCCTCGGCAGAGGTCTAAACCTACCAGTGGAATGGGTGTGTAGCTGTTCTCAGAAGGAAACGTGAAGACCGTTGCCGTGGTGACGGGACTGCTCGGGGGCGGTGTCACTATCAGTCCGGTTGTGCAAATGTGTACCTTTCAAACAGAGGACAAATGAGGCTCATAACATGACGGCAAATTCCACGCACACGTGACAAATGCAAATGATTTGGATTCATTGGGGAAAAAACATAAAGTAGAAGTCAAGTCCAAAGTTTTCTTTACGATAATACATTCTAAGTGGCCCCACTAGTCTAAACACGGCATTCTGATTAATATTGTGTTTGTGGAATATGACTTAAGCAGAAAATTCCACCCGTTTTTATCCATCTCAGCGGGCGGCAATTTTGTCACTTTTGTCGACTGAAAATGACATCACAGTTGTTAGGGCTCAGGTAACGACCAATCACGGCTCTGCTTGCGAACGAGCATCTATATTAGAGTTCTACAATAACAAAACGTCACAATTGGAACCTACTGTAAAGGATTAATGTTTAAACAAGGAGGGTTAATGCAACAAATATTATAAGACTCTTGATAAAAGTACAATTAATGAACAGCACGGGTCATACGTGGCCCCCAGGACATACTTTGCCCTCTGCCGATCCAATGTCCAATATCCTAATAACAGAAGGCACAGTTTCACCGGGGTGTCACATTGTGTGATGGTGCGTCTCGTCGAAATGGCGACCTCAACGCTTCCGATTGGCCGACCGCCATCAGGTGACACACGCGCCACCCGATTGGCCCGCCGTGCGCGTGAGAGCGCGGCGGTGTCGTGGTAACAAGGCCCCAGTGTCGCTGGCACAATATCTCCCTGTGGCCTGTGCGCTCGCTCGCTCGCTCTCCCCACGCATGACTGCACCAGGTCGGGACGCCTCTTAAGGTGAACCTCCAACTGCATCTGCAGTCTCTCAAATGTCTCTACGAGTCATTTCCCTGCCAGACCTGACGTGATTTTTGCTTTATGGCGTCAACGGCGGCACTTTGACAGCAGGCGTGTTGGTTTCCAAAATCCTCCCCTGAGCGACGGTAGCTGACCTTTGTTGTCTTTTGTCTGCCTGCTGGAAAGATCAGTAAGGTGGAGGTGGGAGGAGGGTGGTGGTGCGCTTTGTGGTCGTCAGCGTCTCTATTGTGTGTGGCATAAACACATATTTCCCAAAGGCCAATTCCGCATTAAAAATATGTTTTTATATGTGCTTTGCCTGTTCGTTCACACACAAACAATTGCTTTCACATACCGACGACTAATTTTTCATCACCATTTTATGCTTATGTGGGAAGATTTGATTGCTTTTACTTTTGTTAAAGGGGACATCTTGGAAATGTACTTTTTAATTGATTACAGAGCTTTAGGGTTCAAGTCACATGACTTGATTCGAGTGATACTGTAGTCCGCAATTTTAAAGAGGAAGTCGAGCCAAAAATGTTCTGCATAATAAATATGTTCTCTGCGCTTCCACTAGTCTAAACGGCATCCTGATTAATATTGCATTTGTGGACTATGAGTTAAGCAGCAAAGTCAACCAGTTTTTCGCAGGGGGCGGGCATTTTGTCACTTGCTGTCGACTGAAAATGACCTCACAGTAGTTCAGGGCTCAGGTAACGACCAATCACGGCTCCCCTCTTTTCTGAAGCTGTGCCATGATTGGTCTTAAAAAGACTGTAGGGCTACAGCTCTACCTGCTTTCTACTTTCCATGGGGACAGATTAAAATGAAACAACAAAAATATTTTTTACAGTGAATCCTTGAAATGATCAAACTGACACTGTGCTCCATCCACATTGGACAATAAAAGCTTTGCAATTGAGCATGGCTCAACTGTCTAGCACAGTATTTCCCAACCTGTATTGAGCAAAGGCAGACATTTTACATGAGAAATACTTCACGGCGCACCGTCAAACAAATATGTGCCAAAAAAAAGTATACTGTTACTGAAATGATCTCATCTCAATTTACGCATAAATTCCCTAATTCCATGCACAATGATTAGTTAACCAATTAAACGAAATTGGATAATATCCCGCAGCATATCGGGTGTTCATCAAGGAAGTTCTTCGAGTACCAGATTTGGAATTTGCCCCAAATGACTGGTTTAAACCAAAATGTCAATTTCTGGCATGGGTCCTTGACACTTTTTCATGTGTCCTGTTATGATAGACATGGTCACAGAATTTTGTGCTCGATGGTGAAATCGATGTGGGGGCTAGTCTTTTTTTTTTTTTTTGGTAACTTTAGTGAGTTTTGGGGGGTTCCTGTTTGGGTTTTTCACAATGTAACTCACAGAGCGATTAGTGCATTCCTTCGCTCCTCTTTATTATTTTAGTGCTCTTTAAACACCTTAACTGAGGCTGTCCGCCTATTTGGGTCTATTCACAGCGCAGGCGGCCTCAGACAAATTGGCACGTCTGCGAGCGTGTCTAACCACGTCCAAAACCTCCGGCAGCTGGCGACCATAAAGCAGCTGCTGTCATGTCTGGCTCGCTCCGCGGGGACCCGGAGGCCTGAAGACGTTTTTCACAGGCGAGTGGAGTCATGCAGCCACGTATTGCTTGAATCCTAGGAGGGAGCCTTGCTGGCATTATGTCACATGTCCGTCCTGTGTTTTTGCCTGGATGCTTCATATCGGCACAAAGCACTGAACAAAATTTTGCGGAGGGTTGTGACATGAGGCAGATCACCTGTTTTCATTTTTTGTGCTCAGGCCAACTACTTTGCTGCCATCATGTGGCATCTTGACACCAAGGAACTATATTAAAGCGAGCTCAGAGGGTTTGTTTGGAGAAAAGTAGTGCTTTGGTGCTTCCATTACAGGAAATAAGGATACTCTAAAAAATATGCATTCTAGTTGGGGTGCAAGGCAAAAGTCTGTAGTTTCCTCCTGAGTGCTCTCAGCATGTTACCTGTGAAGGTGCGCTGCAGGAAAGCCCCCCGCTGATCTCGCCTATGCGGGCGGCGGCAGTGGGGTTGCTGGAGCTGATGAGCACCGGGCCGCTGATCTCCATGGAGTGGCGTTGCGGGGGCGGAGCCAGCATGGGCTTGTGGGACATGGTGAGGGAGGTGAAGGAATGTCGCTTCTTGCTGTTCTTCTTGTCCCGATGGCCGCCGTTGCTCTGGGGCCCCGATGAGGCCCCCTCGCCCGACTCGCCGTTGGGGTCGGCGGGCTTGTCCGACTCGATGAGCTGCCGGGCCGCAGAGTTGAACTAGGAGCGAGAGGAAAATGGAAGGGGAGAGCAGGCTTAAGTGTGGTAGACACATACCAACAATCAGGCAGAATTTGAGCATGATGAGTTCAGGTTTAGTGGTGTATAACATATCTTACAATTCGTTCACCACAATAGAAAATGAAAAGGGGAAGGATTTCCAGTGACTAGACAAGCTAACAGTTAGCATAGCTTTTCTATTTCTTCTACTACTACTACTCCTCCTCCTCCTCCTCTTCTTGTTTGTATTTTCCATTTGAAGTAGGGTGCCAACAAACATTTACATTAATAACAGACTATTTTTTCGATGAATCGGATTAAAAAAATTTTTTTAATTTCCAGCCGTTTATTAAAAAACAAGATATTTCACATTGACGGTACAGAAAATACACAACATACACTTTTGATTCAGGCAAAAATGTTGATAGTTTTAAGCAAAAGATGTTTGCAAATGTCTTATTTTGATTAAACACAAAGATAAACTGTCTGCTTTTATGGAGGAATACAGAAACCGCAGAATATTTACTGTTGAGAGGCTGAAAATTAGAGGCTTTGGACAATTTTTAAGTGAAACAATGTAAATTATTACCGATGAGCAAAACATTTGTCGATTCATTTTCTAGCGGATTAGAGGTTGACTGTTGCACATCTAATTTGGAGAATACCACACGCTGTAAGAGCAGCAATAACACACATAATATTTTAAAAATCGGTTTGTGCATATTCCGTTCCAGCCGGCTTTCCCAAGAGCCTGAGTGTTAATCAGTCAACTGTTGAAGCAGTTTGGTGTGGAAGAATCCTATCAACAGGCCTTCCCAATCCTCACAGGGGATATTAACGAGCCAGCTATGAAACTGTCGACTTTGTGACCCGTTTCAGGTGCTCTGATGTGTGCGGCTCAAAGCAAAAGCAAAAGCACTATAATCACAGGCTCTTCCCAGCGTCGTTGCCCCCGAGCAGGTCCGTCTACGCTACATAAAAATGAAGCATTTGACTCCAACATGGTGCCGCTTCATCGTCTCCACGTCTGCCCAGTAAATCAAGACAGGCAGAAGTGAGTGCCAAATATCAGGTGGAGTCATATCAGGTTAGGATGAGCTTGAACAGTCACCCTAAGTTAAGACAGAAGATATAATTACTATGGTAAACTTACCTTTTATTTCCTTCCTATTTCCTAATAACCCAATAAAAGCAACCGGAGCCCCAAAGAAAACAGTACAATAAAGACTTTTTTTAATAGCTTCGTGTGCTGCTATTTCTGAGCTCTCCACCAAACTGTCAAAAAAATTCTAAAAATAAGTGTTTGAACAGGAAGCCACCTACGCGGTGACCTGGATCTCGGCGCACTCGGCGACTGCTAATTCTGTCACGGCCTGTTTTTCTTACCTCCACGTATGAGATGGGGAAAATTCCAATTTTGTCTCCCAGCATTCCCTCCGCCCAGTTCTCGTCCACCCGGCGGATGACAGTGAGAATGTCATCCTGGAAAACAAAAATATTTATTCCATGAAAATGACTTATTACATGAATCTAAACAGTCTATTATCTTTCATTAGCAGTGTTTCTCGTGGCTGCACCGCTCCCACTATGTGTCTGTTAGGTTTTTTTGTTACCAATCAGATTACAGCCTCAATGTGATGCCATGTCAAGGTAATCTGCCCAGTGCCTTCAGAATCAGTAGTGCTGGCCCATGTAACTTGGGCAATGAGACTGTGTCGTTAACCAATCAGATTCCAAATTCGCATCCTCGCAGGACCAGCGAACCGGCCCTCAATGACGTCAGCATTTTTCCATCCTCTAACTGGTTGGTCAGAGCAAAACCTGTTCATAGCCAACTTTGACGGGTAAAACATGTCTGTAGTGATCGGTATAAATAAATACTGGTGGGTATTAGTTTTTTTGTTGTTGTTGTTAATGTTATTAGATCAATGTTGATTTTGAACTGCTCCAGATGATCTGGCGCAGTTGCATGCTGTTATATTCCACTTTTGTCGACTACTGATGGTTTCACTTCAAGATGGAGACAAATTGCCGTATTATCTTGAGCTAAACTGCTGTCTCCACATAATGAGCCTGGTCTCGCTATATATACACAGTATTTTTGTCATGCCTTGCCTAATTACAGCCGTTCATCAAGAAGCCAGACAAAATGTAATTATCATGCATTTCTTCAGGATGCTTTAACCGAAAGAGAAACTTGAGAAACAGCTACCTTGGCGAACGGCAGGCAGTCCTTGTCTGCCTCCTTGTCCTTGAGCTCAAAGTCGTAGAGTGCCTTGCACTGGGGCGGCGGCTGCGGCAGAGGCTTGATGACTTGCACAAAGTTGGTGGGGAAGAAGCCGTGCAGGCCGCCCATCTCGCCGTGGTACCAGTTCTCGTCCACCTGCCGGCGCAGGATGATGACATCGCCCTTGCTGAACTTGAGGTCGCCCGGCTCCTTGCCATCATAGTTGTAGAGCGCTTTGGCGCATGGCAGCTGGGGCATGCCCTGGAATCATAAGGTGGTACAACGATAAATATAGTACAGGATTTCACTTAGTAGAGCGCGTGACGGAGGTGGGCGATTTTCAGTCTCTTGGCTTGACAGCCCGCCGCACCAAAGCTAGGCTAACTGTCAGTTTATCCAGTAACTACACTGCTGTTAAAAACTCTCCTTGAGATTTTGATTGTGGTGAATGACTCATGAGAACGTTATCCAAAAACCCAACACAAACCGTTGCGCCTCCATTTGTGTTCAGCGACAGCACAAGCTTCAGTGAGCTTCCTAAATGGCTATTGTTCCATTTCACGTCCCAATCACGGAGTTCGTGGCTTGGCCTAACTCAGTGGTGACCGCACACATAAGGCTTTGCCATCGCAAATAAGGGAGGAAAGAATCACTCTAAACACACCCCACGATACAGGATAATCACTCAGGGTAATCCTTCAGTGACATCAGACAGACTTTTATAGCAGGGAAGACAAATTGTTGTAATTTGGCCCAGTGATGCCAGTTGGTGCTGCTGCAAGATGGATTCACCTGCGAATCGGATGCACTAGTTAACCCGGAAGCCAATTTGAAAGCGGTTATTGATGCCATAGTGTTGTGACGTAAGGCCCACTTACACTGTCTGGAAAAGTCAGCATTTCTCTGCCTTGTTCCTGATCGCTGCTCCTTAAAAAAAGGCACTGGCACGGAATGGGGATACTAAGCTGTCCCAGCAATATTACGCCTTTGGGAGGTGGTAGCAGAGCCGAGCCGTGTGTGCCAGGCACAGACAGTAAGGGTATGACGTGAATTCTCACATCTTATCACACCAACCTCTCCTGACTCCTTGTTTTGAAAGCAGTTTAATCACCAAAATGTGATAAGTTCCCATATACAAAGTTTTGTTGAAATTAGTTTTCAGGTTTTTTTTTTATTAGTTTTTGGCATATCTGCTCTAGTAGAGTTCATAAATGGTGGCTGTCGCAAAAATACCCCAAAAGATTGATATATACTGTATTAGTGTAATTTCCTATACATTCCATGAGATGGCAGAAAAGCATTACTTTTGTATGAATGAAACACCTCAACTCACTCCTACATAGACGCCACAAGATGAGGCCAAAGTAATATGTTTATTGCTCTGGCCTGAGTATTTTTTCAACAATTAAAGGATACAAAAAAACAAAAGGGATTCTGCAGATTCCAAACCGCAAATATGTTGTATTGGTTCTCTGGGACATGAACACGTGGGAACAAGGTTAAAAAGTTAAGCTAAAAAAAAAAAAAGGAAAAAATAAAATAAAACAGATGCATGCTGAAAAACATTACAAGACAAATCCAGGATCTCTCAAGCAAAGATGAAAATACTAAAACAGAATATTTTCCTTTCTCTGAACTTGGCTTTGCAAGCGGAATATGAGAAAAATCATTGCTGAAACACATTTTTGGAAGGTACCACACAGATTTTCAGACTAAAGTGAAGGCCCAACGAACCATATTGAAGGATTTTTTTTCCAAAACAAGAACATAGATCAAGATCTGACACCACAAAGTCTGTCAAGAAACTTAAACATTTGCGTCCAGCTAAGACTTTCAGAAGTCCAGTCCCTTCATCCCCCCGAAGGAGTTTTTGTATCTTAGCCCCCAAACCCCTGAAAGGGCCATTCAGGGGATGACAATCCAAGGAAAGAGGGCCAAGCCAGTGGGGGGGTAGCAGGCCGGAGAAGCATCAATGTTCCCCATTCAGCGTTAGCGGTGTCTATAAGGGAGGCTTCTGCTCCCCCCCCCCCCAACTCCAACAACAACAACCATTTATCCTGCTGATTGCTGGACATCCTCGCCAGTGATGTGAATCCCAAACACTTTGGAGGCGAAATGTCGTGGACGGGGAACGAAGGGGTAAATAGAGTCTGGGAGGAGGCTGGATTGTCTCGCTGGAGGCTAATGAAGCGTTGGGAGGCGCTGGCGAGAATGTCAGTACAGAACGAGCGGTGATGGTGAGCCGCTCTGACGTTACCCCGCTGCACACAATCACACACACCGAAGCACAGAACCAACGAGGCCACGCCGATTGCCTCGCCTCGGCCGGGAGCAGGAACAGTGGTGAGGAGAAGGAAGAAGGAGAGGGGGGGTCTCATGACTCTGATAAAAATGCAAATGATGAAGTGGGCGCAAATGACACAAAGCCGATGGGATCTGAGGACACGGTAAATAAGAAATATCCGTGACCGTTGTAAGAGGGGCAAACGTTTAAGGAGTCTGCGGTTACATAATAGCTCCTGCATCGCAAACGTGTCCGCTCCATTGGCCACAATGGCCACGAGACACCATTTCCCACACTCATTTATCATGAATTACTTTTGTGTGTGTGTTGGGGGGGCTGCCTAATTCTGAACATAGCCACATCCCTAGTTATAGAAGGGTGTGCTCAATTGCACAGACATATCTCAGTTATTCCAACTTCCCCTGGAAATAAGATTATTTTTTCAGTTGAGTTGTACAGTTTATAGGTCACATTATTGTTGTGAAAAACATTTGAAATGATTCATCTTTGTCTATTTTTTCATACATCACAACAACATGGCATCAACTAATTGACGGGCGACCAGTCCAGGGTGAGTCAGCTGGAATTAAGTTGACTGACGCTTTTCTGTGGAGTTCAGAAGAATGCGGTGTGGAAGAACTTGTCAACCCTGACCTCAAGCCAACCAAATTAGGAATGATCACAAATGACAAGTGTTGCAAAAAGGGAGGGACCAATTCCACCTTATCTTCCATTTTCACTTCCTGTAGGTGTAATGGTGAGATGTCAGAATAATTTGGTCCATGCAGTGTAAGTCATGAAGAACACTGAGGGTTCTTTCAACGTGTAAAGATCCAACGTTTTTCCTTTTCTACTTTTCCAGGTGATGTCATCTGTTCCAGTCGCAGTACAGGGACACTGGCCATTGACACGCTTCGGCTCATTGGCCCACAGTCCCACAGAGGGACAGGATGTAAAACCACAGCACTTTTTAGGCTGGATTTACACTGCAGGTCCAAGTGCCAAAGTCTGATTAAGTGTCTACTTCCATGCGCGATTCGAGTGGCTTATTCCATTTGTCATTTATATGAACAGGAAATAACCTGCATGTGCAGATCCCCAAACTGCATGGAATTAACTCCACAAGCAGGCAGTGACAACATGGAAGTAAACAATAATACATAAACAATACAAATATTCAATTACAAAGCGTTTGGTTCGCCTGGGCAACAGACACAACTGGCATTTTACACGGAGCATGGCTGACTCCCACGTCACTCACCAAGCCAGAACCCACCTTTCATAGCCACGCACGTTCAAAGTTACCAAGTGTGGAACATCAGGATGGGGCAGCTTCAAGTTGACAAGAATAATAGCTTCACCTCACACAACATGCACATTTAGTTGTTTCATAATGCAAAATCAATTTTCATCAGATTACCCGAAACAGGACGGCATTTTTGATTCACGGTGACATCAAGTATTGTAACAATCAAACTTTCCAAGTGATCCAAATAAAACCGTAAAATCGACGCTGTGGACAAACGACTGAATCCACTCTCCCTAGTGGGCTACTATGTTACAGAATGGATAGCAGTGGCAACACCACCGGCACGAGGGACAATGATTGACGCTGACACGTGTTTAAACAGACAGAGCGCATCACCGCATGACATTCTTGTTGCGCTTGTCGACGCAGGAAACGTTCGGCCTGGACTTCAAGTGCGGCGGAATCCAAAAATAACCGCGATTTCCACCCGGTCAGCTGGAGAACGTGGGCTTTAAAAATACACATTTGGTTTACAAGTCACCCGCATGGAATCACAAACAGATATATAATAATCAAAGGCTCGTCTGGTCTGACCAAAACACTTTGTGAGCGGACTTGACACTGATCAGCTGCTGTCTACAATCACTTCTCTATCGCGGATAATGCAATTACAAGAGTGTGCAAAAGGGATTTAGCGGCTCTCTTCCAAGTCACTAGATTGCCATGAAGTGATGTGTTCTACTGCCCACGCAGCCACGATATTTTTATAGGGACGTTTGCCCCGTCAGCAGTTAAAGTCTGGCCAAAGTAGACAGAAATCTTTACCCCCACCCCGTCCCTCGTGTAAACGCCAGACATGTCCACACTCCCACATGGATACCTCCCAAAACTCTGCAGGTGGCGCCCACTGAGGGACTGCATGAGGATATGACAAGCGCTAGCCCAAGCGTTAGCCAGCATATCTGGCGCAGTCGTCGGCCAGGTGGTCATTTGTCGGGACATTTGTTGTTCATTAGCAGGTCATTTGCCGCCCAACAATCCCAGCCGCCCACCGCGGATGCGAGACAGGGAGGAAGGGAGATTCCGAGGGGCAAGAGGCCATCTTGACTCCATTAGCGCCGCATGAAATTGATTCCTAATGGCGTTTTTTTTTTTTTTTTTTTTAATGACCATTGTACAGCGGGGCTCCTTTCAGCGCCCTGCCATTCTGCCTTCGCGTCCTGAGGGCTTCTTTGTGTAAAACGCAGGAACTGGGCCCCGGATGGAAGCACGCGGGCGGACAAAGGGAGGCGGTGTCAGGTTTATGCAAATAGAAAGAAAAGCCTGGGAAGAAGAGTTTGAGGTGTGATGATACAACCACAGCAGGGGCCAAAAAGTCAAAGTAAAAATGACAATTACACTAAAAATAGAGAATGTGACAATGTGGCCAGATGAAAAGTCCTTGTCACGGCGTAATCTCAAGGCACATTGTCTGCCTCGCCATGTATCCGTACCTCTTGTTTCCATGGAAACTGTTTGGTGGGTTAGTGTATGTTTATGATTGTCAAGAAGTCAAGTCACTCAGCAACTTGTATGGCCAGCACGAGGCTTTACTGGAAGAGATGCAGCATAATTAAGAGCAAGAAAAAGAGGCTATGCTAATTTCCGTTAGCGCGTCTACAGCATTTTGCATTATACAGTATGTTAGCATTAAGATAGCAGACTTTCGTTAGATGAAATTATATGATTTGTTGGAGCAATCTCTCTAGTTCAACTGCATGTTTATTTACTCGTGTATTATGTTCTGAGCATCAGCATAAATATTCAAGAACATTTGCCACTTTTTAGCAATCTTTGCAATGCCGTAAAGCAGAAATTCAACAGGAAAAAAGTCCTAAATCGGGGTACCACTGTAATTTGTCTCCTTTAATACCAATAATAAACACCTAACCCCTAATAGACAACTCGCACTTTGAGGTTGGTCCACTGTATTCATTCTTTTGTGCAGTAGAAGCAAACAAGTCGAAAGCATAAAAAGCCCAGCTCAGCTTTGGCGTTGTGGGAATAATTCATCTACTGGGGGGAAGTTGCAATAACCCATTCAAGCTTCGCCGAGTACATTACTTTGCAACAACTCCCCCGCGCTTGTTTGTTGCTGCTCACAACACGGCAAATGAGGCTCGGCGTCTACCGCGGGCACAAAAGCGCTCACTCGAAAAGGCGCAGTCTGGAAGCCAGATGGATCACACGATGAGAACGGGAAGTTTTCAACAAGCGCTGAAATGGAAACTCCTGTACCAGGCTCATGTTCAAGAGATGCAACTCGAACCTTGCATTTGAAACAGGCAATGTACAGTCGTTCACCCTGCCAGTTGCACAACGCATGGCCGCGCCAACCGCCCGCTGAACCCAGCCCTCTTCAGTTTTACTGCCAGGTCCTGACCTGGAGCTGAAGTTCAGGGAGGCTCCTGAGAACCTGGAAGCGGGTCGATGATCTAAGCCATCCGTAACTGGTGTTGGCTACCTGGCCCTATAAGGTTGCCATGCGTAAAAGGAAAAATTACATAGAGATTGTGTGTCTATAAAGAGAAAGGTGAAAGCCACGAGTTCGATAAAAACATTCTTCTGGCGAGACATGGGTGCCCCCCCTAGTACGGCGAGTAAGCTATAGATTAGCCTACAAAAGGAAAGTGTTTTAGCAGGAAGCTAATATGGCTTTCCGGGCTGTCACACACACATGCGGTTCTCATGAGGGTGTATTCCTGAGATGTGCAGCGTTTTGTCTAAGCCCGAGTGGGATGGTTTACCTGGCCGGCCCCTCGTCTGGGGGAGGCAAAGCCTGTTCTGGGTGGGCTGGTGGATCACCCACTCTGCTTGTCTGACTTAAGGCCAAGAGAACAGAAGTCTTTCACTGCGTGCCAGTTCATACAGTGGGCTTTAACGGCCGGCTTCGCAGGGGCCCGCTGGTGTCTAGAGTACACACAGCAGCAGAGGAAGTCGGCAAGCTACAATGCTGCCGGCAAAGATGAGACAGCATGGCGTGCCATCCTAAAGCCGTGTCAGTATTCCGTTGCAGACACTCAGCACGAAATGTTTTGGCAGTTTTATAATGTGCATTTAGTCAAAATGAACAAAGAGTACATTTGAATGATATAAGATATTTTTAATAAATTAGACACAAATAATAGAATTTGATAAGGCTTGGGCACTTTCCAAAAAAGACAAACCATTGATGTTGCACTTCACTAAAAAGAAAAACTATTCATGTTGTACTTTGTTGAAAAGAAGACGATTAATGTTGCATTTTCCTAAACAGAAGACAAACTATTGATGTTGATCATTCCAGAAAAGAAAAACTACTGATGTTGCACATTCCCGAAAAAAATAAACTCTTGATGCTGCACTTTCCTAAATGGAAGGCGAATCATGAGGTTTGACTATACTAAAAAGAAGACAAACTATTGATGTTTCACTTTCATTAAAAAAAATACATAATTAAGATATATGATTACATGTATTTTTTGTACAAATTTGTTACTGCATTCATTTTAAACCACTGAATCTCCTGAATCTACTCCACTGAATCATGACATGAAAACCAAGTCATGTGCCAAGGCGTGATTTTTGGCATACGATACACGCCAGAATGCCCTTATCAAACAGCACCAAACTGTTGAACTTGGGTGGTAATGGGCATGATGACCTGGTAGATTGTTGAAACCTTGGATCTTAAAAAGGGGCCATTATAACAGGTCCCGATCAGATCAGGTTTAATTTGGTGGATTAGTACCAAGAGACGAGTTGCACATAAGAAGTGAACTTGTATCCAAGCTACAGACGGCTTTGGTCCCCAAATGTCACAGTATCAGTGAACGGAGCGGGCAGTCAATACCAGCTGAATACTAAGCGTTTCCTCACTTAAAAGCGGCTGAAAGCGAGCACTGTCGGATCTTTTGTTCCTCCGAGTCATTCAGCGGGAGCCACCTGCCCCGCTCGGACCAACTTCCATCAGCGCGGCGGAAGTCAAGGAAGAGGAGTCTATAGGTTCGCTATGTTGCTTTCCAGTTATGGTCTATTTCTTGACCTACATACCTGTCACTTCCAACTGGCCCAATGTTACTCTGAGTGAAGAACTTTGCTTGCGTCGGCTAGTATTTGTACACCCTTCGCGAGGGCAAACAAAGAAAGGATATTGACACAGAATTGGCAAGGGTCCTAGGCACAAACACTGCCGCCAGAAGGCACCGACCATTTTTTTTCACTTTTGTAAACAAAAGCGCGAGTGTGTTTGTTCATTCCGGCCTGGACTGAGCCCAGATGTAACATGGAGCCGCTAGCTCGCCTTCAAGTTCACAGTCGGACATACTGAGGGAGACGTCGCAGGATTATGGTTCTTCTGCCAAGGTTATACAGAGGATCTTGTCAGGTTTGACTAGACGTCGAGCGGGAAGTAATGACAAGTGTACTCTGATGAAGTGATGCATTGACAAGTGAAAATTCAAGTGATGGTTTGACTTTGTCTTTGTGAGGCTTTCTGGGCTGCTTTAGAACAAGTAGCAGCTCGCAATGCCTTGAGCAGTGGCTCATTTTTATGAGCGCCCCCTCAAAATAGGCTAATTACAGCGACGCTAGAAAGAAACAGTGTGCTGTAATTACTGCTCCTTGGGGTATTTTGACAATCGCATATCACAGACATATTCAGTGACATGGGACTTTTTCTTTTTAAATTGTGACAAAAAATAAAATGTCTCTTTAATGACAAAGGTCTAATGTGAAGCACTTTACTCAAAAGACATTAAGCATTGGTAAAAGGAAGACTTTAAAACAGGCATAAGGGTACGATGTAGTTCTGACTTGCTGAGTTTTGGTCGTTGAACAACTCAATTTTGAAATCAATCAACATTCTTTTTTATAAATCGTGATTTCATTTTCAATCAAAATAATTGTTTTTTTTTTTTTTCTTTCTTCTATAATCGTCCAGCCTTAGCGCTGGCATAGGTTAGTGATAGACTGCGGCTCGTTCAAAATTATATACATTATCATGTTACGTCACCTCAAAAAATATTGACATGACAAAACTAGTAAAAGAACTATGTCGAGGTCCATCGAGGTCCCTCTTTACCTACCTACTATGGCGATGCTAGAGTTGTGCTCCTCTCTTATGATCTAAACGCTTCTCTGTTGGGCTAAATGCTAAAACCAAAGGAAAACCCACAGTGAATGATTTGACATTCCTTGAATCGAGATCCCATGAGGTATGTTCGGGTCTCGCGTGTCATCACAGAAGTGAGCGGTTTATATTATATCTTCATCTAGTTCCAGTGCAGGCTCGTACCTCCATTTCCTAAAGAAAGGACAGGTACCCCTAAAATGAGACACACAGCCGATAGTTCTGCCAACTGACTCAGATTGGAGTGACAAAAAGAAATTACAGTTGCTACGGTTACCGGATCCACAATGGTTCAGTAAATTGAAGCAGTTTTTGGCTTCCTTAAGCCTTCGTACTAATAAGATGCCATGGAGAAGATGAAAACACGCTGCAAGGAATACACACCTGTGTTTCTGCACATCCTGGCCTGTGACTCATTAAAACAAACATTACGGCCATTTGGTTGGCCCGGGTCTGGATTTGTGTTTGTGTGACACAAATGGGCTCAAAGTGCACTTCCAGATAATCAGACGTGTTTGGGGTGGGACGCAAACAACAGGAGTGTAATCCTCTAGTTGTGGCGGGGCGTTTGAGCAGAAGGAGCAATAATGGCTGAGAGCCTTAAACACCTCGACTGCCACTCTTGTCCGCGCTGTCGCCCTCCTCGAGTTCTCCATAATTAATCACACCGTGTCGGTGACAAAGAACCAGCTGAAAGCAGACTCTCATCTCATCTACTGGCAGTCACGATTCGTTTGAAAATAAAAAACAGTCCATAGGATGATACATTTAACATAGACAAAATGATGCTTTAGTGCTTTTAATTATAGCGCGCAAGTTTCTTACTCCGAGGATCAACATAAAACAGACGCCACTCAGGATAAACACAGAACAACAAAAACAGTCAACTTTTTTGTAATTGGAAAAAAATCTCGTTAGTCCTATGAGGACTAACTGACCCTAAAATTACTGCCTGAAACCAAAATGCCAGATTTCCTGCGTCCTGGGTTCTTGAGACCGTTTCTGGAGGTCTACTGGAGTTAGAAATGCCAACCAAATTTCATGTAGCAAAAGTGCCTTCTTGAGACTTTTTTTTTTGTTGCTCTACTCATGATAGACCAGCTCACCAATTTTAATGTCGCTATTGGAAACTAGCTTTGGGAGCTGAATTTTCAAAGTTTCACTTTTTATAGGAGGTTTGAAAGGGCACATCACTCAAGGTGAGCCAGAGGCAGTCGGCAGCACCGTATCGAAGATACATCCAGAGTCAGTAATAGCCGCAGGGGTCGCAGGTCAAACAACTGAAAACGAATCTCTGGACAAATCATTATTTGGCCCCGGGGACGGGAAGAAAACACTTAACATGCCAGCAGCCAAACAGCCCGTGGTTGATCACTGCTGCTCCACCAATCACAACCAAAGGGTGATAGGTCAAAGTGATCCTCATAGGCCGAGTAGGTACTATAAGGGCTCTTTGGGAATAGGGCAGCCACACAATGAAAAGATAAGGTGTCCAGCAGCTGACAAAATATTTATGGTATGTTTACGGTTAAAACTGTTAATATCGGCAAATATAAACATTTTTAGGGGGTTATTTACTCTATCACCAACTGAAAAAAAAAAAGGTCAATCCTTCTAGGGGAATACAACCATAGCTTCTTGGGTAGAAGTGACAACTTTCTTAAGTATTTCCCCTCTTCTACTGGATGACACTCATGCTTAAAACTATTTTGTGGAGGCCTACAGGTGCGATAGGAATGTGGTGAGTGGGCTAATGACTGCTCCCATTACTAAAGTCATGCTGACAGACTTGCAAGAGATGAGACTAAGGGAAACGGGGGAGGGGGGGAATGTAACTGGGGTGGGGGTGGCGGTTCGTCATAGGCCATTAGTAAATATGTTTGGTCGCTGGACCACCCAGAGTTAAACCACTGCTTGTTACAACGCTAAGAACATCCTTGTTAAAAGTCACCATCACGAGCAGAGACGTGCGGGAAAATGACGCTCAAAGAGTTCGTACTTCATATGAATAGCCTTGCGAGGAGACCAAAAAAAAAAAAAAAAAAAAGACTCTGCCCAAAGGCTTTCAGGTGCAGATGCATGTCCCCGCACGCTGGCTTGTCTACACGAGAGCGTAGCTTATCGAGACTCAATGAAAGACCCCTCGTATCTTTACAAATGGCGTTTACTCATCAGGCAAAGGGCGTCGTAGCTTCTTTTTACGAAACACAATGCAAGCACAATACAAATAATCACCAGCTTGTAGTTCTACAGAAGACGGATGTGCAGGACAAGAGTAGACACGTTTATGGGGGTGGGGGGAACGAGGGAAGGGGGTGGGGGGGGGGGGGGGGGGGGCGATGACCTGCAACTACTCACGGAATTCCTCAGAGACGCTCACGCTAACGCACAACATCCCTCCCTGTCTGGGAAAAAGAGGTTAAGATGAGACAGAACAAAACAAGTCAAGTCCTTCCTAGTTGTGTTTGGGCTGGCCAGTCTTGAAAGGGACACAAAAAAGACAAAAGGGAACCACAAAGTCCACACCGGGGGGAGTAGTGTTACCCTCCACCAGGGTGGAATCACATGATTTGCTCTTTTGAACCTCTCCTTGGGAATTACGTAAACCCTGACACGGCGAGGATGGTAATTACCCGCAGGATAAGCAGCCGCTTGCCCGCTCACTCACTCGTCGCATGTTTTCCAAAAACACCGACGGGATTTAAAGCGATGACGAATGAGCTCGGCTGTATATGATGGACGGCCAACTTAAGAGTATCGTGTTCACAGGTTATCTACAACATCTGTGCATTTATTTACAGAGTTATTCCCAAATGCAAAACAATTCAATCACATGACTACATGTATGTTTGAATACATTATGATCACCAACGCTACAATCCAATTTTACCCTGTAAAAAGGATGACTGGTAACAGGTACTGTACAGTATGCAATGGGGAAAGTTCACTTCAGGTCACCATGGCAGAGTTTGTAATCGTAAACCCTGATCTGGCTTGTGTTTCCGATACAAGTTGCATAGGCGGGCCGGCGAAAGCTACATGAGCTACATAACTAGCCTTACATCATACCAAGACCATCCCTCTATTCCATTGTTATTATTTTGAATGTGACATACTTGCAAGTCCCCATACTTTTTTTTTTTTTTTTTTGCAAAACAGCTTTTTTCCAGTTAGGGTGATTTTTCAATGTAACGTTTAGATTTTTAGATCCATTTGCGCCTGTTTTGTTCAAATGTATCGCTGTAATGCTTTGGTGCAGAAAGAAACGGTCAGCCACGAAGGTAAGTTTCGAACAGATTCATTTCTGACAATTACTGTACACTACTTTGTCAGCTCATTGTTTCATTTAGTGCACCACTAATGTCTGTAAGACGTTTGAGAAACAGTTTGGGAATATAATTTTACCACAGTCGTTTGCTTTTGTGAATGCTGGTGTCCTGAAAAATAGTCATTTTGACGATGCACGGATTCTGGCTGACAGCAACAAATATTTTGAGTCAGCAGCCAGAGCATAAAGAGAAGCAATGCAAACCAACTCCCCAATAACTCCCTAATCTCATTAGACCTTTAAGGTCGCTCCAGGCTGGATTTAGACAGCAGGGAGGGAGGCCCTTGGTCGGGGAGGTACAGATTTTGTCAGTCAGTACATTAACATTAGGAAATAAATTGAATCACTGGGTTTGTACGACTGAAACATGATTGTCAAGATGGTTGTAAACACCTTGGTACGACTGAAATGACATCGAAATTAATTTCTTATAGTGATCTGAATAACATTGTTCGAAATCATGCTATTGCTGGGTATAAATAGGACTCTGGCTGATTAGATCCAATAAGGTTTGACTCAGAGGCAGACTGCAAGATAACAGGTGTCATTTTTCTTCTTACTAGACTTTTTTTTTTTGCTTTGCCCATGGCTCAATATGCAGCAAGGTCAATGCAGCCATGAATGAAATCTCTCACGAGTTTAAAAACTCAATGACTATTTATCCTCGGCCTTCGAAGACGCACCGCCACCGCAGTTTGAAGGCTCCGAGGAGTGAAGTTTTACGAACAAATACTCACGCTGCTCAAACTGGCATGTCACGTTGGATTAGCTCTGTTGCTACCTTTAGCATCCACGTGTTTCACTCTCCAGCTTCACTAAACAGTGCGTGTAAACATTCATGAGTGTAACATTGGGGAGATTTCGCAATTTAGGGGCCTCCAGGAGAAACAAGGGGTACGTGTGATCAGGAATGGCAGACCAAAAGCGTTTCGGGAAAACATCCCAGCGATGGAAAGCTTTCATGGCGCGCTTGCCAGCTTTGTGGCGCAGTGTGACGGCGTAATGACCGGCTTGTGTCACACAGGCGGAGGTCAGCCAGCCGGCCACGAGGAGAGGCTTCGAAACACAGCGTGACGTCATCAAAGCGGGCCGGCGTGACTCATCGACCTCAGATGAGGGAGGCGTGCAGGAATTTTAATGAGAACCTCTGCATAAGAAAAACACAAACATTCTTTTTTGCCCGGGGTATAAATCAACGACTGAATGACAAAAAATAACAGGGAAACAAAATCCACCGTCCGGTGTCCCGTTTGTTTGATGTGCGTATGAAAGGCCTTTAAAAAGAAAAACAAACTGTTTGTTAAAGGCTTCCATTACACGACACAGAGGTCTGATGACGTCCCGCAGACAACATATTTTCCTGTTTCCAACCAACAAACGAAGACCAGCAGCAACGGTAAAGCAACAAATGAATTAAGAGGCTCCACGTGAATCGCGTCAAGAACGCTGTGGAAAAGTAACAACATCCCTCTGCCACAGGTCATGTCAACTTTTTGGGGGGTTTTAACGATGATGGAAACACAAGAAGGTCATCCATCACTTTGACGGAACAGAACATCTCGAGCAGCTGCGGACAATGCAGTGAACGTCTGCAGCCGGAACACCCATGATCACGATCAGCCTCGGGTTGGGGATTTATGGAGGACACTTTGCCACTCTGTCAAGGACAAACGACTCTGAATCCGTTTAGAAGTGTTCAATAAAATTTCTGCTTTGTAATAAGCAAATACATTTTGTTCGGTTTAATTTTAGACATTTATAAACCAATACGGTAGATAGAGTCATATCAACTATCGACATTGCGTAAAAAAATATATATATTGTGATATCAAATTCAGGCCATATCGCATAGCACCAACTTGAGATACACAGCAGCACACAACACAGCACACCACGCACCAAACGATTATTTCCAATAATCACGAGCCGCCTTCTTCAAACCTGAAGTGAGTGGTTCGGCACACACAAGGATTTGCCATCGGAACTACCAAAATGTATGATTGTCTATGTTGATAGTTTTTCAACCGGAGGGAAAAAAACAATCACTCTCAAAACATCCAACACCGCACGATCATCGCTCAGGATAATCTTTTAGAAACATCCAACAATCGCTTTTGCTCATTTTAATCAGAAGTGGAAATGATCACATTTTGACCCTATTATTATCATTACTATGACCGTACCCTGCTTTTATGTGTTAATTTTAAGATTCCAACTCAAGACTGTCAAAGTTTATGATTGAAGACCGACTGTCAGACACGCTGTATGTTTGCGCTGTGGTTGTTTCACTTAAGTCCTGTCGACATCAGGAGCGTGCGCATTCAACTGTAGCCGACTCTCAAAATAAATCAAGAAGTTTCCGCTGTCTGTCGACTCAAAATGTTAAAAACAATGCTTACGATGTAGCAAGGATCTTCCCATATTAGTTCTAGCTTGATCTGTACCGCCTTTAATTGAGGCAAAGTCGTTAGCATTTTCCATAATATTCAGCCAGTGGCAATGAGGAACTCTTTGTGGTCACATTTGTAAATCCAAGCGGCAAACGGTTGTTTCCACTACGCGAGTAAAGCCTTAACTCACCAGTCGACCATAATGATGAGTGAAGACATCCACTCAAATCTCCCACGTTAAACCCCCACCCCCTGTTGCTCTTTGGCTCCAACCCATGACTACAATGACTCTTGAACTCGAATCTCGGACTCCCAGACAGCACCCAACAGCTTTTTTGCATTGCTTGACCCGCGCCGCCTGTTCTCAATTCACGTTGGCAAAAAAAAAAAAAAAAAAAAAAGCATGGTTATATGAGGCAAATGAGGGCATGGGGAAGTCAAAACATCCATGTTACCGAGCACCGTGGGATGTGAGTCATCAAACTGAAGGGTTCCAGCAGACCACACACTCACCCCCCCCCCACACACACACACACTAAGTCAAAGCAAATGCCAGAAAAGAGTGTCAAACAACTGGCGCGGCCCCGGAGATGGTGTTAAGAGGAGTGGGGCCGCAGAGCTGACTTTGCACTAAACATGTGTCCCTTTTGGTCACGACGCCATTACTTAACACACCCATCGGCTTCTGTTACCGGTTATTCCACTGGTGTCGGCTAAGCAGTAAGATCAGAAGGGGGCCCGAGACAAAACCCTGTTGTGCATCTGTCAGGCAGCTCTCGGCCCTCCCGGCCATACAAAAATTGGAGGTGGGGCCGGACATCCAAAAAGAGCTGCTTCCAGGCGCACATTTCTGGCCATCCAACAATGAAGAAGTGAAGCTAAGGGTGTCGAGCGGGGTTAGTGAAGCGCTCAAGACCCCATGCAGCACTGGCCCGTGGGGTGGTGGGGTACGGGGGATCAGAGTGGCCAATCGGCATGGGCTTTGATCCAGGGCCTTTCATGTTGTGAAGACTTTACACCTGCGTAGCCAGGCTTTTGTCTGTCATTAGCGGAACGCCTGGCGTCGGCCGAGCAGACGCAGAAGAAACGATTTTCACAAGGGAAGACGTGAAGACCTGCCAAATCAAGGACAATAGGAAACATCTGCAGAAGCACACACATTAAGGTGGAGCATTGCTGCAGGTTAAAACATGGCAATTTTTAGTCATCATTTTGTTATTGCTAGAGAAAAAGTTAAAATGGTACATTTCACAAGACACATTTGGTCACTAATAGAGAAAACACTTGTGTTGAAAGGCAGTAGTTCAACAAATGGCCTCATTTGTAGCAGTATGGTTTGGTTCAGTTTGTATTTTTTATTTTATTGGGTTTCCATTCCAAGGGTCCCAAATTATCCCATCTAAAATGACCCATATAATACTTTTCCCT
Source organism: Filicampus tigris (assembly GCF_054856515.1). Taxonomy (NCBI): domain Eukaryota; kingdom Metazoa; phylum Chordata; class Actinopteri; order Syngnathiformes; family Syngnathidae; genus Filicampus; species Filicampus tigris. The sequence continues at coordinate 21,137,362 of NC_141228.1, forward strand.
GAGAATAGTAATAATTTAGTGAAGGATAGTGTACATCATGCGCTTAGAAAGTAATGTAATGTATTATGGAATGTTATGTGTTTTCTATGTATTTGTATTTATATGGCTTTGCTTTACCCTCTAGTCTGCTGCCAGGCAGGGCTGCCCGAAACGACTATTTTGCTAGTCGACTAGTCACCGATAGTAGTCACAATTACTCGAAAATCGGATCATACGTAAATCGCAGCATATCGCACCAGCAAGCAGCCTTACTGCCTCCATTGCAAATGAGAATCTGTTCTTGATTGCTCAATGACCTGAATAAATACAGGTTTGAATAAAATAAACTAGTAAACGAATTAATTTTCAACTGTACAATACTGCATATTATACTGTCATGCTGGCACAGGATAATTTCCCTGTAACTGTACTGTACGACACAACTCAAACTCCCCCTAAAAACAATATTGCTGTTTATGAGTTAGCTTGTTGTGTTTGTATGGAAAGCTGGACGATCGCATTTACAATTCATCAAGCAAACCACATAATCCGACAAATCGCACCACAGTTTGTTTGAACCGGACCAAAACGTGTCAAATGTCAACACACCCTGAAAGCGTAAGAGAGGTCCACTGAGACCGGGCTTTACAGAGCCAAGGGAAATTCCCAAAAGCCCAAACAAGCTTTGAAAGGAGCACGAATGAATAGAGCGATACTGTAGCTAGCAAGGCGGGTCGCCCAGTAGCAATTTACAGGAGGGCCTCTGATCTCGGGCCGGGGCGATCCATTATCAGCCTGTTGACATTCTGATGATTTTACACAGGGCCTTGACATCTTTTCATCAACCTTATCCTCCCATTTTTTTGTGCAGGTCAGAGCTGCTCACAACAAGGGGCCCTTTAAATATTTTGCCTTTTTTTCTTTTTTGGGGGATCTCACGGAGGTTTACAACTGGAGTCATTAGCGGATTCAGATGTTAACATATGATATCAGTTGATTCACATGGTAAACAAGTTATGACACATAAATGTACTCGTAAATGTACAAACGTTCCCCGGGGGCAGTTTAACTACCGCTTTAATGAATGGTATTTAAATAGATGAAGGGTATGAGAAAAATCTCATTAAACACATTTGGTTTCTTGGCGACAATGTTTGTAAAATCAACCTACTTTTTGTCTCCAAAACACCAAGTTTTTACCAAAGTGAAGTTAAAACTGCCACCAAGACTAGGATGTTATCATATCATTTGTTAAATCCTTTCCCCCTGCTCTTTTTGGGGCAGCTAATAGAACTTGAGTGGGTACCAAAAATCTAGAGTATGGTTCCCAACCATCTCTGGCATGATTTAGCTGCGGTGAAGAAACGATCAAATGTACACAATTTCACTTTATTTCCACAATGGGGTGACAAATGAGACCGATGACACACTTTTCCGATATGTCCTCTTTAAAGTAAACAACAAATGCCAGCTTTCCAAATTCTGAAAGCAACGTTGGATGCTTTGTGAAAGCAAACCTCTGTTAGGCATGACAACCACAGAAAATTTTTTCACGAGACTTGAGCAAATCTCGTGAGACGCTAGCAAATCTCACAATACCCCCCAAAAAGTCTTAAGTACCTTGCAAGGTGTCGACATGTCTTGAGAGACTTTTGCATATCTCGCGGGACACTGGCAAAACTCAAGACCAAAATATCTTGTGAGACCTCTTCAAATCAAATATTATTTTGCTGATTTAGGTGAAGAAGGAAAAAAAGATCATCTCTCATCTGATTGAGTAACTCTGCACACAAGCTCCAAGAATGTTTCAGTTTCACCAAGTGAACTTTACAAGTGGAGATAACCCGAGCGCCTTTCGGGCCCCACCCCGAATCGCTGAGGTACTTTGACAAACGGCAGCGTTGAAAGCACCTCAAGTGCTCAAGACCAACAGGAGGAAATAAAAAGTGTGATCGTGGAAAAAAATCTCATTCTCGAAAAACTGTCGGCTGGTTCAGAAAGCAGTAAACCTCTAGTGTTAAATTATTAACTGATCTCAATGACGTCCGTTAGTCAACCGGCTGCTTTCCATTTCACTCTGATCGCAGTTAATCCGCGGCGAAGATTAGCGGCGGTAATGCAATGTGCCGCTTTTAATCCTCGCAGATTTGCGCTGTATTGTTTCAGCTCGGGGCAGACCGGTGGGACGTGGTTTGCGCTTCTGCCTCACAGTTCTGCGGTTAGGGTTCAGATATCGGCGCCGTCTCGCTCGCTCATCCAATCACAAATGCAACAGCAGGGCTTTTAGATTTATGATTGACAGACAGCAGGAGTGCAAAGTATTGCAATGAAAGTACTGCAATGCCCACACATGTGGGCAAGGAGAGCTATCTTTTTTGCATGAATGCCATCTTACAACTAGAGATGTTCAATACCACTTTTCTCGAACCGATACCGCGACAAGTATTCATTTGTGTTTTCACTAATACTGAGTACCGATGGCGCATGTACTTTTGATCTATTAAATTTCATTCACATCAAATTGTGAATTGTGATTCCAACCATAATGTAAATACTAGGGCCCAACCAGCTGTAGATTTTTGCCGATTCCGATATTTGACATAATAAAATTCTGATAATCGATGAATCTGCCAATTAATTAAAGACTAAATAATGAATAAAATAACAAAAATATGAATTCATTGATTATCGTAAAAAATACTTAGGCCTTTAGCATTTGTTTAACTTTACAACAGAGGAAAAAAAAGCTAAAATCGGCCAGGCCCTACTTAAGACTTGAGTGAGAGGACTCACCCGAACAAGATTGCTCTTCGCCTGGGCCCGCTGCGGTTGGGCTCCAGGTGCGCCCTGGTCGCCACGGGTTCCGCCGGCGTGCGCCCGTGCCACCGCTCCGGCGGTGCCGTTGGCGGCCCCGGGCGCAGCCCTGCGCGGCCTCTGCTTGATCCCGTCTAGGAGGCGCACCAGCAGGATGTTGCTGGGCAGCTCGTCCACGGCGCACTCCACCAGCGTGCGGCACTCCGGGCAGCGCAGCTCGCCACGGGAGCCCACGATGCCCTGCAGGCAGCGTCGGCAGAAGGTGTGCTGACAGGGCAGAACCTTGGCCGACGCATCCAGGCGCTCCAAGCACACGGGGCACTCCAGCAGGTCCAACAGCACCGACTCGTCCATGGTTGCGAGTACTTGGCCTCGGTCGTTTCAGCAGATAAACATGACGCTCACTCCACTCGTGTCACGTCACACCCATCCCTCGGTTACGGCCATGGCTTGTGCATGAGCTGCAAAAGAGGGTCAATGCGTGCAGATCAACCCATTAAGCCCAGGAGTGCATAATCGTGTTTCTACCACTAGAGCGAGCGCTGGTGCGTCTTTCTACCTTTCAAACCGGGAGAGCGGACACGTCACTGTCCTTTTTTAATCCAATTCTCCGTCTCTTAGCCAACTTAATGCATCAGAATATACACGTGACGATATCGCGAGACCGCGGAGGATGTCGTGGAATTTGTTCGAGCCGTGGGTAGGCTAATGGCGGACGCCGTCGATCGCCGGGACTAAGTAACAGCAGTGATATATAGACGAAGCGCACGACCAGTGGAACCAGTCGAGAATAGAGGAATTACCACTCGACTTTTTTTTTAAATTAAAATAGTGCTTCTCTTGCACTGGCACGTTATTTATACATCTTCGATTGAAACAGTAAATAATAATAAATTCTGCCTGTGTGAAAGCCACGTGTCTAAGCTCTTTAATTCTTTTGGAATTATGTTTCTGTCTATTACAGGGGCTGGGATATTAATCATTTTGTAAGTGTTGAATTCCTTGGAGAACTTCAGGTTTTCAAGGGTAATTCCAAAAGGCGACCGGCGGTTTTGGGGAGCTGTTGAAAAGGCGCTTTAGGCCTTAATGGGTTAATCAACAGTACCGAGAACCAGGTCACAGGATGTATGCAGAACAATCATATACGGCTGAAGTATATTGATGCAAAAACACTCGACTACATACTAGTGCTGAATGATTTTGAAAAATCATCTACGCTAATTGAGATTTTTATCCACTCAATTTTGCAGTTGTGATTTAATATACAGTTTTTCCCAGTTTTTTTTTTTTTACAAACACAAACTATAAATTAATCTGTAATCTAACACACAATATCAGATTCATCATACATAAAAGGTTTTGGTCTTATAGGTTAGGTTTACACTAAAATAAAGGCAAATGAACATGAATTAAAATGCAAAACAGCATTCCCCTCCCCCCCATCTACTTCAATTAGAGTTGTTAACTTCGTCAACAACACTTCTACTTGCAGTCTGTTCAGCATTCACTACAACTTCACAAATTTCTGCCAAACAAGTGTGGCGTAAACGTGTTAAATCAATAAATCATAAAGTCATAAATCAGATTACAACAATAATGCAAAAAAATCTGTGGCGTTTTCACTTCAGTTTTTCATGACACTATAGAAACAAATAAAACACATAACATATATATAAAATTAATAATTTGACTATAATGTCCCAGAAAAATACACCTCAAGTTGTGTTACTCATGCATGAATTGGTCAAAGAAGATTTTAGTCCCACAGGAGTCGAACAACAGAACCTAAAACCTCAACCATAACCTGATTGGACTAACTCACAGGTGCTTAAAGTTCACATTTAATCTAATTTGCAGCAAAGCGGATAGAAGCACCTGCGACCTCTGATCCCGCTTGTTCTCTGATGGCAGAATTGTGACACAATTACACAGGGATGGGACACGCCGCCTTTGGAAGAAGTAAATCTTTCTATGTAAACAAGATATGTACTAAACTAATGGATGAATTCATCTGCCATACATTGTTAAGCACTGGTTCTCAAACTACGGTACTGACCCCTGGAGGGTCCGTGAGCCCTAGCATGCGGGTACACAAATAATTTATGTCGTGACATTTAAAAAAATAAAATAAAATAAAGTGCTTCCATAAAGTCTACACAGCCCTGGTCAAACGCAAGGGATTTGTGATAAAAATTAGATAAGGTAAAAACGGGGTTAATCAAATTAAGACAGAAATGTCTTTTTCTGGTATTACTCTATTGTTGCCTATTAATTCAGCCACATGCAGCCATATGACTTGATTGGCTGCGTCATGCTGGGATGTTGGAACTAACTACTGTACTGTAGTAAGCCCAATGCAATGTGACATCACCAGAGGATATTTCAGCTTGCATCTCATCTCTCGAACAAGTTCACTGCACGTCCTGGCCAATAGTATGGTACTTCACACAACAAGGTGGGAGGAAAAGTCCAACGTACCAATATACGTTTTATCTCTGCTTGCTGCATCATTTCGTTAGCCTAATAGCATAGTTATCCAAGTCATATTTGAGCGCTTTCAGAAAGGAAGAAAAACAGCGGTACATTGGTGTTTTTTTTTACTAATTTGCTAAAATGTTTTAAATGACTTGGGCAATTGTGCTATTAGGCGAACAAATGTGCACAATTCAATTTAATTTGATCAGCAATACTGCACATTTTATATTGCAAACTTGTGTACTGTATATGTCATAGACGTATATTTGGTAATGGTGTCAAAAGTAACTTCCTTGTGTTTTTAACATTCTTGGCCAATAAAGATAATTCGGATTATTCAACAAAATGGGGTTTTTGAACGATATTTGTAAACTACCTAATTAGCAGTAATTTTGATTTAAAGAATGCATAGTAATATAACACCCACGTGTGCAATAAAACAACAAACCAAAATTGTTAACCTAATAGCATACTTTCCCAAATAATTTATTAACTTACTATCACAATAACAATAAAAATTTTTTTAAAAAGACCAATATGCTTGCTAAAAACTATGTTTTTTCTTCATGAATGTGTAGCGTCTCAGCCATCCTGGTCATGGTAATCAGCAAAGGTTGAATCGAGGCAACTAGACTCTTTTTGTTTGTTGAATGTGTCGTTTTTCCTTTTTCAAAACGTTGCAACTGACTTGGGCAACATTGCTATTAGTAAAGTAAAACTACATTCAAGTAGTTTAAGGCATCTGGCGATAACTTAGTGGCAAGTTTTACACTACTCGAAATCCCTAAAGGGCGAATTAAACATAAATCCCAGACAATCCAACAAAAACTTTACTCACCTCTTCGTATACCTCTTGTTTCTTTATCAGCCAGTTGCTAGCGTTAATAGTTAGCAAGCTTCCCCCCTACTACTACTACTAGTGCCCCCACCTTCCTCCCCTCTAAAAAAATCGAAAAACGAGTTATATTATGCCTGCCGGTGGTTTTAATCTGTTGTCTGTCACGTCCACGTTGAGGTTGAAGCAGTTTTGGAAGTTAAACGAAGAAGAGGAGAGGCGAGCGAAGACAAGTCGGAGCGCGTCCACCGAGCGCCATGCTAGTCGCTAGTTGCTTGTCGTGTTCTGTTCTGTTCTGTTCTGTTGGACCTGCAAACACACTGGGAAAGGAAGGAGGGAGTTGTGTAGCGTTCATGGAAGCTGGGAATTTTAAAATCCTATCCGAGGACGCAGCGCATCAAGAACAGGAAATCGGCTAAAATGAAGTGACTCTGACTAAAACGCTGTTAACATGACTCACAACTATCATTCATTTTGAAAATCAACGCCCAATACACAATCGTGCTTTGTATTGAGTGTATCATACGCTCAATACAATAGTGTACTGATTTCCGAGGTACACTTGAAGCAGGCGTCCGAGCTTTGTCGAAAGGGCGTGAGCTACATCATGTCACCATGTGTCAACTTGTTTTTAATTCCTTTTAATCGCTCAAAAATGCATATGTTAGTATTTATCTATATTATATATAGTATCCTCTCCCTTGCTCTTGAAACTGTCCCGGGGATGAGCGAACGTGGGTTCATTTGGCAGAAATTGAAAATAAAATCCACTTATCTGTCATCTTTTCTATAAAATGCCTGAAAAATGTCCCGATTTCTGTTCTATGTGAGATGAAGACAGACTTCAATTTGTGTTTACAAACAAAATGTTTAGACTTGCACAATTTGTGTCGCTGTTTTGCGTTTTGGCATGTAAATTCAGGTGCGTGCAGAGGGTGGGGCCGAAGGGAAAGGTTCCACAGCTGACAACCCCCCCCCCCCCCCCCCCAGGCATCCACTGTGCTATGGTTAGGGTTGCAAATTAGGGTTTTAGACTAGGGTTAGGTTTTCAAATCAAGGCTTTAAAATAGGCTTGTCGTTTCAATTTAGGGTTTGAAAATACGTTAGGGCTTCAAAGAACAGTTTTCAAACTCAGGTTAGGGCAAATTATTTTTTGGGGGCATCAAAATCCAGGCAACATGGACACATTTTAAGGGTCCATGGCTTAATAATAATAACAATAATAATGTGTAAGTTGAAATGCCATAGTCGGGCTGACGGAAATTAGCTTTGATTTGCACTGCTTTCCCTTCTTCATGTGTGGCACTGCATGTGTTGCAGTAGAGCTCAGTCCTGACCGGCATGTCGTGGCACAATGTTTTACTGAATCAAAGGCAACTCGAAATTCAGACTTGCTTGAATACTGGAAAAAGCCATTAAAAAATGCATGCTAGCATAATATTATGCTTATTGCGAAATACAACATGTGAGACAAAAACAACATTAACAGCCAAGCAAAGTCCTATTGGACGAGATTATCCTGGCTCTTGTTCCGCACTCTTTATGAAATTACAACCCGGTTTATCTAGTTTGTGGATGGTTTCCAAACTGTAAAACTGTCTGGCTGCGTTACACATTTCCCCTGCAGGAAAAGTAGAGAAAAAATTTAATTTAAAGTATGAGCATGGAAGTGATCGCTCGCCTGCTAAATTTCAAAACTACATCGGGGTCATACCGCACGCCAGGCAATCAACATTTATTTGGATCCCGGTTGGGCGAAATTGAGCAAGAGGGAGGAGGGACAGAGGCGCAATAAAGCGTCAGATTTATAAGGAGGTGGCAGTTCTCTGTCACATGTGATCTCATGGGAGCTGGCAGGACCCCGACATACATACGCACAAACACACACACATGCACACACAGCCATCTCATATTTCCTCCTCGTACCTCCGCTCAGACAATGGCCCCTACCAACATTTTGTTATATGCCTGCTTGACCTCCACACTGACGCTTACATGTATGGAAAGCCATTTGTCCATTTATTCACTTTGAGTTCCAGCTCCATGTACTTGTATGTCCATACTAGTAAGACAATAGAGCACACTAATAGAACGACTGCGTCTTGCAGTACTGGGAATAATTTTCACTACTGTGTAAAGGCGTTTGATCATTTATTTAACATTCTTGATTTGCGGCTTTACGTCTGTCATGGGTCAGCAGCCATTTTGAAGTTGAGAGCTACTATACTTCTTGAGTATTGATTAAATCCAAAAGAACAAATCTGCTCAAATGACATTAAATAATGTTATTATTTTGAATCCAAAAGGGACTGAGTCGATGCTGGGTTATTTATAGCTAGCGGATTGAGTTGAGGACAGTGATGTGAAGTGATGTTCATGACTTGGATGTAAAAATTTGAACGCCCAAAAAAGATATGAAGGCAAACAGCAAAGTCTCTTGCGTGAGTGCTCCCGCCAGCTGCCTTAGTCGTCAATTACGTTCAATGCCTCGCCACTTCTTTCCCACGCATTTGAACAGGATACAAATTCAGCTATTTGAATGATGAGATCATTGTTGGAGTGAAAAGTAAATCAATGTTAAGCGTGTTCCATAGATCTAAAACGGAATGTAATGTAATAATCGCCACATAGCCAGTAGCAGGTTGTCTTACTACTACAAGCATGCCAAAGTTGTTTTAGTCGTGTGTAGAAATGTCCTACATGTTGCACGCTACTGCTCTTAATTCCATTGCTAAATTTGCTTTGAAATCTGTGAAATTTCTGCAATTATAAGATAAACAAGCAATTACGGAGCCTTTATTTGTAATGTTGGTTGACAAGCATGCGTATATGAAGTATCAAAGGACAACTTTGATCTTTATTCCACCAGGACCAAAAGCTTTTGTGCTTACAGTGCTATCAAGATTAGGTTTTTAATAAGATTTAATAAGCCAGCCCCAGGCAACAAAGGGCCGATTGCTGGCTAATGGTGGTTGCGTGCATATATCTCCCCTCCCCGGGGGAAGAGAAGGAAAGGCCTTATGGGAAATGAGTAACATTTCTTTCACCTCCAACAGCCGCCAAGTCGTCTCTTTGACTTCCTCACTTATTTCACCTTTCCAGTTGAGGGAAAACAAAGCGCCATTCTTTCCCCCCTCGAAGCCAAGAGCAGCCAAAAGTGTAAGAAGCTGGTCGCTAATGAAACAGATAAGATTCGAGCGACTCTGGGCCGGTATGCCAAAGGCAGCCTATAATAATGTCACACCAAACAACAAAGCGCCAAGGAGTTAATTTAGTGCACATTGTGCAAAGCCCGGGCTCCACATTTAGGCTGAATTATGACTTGCTGACTCTGCGAAAATGCAATTGTACTGTGGCGGCGGCGCCTGAAAAACGTTTGGCTCCCAAATGACCTCCGGTGCCAGTGTGTACGTTGCGTGTCCTTAAATCATCTTTTCTAATCATCGATATGTCATGGAATGTCACAGCAGTTTTTATAAACCGACATGTAGTATGTGAGAATACAGGCCGCCAAGCAGTTATATAGCATCAGTCATTGAGCAATTTGCATTCCACGTGTGATTAAAAGTGAACACAAAAATACACAAAGATAATTTAAATCAAGCTGATGAAATGTGACGTTTTTTTTTTTTTTAATAAGTCATTTGGATATTATATGGCCACATTTGTAAATTGATTAATTTAAATGACAATAATGATTAGACACATCAAAGTAAACAAATACCAATTTAAAGGTGGCTGTGTCATACTGGTGAAAAATGAAATGACATAAAATGGAATTTTAAAAAAATGGTAGAAAAAAACTGAGTGTAAATTGAATGGTAAAAAATTAAATCAAATCATACGACAGTTACATAAAATAGTATAAACTGAATTGTGAACGTGTCACACCAATAAAATCAAAGTACGATAGAAATTAATTATAAAAAACACTAAAATACAGTTACATTAATAAAATATATTTAGCCTGAACAGTGGAATAAAAATACAATTACCATTGCAGTAATCAGACAGCACCAATGATTGTGAAGGTGCTGGGCAGAAAAGCTACGAAATGAAAAGAATAGACTAGAAATAAATGAATACAATTCCATTGCAAAATAATGACCTTTAAGCCAGTAGAGTTGGCCCTGACTGTTCACCACTCATATGTACAGTATACAATGCTGTGTACTGTGCAAACTTCTATTCCTAGAGAATTACTGTGTACAAGAAACAATATCAATACGTGATTGAAATTTATGAATACTTCAAAGACATCACTCCTAACTGTATTACTCAACAAATAATTTAGACGTGTATTACATAAACAGGTCAAAACAAACTCAATGCCGCCCCCTGGCGACCAAAACGAGCGGCACCTCTGGCCGGCATGCGACGTTGTAGTAATGTGTAGACTCAATGCGCACCTCGTTTGGTCCGCCCTTTCCGGAAATACGTCAGCGCATCCGCCATATTGAATGTGTCCAACCTAGCAGGCAAACTCCTCGAAAACGATGGTCTTCACATACGGAAAGTCTTTTACCGGCGTCAAGTTCGAGAATTATAGCGTTGGCATCTTAATGAACACGATTTCGGGGAAGGCGAGGTTAAAAGTGAATACCATTTAACCCACCGCAGTTTTTGGAGGCTTTACAGGAGGTGCCTACACGTTTGTGAAATTTGTGAGTTCTAATAAGAGAATCGTTTTGGGGACACTTCAGTTGTCTGAGCAAGTTCAGGGGGGACTCTAGGCAGTCTTTAACAAGTTACTCGTGGTATATGTATTTTTCTTATTTTAACACAATTTTTAGGGGGACTTGAAGTCCCTGTAAAGAGAAAATTCAAAAAGTCTTTCCAATTTTATACAACATATAAATTAACCAGCATGCCAAAACGTGAATAAAACCCCAAAAAATCAAGTATATAAAATGAGGCTCAAAATCATGAAAAACTGAGCCCTCGAACACTGTGGACACGCCTGCTGATAGTCACTCAAATGAGTTCCTGTACGAACAAACTGTATGTGCCTAACCAGTGTAACATTTGGTGGATGACTTTTTTTTTTTTTACTTCAAGTAGATGGAATGCTGCATTGGTGAGATAAGGAGGAGGAGAGGTGGTGAACATTTTCCATAGATTTATTAGAACAAAATTCTGGCATAGGAGCAGTGCAGAGCGAGGCCTCACTCCGCTTCCTCCTTCTCCTTCTCCTGAGCCCGAAGGAAGCTGGCCTTTTTCTGGGCGACGCGGTCTTTCCTCTGGGCCAGAGACATCTTGGCACGGTTCCATCTTTCGAGAAAGACACCAATTAGCATTAATTGGCAATTAGCAACAACAGCGGAGTCAGTCAGTCCGGAATCTCTCAAGACAATGTTCAGGACAGACCAAAAACAGTTCTTCGCTTTCACATCTGTAATTGTATTTATGTTCATCGTTCACATTTCACTCTTTGGTAAAGAAAGAAGGAAAAAAGCTGAAATCGTGAATCTCTGATTATAAACCTTCTGTTTTCTTAATACTGTTATCTTGAAACCTACGCTGTGTTGACCGTGTAAATGTGTCATACAAGCAACAGTGTGCGCTCACCTCTTCTTTTTGACCTCTCTGGGAGGCTTCTTTTCATGGACCGGGTTCTCACGAATGGCGGCGTGAGCTTTTTTGTACATTTCCTCAATCTGTAAAACACGTGTAGGAGATTACATTTTTTTTTTTTAATCAGACAAGAAGATCCGGAGCGGCCGTGAGCGGCTCTGGCATTAGCATAGCACTCGCCGACTCGGGGTTCACGCCGTTCTTGATGAAGCGCGAGAACTGCTTCTTGTAGGTCTCCTCGTCGTCCTGCATCAGCAAGCTCATGTACTCGGACACGTTGATGCCCAGGATGTGCTTGCGGTGGACCTCGGCGTTGAACTCTTTGCTCTCGGTGTCGTAGCCCGGGAAGCGCTTGGTGCTGAGGATGCGGGAAATACAGAGAAAAAATTTTTAGAAACTTGAGCACTGCTATCACCTTTCCTGATACACTTATAACCCACTTTGCATTTGATTAAAGGTCATTGATGAAATCATTAAATACAAGTACTCAAATTTACAGTGTTGGTGCCCAAGCCCTGTTGCGGACAGACTAATCCCATGAATAATTGATGCCCTCCCCTAAATTGCCTGCAAGATAATTTCTTGTTTGTAGACAATAGGTGCTAGGTTATTTCCAAGCAGAAAAGTAAGCGGCTGAACTGAAACAATGACAAACTGGTTGTGTTTGGGGTTGTACTGCCAGATAAACCTCAGAAGATTTAGTTCCCCCCCCCCCCCCATTTATGTAATAAAAAATGAATCCACCGGAACCAGTGTGTGAGAAGGATAAATCAAGTGGATGTCATAACGTGTTGAACAGATAAAACTGCGAGACGTAGTCACCACTTCAAAAGAGACAACCTAAGCATGTATGATTCTGATTGTATGATAACCATCAGCAAAAATAGCAGATTCACAATTATAGCTTTAAAATGTATTATTTGGGGAAATAACTTTTACATTGAAAACACTCCATAAGTACAACAATTAATTGACAACTAATCAATTGCCAAATTCAAACTACACTGAACAAACGGTGTTGAATTTACTCATTTTTATTTCTTCAAGTGGCTGCACAAAATAAAACCAGCTGGATACATTTTTTAAGTAGATGTATAGTCTACCGGTACTTCAGAAAATATACCTGGATCCAGATGATTTTATTCCGTTCTACCACTTAATGAAATAAAATTCAGTAAATTCAACAAAAGCCTTTTAATGTGTAACCATGTAGCGACCTCGTTTAACTTAGGTGTATAAATCTTCAGAAACTCTGCATCTCAATAGTAAATATTCTTATACAGAAAAATATATAAGCAGACTGATTATTTTTGTGTTTGACACAAAATAAGACATTTGTGAACGTCTGCTTTTACTTTGGAAAAAAAAAAAATCAACATTTTGGCCTATTTTATGTCATGTTACAAGACCAAACCAAACTGAATCAATTTGGTTGTGCATTTTCTGCATAGTCAATTTGAAATGATGTCCTGCGGTTGAATAAAGGGATGGATTCCTCAAGTACTCGACAGATTATCAAAATAACCGCTAGTTGCAGCCCTAGTAGGCAGGTCAGTAAACAAAGACAAAACAATTGAATTCAAAATACAATCAAAACGGAGTACAGCAACAATGCAGTAAAACATGAGTACCAGTAGATATCATCTGCTTTGTCAAGTAACTTCAGAGTGGAAACAGATTTCAGCCATGCTAGTTTTATTGCTTTTTTTTTTTTTTTTTTTTAAACACACAAACTCTCGCAGCTGGTTGCAAATGTTCATTTCAAGACAGACTTATATTGATGTATTAACGTTAGAGTGTGCTCTCACGTGTATTAACATTTCGGAAGTATTTTCTCCTCCAGCAGCCACTTTGCATACCTTCCTCTAGCCTACTTTTTCAACATGGGGAAAAGTTTTCCTGCTTACTGATTGCTTGTACAAACAACGGTAGTGCCCAGGTCACCACGCTTGCACTGACCACTTGCTAGCTGACATTAGTTCCACATCGCTATCCCTTTCCACGCCAAACAAACACATCTGTGACATTAATCCGAGCAAACCGAAGTCAATTCGTCAGCCAGTCTCCTCAATGATCATCTTAACTTTGCCTGAACTCCCATTGTATTAACAATTGGACGATGGTTAGCTTCCCTTTTCCTTCCAAGCAGTTTAATTCACATTACATCTTTTCGAGTGACACTTTAGACAAATTTAAAACTGTGTCATTTGGCCCATTTGCTTAATCGCGCCGTCTTGGTCAAAGAGTAGAACATGCAGCAAATCACACACGACTCAAACGGTAGAAAAATGAAAAAAAAAATTAAAACATTTAAAAAAAGATGCATTTTGGACTGCAGATTGAAAATCATGCCAAGCAGTATGCAAAAACACAAGAGAAAAGTAACATTTTCTCAAACTCCTGTGATCACTAACCAAAGCTCTGCTAAAAATATCACTGCTGTCTTTTTTCCTCTTTAATATTGGATCAGCTGACCTGTGAGGGATGCTGAGGCCTCCGTCCACGGCTCCCTTGAGGGCCCCGAACACCTTGTTGCCAGTGGTGGTGCGAGCCAGGCCGGCATCCAGGTAGCAGGTGAAGGCACCTGGCTGCCCGTCGATGCTCTCTACGTTGAACTCCTCGCCATTCACGTCCAACTGGCCCGCATACACCTTGTCCAGGCCAAACTTGTTCAGGAGCTGGAGGAAGAGAAAGATTAGTGGCCATTTTAGACAACGAGAAAACGCGTGAGTAAGGGGGGTGGGGGAGGAAAAAAAAAAAATTGGCTCATCTATAAACACTTTTAATTGTTGATATATGTAAGTGATATATGTTAATTGTCCAGCTCAACCAAAAATGATGTTTACTAAGACTGTAAAATGTTTTTGGGGAAGAAATTGAAGGTTGACCAGTGTTTCCAAACCCAATGGGAGATTCAAGTCAGATTTTTGGGACAGTCAACCACAGCTATAGCAGCACACATCCCAGAGAGGCCTAGAATCTTGGATTTACGAGCCAGGCGGCGATACGTACCCTGCGGGCCAGCAGCAGACCGGTGCAGTAGGCAGCCGCGTAGTTCGTCAAACCCACGGCGATGCCGTACTTGGGCAGCTCGTGAGAGTAAGCCGCGCACACAATCACGTCCCCTTCGATCTTGGCATAGGCAATCTGCGACAAAGCACGTCACGTGATATCAACACCGCCATCGCAACACAGATGAAGTAAGGCAACCCACCTGGCAGATGATGTCCCTGTTGGAAAAGCGGACGATCATGCGGTACTTGGGTGTGTTGTACTTGTTCTTGTCTTGCACAACAAGGCGCTTACGGGCGAAGTAGTCTGTTTTCCCCTCTATAAAGAAGCACAAACAGATGATTTTTATTTTCTCATTAAATGCGCAATATAAATAAACAAGCGAGTGTGAGAATGTACCTCTCCTCCTACGGAACTTGACCTGATACCTCTTGAAGTAGGCCTTATTTTTTACAACTTTAACGAAACCCTGCAGGGGAGAACACACAACGTCAATTTAATGCAGTAAACAAATGTCTACAAGTCAGTAAATATCATTTATGATTCGATATGGACTCGACGCGCTGTCAGTGTTGCTGGCTAGTTAGCACTTAGCCACAATGGAAGTGAACTAAGCACGTTAGCAACATGCTAACCGAGCTCACAGTTGAAATGACACGTCAGGCGTTTACAGTCAACGACGGTGTGAGGTGTAAAAACAGAAATTACTGACTGCTATTACTGACAGTGAATTGAGTTTGTATGCGAAAGAAAGTGGTGCGCTTGTCCGCACGGTCATTAGGCCACGTTGAGGCAGAGCCGGCTAGCGAGCACTTGGGCCACAATCCACGTTCATCATTCATACAGGTGCGTGTTTTCATACAACAATCGCCGCCGAGAACAAGATGCATATCTTATGTACGCGTGGAGACACATATTGGGAGGATTACAAACCATTTTGCAGTCTTTCTGGTCTCCTTACGAAGGAGCCCGGAGCCAAAGACTGGAATTGACTCCGCTGCACGGGAGAAAAGGAAGTTGTCAAGCGCGCATGCGCAGTAAATAGCGTGTCACAGGATGAGAGGAAGGGGTCGAGGGAGTTTAGCCTACTGCTCCCTCTCGCGCTGGGGCGGTACTGCAGAGATGTTAGTTAACCCGACCGCAACCACAGGGAAGGTAAAAGAGCAGGTTTGCTGGGTTTGCTTTTCTCTCAACCCTTGACAATCACACATAATAGAACATAATTCATGAAGGGTTAGGCTTAGGGTCATTAAAATAATAGTAATCATGGGTTAGTATTAACACGTTACATTTACCTGTTACATTTACTTAAAGAGTAGTCTTCATTAATTTTACATGTGTGGCTTGATTGGTAGTTATTCATTTAACACACAAGCCCTGAAAAATACACACTTAAATTGACATATTTCACTTTTATGGCAACATTTTCAACATACGGGTATGTCCATGTTGGGTCCAACGAAAGGTAATGTGTGTATACTCACTGTCGGATAAGGAGGAGGACACAAAGAAAACAATGCCATAATTCATTGCAAAGGTTTGCAACGGGTTCACTAGAAACAGCAAACAAGGTGCACACTGGCATGTTATTCCAGAATTTTTAGAAATAAATGTACTTCGCAAGTTTTGTCAAGCCTCCGAAGTGCACAATTGCATGTGTCGAAAACATTTCAGGGATGAGAAATGGTTTATATTTTGAGATGGGACACGCCATGCAGGTGACATTAAAAACCACGCCGTGCCAAGTGTTTTAACGAGCTAGAGAGGTGGGAGCTGAACTGCCCATGGGAAGATCTGTGCTTCTCACACTTTTGCCATCTGTGGCAGCACATGCGATGCTTGTGGGGCGGGCGTTACGATCAAAATGTGCCTGCGCTCGTAAATTAAGCCTCTGCTACACATAACAGCGCTCTTTTGATCATGCGCTTGAGGCAGCAGATATTAAATGGAGGATTGTCCATGCGTGTGTAGCTGGTGAGCAAGGAACATGTCGCTGCACCTCCTCATCCACTCGTTCTCCAAAGTGTATTTCATGTCATCAAAAGACCATCGGGCACCGCATCTTTCACATCAAAAGGCTGCCTCAGCTCTCTTCATAGCGCTACTTCTTACTGCCCTTTACTTTACTCAGGTGGATTTTCCAACATAGTTTCAGCAAATCTCCTGACACCCAAACTAACAGGTCAGCGCGAGGTTTGTTTGCCTGTCAGTGCACGGCAAATGATTGACGCCTTGGCTGTCATGCCTTCTGACTATCCATCCATCCATTATCTGTACCGCTTCTCCTCACAAGGGTCGCGGGGCGTGCTGGAGCCTATCCCAGCTGTCTTTGGGCAGTGGGCGGGGGACACCCTGAATTGGTTGCCAGCCAATCGCAGGGCACACAGAGACAAACATCCGCACTCACAATCACACCTAGGGGCAATTTAGAGTATCCAATCAACTTACCATGCATGTTTTTGGAATGTGGGAGGAAACCGGAGTACCCGGAGGAAACCCACGCAGGCACGGGGAGAACATGCAAACTCCACACAGGGAGGCCGGAGCCGGGATCGAACCCACGACCTCTGAACTGTGAGGCGGACGTGCTAACCAGTCGACCACCGTGCCGCCACCCTTCTGACTAATTGGTTGTTATTCCTTGGGTAGTGGTTTGTTAAAATCAAAAAATTACAAAATGCCAGAGAGGGCTTTCGTTTGTTCTCAGATCATTTTACCAATTTAAAAACTGACAGTTTTAACAAATCAGTGTGCAGGTTTTACTCCCAAACAGTCATTAAGATGGATCAAAACATGTCCGAAATAGAAAATATTCTATTCTCCTCTCACCATGGAGATGTTCTGCGTCATATTCTTCTTTTTTTTTTTCTATTACTGCGTGCGCAGGCAGGAGTGCCCTGCCAGCCAGCAACAATAGAAATGCGTCAGCGTTGCTGGTGTGAAACCAGAAAAGTGGGTTTCACGGCTGCTTGTGCGGTATGGAACGCAGGCCGTCGCATTAGTCACATTTTCACTCCAGCAGGTAGGGAGGCATTGCCCTGACACGCTGGTGGGAACCTTCACTTTCTATCCACTGGGATACATTTTCGCTCACTGGTTGACAGACTGAGACGATACATTGCACCATAATTGTGGATTATGCTTATTATAGCTTATTTTTGTTGAACTTTTCTGCAATTAATGCAAGATGCCTTAACTCAAGGAGCCACCAGTAATCTGACACGCAACAAGTGTTGCAGTGATTTATCTTTCTTCTAAATGCCAGCTGAACTTCAGGTAAGGCATTCTTGGGAGTCAGGTGCTGATCAGATAAGAGGGGCACACTAGAGTGACTATGTGTACATACTGTACATTAAGACATTTAACAATAGCTTTTGGGGGTTTGTGCCTTTTAAAGGCCAAACACAGGAGTTTATGGAGGTTTTGTGTTAAAAAATTGAGAAAAAAGATACGTTTTGGTGCCTTTTGTTAGAGTCTTATCTTGTTTAAAATCTATAGTAGGACATAAAATTACACTGTGCATTGTGGCCACACTCCACAAAGGCTCTTCACAATCCAATACAATTGTTTCAAAAGCAAATGAACAGTCAAATATGTGGGACTTAATAAAAAAAAAAGGATGAATAGATACTACATAGTGGGTGAAAAGTGACTCGGCATTAAAAATAGGAAATAAAATCCGGATTTCCATTACAAATTTATTGAAACAAGTGATACATGTTCTCTATCACGGGGGGAAATTAAAGTAAATCTTCATGTTTCAACGGGAGCACTGGTGGCACATTATGATGACTACATGTTCATTTTGGGCACCTGGAAAATAAGAAAAAATACATTAAGAAATACTATTATTACTGTTTTCTGTTCAAAACGCTTTTTTTTAGTGACTTCGGTGATATAATTTTTTAAAAAAGCAATACCTAATGCCTAGATACTTTTCACCATCCAGTATACAATGGTACGTTTGTATGACTGTGGTCACTGAACAAATTAAACACATATCTCAAATTTGTATTTCAAATTATTGTTCCCCATTAAAATGGACGGAAATGTAAGTCATCCCCACCAAAAGGCAAGGCAAGGCAGCTTTATTTATATAGGTTAGTGCACTTCATACACAAGCACTTTACATAGTTAAAAATACTTAATTCAAAGGCATTTACAAACAAAAGAAATTAAGACATTTCAAAGAAAGGGGGGAAATTGTGGAGTTGAAGACATTTAAAAGCAAAGAATAAAGTAGTTTACTATGACTAAAAGTACTATGACCCTTTCTTTCGTGATGAATGAAACCAAGTGTCATATTTGAGGTGTAGTTGCGCACTCCAGACAGGCGGCGTCACTGACGTCGAGGCGAAGAGCGAGTAGGTGACGCATGCGCAGTAGCATGTAAACACCGCCTGTACACATAGGCCGTCTGCCTGAGACTTTGCTGTCCACGTATTAGACGGCCGCAATGGCACCCAGCCCACGCGAGGAGACACCCGACAGTAAGCCTAAGCAACGCTAGCGCGTCCTGGTGGAAAAGAGTCGGGGGGAAAAAAACAACTTTTTCTTGGTTTGTTTCTACGCGAGAATGCGCCGTCCGATAGCTTGATGCACGGGAAGCAAGCCAAGCGAGGAAGTTTGGCTCGCCGTGTTAAAATCGCTTCAAGGTAAATGGCTGTTCTATTTCTTTTTCTCTCTTCTTCCTCTCGGGTCTGTCTAATTGCTGAAATCCTCCATAAAACACCGGCTATTAATGATTAATTAGAAATTAGCATTACATGTAATGTTTTATGAGTTAGCTGTTAGCCAGCTAGCCGCATCGTTAGCTTTGGGTCCCTCTTTTGTGATTATGCAGACAAGTTGTGACCTTAAATTGAAAACTCGACTGTTTATCTCGCAAACTTGTGTGCTGGGATATTAAATTCACCTGAGGTGGCGAGTTAGTTGGTAACACTGTGGATGCTCGATGATGAGTATCTCCTTTCAACACTCAACACCAGGCAGCCATAAAAGGAGCAGATGTTGCTCCTTGTATTGTTGCTTCCAAGTGGGTCGCTTGTCTGCTCAACAGATGAAAGATGAGGAAGAACACAATGTCACGACTGAATGTGATATAGAGTCGGACGACTCCTGAATCAGCTTACATTTTATGATTTGAATCATACTGGATCAGGAAACACAAGTCCAGGATCTTCTCTGAGTCCTCTGGCTGGCTGTTTTTACGTGCAAATGATGAGTTAGTGGAGTCACTGGAGACACAATGGAGGATTGCACAATGGATGCACTGCAAACCTGATTTACTTTGTTCAGTGACTCGAGTTTGAGGACTCAAGATTTGGTTCAATGCAGATGATTTGATTCACTGCCTCATGTTAGCCCATTTGCTGGTAACATGGCAGACTTGCATGATTTGGTTCAATGACTCCAGACACTAATAACAAGGCTGACTCGGATGTTTTTGATAACTGACTTGAGTTGGCAGGCTCACTGTAAACACGGTAGACTTGGATTATTTGGTCTCTGACTGTAATTAACAGATGATTTGGTTCACTGGCTTGAGTTTGCAGACTCGGAGGAAGGTGTTCACTAAAACTCAAGTTAGCCGACTCGTCAGAAACACAGACTCAGGATGATTTGATTCACCAACTCAAGTGAGCCGACTCACTAGCAACAACACTGATTCACTGATTCTTTACTCAAATGACTCGCTTCACTGACTCGAGCCAACAGTCAACACATGACTCTTTTTTGTATTGTGAGGGGGAAGGGTAAAGTGGTACCTTGACTTACAAGTGACCCAAATTAGAAGTTTTTAGACTTCAGGCCGCCGCTTGACCAACATTTTTTTTTGTCCCGCGTTGCGAGCATGACTTGGCATTCTTTTCATAATTTTTTTATACAGTACAACTGGAGAATACTGGAGAGTGCCATTCTTCCTGAAAAAAAAAAACGTTTTGGCACACTAGAACGTATTAATTGCATGTTTATTCATTTCAATTGGGAAAGGTGATTTGAGATGTGTGTGAGTTAAAAGTGTGCTTTCAGAACAAATTAAACTCACGAACAAAGTCTATTTTCCGGCCTTTACAGTAAAAATAAAGCAAAATGAAACTTGAGTAGTATGTGCATATACTTTATAAACCGGAAACGACATTGCCTCAAGTGTCTCGTACAATTTGAGCGAGTGACTCAGCGTAACCCGAGTCCGTGAGATGAAGTGATTTTATCAGCATTGATCTGCAAGTGGCAACATGCGCTTCTACCAGAGCGGATTCAGTAAGTCCATCACGACTCCTTCTTGTGGGTTTGTCCTCGTTTTAGTTTAGTGCGGTGATGACAAGGCAGCAGCAAAGGAGGAAATAAAAGTGTTAATGTTGCACATCAGTCAGCATCGGTGTGGTGACTCCAGCCCGATAGCTGAATTTAAAGCGCTTTTGAGTCTAATGAGTTGTCATTTTGTGCGTGAAGGGGTGTTCAGCTGCACTGCATCCTACTGAGAGCAGCTGTGTCCAATATTGAGAAAACTACGGATACCAAAATATGAGCTGCAAACTACAAAACCAACTAACAAACATACAGTGGAACTTCAAAGTTCTACAGTACTAGAAAGGTGTAAATGTATGCCCTCAATTTTTTTTTTTTAAATTTATCAAAATAGAAACACGTTTCAGACTGTAGTAAATTCCAATAAATAAAAGATTATCAAATAAACCTAATAATATATTCAATATATAAATAAATAGAATATTTATTCATGTGTAAAAGTTTCTAAAAAGTAAAAGAAAAATAAAGTCAAAGAATCTCTTTTTTTTCCAGAAAGTATATTATTGAGTTTTTTTCCCCTGCACCACACTATTCAGTATGGCCTGACACTGTTTCAAATGCCTCGACAGTTGAACTGTCAAAAGATGTGACGTCTCCGAGCCAGAGGCTGAGCTGCGCTGTAGTTGCTCATGGAGTTGATTTAGTTACTGTGGAATGTAACAACACAGACAAAGAATAATTGGCATATTATCTTTACCATGTAATCTAGCAAGTACATGAGTGTGAACACATGTTGCATGACAGTAGATAAATTATTCAAATTAAACAAACAACCTTCACATTGACATCAGTAGTGTTAGCTTACATACTAGCCTAAATAATATTCCTGCGCAAAGTGATGTGACATCACACATGGTCAAATAAATGTGCACACTTGCACTTCACACAAACTGGAAGAGTCATTAAACTCACCCTACGACATTTACACACAATAACATGTTAAGAATGTAGGCGAATACACAGGCTACTCTTTAGTAGTAGTAGCTGCTAGTAGTATTCAGCAGTAGTAGCTGCATCGGGAGATAAGCAAAAACTTTCCCTTTCACTCTCCCCTCGTACAAAGTGCATTCAAGGACCGCCAACAAAACAGGATATCTGAAAATGCCGATAGCAAAAAAAAAAAAAGCAATGAATTAAAGTTAATGGCAAATCCAAGATGACAACAAAGCAATGTTTTTTTATATAACAAGTTGGTGACTTATGTAGCTGTCACTACAGTAATCTATACGATATCTGTTTTTGTGCTTTTTCTTGAATGTTCCACAAGATGGCGCCAGTATTTGTATCGGGGCGGAGCTTAGTGTAACATGGGTTATTAGTGGAAGTCGCGAAGAGTCTTTTGTATGTTTTTGCTGGTGCATTTTTCTCGAAGTCAAATGATCTGTAAGCCTTTTATTTTTAAGGGTTATGCAAGACGAGTTTGAAGATGTTTTACGGTTTGAACTACAACTATAGGAAACTATATAAACCTTTTTAGGAGGGGGGGGGTTAGGGGGTCAATTGCTTGCATTTGAGAGGCCGGTGACGTTTACACAGTTTTAGGGTCTATTTTACAGCCTTCGTAGTAAAAGAAAAGCGAAAATACAAGTAAAGTATGTGTGTACAAATTGTGGTTCGTTGATATGCGTGGAGCGCAGGAAGAGGAACAAGCTGCAGTCTGAAAAGTCCTCTGGCTTGTGAAACATTTCAATGAGTGGCTTCTTTTGCGTTACACGCTCATTAGCTATACACGCCACGTCTCAAGGGCCCCCCGCCCCCGCCTCGCTGTTTTCTTTTCTTCTTCTTTTCTTTCTTTTTTTTGGGGGGGGGTGTGGTTAGCCTTCCGGCACACAAAAGCTGAGCTGTCCGGATTTATGGGGAAGCCTCGCAAATGGAATGTCCGACGGACCACAGCCACCACCTGGCTCTGGAGGTAGGCGGGGCTGAGGAAAAAGCCTTCTAGACCAATGTTTCTAAAACTGGGGTCTGGGGACCCCCTGGCGGTCTTTGAGCTGTAAGTTGCGGTTTTGCAAAGTTATTTGATTTGAATTATGTTGCATTATTTGAAAAAAAGTGCATGCAAAAAAAGAGCCAAAAAACCTGTAAAGGAGTTGCATTTAGACATAAGTAGTGCTTTGCTGCCATTTTGGGCATTTTTTAGGGATGGTTTCATTTAGTGACAATTTTCTGCTATTCAGAGCCGGACTCGTAAAAGTCTTCCCAGGACGCCCAAATTTAGCGAAGCTCAATTCGCGAGCTTGAATTTCCAGGCGTGCAGGTGAGCGCAGCAGTGCACTTCCTGTGACGACGAGGCGCTATCTTTGCTGCAGCACTTTGACCTGCCAATGTGATCAAGCATATGACCAAATGCGCTGTGTTAAAAGCGGTCGAAGGTTCAGAAGCAGAATGTCATGCTGGCGTTACGCTTGACTGGATGCTACTGTATTTGCTGAGTATGTGTCGCGCAAAGACAGGACACAAGCCGGCCAGTGACTTGGAAAAAATAGCAGGTAGGGAATTTTAGAGGTAGGCGGAGGCTCCCTTGTCACCTTTGCTTGGTTTTGTAGCAGATGTTAATTCTTTACAAGAGAGACTTTTCAGTCTTTGGTTTTGGTCTTGTTCTACAACACGCCTATAACGTGAACATTTCAAGTCCTCTGAACAGGACACTCTTCTTTTTGATATTGTACTCCCGGCTCAAGTTTAGGACATTTTTTTTTATTGGGGGGGGGGGGCAATAAAAATTTTAAATAAAATACCAAATACATTTTTTTTTCAATATATTTTTTAAATAAAATATAAGCAAGAGCCATAAATATACATTATTTTTTAGATTTGTTCCCCATTTAAAAAAAAAAAAATCTGTTATCATGTTTGAAACTCGCTGATCGGTGATTGGTTCCAAAATCCTGATCGTGTAAAGCCTAGCTAGTCATGCATCTAATCAGGACATGGTTTTCATTGCTCCTCCATCAGTCACAATTCTTCAACCATCTTTGTCACTAGTGGCCGTCCGTCAATAAAGACCTCCCTCAAATGCAAATGAGGCTTGTTTGCTCTCCATCATTGATGTGTATTTTTCCCGGGCAGGTGGCGACAGACAAGGTTTCTGGTAGGCTGAGTTCTACTCTCTCATGGGTGAAGAAGTCGGTGTCGCACACGGTCAGTCAGATGGCTAGCCAGGTGGCTCCGCCCACGTCCCTGCCAACCTCCGCTTCCTCGCCGTCGTTGTCTTCGCCGTCCTCGCCGCCTCAGCTCAGCCCCGATGACGTGGAGTTACTCGCCAAGCTGGAGGAGCAGAACAGGTGATGGGGGGGGAGTATTTTGTGTTAAAATCCACAATTACGCCATTACACCTTGCAAAGGAACGATCAAAGTGGAAGTTATTTTTTTGTTTCTCTCCTATTGCTGCTACTACTCATAGCCTGTGAGGTCTACTTTGCTGTTAGAATTTTCCACTATTCCCTAACAATTATTATTGTGTGTAAAGGCCTAAATGTGAGTTAAATGACGTGAACTGTTTGTTTTAAAGTACTAGTGCGCAGATTTGTTTGCTCCTGTGTGGTGTCACATCGGTTTTTGCTAGTGTGTAATTTTGGTCGGTGTGCTAGCTAATACTATGGATGAGCCTCTTGAAGGTGGTTTGTTTGTGTCGAATAATTGAACAACTGAGTAATCATTTATGTAACATGGTCATGATTGTGTACAGGCTAGATGCAGGGTGTTGCTGCTTTGCTGATTCTTGTTTGTGTTGTTAGAGACCACAGTACTGTACAGTGTATAAATCAGTCCGAATGGAATGCAAGCCAATCCAATCATATATAGATAATCATAAACCTGTTACATAATCGACGGTATTCAGTAGTTATAATATTAGCTAGCGCACTAGCCTAAGTAACCTGAGGTTTACTATATTACTTGTTCTGCCTCTTTCACATCACCCATAAAGTAGGCATTGACAAAGAGTGGGGAGGCTTCCCCAGTGTTTTCACAGCTTTGGGGTTCAAAGTCAGGATGCCAGCTGTCTGATATTAGAGCTGCAGCGGACAAATATTTTTTTTAATCAATTATTCTACCGTTGATCCTATTGATTTTGCATTATTGAGCACAATAGCCCTCACCAAGGTATTATTTTCCCTCCATATGGGGTCACCATCCTCACCTTTTTCTGTGACTGAGTGTGCATGGCTTTGAAAGGCGGGGCCTGGCATGGTGAGTGATTTGGGTGTCAGAAAAAGAGTGTGTAGAGTCGGTTGGCTGTTTATCTGTTTGTGTGTGTTGTTTCAAACGGAGTGGTGGAAAAAGGTTCCCTGTAAAACTTCTTTCGTAAACAAATGATTGGAATTATTTTATGAGTCCTCTAGACTGTCAATATCACACTTTACTGGGTTCTGTGTGAAACCCACAGACCAATCTACTTTAATTGCCCTGAAGCGGCAATGTTGCAGGTGGCCTGTGTGAATAAGGCCTTGTCTACACGTAGCCGGGGTTTTTTTAACAACCGTATACCCTCCCCCCCGCCTGCGTTGGAATACACATTAAAAAAAACGCATCCACGCGAAACTTCGGAAGTGCGTTTTCAAGCGCACGCCAAGCCTCTAGGCGGCAGTAGTTAGCCAAATACTGTCCATTCAGAAGGAATTTCCGTCCTTTGACGTCACTGCTACAAAACCAAAAACACGGAGCCAAACTCGTTCGGGAGAACCGACAGGAGGTCAGAATTGCTTTGAAACCTTTCAACAAGAAGCAGTGGTTGGTTGCGGACAAATAAGTAAGCAAAAAGCGCATAGAGAATGTCTATAACCAACGCAGCGCCGCGAGAATCCACGTTGACTCGCATGAAAACACAAGTCGCGCAATGACATGTAGACAGGGCCTTAGAATATTGTAATCAAGCGAGTTCAAGGGCCGACTTGAATTCGGACAGTCCGCCGTGTTTGTGTTGCTTTTTTTTTTTTTTTCCAAGGCCTTTGGACCCTGCAAAAGCAGATAAAAATCGTCCAACAGTGTAGTTGAGCAGCACACTAGAAACTCGTCTGTAAAGCATTCCAGACCTTGAAGATGAGAATGAAGAGAACATCATGAACTGGTCCTGGTATGCTGCTTTTATACTCGTCGCTCATTCTGGACTTGAAGGAGGTCCAATTGGATTTTTTTTTATTACAGACAAGCGTCTCGTGCTGGTGAATTATTAGCCGAACTGCGCTTGTGTTTGCATTCCAGCGGGTCCACGGAACTTTAAAAACTCTTTGAATTTCCTTAAAATCCAAACTGCAAAGGTCTTATTAATGCCACGAAACCTTTCGAATTAGCATTGAACAGTTTAGCGTGACATGTCTGTACTATAATGCTGCTGCTAATGTCAATTTCACACATTTTTATTGTTGTTGTTACATGAACATAAAATAGTAATATTAACTTGACATATTTGAACCAATTGTTGAACCTGCTTACAAGGGAAATACGATTAAATCCATAAATTGAGTGGAGCAATCCAGATAGATTTTTTTTTTTTATTAAATATTTAAAATGTTCTAAATAAATTACTTTCATGTGTACTAGACTGAAGCCATTTAAATGCTGTAGATATTTAAAGTAAATGTTATTAAAATGTGATATAGATTGAGCCTGTTTCAGTTATTTTGACCAATTTTTAGTTCACAGTCTTTCTAATTCATTAAGTAGTTTTTTTAAATGGATTTTTGAAACATTTTAATGACATTTTTAATTATTTAATGACTTAATAATTGCCTTTTGTTTGGTCACCCATCACAAGAGGTTGACGATGGATCAACGATCTGATTGTTTGGACTGGATTTAGGTAATTTGTATTAAGAAATGCTGCAACCGACCTACCTGTAAAAATGTCTTATACATTTTCAATATATAGTATGTAAAATTTGATTGCAAAATGTCTTTTATCATCTCTATATTGTAGTCCCATCTAATGAATGGGAGGTGTTAAATTTGGGGCGTTTGGCTTTGGCTTTCTGAAATTATGCTGACGCGCAGTGCTAGGTCACACACGGTTATGTTTGTGTGTGAGCTTAATTGCGGGCGTTCCTCTTGTTCAACTTGTACTCTGAGTCGAGTGGAAAGCTCCCTGGCCCTTTGTGGCCGCGGGTTCCGCCCACGCGACCCAGATGCAGCTGAAACTCGAGCCTGCTGCGTGACGTCAACATTGCCGCTGCTATTTTCCAAGATCGGGCGCCCGGGTGGTTGAAGAAGCGTAATGCGGAGAGGGAACGGCAAGCTTTATTTACTGTATAAGCAGACTCAATTGAATTAGCATTTTAACAGGGGTTACAATATGTTAACCACAAAAGCATAACCCCAAAGTGTTTCTGTTGTTGTTGTTTTTGTGCCTATACACACATGAAATGAAAACCTCGTCTGGTTCAATGTTGACACTTTAAATACTGTTTGATTGTCTCGCAGGCTCCTGGAGACGGACAGCAAATCCCTGCGCTCCATGAACGGCTCGCGGCGGAACAGCGGCTCCTCGCTGGTGTCCAGCTCGTCGGCCTCGTCCAACCTCTCGCACCTGGAGGAGGACTCGTGGATCCTGTGGGGGCGCATCGTCAACGAGTGGGAGGAGGTGCGAAAGAAGAAGGAGAAGCAGCTCAAGGTGAGATTTGGCGCGACGCTTTCTGGAGCCAAAAACGTTTGCCACCGCGATGGCTTTCTTTCCAGTTACGAGCCGTCCCTTAGACAAACGTAGTGCTGCGCTGCCATCATTTTCGGTCATCCTTCTGGAGTTTACCTTGATTTTTGTCTTTTCATTTAATCACAATTTCTTTGCCTCTGGAAAGAACTGTGGATTTGCCTCGTTTGTGAATGGTGCTATACAAATAATCCTCCTTGGCCTTTCCTTGGATCTCTTGAAGGACTTGAAACTATTTCCCGTTGCTATCTTTGCACAAGGCGCCCCTGCTACGTGGCCTTCGACATGTTATTTTAGGTGAAGCTAATTTTGGCGCACCTTTCCTGTTTTAAGCCTCACTTGTGCCAGGAGGAAGTCATACGCTGATGTTGATACCTGATAGTCGCTGCAAGTGCCAACCCGATGATAAAGTGGGAAAAGTGGGACTGTATGGGTCACACCTTTTTTTACAGCGGATATACTGCAACAATACTAAACTGAACCATACTCTCTCTACTGCTTGTTTAAAAAGGGCCTTTATGCTCCTACTGTAAACTGCAAAAAAAAAAAAAAAAGAAATCCATGTCATGGTTGCGTCAAATTCTTAGTTTTTTGGGCTTGCTATGCACCCTGCTTCTTCTCCCTTTTGGTAATATGGCCCAGCTTCACAATTACTGCCACCTGCTGGTCACCTCCAGGAACAAACATTTTTAACAAGATGACGACGGTGCCTGAAAACTGCACTCGTGTCCAGAGCAGCCATCTGGCGTAAACTGCACAAGTCCTGGTCAAAGTCAACCTGTGGCCCAAATGCACCCTGGCCGGACCAGATGTACACACACGCACATGCACATACATAAACAGTCACACACACACACACACGCACACACACACACACGTGTGCAGATCATCGCAGGAAAGACCAGTGTGCCCCGTCAGCACAGGAAGTTTCTTAATCACATTGTGTCAGCAGTAATGCATGGAAACAACATGTCAAAATAACATCATTGTGCACCGTTATATTCGTTCCTTATCACGGAACAAAATTGGAGGGCAGCTGTGTCGAACCATAACGGCGGCCTCTGATTTGGCTGGTAGTTCTGCCGCATAATGTGGTGAAATTTTGTGTGAAATTGGCAACAAAAAGCATGAATATTAATTACATTAACAAAAATCTGTACATGCGCGTGGATGCATTAGGTTTTTTTTTTTTAGCTTTTTTTTTTTCCACATTGCACACAGTGAAAATAAAATGAAATCTCTTGTACAAGGACACTTAAGTATAAAGCCTATAAATGTGCAAAAATGGGCCCAAATTGTACATTCAAATAGTCCTAACTCACTTCCTGTCCATTTTAGGAAATGGATACCAAGGACTTTTTTTTGTGACTCTCGGGGTGCCACACGTGCTTTTCAATTTTTATAGCCCTAGGTGAAACATATCGGGATAGGGCTCTGTTACACCTCTTTAAGGCGTGTCATACACAAGTACAAAAAACAGGTCTGTATATTTTTTTTTTTGTGTAGGTGTACTTGTGTATGACAACATTAAAATGTAAACATTTTCGCCAGACCCGATGTGCATGCAAATTTCGGTGAGTTTTCTTTCATGTTTAGGCCCTCAAAAATGTGATTCACAACAGAGAGTAATAATAATTCCTACAAAAACAATAGGGTGAAGACAAAAACTATTTTCACTTATGCAGGCGGCACTTCACTCACTTGTCTCCTGGTTGTGCCGATCCGTTCATGTGGCACCTGCATTGGACACACGCTAATTCAGTTAGCTGAAACAAAACTCAGTGCAGCTATGCTTACCTTTTGGCTTTTTATGAATTTGAGTTGACATTCACACAGTGAAATCCAGTCGTGTCTAGAAACCACCTAAACAGGATCTAGAAGTGCATATGACGGCATTGATTTGTAATGTGAGCTGACGTTGTCAACGTGCTTCCAGGATCTCGTCCGAAAGGGCATTCCACACCACTTCCGGGCCATCGTGTGGCAGCTGCTGTGCAACGCCCAGAACATGGCCATCAAGGACCAGTACTCGGACCTCCTGAAGATGACGTCGCCCTGCGAGAAGCTGATTCGCCGCGACATCGCCCGCACTTACCCCGAGCATGACTTTTTCAAGGAGAAGGACAGCCTGGGCCAGGAGGTTCTCTTCAATGTCATGAAGGTATTCAACGATGAGCCCCTTTTTTTTTCGCAGCATTGGTGCATTTATCAGGCTCTTCTTGTTCGCTCCTCAGGCTTACTCCCTGGTGGACCGCGAGGTGGGTTATTGTCAAGGCAGCGCCTTCATCGTCGGGCTGCTGCTCATGCAGGTAATCGTCACGTCCTGACATCGCGCATGCTCGACAACGGAAGCAGAAACCCTCACAGGTATTTTATTTTATTTTTTTGTCCTCCAGATGCCCGAGGAGGAGGCCTTCTGCGTCTTTGTCAAGCTGATGCAGGACTACAGGCTCCGGGAGCTCTTCAAGCCCAGCATGGCGGAGCTGGGCCTCTGCATGTATCAGTTTGAGTCCATGATCCAGGTAGGAGGCTCTATCAAAGGGTAAGGTGAAAAAAAAATCGATCAGAGGTTTTCCTGGCTTGAATCCAAAAACGCAACTTAATAATACCGTCGCCTTGCCTCCATTTCCTGAAACAATGTTTACCCGTTGGAAAATTAACACAATCATCCCGCGCGCACAAAATCTGTCATTCACAACTCTTCTTCTTCCGACATGCAGGAAAACTACAAAACTAGTCAACAATCTAACTGGACTATGTGATCCTTCCAGGAGGATCTCCCCGAGCTCCACGTGCACTTCCAGGCTCAGAGTTTCCACACCTCCATGTACGCTTCCTCCTGGTTCCTCACCATCTTCCTCACCTCCTTCCCATTACCCGTCGCCACTCGGATCTTTGACATCTTCATGTGCGAGGTGGGTAATTGACAGATGACTGATAGTATCTTAGATTAGACTAAAATGGATTTTTGTCCGTTGTCCATTAGCGCCACCTGCTGAAAAATCAATCACGAGGTCCTCAATTAAAAGTAATCCCCGGCTATTTGATAGCACATTTGATTTTTGTCATGCAGGGATGTCAGATTTAAGTGATATGTCGTAATCATATCAGTCCTTTTAATTGGTGGGAGGAAGAAGGAAGTGGTTCAAAATGTGTTGGTTTTTTTTTTTAATCCCAATATACTCTTTTTTTGGGGGGGGGATATGGTATGTTGTAATTTTTTCTGAGTTTGAAACTAAATACACATGAGACACACAGTCACTCGTGATGCCGTCTGTGATCAGGGTCTGGAGATCGTGTTCCGAGTGGGCCTGGCCATCCTGCAGATGAACCAGGCGGAGCTCATTCAGCTGGACATGGAGGGAATGTTACAGGTACGACCGACCGGCTTGCTTCTATATAGCGAGGTGGGCCTTCATGTCGTTTGGTCTGTGCACGTTTGTCTGAGCTCATCGGTCCTCTGCGCCCCAAATAGCACTTTCAGAAGGTCATCCCGCGCCAGCTGGACACTGGCCCCGACAAGGTCATCCAGGCAGCATATCAGTTCAAGTACAACGCCAAGAAGATGAAAAAGTAAGCACAGGCCCACTTTTTTTCATGTAAAAAGATTTTAGTGTGCTACTTAAAACCCCTAATGAAGTTTTCTGGGGTATCACTTTAAACTAAAATCATTGTCATGTCAGTAGTGTCTCTATCTTTAAAACATAGTGGTGTCAAGTCAGTAATACTTTACTTTAGGGACAATACTTAAGGAACTATCCAGAGAAAAGGTTTTGCTAGCCCTGATTGAAGTTATAGTTCGTGTGGCTTTCTCTGTCGCCCTCATGTGGCCAAGCAGGGAAAACACCATCCTGGTTGCATCATCACTTTCTTGTCTTTTGCTCGCCTCAGGTTGGAGAAGGAATACACCACCATCAAGACCAAAGAGATGGAGGAGCAGGTGGAGATCAAAGTGAGTCTAGCCACACACCTTCAATGATTTATTTATTAATTTATGGTTTTTGTAATTGATTTTACCCTGACGTATTACGCTTGGCTCTCTCAGAGGTTGCGCACCGAGAACCGCCTGCTGAAGCAGAGGATCGACACTCTCGAAAAGGTGAGAATGCTCGCGGTGCCGTGGCGGCTTCCTCGTCCCGCACTAACCGGCTGTTTTAAGGGTCACCGTGCCTGTCGGTTGCCACGGCGACGGCACTAACCGAGGCCGAGCCGTGCGTGCATGTCAGGTTTGCGCCACGCCCCCGCCCAGCATGAGGCAGGTGGTCGGATTCTAACTCAGTCCAAACGTCGCCAGGCTCTTCATCGCAGGATCTTTATCACTAACGACATCCAACGTGGAAGCTCGTTTATGCGCCCCCCTCCTCACACATCCTCCCTCGCTCTCTCTCTATTTCTTGTTCTCGCTCTTTCACTCTCATTGCTTCCTGTCACTGTTGCTAGCACATCTCTCTTTTTTTTTTTTTATTATTATTTTTTTTTTTTTGCTAACTGCGTTTCTCACTTTCTTGCATGTAATGTTCCTTTTTGCACCCTCAGATGTAAACATGTAGGACAGTGTTTCCCAACCTTTGAGTCGAAGCGCAAAAAAAGAACAACAGTGCAGCACCATACAAAAAAAGTCACTCAATACATCTGGTCACCACATTTGCCTGTTCACAGATTTTTGGGGGAAAGACACCATATACTATTTCTGTGTTCAGGCCAAAGCCATGTCTAATACAAAAGTATTGCTTTGCTGTCATCTTGTGGCATCTCTATGGAATTACAAACCATTTTGGGTTTGCGTCATGTGCTGATGGATTTTGACTGATCTTGCCAGGACTCGTTCTCTATTTGCGAGGGAACGATTCCAGACCCACCTGTGATATAGAGGGACCATACTTTGGGGGGGGAAATGTTGTTTTTTTTTACACTTAACGCACATTTAAATTGATTAAAACACCCATTTTAAACACATTATAAACTTACGTTAAAGTTTATAAAGTTATAAAGGGGCATTTTTGGACGTGTCTGTTTTTGGACTTGTCTGTTTTCGCGATGGAATTACATCAAAGATTTCTTTGAAAGACTTTGCCAAATTCGCCTCTTAATGTATATTATTTTGCTTAGCTTTAACCTAGAAACCAGCATTAAATTCATTTGACTAGATCCTAAAAAAAGTGAACTCTTCATACATTCCACAAAAACTGCACTATAGCAGGACCGTGGTAAGTCAACCGCGATATAGCGTGGGAACCCTATATACGGAAATATGGATCATGATGCAATTTACTCACACATTTACTTATTTAGTGTGAAATGTGGGCCTGTTTAGTTGAACACAAAGCTATTATTGTTGTATGAATAGCAACAGGTGAACGCGTTATGTGCCTTCTGCCATCTAGTGGCATTTCATCGTTCTGCCTGCCCTATATGCCGTTCTCGATAATGCATCATCATTTTCTCAGACCATTCGGGTGAAATTGGATAGTTTCCCGCGGCTTACTTGATAATCGCTTACACTCACACTTGATGTGGCGCGGCACACTGTTTGGGAATCACTGCCTTTTAGGAGGTAGAAATGAACATTGCCTTTTACATTGCATTTCTATTTTCTTGAAAACAAACAAAAATCATTAAGTATCTTGTGTGTGTGCTTTAAACTGTCCTCTGGATTGTCTCTCTGCTCTCTCTTTTGTGGATATCTCTGTTTTTTGTAGGAAAGTGCTTCCTTGGCAGATAGATTGATCCAGGTATTTTTTCCCCTCACTTTATTTTTCTCGATGCACCCCCCGCCCCCATCACCGCATGCTGATGATTAGTCAGTCCTAAAGGGCGCAATGATGCACATTCAGGGTTAATGATGCTACATTTCTCAATTCAACAGGTAATTATAGCTCTCAACAGTATTGAATAAGTGCATGAAATAACTCAAAAATGACAGAATCCAATTCAATTGTGAAATGTTGTTGTTAACCTGAACAAGTGAGCACACTCAAAGCCTTTTTTTTGAAAGAAGAAGCAGGAAATGCTGACTTGCAGCACACGCCGTTTTATTTTATCACAGCAATTTGGCAGACTAAATTACCTGACAATGATGTCATCTCATTATCGGAATGCGGGAAGCCGCGTCTGCTTCGTGGACGGGCACACAGACATGGCATTATTCTACCTTCCCCGGTGTTGCGTGAAAAACACAGGCAAGTAAAATTCATCTCTTCTGTTTTGTCTCAAGAGGTGTAATTTCTGTCTGTAGCACGTGTTCACACAGCTGTTGCGGCTTCCCGCATTCATATTCTTAGATGCATGTTATGTGTTTTGATCTTGACAGTTGTCAGACATTTTTTTGTGTATATGTGACAATATACGGTATACTGGTACATGGGTTTACATGCATGAATGGCCCTCCGAGAAAAATGACAAAAATCAGTTTGTCATCCATGAATTGAAAACGCTCGGTGGGTCGGGTTTAGATTGAGTGGCGCCCTCTTGTGATTGCGTTTTTGAATGTTCATCCCAACACTTGTAGAGCTGTAAGGACACTGATGTTTAAAACGTTCACGTCAATCAACATTTAAGGCCCCTTTAGTGCTACTCTAGCGCCTCTGGAGGAACAATGTTGTATTACAAGCCCAGTGTGCACTCCCTCGTTCAGGTGTTTCCCAAAAAATAAACAAACACCCTTATAAAACCAGCATGTCCTTTTAGACTACCCCAGTCTTTTTCTTCCACTTCCGCCGTCTTCGTTCACTTGCTGTCGTGCTCACCTTTCCTCCTTCCTACCTCCCCGTCCGCCCTCCCCCGCCTTCGGTCGTTTGCGTCCGAAGGGACAAGTGACTCGGGCTCAGGAGGCGGAGGAGAACTACCTGGTCAAGCGGGAGTTGGCCACGGTCAAACAGCAGAGCGAGGAGGCCGCTGCTCAGCTGGAGCAGGCCAACAACACCATCAGGAAGTTTCAGCAGCAGCCGCAAGCGGTAAGGATGGCCACTGGGCGGCGCCACTGCCCATGGGAGCCAAGCCAGATTTAAGGACCACCAATATGTCAAGGAGGGTGAACGCATACTGCTTTTTAATAAAACATTTTTATACATCTTAAATTTGAGAGACACTTATAGTGTACAGAAATTATACAGAAAAAAATTTGTAATTGCTCCCGCCCCTTAAAAAAAGCCTATAGTTGCCTATATTAACAGCTTAAACCAGAGATTCTCAGAGGTGTTAGCTGCTCTCCCTAGTGGTATGTGAACGCATCACCCAAGTACAATTGAGTTACATTTAACTTTTCCGTTCAGTGCATTAGCATCTAATCTTTAAGAAAAAAAAAATCCCTCTTAACTCCCCCCACAACACAGGATCACGTTTGATAATTGGGCCTCAAGAAGATGCTCATATTCGGCCCGATTGTCGGTCTGTGTTTAGACACGCCTGAAGTACCACGTGGACACGCATGTGTAGAACGCATCACGTGCCTCCTGTACACACTCACAAATGTCTTCACACCTCGCATATGTGCTCTCTTGGCATAATTATGTTTCATTATTAATTCATACCAGTGCATGTTTTACATAATGTGACATTTGGGTGATTTATTCATGCAGCGGGCAACATGGCCACCGCACCATGCGTCGGGCCACAAGGCAAGACTAAGAGATGGCTTTTGATGGCAAAATCCTCATTTATTTACAGACTGTACAACTCAGCTGACTAACCACATGGCTCAAGTTGAGCATCAGTGGATTTTATACACGGTGTTCGCCATTCACTCCATGAACTGTGTCATATTTTCTCACCATTGCGACACACTTTCTACTTCCTACTACGACATACTCTGTTTGTACTATACGTATATAAACTCTGTTTGAGTGTGAGGTACCTAACCTTGTCCGACTTCCCAACATGCTGGCATTTCTCTCCCTCAGAGAAAGGGTAACAACAACATAATTGTTTTGATTTTGTGTTTGGTGTGTTGTCAGAAGGGGGCGCTACGCTGCTCAGAGGAGGCGGTGCTGCAACTGGAGCGAGAGTTGGTGCAGGCCCGGCTGAAGGAGGCCGAGTCCCAGTGCGCACTCAAGGAGATGCAGGACAAGATCCTGGACATGGAGAAGGTGACTGACAAATTGGCTTCAATGGAGAGCCGCTGTGTTTATTTCACTAGGATGCTGTTACAAATACAGCACAATTGCAATGCTGCTCAAAGGAGGTGCAGAGAATACACCAAAAGGCATAACAAACTTGCACCCTATCACTGAGCCTCAAAATGTAAAATAAAGAGTTATAGTGACATTCAGTTAAATTGTAAGCAGTACAATAAATTAAAAGTAGTAATACATAGTAAACATTTTAAAATGAACTGAGTACATGCAGTGTAAATAAAATTGCATGAGACGTGTTATAGAAAAAAATACAATTAAATGAGTAAATTATATTAATGAGTACAAGTGGCATAGAAAGTGGAAGAATTGCAGGATGGAGTACAATAAATAAAGCCTTTAAATTGATTTAAAAAAATAAATAAATAAAGCAAACCATTTACAATTGTACAATAAATTGAAAATAATATATATGACAATAAATAAGAACATTAAGTTTGTATAGTGCAAAATTAATTTAAAAATAAAATTAACTACAATATGTTGGCATTGAAACTGGAAGAATGGACGGATGTAGTACAAGAAATTAAACAATAACATTGAAAAATAAATGAAAACTAATTAATAGTACACTCCAAAAATTATTTAAAAAAAATCAAAATTAAATGTGTTCTATCAAAAACACTTTTTAAAAAAAAATGTGACTGCAATGAACATTTACAATTTATAAAATGTAGAGTTAATAAAATTTGAAGAAAAAAAACAAAAAACATTGTTAGAATTAAATTGACAAAAAGAATCGAATGCTTAGGGAAAGGTATGCTTAAATAAGGAGATGATGGATCCTTAAGCTGTCTTTTTAAAATATTTCCCTATCTAATCATGTTTAGAAATTCCACATCGTGGTCCCTTTTTGTGTTGAAGAAAATAATAAATCAATGATAAATAGCAGGTTTCCTTTCATTTCATTTATATTTACAGTAGCAAAATGGCTTCAAACGATATAATCTTGAGCTCAGTAAAGCCTTAAAAAAATCTTCAATTTATTTTGAACCTGCCAAAAAGTACTAAAATGTCCCTGAATGTCCTTTGGCTACCCGCGTTAGCGCAACACGTCGCTGCCAGACGACACCAACGTGGCTCGGCTGCAGGAGGAGTTGATGGCCGTGACGGTCAGGGAGGCCGAGGCGCTCGCAGGCCTCAAGGAGCTGCGGCAGCAAGTCCGAGACCTGGAGGACCACTGGCAGGTTAGAACCGAGTCATTCTGGGGAAAAAGAAAAAGAAAAAAAAACAGCTATATCACAGCTTTTTGTTTGAGGTGACTGCTACTTGTGATTTAGCACAATTTGGGCCATGTATCCCGCTAGGATGAATCTGCCCCAAAACTGACCAGATTTAGAGCCAAAACAAAAGCAATTATGATTTTGCTAATTCCCGGTTTAGTCGCAGTCATTCCCAGCAATTCCCGTTAATTCCCATGAAAGGTTTCTAACTTTGTCCTGCACCCCGCAGCGCCACCTCGCCCGAACGTCCGGCCGCTGGCGGGAGAGTCCCAAGAAGAACACGCTGAGCGAGCTGCAGGACGAGCTGATGAGCGTGCGGTTGCGGGAGGCCGAGGCACAGGCCGAAATGCGGGAGAGTCGACAGAGGATGCTGGAGCTGGAGACCCAGGTTAGACCTACACACACAAAAAATATATGTATTTTTGCGTACAGTTGTATGTTGTGTGTAATTCCACTGTTGACCACTAGATAGCAGCAAACTATTTCGTTTCAGTTGGTGTCAATTTGAAGGAACAACAACAAAAACAGGAAGTATTTCAACACAGCCCGTTTTTTGTTGGAAATAATTTAATGTCCTCTGTAATCCATCTTTTTATGCCTACAGAAAGCGACGGCTGTAGGTTCATTTAATAATGTGCATCTTTGGGCATGATTTTTGATGTATATTGTGAGATGATAATTTTGTTAGCTTGGAAAAAATAGAATTTGTTTGCTGTGAACACACAGATCATTACACTGTTCGTACAATATTTTTGTGCTATCATTTGCTCTTGCGCTCAATATGTGTTTAAAGACCTTTAAAAACTTACTGCCATTAATGCTATAAAAATGCCTAGGGAGTGTTTAAATGGGGTCTTTCTATGTAGTCATCAAATACTTACAATTCATTTATATTCATATAGATAGCAACTATCAATAATTGCTTTTTTTGCTATTAGTTTTTGTTTGTTTGTTTGTTTGTTTTCAAAGATTGTCTCCCAAAATGAATCCTCAAAACTTGAAATCTGTGAGATTTTAATCTTATAAAGGATTTTTTTTAAATTGCATTTTATTTTTGTGAATTTTCCAGAATCAGATTCACGGCAATCAGCTGCGGCGAGCGGAGCAGGAAGCCCGAAGCCTTCAGGATCGCGTTCAGACGTTGACGACTCAGAACAAAGATCTCCACTCGCAGCTCCAGGACATCAAACGGCGACAAGCGGAGATGGAATGCAAGGTAGCGGACGGATTCCGCGCGGACTCGCGCTTGGAGTCGAGCGGAAAAATGTTCTGATAAATGTGCTGTCTTGTTTTGTTTTGTTTTTCACCCCCAGAGCAAAGAGGATGTGATGGCGGTGAGGCTGCGGGAGGCTGACAACATGGCCGCCATGGCTGAGCTGCAGCAGCAGATCTCTGAGCTGGAGATTCAGGTAATGCAAATTGGAGTGCAGCCAGGCCTCAAAAGTCAAACAAAATAAATCGTCGATGTCAGTAAAGCACTAAGACCGAAAAGATCCGAAAGCACCAACATCAAGCATCTAGCATGTACACAATCATCCACCCATGTTACATAAACAACTTTATTTAGTAATTATTTAACACGAGCAAACCACCTTCATCGGTGGCTCGTCAGTTGTACTAACCTAAATAACACACTAGCACTTAACTGAAATACGCACACGAGCACTTAACACAAATGGTATTAAGTCATTAAAACTCAACTTTTTTTACACATAATAAATGTTAGGTATCACACACAATGTAATGGCAAAGTAGACAAAAGCAGCTATTAGGTGCGTTGGAAGAGAAACAAAACCATACTTTCAGTTTCCCTTTTGATGGACTACAGGGTGCATTCAAGGACCGCCAGCAAAACAGGACATCTCACACCGCAATGAAAAAACACTTATCAGTGAATAAAACCTAAGAATTTGAGAAATTATTCCACCAGATGGTGCCAAAGTAATATTTTTATTGCCAAAAAGAACATTGAGGAGATTTTCAGTGAGTAGGAGAAAACCTGTTCCACAAAAACATTATTAAATGAATTAAAATATTATGATGTGACTGCGTAATGAACTTTTGGACCGGTCGTTATCATTCCTGGCGTCTGTGGGGCCCAGCAGGAAGTGGTTTCACACTCAACTCCAATGTGAAGCTTTATTTTGTAAGCTCCTTACTGACAGATTGACACCAAATACAACTTTTTTTTTTTTTTTTTGAAAAACATTCCCGAGACGTTAAACGGCCGCTGCTCGCCGGCTGGTTGCCACCTGTTTAGCATCGCAGCTGAGCTCCAGGAAGCTGGAAAAAAACCTCAAAAACATGCTTGTTTTTGGGCCTCCTTTCGGGGGTCTATTGGGACCCGTCAGTGTTGCAGGAAATTGTTGCTATTTTTAGATAACGGGGGGGAGTAGCTGTCACCCTCACACCCATCTGACATGGCCACCTTATCTACCCTGTGACCTAAACTACAAGGTTAATGAGTGATTGAATTTGTTTAATCAAAATTACTTTTTTTTTCATGTTATAAATGTATTGGATAGTTTTTGCGAACACTGCTAGCGTTAGCTTTAGCTGGATAACACAATCACATCGCACCTCTTTTGACTCACTTATACTTTTGACTTTAGCTTTAGCCAGCAAGCACCACTGTTTGACATTAGCACTCTATGTATATAGTACATGGGGGAAAAAAAAGCTAACCTGTTGTTTTTTGGTGGTCTAGAAAGAAGAAGGGAAGGTGCAGGGCCAGCTGAACCACAGTGACTCCAACCAATACATCAGAGACCTCAAAGATCATATTCAAGAGCTCAAACATGAGGTAATGACCAAGCTTTTCACACCTTTTTTTTTTTCTTCTTCTACTTCTTCGCCTTCTTCTTTATCGCCTTTTTCGTCCGCGCTCTGAGATTTGTTTCCTGGCTTGGTTTGACTGTGAGGCTTACAGATAAGTCAAAAGTGTCAACTACACCCAAAACACTTCCTGTGCGCCGCCAAGACATCGTCAGGTTGTCAAGACAACATGGCGTCCAATCTCTACAAAAGCGGAGCCCAAGTCTTGGTGAAAATTGAGGGGATCAACGCACTTGCTAAGCTAACGTTAGCCGACATCGCCGTGATTCGTTCAAGCTCATTCTGCACGGTGTTCAAATCAGACGGAGAAAGTCAGTCCGGTTTACTTGAACGGTGTGACGTCAGGATTCTATTTATGTTTTACGTGGACATTTTTATTATTTTATATCTTTTTTTTTTTTCAGAATTCTCATTTATTTATTGGGGTCATAAATGTCCGAAAATGGATGGATGGATCGTAGTCATCATTTTTGTCTTTAACGTTTTCAATGATGTCATATATTTTAACGTCCCACTTATGACATTGTTTTTTGATGATCTCAAACGTGCCTTTTTTTAACATCATCTTTTTTAAACGTTGTCGTGTTGGTCATACTTACTTTTTTACTTTTTGTACACGGCTTTAATAATCCAACATTCTTGTCCTAATTGTCTGGCTCGCACAGATCTGCTGCTTAAAGGGGCAGCGCGGCGTTTCCTCCAAGCCGGCCTCCTTTGACGGCATCCACATAATCAACCACTACGCGCACCTCCCCGACCGCGACGACCCTCACGACGACGACGGCTCGTACCACTCTTCGGACGAGGACGCCACCAAGGACGGTGGCGACGGCGGGAACGGCCGCCGCATCTTGCTACATCCCAAACTGGGCGGCACGGACAGCGAGGAGGATGAGGACGATGAGGACGGCGAAGCTTTGAGGCTCTCCGTACCCGCCGCCACTGCCAATGTGGGAAGTCGTAAGTCCACCGCTGTGTGACGCATGGAACTTTCCGGATTGGGAAACACGGACCTGGGAAGGGATTGTGCCTTGGACTGTGCCGGTCCCACAGAGACAGGAGGTGGCGGATTAATACCCGGAAAGAGACAATAAAACATTTTATTCTATATCACACTTCATTCAATGGGATTTTATATGAACATTATTTTATAAACTAATAACTCTACAGTGTGTGTGTGTGTATGTGTGCATCCATTTTGTCCGGTTTTTTTTTTTTTTTTTTGCCCCAACATGACAGAAATGACACATTTCAATCTTTTTTTTTTTTTTTTTTTTTTTGATCTACCCGGAGACAAGCCATCATGAATGGAAATGGACCTCGGGCGCCTCGGTACCTCTCCAACTGGGCTCTACACATGAGTGGGGAAAAAGGGACGGTTGTCGTGGTAACACACACCACAAGCAGCGAGGAAGGGGGGGGGGGGCGTTTGCTTGTGTTGTGTTGTGTTGTGTTGTGTTGTTAGTACGTTGAGTGAATGACACTTGGTTGTGTTACCAAAGTTGTCACTCTTCTTCCTCTTTTGTTCACTCCATTTCACACACCTGGACCTGGACTTGAAACCGCACCTTCATTTTGACCTGGACTTACTTGTAACTATACCTTGAGTTTGACTTCAACTTCTACCTGGAACTGGACTTTGACTGGTATTTGTAACTACCTTGACTTAAACCTTGACTAGACTTGTAAACGTATCTTGAAGTGGACCTGGATCTGCATCTGGACCCGTACTTGCACCTGGATTCAGACCTATACCTGGGTCTGGACCTGGACCCACACCTTTGACTTTGACCCGGAGCTATAACTGTACTTTGACTTTGACGTAACCTTATACCTTGAACTGGGATTTGTAACTGAACTTTGACTTCAAGTTGGACTGGACTTTTAAATGTATCTTGAAGTGGACCTGGACCAGGATTTGAATCTGCACCTGGATCTTGACTTGTACTCGGACCTCGCTCCAGACTCTGGACTTAGACTTATACATGTACCCGGACTTGGACTCGGACCTGATGTGGTTTGGGTGTTTTTATCAGTTCACACTAGGTGTCGGTCATGACATCACACTTATCTGGTTGCTGTTTGCACAGCGTCCATGTTCAACATATTTTTTAAAGCACTTTGGGAGTCTGCAGTACATCACACACATGCGCGCGCACACACACACACACACAGGGAGGTGAGCTTGTGCGTGAGTAGTTGACAATAAAACCTTTGCTGAACTTTTATTGTGTTGATGCATTTATTTTTTATAATATGGCCGATAGGCAGGCAGGAAATGATTGGAGGCTGCTGCTGATTTGAAAGACCAAAAACCACAAAAGTCTTTCACTCCTAAACTGAGAGCGTGTGTGTGTGCGCTGAGTGCGCCATTAGATCTCAGCTGTGATTTACCAACATTGATTAAATGCAGTCAGTGCACTTCAGAATAAGTCTTTTTTTTTTTTTTTTTTTTTTTTTGCGTGTTCAATATGTACAGTATTGTGTGCTCATTTGTGTTTAGTGTATGTGTGTTGTCAATCTGGAAATGGGAGGGTTATTTTTTTGTGTGTTCATTACATTGTTATATTTTGTGCGTTCGGTTTGTGTGTGAGTCTGTGCTTAGCGTGTTTTTGTTGTTGTTGTTGTTGTATTTTTGTATAAATTTTATGTATTGTGCGCCCATTTTTGTGCTTTCGGTTTATGTTTGCATTGGGTTTTTTTTTGTGTGCGTTTCTATCAGTGTTCGTTTTGTGCGTTCGAGTTGTGTGCGTGTGTTGTGTGCTTAATGTGTTTGTTGTGTACGTGGATGTGTATTTTGAGTTGTGTTTTGACTGCATTTGCTGTTTGTCAGTGCTCATTTATTTGCACTTGTATTATGTTTGCGTTCATGGTGTGTGCTTATTTGGAAGGTGTGTGCGTGTGTGGTTTTTTTTCGCTAACTTATTCGGTAAATGTTCAGTGGTGTGTCTGTGTGTTCGTTTCCTGGGATTTATGTTGTGTTCGTCCGTTTGTGTGTGTGGGGGGGGGGGGGCGGGAGGGGCGCTCATTGCATGTTAATTTGATGAATTTGTGTTTATTTTCAGTGAGCGCGTGTTCATTTTGTGCGCACTTGCTGGCAGGAAACGCTGGCGTGTGTGCACGTGCACGTTTTTATCGTCCACGGCGTCCTATCTGCGGGCTTCTCGCTGAGCGGAAGTCTAATCGAGCTCGGGCACGTCTCCTTGCTCGCATCCTGTCGCGATTCTGCTCCTTCTGATTGGCGGCACGCACGAAACTACGCGCAGCCGTGCGGGCACTAAATCAACAAATGGGCCTGTTGGGCATTGATCAGATGCACGCAGGAGTGAGTGAGCGAGCGCTCACAAAATGATCGTGTGAGATGCGAACTCACACACTTTGAGCCGTTTATTGAACGGGGTGAACAGGCATCCATACAAAAACAAAATGTAAAAGCTCGCAAGGAGCGTGGAACGCACGCTAGTGTTCAACTAACCACGTGACTGCAGCTCCAGACGTCACACGCCAGGCCGCGCACCCTTGCAGTCACAAAATACACTTTATGAAATGCACATTTCCCTACATTCGCTTTTGTTAAGATTTAATTTGCTGAAAGGATGGGGAAGCTGTTGAATGTGAGGCGACAAGAGAAAAAAAACCTGAATTATTCAGTCAAAACAGTTTATCTCGATACATTCACTTTAATGTTATTGATGAATTTTAAATGTGATTTGCCTTTTCAAAAACATATTACTACTGTATGTGTGTTTTGGCAGAGCCTGGAATGTATCAATTTCAATTTACTTCCATGGGAAATTTGATTTTGGAGGCATTCCCTACGCAACCCGATGATAGAGTGTTTTGTTTCTAGTGTCAATAATAACGATGATAATAATGTCAACTGCTGTTAAACCCACAGGTGTCCATCGAGTTGCCCCCCGCCG
Organism: Filicampus tigris; assembly: GCF_054856515.1. Taxonomy (NCBI): domain Eukaryota; kingdom Metazoa; phylum Chordata; class Actinopteri; order Syngnathiformes; family Syngnathidae; genus Filicampus; species Filicampus tigris. Next base: position 21,181,116 of record NC_141228.1, read on the forward strand.
CCCTCTTTAAACTGAAAACAAATAAATAAAGCCTCTATTGTGTGCGGGTCACTCTCTTGGCTAGTGAACGCGCCTGGGGGCTCATCTTCCTCCTCCTCTTCCTCAGCGTCACCTGTGAGCGTGACACCTGGCGGGCGTCGGGCTTCCTCGCGCATGCGCGCCGCGGCCTCAAGCTTGAAAGGCAACAAGCAGGCAAGCAAAAGAAAGACAAGAGGAGAATTAAGAGAAGAGCACAGCGACGAGGATGCCTCGCTCCTTCCTGGTGAAGAGCAAGAGGGCTCACACCTACCACCAGCCACGAGCACTGCACGACTGCACAGGTAACGACTACGACATACGTCATATTTCGTTTGTTTTATACTTGGCATCTTGAAATACGTCTTCCCTGTGTTTGGAGACCAAAATCAGTTGATTAGGCATTATACATTAATTTAAAACCTTAACATCTGACCGACTGTTCATTTTTGTCTAATAGTTTGACCGTTAAAATCAATATTACAGTAAATAGGCTACACGTTTGTTTGTGCACTATTACGACGTTAAATTACGACATTGTTCGTATTTTTCGCTGTCATGCTACCAAATCAACTCTATTACTATCAAATCAAACTAATGTTACAAGTAAAAAGACGTTTGAATGTGCACTCTTTAAATATGACCAAGTGTTTCGATCACCATAAAAGCAAACGCACCTATTTTATTGTTAAAATGAACATGTTATTTATGTGCACACTTAAAATGTCAAAATTATGGATAAATTGTTCATATTCTTTTGCTGTTACTATACAAAATGATTTGAATGAAGTCAAGGTGGAAAGTGCTGATGTCTTACTGTTAAAATAATACACGCGAATTCTTACGTTAATATATAACAATTTGTTCCTATTTTTCGCCGAGACGCTATTAAAATGTAGTCCCTTAAAATTTAAGCCAAAAAGGCTTTTTCAAACCTCAATTGTTTTATTGTTAAAGTAAACACAATTTTTAAGTAAATAGCCATGCATATGTGCATGTGCGCATTTTCAACATATATTAATGTTTATATTAAAAATCAAACATTATGCGCAGTATTTAACATCCACACACTCAAAAACATGATTCCAGATAAATCATTACATGTTTTTGTAGTGCAAAAATATTGTTCAACTGTTGTAATGAACACATCTCGCAGTAAATAGCTGTGTGTCACCATTTTAAAATTGAATCAAAACATATTAGCAGTGTGAATGTGCACATTTTCAGCATCTATTATCAGGATCAAAAACATGACCTTATTGAGGGGAATCTGTGTTTTTCGGAGTGCCATGTTTGAAACTATTCACATTTATTAATATGGTTGGTGGTCGTGTAGGTCCTTGGAGTGATGGCGGTGGGTGTCCTCCTCCGGAACCATCCGGTCCCGCGTGCCTTCCCACAGAGGAGGCTGCGGTGACCGCGGACACGTCGTCTTTCTCTCCGGGTTGCCTCGGTCCGAAGGCGGCTGACTCCTCTCCCAAGTCCCCGCTGAGCTGCGCCGGCAGCCTGTGCTCGCCCTCGCCGGACTATGAAGGCTTCTGGAGGCCGCCGTCCCCGTCTGCCTCACCGGGTAAACACACCGAAGGAGTCAATTATGATTTATATTTGTTATGCTGCTAAAAACATCGCTTAAATGAATGATTTCGTGCTGTGTTTTGGGGGGTGGTTTCTCAGACCTGACGCCAGAGTCCCTTAATGTTATTCTTCTCTTAAAGTTTGCTTCCTGTTTTCTTCCAGTAGATTCGCTCAAATCTTTCTCTCCTTTGGTGGACGACACGCCGACCTTTTCGGTTCCCTTCCGGCCGTACGACTGGAGCGGATACCCTCCCCCCGCCGTGCAGGGCCTCTATCCCGGCCCGGCTCCATCGGCGCACGGCTTCTACGCGGAACCCGGCGCGCAGGTGCTACACCACTCGTCCGCGTACACGCAGCAGACGCTGCGGACGTACGGCCGTCACGCCGCCGCCGCCTCGCTGCTCTTCCACGACGGGGGGGCCCTACACCCCCACCACCTCGAGCCTCACCGTGAGGTCCCACCGGATGTTCTGTGCGCCAGTCTGGTGCTTAACGGCGCCTACAAGTGTCTCAAGTGCAGCAAGGTGAGACATTGGTGGAAGTGGTGCTGCAGCAACACGCACGCGCGCACACGCGGTTTTTCATTGGTGGGAACTTAGCGCAACTTTTAATAAGCCAAGGCACATATTTGACATTAACAAAGCAACAAAATTGTCACAAAAAAACTGATCTACAGCTTATGGACCTTCTGCCATCTAGTGGAGGATCATTGAATTGTTCTGCATGTCACTATATGTCACAGGCATAGATAGACTTGTACAGGGGTGCCCAAGCCTCTCTATTTTACATGTTCTCTATTTTTATCTGCTTGAACTCGTCCAATTACAAGTATCAAGACTGAAAATACTTTTGCCCCCGCAGTTACACAAGGATGACATTTTAATATGTGTTTCGGCAGGTCTTCTCCACGCCGCACGGGCTGGAGGTGCACGTCCGCAGGTCCCACAGCGGCACCAGGCCCTTCGCTTGTCCCGTCTGCAGCAAAACCTTCGGACACGCCGTCAGTCTGGAGCAGCATAAGGCCGTCCACTCCCAGGTCAGTGGACCAAAAATGTTCAATGATTACCGTAGACTATTACCGGGGGTCTAACAATGACCACCACGCACAAGCGCATTTCACCAAACATTTTTTCGCGGGGTAGTGATAGGGACCGAGTCCAAGTCGCGAAAATACGCAAATAATTGATTTGAGAATAAAGAAATCTGGTAAAAAAAAAAAAAACGCACAAAGCAATACAGTACAGTAACCATGTGAACTGATGTTGGCCGGATGTTGTGAATTTCACTACCGCCATCAAGTGGTGGAATATAAGAAGCTCAGTCGTAAGGCAAAATTTATTATATCGACCAAACGACAGCTTGCAACTTGAAAAACTCCTAAATTGGGGCACTCTTAACTAGGGCTCAACCCATGTGGATTTCTTGAGGGCGACGACGATTCAGATGCATGGCAGAATAAAATTCAGATAATCGATTAATCGGCCGATTATTTTAAAAATATATACAATTAGTGAAAAATTTGCTTTTATGTTTCCCTTAACACTTATAATAAAGATGTGAAGTATAGGTAGAACATTTGACTGTTTTACAAGAATTTGGTCTTTAGTATTTAACTTTAAAACAGAGAGAAAAATTGGCAAAAAATGGCAATGTTTGAAAGCCATTATCTTTGTCTTATGCTGTAATGTGTTAATGTGTAGAAAAATACAAATTAAAAGAATGAATAAAAGTGCCAATAAAATCAGTTGTCTGAATAATGGGTTGGGAACTACTGTTCAAGTCACTGCACCGCAACAAGTACGTGACTCACGTGACTGACTCATGACCCCCCCCCCCCCCCCACAGGAGAGAAGCTTTGACTGCAAGATCTGCGGCAAGAGCTTCAAGCGCTCGTCCACGCTGTCCACGCACCTCCTGATCCACTCGGATACGCGTCCCTACGCCTGCCAGTACTGCGGCAAGCGCTTCCACCAGAAATCGGACATGAAGAAGCACACGTTCATCCACACGGGCGAGAAGCCGCACAAGTGCCAGGTGTGCGGCAAGGCCTTCAGCCAGAGCTCCAACCTCATCACGCACAGCCGCAAACACAGCGGTTACAAGCCCTTCGCCTGTCACCTGTGCAACAAAGGATTCCAGAGGAAGGTCGACCTGCGCAGGCACAAGGACACGCAGCACGGGATCAAGTGACGGGGATGCGCTATGACTTTTTTTGCAACACTCGCCTGTCTTATGTTGGGGGATAAGATACGGCCATGTGGCGTATACTTGTTTGTTACATCAGCATCAAATATCAATTTTGTGGCTATCTGAAGGACGACAACACGCATTGCCATCCCGGTAAGAGAGGCTGGTATCGATATTGATATCGCAAAGTATCGTTTGCTTGATACCACAAATGTGGCCTACACAAATTTGTATCTCCACTACAGTTTGATATTGATGCTTTACAAAAATGAAGATTAACAACAGACTTTTCAAAAGTACTGATATTGCAATGTATCATTTGGGTGATACGCTTTCTGTTGGTGTTGATATTGATGTTTTAAAAAGATGTTGCATAAAAGAAGGATACAGTACAGTACACCTTTCAAAAGGACTGATACTGCAATGTGTCATAAGGGCAATACCACATGCAAAATATAGAACGGTATCACTGATACAGATAATGATATGCAGGCTTTAAAAACACTGAATCAGTCAGATAACAAATAGACCTTTCAAAAGTACCAATATTGTAATGTATCATTTGGGCGTACTTTGCCATTACAAAGAAAATATAGGTTGGAATCATCGATACAGATATTGATATCAATACTTAACTGTATATTTCTGAATTCATATCTCCTTTCAAAGTTTGAAATATTTTGATTGATTATTGTTAAGGCTGGTATCAATATTTCAGTTGTGCCCAACTTTCACAGGAGGACATTTTAATGGTCAAATTATACGAAAAGTTCCTCTTTTATTATTTTTATGTTTCATGTATTCATTTTCTTTTAGGCTTAATGTGATATCGAATCACTGTAGCTGTATCAGAGGTGTTTTATTTATGATAAATTGGCAAAATGTGGTCATAATATCATATGTGCCGATTCGCAGCTCCTCACATTCATCGTTTATTTTTATTTAGCGATGTTAAACACACACACATACACACACAAAGATTATAATCTTTTTTTTTGTTTGTTGTCACTCGGCCTCTGAAGTCATGCTGGCAAAACATTAGGTCAGATTTTAGGATTTTTTTTTTCTTTTCACCATTCAACGGTTTTCCCCTTCTGCTGTGACCAAACTGCTATAAATTGCAACATTTGGTTTAATGATTAAAAATGTTGAGGGATTTCATTCTCTCAGTTTTAGAGATTTTTTTTATATTTGAAATCTTTATACATCTTTACAAAACAATCCCATGACGTCACATAATATTTTTTTTCTTATTTACCCGAATTGTAATACACGAGATGATTTATTTAAAAAAAAAATTGAAATAAACGGTCCTTGTCTCAAACTTTAGAAAGAGCCGGATTAAAATCAGAAATATACATTTTAAGAATATATATCATGTTGTACGGACAGCAAGTCTCGCTAAAAACTAAATAATACATAAAAATAGCGAATCTGTGAAAAACGATTTATAAAAAAAAGACTGATTAAAAGAAAATGCATTGTACATAATTCATGTACAAGTTGTTGTAGTAGTAACTTTCGGCGATCGCCACATGAGTCACTTTGCATGATTTGTTTAAAACAAGTAGATTCAAAATTTAATCCAGTGCCTGAACAAAGCTACAAAAAAGTATTATATTTGCATGCAGCATTTTGAGCCATGTGAAAAAAAAAACGAAGACACCGCAGCAAAGTAATCGATTTTGCTCAGTTTTTTTAGTCTTTTATTTTTTTTTCTCGAGCTGTACACTTGTTTTGCTGAACCAGATTTTACTAAAATATATAATCCATAGGCTGCATTGGTTTCAAGTTGGTCTTTGTGCTGTGATTGCGTGTGCTGCCGTCCGCAAGTTTGTTTTGCCCACCCGGATCACGTGTTTGCACCGTCAACAACACGCTGATTTCTTTCGTTTATTTTGAGTTTTTTTTTTTCTTACCAAGGTTTAGAAGGTTGCCAAGGTTTTTTTTTTGCAAACACCAGCAACAAGATGATGACAAAGAAGACGGTGAGTATCAGCTGAGCTGCAACAAAACACGTTTTTAATTACAATAATATCAGAATAGGGACAATGAGAAGAGCGTTCCTTTCTGTGCACTTTGTTATTGAAATCAGTGACTCACAAAGATTTTGCTCGCTCACGCCTCATTTGCTCAACATGCGCGAGGCCTGCGGAGGCGTTTTGAATATTTTAAAGGCCACAAAAAGGATGAGCACGGTGAAGAGGAAGAGGAGGAGGAGGAAGAGTAGGGCTGGGCGTCTGAAATGAAAACACAGCACACGTGTAAAATAAGGACGGTAATATCTTACAGTTATTGGTTTGATTAACATTTCATGTTCCCCAGAGAGGGGGAGAAAAAGTCAATCTCAGGGAGAAAAAAAAAAGGTTCCATTAAACGTAACCGCATTCCTGCCAAGCCTCGGGCCACGCGCACAAATCAATCACGGCTTTGCCACGTCTTTTTTTTAATGATTTATTGATAAATCTTCCTTGTTTCTTGCGCCCATTAAAAAGGAATTTAAACGAATGGGTTCATTCTGCAGTTGCTGACACTGAGCTGTTCCTAATATTGTGACTTCCTATAGTGTGTAGCTAATTCGGGTAAGGGGCATTTAAAAAATATTTTCAAATACACTCATAGGTAAGAGGAAAACATGAAAGATAAACGACATCATTAAAACAAAATTGAAAAGAAGATAGCAGAATAACTCAACATACTTAACATGTACTAACACGTGAGCTCGATTCCCAGCCACAAACCACTTCTTTAGGCGTACCATCTAACGAGATTAATCATTTCCATGTAAAAATATATACATTTATTGTAACAGTTAAATACGAAATGTCAATTGTGGTCTTGTGTCCGTGGGAATTCCATTTTATTTTCCCCAGGGTTTTCGTCCTTTCTGGTAATGATTACCTTGCGATCCAAACACCGCCCCCTCCGTTTCCTGGTGGTACTGCAACATCTGCTCCTCACCTGAAGGTTCTAGAAGACAGAAACACGTTAAATGAAATAAATGTAAGACGAACACACATGTACTGCCCTCTTGTGGACAAAGTGACCTTCGAGCGCTACCGCAGTGCATTGTAGTCCAATCCAATGCTCCTACATCGCTAATCCAGAGTGTTGAAGCCCGTAGAGTGTGATTTTGGCTACAGAAATATCTGTCTGTAAGTATACTATTGTGAGGAGTGTTTGCTTGCAATAGGTTATAGAATTTATGTTTCAATGACGTTTTAAGTTCCGAATTTGATACAAGTTACTAGTCGCTAGTTAGCGCTAGCATCCTTTTAGCAATAAATTAGCATTATGCTAACTGTACGCTAACGGTTATGCTAACGTTTGGAAACGATCCCTTATTTTAGGGTTTGCAGCTAATGTCCGTGGCTGATTCAAGTCTATATTGTTTCAAACTATGTATAACGTGGTTGTAATGTGTCGCTATGTTTTGTATGTTACCGTTTTACAGTTAACATCCAGTGAAGTGCCAAAACAGCAAGAAGCTTCCTGGTCTTAATTGGAAAATATGTTAGCTATCTGTAAAGCTAGTTGCCAAACACTAGTGAAGACAGAATATATAGAAGACAGAACAATAACACATTTTAAGCCGTACCTGGACTTTCTAATGACGCAAAATTCTAATGAATTTATATAACATTCTGTCTTTTGTCTTAGATTTTTTTTAATTACTAACTTAAAAAAAAGAAAAGAAAATACAAGTAATTTTAGTTTCCATTTTTTTCTTTTTTGAGATACAAGAAATCACTCGACCTATTTTCTCTACATTGACTTGTGAGCAAAAAGTGGTGACACAAGCGCAAAGATGGTGAAAAATTCTCCAAAAAGAGGTAAAGTGTCCTTGCTTCCACTTGTTTATTGCCACTCCATGTTGATATTTACTATCAAACGACACAGAATTACACATTTTAAAACAACATTTTCATTGGAAAGTGCACTAGCTTAATACTAAGACACAATTCCAAACAGCATAGCGGTGCTAATGAATAGCATGAGTGTTTCAGATTTTAAAACCCTTTAAGCAATGGATATTTGGACACAAATGGTGCAGAAAAACACGCACTCAGACAATTACAGAATACTAAAAGCGCTTTACCCCCACAAGATTATTAATTTATTCTCAAAACTTTTTTTCATGAGAAATATGATACAGTGTCTAGTAAGATTCAGACTCCCCACCCAAAAAATACAAGTTCATCGTTACAACACTTTCTACTCAAAATCTGATTGCATTCTCATAAAGTTGTAACTTTTTTTCACAAAAAAATCATACTTTTTGGTATTAAGATTCACTTTTTTCTTGATAAAACTTTTTTATCAACCTGAGGAATCCACCCCCCAAGAGAAAAGTGCTTCTTTTTCCCGCAAGTCTCAGAGTTTAAATTTATTATTATTATTATTATTAGTAGTAGTATTTTCATTATTATTATTATTATTATTATTATAAAATTGAGACTTTGCTCCTTAAAAATTCATCTCAATTTTTGGTCATAAGATTCTGGCTTATATAATTTGAAAAAATGTGCCATATTTTAAATTATTACTATTATTATTTTAAGACTTTGTTTTCATAAGCGCACGTTTGTCATGAGAAATCAGATTTATTGTGGCATTTTTTTCTGTTGAAAATGAAACTTTTGTGCCTTAAGTTTCCAACTTTTTTTCCTGAAAAAAGTAAACCCCTTTTCTTAGAAATACAACTTTTTGCCATTACTGCAACATCGCATCTTTGCTGTTGTGGCAGCCATTCTATTTCTTTCGTGTGTGGCGCTAATATCCGACGGACGAATCTCCCAAACTACCATTTAGTGACGTTCACCTGATTTTCAAGCGTCAATATGACAACATTTGAGTCTTGTTTTCACAGGTTTATGCAAAACCGACAACAGGGGCACTTGCTTGTTGAACTGTAAAGAGACAAGCTGCTGATTAGTGGAAAACACAAAGAGTGTAACTGGGATGATCGCCCTTAGGCTACGCTGCTTCTCATGCGTACGCGTGCGCGTGTTGTCAAAATATTTGCTCGGCTTTGTTTTTGTGCAGGTCTGACGAGTTCTGGGCATCGAACCTGCGAGCTCGCAGCAGTGATTAACTCAACGCCGGATTCAAAGAGTTGAGCAAAGTTTAGGTCGTACACATGAAGCCCGCTTCCCCACATCTTTCCTTCAACATGGAGGCTTATTCATTATTCACCTGATGTGACAAACAGTGCAAAGCAGCTGTCAGTGCTGCAACAAGGCGCGCGCACAAATTATTCATGATGCTGCAGAAAGAAAAGAAGGGAGAGCATGAAAATAATAACAAGAAGAGACACAGCGACCTCCATATCACCATTTAACACCGCTACTTTATACCTTTGGCAGAGACACGCACACACGGAACACACAATCATGGGATTACGGTGCATATAAAAAGTAATGGCAGCACTTCACTCCCGCCCCACACACAGTTTGTTGTTACAACGTTACTACAAAATAGATTTAATTATTTCCCAACCCTCAATTATTCTCAAAGTCTCAAAAAGTGAAACATAGCATTATTTGACGGATAATGAATTAGCGGTACATTACATAGCTTAGAGCACACAGTGGTGTTGATTTTTAAATTAGTAGCTAGTAATACCTTAGCGGTTTTGAATTTTAATTTTCTTTTTTTAATTTTTTTTTTTACAAACAGTACAAAGACATTGCTTACCTTGAAGGACAAAAATGATGTTCAAATGACAATACAAATGACCATGTAGATCTCTGGATAAAGTTATGTGTTAGCACCATGGCGTTAGCATTTTGATTAATAACAATATAACCTTATTTTAGAGATAAGTACAGTCGTACCTGCAAAAAAGAACAACAGCGCTTGCTTCAAGCTTTTCATTACGTTTCCCATCAAATCTCAAAACAAAACAAAGACAACTACACGTGTCATATTTAACCAGAACACCTAAACTAAGAAAGTCTGCTATCTTAAAGTGGCAATGTGTTGTCCTCTTCACTCCTTAGACTTGTTTATAATGGCATGTCCCAAGGTGATCGTCCGTGTGAGTGATTCTAAATCCAAGACCACACACACAATCACACATTAGAATTCGGCAGGGGCCAAATGAGGCCATCTTGAAAGCTTTCCATTAGTCGGGTCTGGGGCCCTGAACAGCGTGAGTCTGGAGGGGAGGGGCGTGTGTGTGTGTGTGTGAGTCGGCATATGTGTGTGTGTTTAGCCGCTTCATTTAGCATCACATATCAGCAGATGATTGCATGTGAGCTGAGCACCTTCTCGATGGTGACCAGACCCGACTAAGCACCACCCGTGTCATTCCACAATGGGTAGACATTTTCTGTACCCCTCCGTTGAAATTTCAAATAATCCACTCACAAAATACATGCAATTGTGGCGTAAATGCGACAGAATGTAACAGCAGCAAGAGTGATTCCTAAATATAATTCATAATACTAAACAGCTCTTAAGCACCCACTAAAATCGTGTTTTTCCTCTTGCCCCTGCCTCTTAGTGACCAACTTACAGAACAAATATATCAGATGAAATCATTTTTAAATCACTGTTTATATGATTTGGTTGATTTGTTTCCTGTAGTCATTGAAACATTTTTGACATTCAGTATTTTGGATCATATGCTCTGAAGTTGTGTCCTTCAACATAAAAACTTTCTGCCATGTAGAGGTAGAGGGGAAAAAGTGCGCTTCATTGCTCTAACCGGTATGTCCACCTAACTTTCATATTTTTTTCCAACGTTGTTAGCAGTAAGCCAACGCAACACCGTTGCTCATATGATAAAAAAAAAAGCCATGTTCATATCAGTTTTTCTTAGTTTTTTTAAAATTAAATACCAAAGTCTATTCTTGACCAGTTAGCAAAGCAGCTAACATGTCATCTCGAGCCAAAACTCCAACATTAGCATTGATTTGCAACGCTGTTACCATAATTTCTGTAATACTAACAGTAAATCAGGACTCAAATCAAATCTTGCTTTTTAACTTAGTTATAAAGGATTCATTCAGACGTATATTTTCAATGAATGTTTTCAGGTGCTTGACTGCGCTAACAAGGTTGTGCCAAACACAGCAAAATGTAATATTTTCGTTTCGTTTTTCCAAAGTGTAGTTGCCTCTATTATTTTCTAATTCTAAAATGACCTCCCGTTCACTTCATATCTTGTTTTTTTTTTTCCCACTTTCTCTGACTTGTGCGGTTGATGTGTGTTTGTGTGCTAAGACAGAGTACGAACGCTGCAGGTGACATTAAAAGGATGCTTAAAAGGGGATCGACGTGATGAAGGTTTTCTTGTCTTCAGGGGAAATAAAAGACGAGTTTGAGCATAAGTGACAAGCCAGCACATTACAACCTTTTAGCGCTATCGTGTTCTTGTTCTCTGACAAAAGCCTTCATGTGTCTTTTTTTTTTTCGGGGGGGGGGACAACATCAATGCTGTTTTGAACTGTGTTATAATCACAGATGAGACAATAGCCATTTTCACATCGCCTTTGTGAGGAAAAAGAGGCACAGCAGGGTATCGGCATACAGGGTATCGTCATTTCGTTATACGGTGTACTGTGTAGCATTTGGTCGTTAGTTTCTATCACAAAGAACTCATCTAAGTGAACATTGCCACGTTGCCATAGGGGCTTCTCCCTTTCAGATGAAAAAAAAAAAAAAAAAAAAACTTTATTTGAATAAAATTACCACTTTTTTCCTTAAACTTATGTCGTTTTTTTTTTTGTTTTTTTTTCAAATACCGGTAGTACTTAATTCTTGTAAATGTACGACTTCTCTGAAATAATGACTACATTCCTAAAATATATGCCTAATAACTTTTTTTCTATAAAAACTCAGAAAATGAGTACCGGTATTCTCGTAAGATTGTGACTTTTTTTTATCGTAAGCTTATGACTTTTCTTTCGTAAAAAAAAAAAAAAATAGTACTTTATTCTTTATTTTAATTACAAATTTTCTTCAAAAAATGAGACTGTAAAACTAAGGCTTTACTATAAGACAACAATTTTTTATATTAACGTTTGAGAAAATGACTAATCATTAAGATTGCAACTTTATTTTCAAATATAAAGAAAAATGCATACTTGTAAGATTAAAACTAAAAAAGAAATGCCATACCTTTTTCTTAAATAAATCCCCCTTTTTTTTTTAAACTTAAACATAACTTTTTTTCTCATTGGATTACAACTTTTAAAAAAAATAACTTATTCTGATACAAATAAGATTGTTTACCTAAGATTCAAGGCCCGAAATGAACGGTTTTGCATCGCAAGTGGACACGGGGAAAAGTTGGATGCCAAAACTGAAACTAATCAACATCTTTATTCAGTAATAACCTTTGCGTATACGAATAGTGTCAAACGTCTGGATCTGTTACAGTAAGTACGCCAGGCCAATAGGTGGCAATGTCACCAATTACCTGTCCTAATGCGCCTTATCCGAAACGTTTCCTTTTGAAAGTCTTCTTCAATTTAGATTTTGCTGTGTCTAAGCCATGTGGACACGTTAGCAGTGTAGTAAACGTTCACTTTGTCGTAGACGTGTTCCAACACCCACTGTTGTTGTTAGCATTGTGAGGTAAAGTGTCATTTTCAAATGTTTGTGCTTTCAGGCAGGCATTAGCACTTCAAACCATGTCCACTTACCCTCATGTGCGTGTACATTAGCATGCTCAAATAAATAAGTCAAAAATACGTATGTAAATAAGGCCGACGCGGCTTTGAGAACCGGCGCAATGATGTCGCCGATGAATCTCCCTGAAATATTCATGCTGCCCGTCACCGGCGCCCCCGAAGAAGCCGGATCCATAAGAGCATCCCGCAGCCGCGGGAAGCAGTGCAAAAACGACAAAGATTCATCCTCAGCCGCCATGAAATATTGATAGCGAGGCATTCAAGTAAAGTTACTTTTTGTGTTCTGATTTAATGAATGATTTGAGCGGCGGCGGCGGATGTCAAGTGTGCTGAAGCCTGCGCTAATGCCCATCCGGGGGTCTTGTGTGGTCATGTGTCACACTGCAGGAGGATCAAAGCCCGTGTGAGGGATCCCGCCATCGGGTGAAAGTACTTCCACGGGCCCAGAGGTCCAGACCACCGGGGAGGGGCTCACGGTATTCCGATGTTTGAAATCTTGGATCCAAAGGGGACTTTTTAGCGGGAGAAAATCTGCTTTTAATCACACGCCCGCACATTAGAGACACTACGAAACTCCAAAAACGGGCAAAGCTTTGGCAATGGAAAGAAATGGATCGTGGCAGTGCAGCGGCGTTCCCATTCTCCCTCTGGCATCCTCTGAAACATTGATGAACCCATCCGGAATCTGATCCCGCCCTGCAAAGCTTTCATAATCATCACACCACCGGACAGGAAACTCGTATTGGTCATAAACCTCACTTGGCCGCCCTGAAAGTCACTGTGGAGTCCGGCAAAGTGCACCGCTATGCTCTGCCCACAAACAAGGGCGAAAAGGCAACATTTTCAAATTTGGTAACTAAAGGACTCCTTTTTTTTTTTTTTTAATCAACCAAACCTGGCCGCTTCAAACCAAAATGATAGACTTCCTGTGTTTTTTCAGACATGGGTGGGTGAGATTTTTTGTGGTCTATTTCTGATAGACATGCCTAGCAAATTTTTTAAGTTCTACTAGCTTCAGGGGCTGGATTTTGTCATCAAACTTTACTACGATGCTTCGCCCACACAGAATGACAAAAAACGTCTTTGAGTAGTGCTGTGCACGAATCGTGGTGTTTTGAACTGGGATTTGAATGGGCATGAAAACCCCATCAGCGAATCATAATTTACTTACGTTATTCGAATACGATCTGTAACTGCTGCATTTAAACACAAAATATTTCAATTTTTAGTTTGGAACCGAGGGTTCTTCCGAAACTGTGTCTTTCAGATTGTGTCTGATTGCTACCAAATGAGACCCATGTATACTAGACGGATAACACAAAATTACAAAAAGGTTAACATTTTGGCATCGGGTGTGTGCAAACCATTGCAGCAAATTGACATTTTGGTTTGAACCTTGGTTTGTCCTTGAAGGGCTTTCATTTAAATCAGCCTGCTATTTACGTGCTAGAAAAAAAGCTGCATTCTTTAAAAAAAAAAAAAAAAAGTCTGAGGAGACAAAGTCTCCAATTAAAGTCAAAGGGTTGCGGGCAGATGACCTGAAAAGGAAGGCTTGAGTAGGCAGGAAGTGTCAGGAGACGCGTGTGGCAGGTGAAACGGGAATCGTCGCACTCGAGTGAACACTTAAACGGATAAAGGCAGTTTGGGTGTGGGGGGGGGAGAAAGAAAGAAACGGGACTAAAAGCCTCCCATCACTTGCAACAAGACATCGGTACCCCAAACATGGTGTGTCAGCATCTTTAAACAGCGACTGACGGAATCGTCTTGACAGCCAGTTCACATGTAACATCTTCGATCGGTCCCCCTTGGGGAGACACCGGGCAGTTTTAGCCTTGCCGAGCGCGCCACAAAATTCCAAGTTAAAATTTGGCTGTTTTGTGTCGACACTCATCATTTTAGTAGAGGAAAGTCATATTTTTTTGGGAGGGAGGAAAAGTAGCATTTTCATTTTAGACCAAAGTTAGAATCTTATGAGTAAAAATGTGTGAAAAACGTTGAAATCTTACAAGAATAAAGAAATATTTTTTTTTTATACAAACCAAGCACTTAATATCCATCCATGTTGCGATGTATTGCTCTGCTTACGTAAAAGATATTTTAACGCTACAAATAACGAACCTCACTCCACATTGAAACATTTCTACAAAATAGCCAACTCACTATCTAGGCCACTACATAGTGGATAGGGAGGTATTCCGAACACAGCCATATTGATCGGCGCTTGTCAGGGAACCCGCGGCAGCTAGCTTGTCGCGCTGAAGCGAGAGTCTGTCCGTATTGATCGGCAACAAGTTTACAAGGAGAGTCACGGCTGAGACGGCGAGATCTCACACCGTGTACCCCCTCGCTTGATGCACAGACAGATGCTGTCGCATGGGAGCTTTCACCTCGCCGCGACATAAAGCCGCATTACGGAGATGTTGAGGGATGCGGGAGAAGATTCTCTCGGAGAGTAAACACACAGCCAGCCCCTCCCTGCAATTGTTTGCTACAGGGGTAAAGCTTTTACAAAAAGGGGGCATAGGTCAGTAGCATCCCTGGTGAGACCGGCAACTCCATTAGCTCTCAGGGCCACTGGGGGTGTCCCTGCGAAACCCACCTCCAGCCGGGGCCTCCCCCCCCCCCCGCTTAAAAAGATATTCTGGCAGCAAAAGACTGATGTCAAATCATCTCCGTTACACTCGACTGGCTGTCTTTTTGTCACACATTGTGACAACAAACAAACAGTGCAGGCAAGGGCGCTAAAAGCAAGAACGTATGTAAAGAACGTACGGTATTGCTATCACTGAGGCCGTATACGACGATACGTTCACGTTGCGTATAAAGCTGCTTTGATATGATTCACGGCAATTACGATGCGATGGGATTCACTCAAAATATTACAGTCTACAAAGAAATTGATAGTGATACCATTCACCGCAGGTGGGCACTTGATTACATTTTGCTGGTCCGTCATTCGTTATTTTTCATGACAAACTGAATTGTAATCGTCAGTCCGTCAGAAGTCAGTTGGTCCGTCGGTCGATCCCCCAAAAACAGTCAGAAAAACGGCCTTCCATCAGTGAATGGCCTAACGGTTAGTCACTGACGGACGCTGTTAGTGACGATTACACTGACGGATGAAAACTATCTTCCGTCATTTTAAGAGATGTCCCGTCATTCGTCCATCGTCAGCAAAACGGGTGTCCTTCAGTGACGCAATGTCCATCCCTACCGTTCAATCCAATGACGATATAAGGAATTACTCCCAACGGTGAAGCATAAGGAATCACTCCAACTACGATACACTCAAGTTAAGATATGATACATTTACGATATATATATATTGTACACACCTGCTGCTGTTGTTTGTGATATGAATCACCCCAATTCTGATACGCTCCAACTACGATGTAATCAGATTCGTCCAAGCACAACGCATTACAAATCACCCCCATCTCGACACAATACATTCACCACACGTGTGATACTCCCGATGTAATATGAATCACTCCAATTCCAAAGCAGTAGGAATCACATTTACAATGCACAATAGAATAGACTTGAATTACGATGCAACGCATTTTTTTTATAGAATGTAAGAGGGTTCATTCAAATTGCTACATGAATCCCTCCAATCCCTCCCGCAATGTGAACCACTTCAATTAACGATGTAATATGATTTATTCCTAGCTTGAGATTTGGGCTGAGACTCCACAGAGCTTTGACGAGATTTTTAGAAAGCAGCAGTGTATCCTAAGTGGATCCCCAGGAGAGACTCAACATGTTTTTTGGGGTTGTCTTTTTACTTGGCAAGCGGGCTGCTGGTGGTCTACAGAGGCCTGCAAGGGAAGTGGACTGAATAAAGCGTTCACTTAAAACCTGGCTCTTGCTAAGAGGTCACCTAGGAAATGCGCTTGACGCTTTCTCCGACTGCCGTAGCATTTCTCCTGGGACAGTGGACAACATAAGCAAACCAAATCTTCAAAACAGAAGATGCGTCAGAAAAAGGACTCAATATAGACAGTTTGGAGGAAATTGGTGGAAATATTCGGGGTGGGAATTTCATCACGCACATGAGATATTTGGGCAAGCTCTGACCTTGTGGATTTGACTTATCATTGGATTTGGCAGGACTCTCTAGGACTGCTTTGTCTATTAAAGAAACCCCAGAACTTGACCAAGATAAATGACCACTTTAAAGATAAATGTATACTAAAATCCCTTGCAATTAAGCATTGCCCATTTATGTAAGTGCTTATAAAATGGTAGCAATCAGACAAGATCTTTCGAACAATTCTTTGAAGGACCCCAAAAATGACCGAAATGGCTGCTTCAAACCAAAACGGTAAACTTTGCTTGTCCCACAGTTAACGGCAAAAATTCAAATCCTTCTATATTTAGCGTCGTTCATCCGTCTAGTATGCAAACGTTTCATTTCGTCAAACACTGTTGCTGTGGCGACACGCTGTTTTCGACGAAAACGTGCGTTGATTTTGTCGTTCTAAACCTGCGTGAAAACTCATGAAACTTTGCACACTGTATCTAGTTCGCATTTGGTTACAATTGGGAAAAAAAATCTTTGAAGGGTGACCGGCAAACCAAAATCACCCTAAAATGGCCACTTCAAAACCAAATGGCAAACTTCGCTGTCATGCTCTGCCAACAAGAAATGACAAAAACTTGAATCCTTTGCAACATAGTTCAAAAATTTGGTAGTAGATCGACAAAAACTCTAGAAGTACCCCCAGGCCACTTTTTGCCACCAAAACGGCAAACCTCCTGTGTCTTTTCAGGCGTGACTTCATGAGACCACCAAATTTCATGTTGCTATGTCAAACTGGCTCCAGGGGCTGAATTTTGTCAAACTTACAGGGGAGCTTGCATGACCCCATTTCTTCATCCTTAGCCACCACACTGTGTAACATAATTGAGTCAAGCCAATTAAAAATGAATGGACATGTGATACCAGTGACCTGAGACAGATCTGTGCTGCCAACATGCTGCCACCGTGCACCAATTATTTGACAAAGTGCTCACGTAAACCATAATTTACAGTTACAACAGCATTACTGACCAAAATAAGTCTAACCATTTTTTTAAAAAAGGTGCTATAAAACTCTCAAACAAGTCAAATGCGCTTTTTAATTAAATGATTTTCTCCATTGGTTTAGATTATAAAGGCGTATTTGTATGATTACACACAGACAAAAGCAATATGCAAGCATAATAAGGACTAGGACAAAGGGATCCAGATCATGGGTGTGTTTGAATTCTCCACTCTGACAGCACTGTGAAAACAAGAGCTCATCAGCTCCTAATTAAGAAGGGCAAGCTGCACTTTTATTTGCTTTTCTACGGCTTTTGTGCCACGCTTTCATCGCACTGTACGGAGACGAGCGGCAGATGCTTCCCAAATCCCATCGTTCAAACACGCATCACAGCGGCCCATTCATGGGAAATCAGGACGGCGGGAAGTCTGTGATTGTCCTCCTATTGTACCAAAAATACAAACACACACACGCGCGAACACACTATGACGGGGATGAGCGGAGTCTTAGCGCCTTTTGTGTTCAGTGCAATATGCTGGAAAGTCGTTTTTAATCCACAGCAAGCGTCTTTGTGCAAAAAGCTTGTTCATTGCATTACGCTGAACTCAATCAATCTTGCTCCTGTCCTGTTCCATGATGTGGACAAAGCAATTGACACAACCCTTGTTTACAGAAACAAACGCAACACAGCCAACAAGGAAGGAATAACCTAAGTATCTCAAAATTGTCTTGTCCTATTCTATAAAACGGGCACTAGCATTGCGCCAATTGAGACAAAAATGTTGAGAGACAATCAGTTCTTTGTCGTTTCCAAAAACAAAAAAACCCAACACATTTAAGAAATATGAAGTAATAACCTGACTACTTAGAACTTGTGTATCCTGTCCTGTCCTATTCTGCCATATGGACAAAACATTGAAAGACAGTCGTTAATCATTTCCAGACACAAACATTCCACCGCGTTGAACAAATATAAATGGATAACCTGACTACTGAAGTATTTTCTATCCTATCCTGTCCTATTCCTTAATATGGACTAAAATATGGAGACTGTCCTGATATGTATTTCTGTTGTTTAGCTTATATTTGGTTTTGTTTCACGTTATGTCTTGTTTTCTTCTGGTTCGTGTCTTGTTCTGCTCGTCAGTCTGGTCCCTTGTGTCGTCCAATCAGCTCCCTCGGCCACTTGGGTCATGTCTATCCCAGCTGAAGGTGGACTAGCCACCTGTTCCAAGACGTCTGCCCATAAACTTTAGATGAAGGCACAAGTGAAATAAAATGGTTCCACTTCCTCTAAGTGTACTGTGGCCCAACAACGTTTCTATTCCCCAGTAGCGTGTCTCCCTCTAGAGTGCAGTAATGGAGCAACAGTACAAAGTTGCTTTTAAAAGCGCCTCTTTTCTTGGAAACTGGAACCTTTCCCGATTGTGTCAGGTCTTGAGTGGGTCCTCGGATCCTTCCAGATACACTTCCAAGCATGTTGTGTGAGCACACCGAGTAATCCTCTTACAGCACAAAGGCAGATAAGAGGTTTACGTCAGGGTTCCTCTCGGAGTGAATCGACGAGCGGGGAGACATTTGTGTCCGGGTGAGTCTCGGTTCTGACAGTTGTGGCGGCCGGGCCAGCTGCCGCTGTTCCAGGATAAAAGACATGGCGGTAAAAGGATTGCCTGAGAGGCCAGAGGTGACCGTGGTGATGAATGAGGGGACGGTCAACGACCTCATCCACCGATGGGTGAGTCCACAAACTTCTCCGGAATGTCTTGTACTTGCTGTTGAAGGTGGCTTAAGGTGCCGATAATATCAATTGTCCTTTTGTAGAGAGACACTCTTGAGGATGAGCTGACACCAGAGGACCAGCAGCACTTCAAGGAATTGGGATGTTGGTGTCTCGCTCAGGGAGACAGCCAACGCTTCCTGATGTTCCTTCAAGATGACAAAAATCAGGCAAGCAACGAAACAAAAGTCTCGCTGTGGCTGTGTCCAAATGTACCTCCACAAGTTCAACTCGAACCTGTTCCAAGTGGAACTTAGATTTGGTCAAAATTTTGCACTAAGATCGATTACATTTGGAAGCGTTTGTAAAAGAGAAAAAACGTACACCATCATAAAACCTTTACATTAGCTAGCGGTAGACAAAAGCACATGGACAACAAATGACATCACTTGTTTTCTGAGTTTGGTCACATGACGTTCGCAAGCTGATCTGTGATTGGTCATTATCCGAGTAACTGTGATGTCATTTTCAGTCAAGTGCCAAAATGGCCGACGATAGATAAAAATGGGTGGATTTTGCGGCTTAATTCTGTTTTGAAGAATACATTAATACATTATTGCAATTTCTTGAGTTGAATTCCCTTAAAATATAAAGAAGTTTTTTTCAAAATTGGTAAAAAAAAAATTACAAATATTCTCTCAAACTATTTTCTCTCTAAAAAAAACAAGATCCCACCAAATAGAAAAAAAAAACTTTATTCACTCCAAACGAATTTTCTTAAATAATAAATGTTTTTATTTTTTCTACAAAATGTTTTAGTTTTTCTTAAGAACATACAAAAGCCTCCTTAAAAAAGACGTTTTCCACAAAATATACCAAGTCTAAAAACAACTCGGGGCGATTTGCTGGTTGACTTCAACATCCGGGTTCCGTATTGTTTCCTTTTAAACAAAAAGATGGCTTTGACAGTGCGCAAGAAATTTGATAATGTATTTACATATGGAGCACCTCATTGCAAAATGCCTCGTTATAGTTGCGGCAACACCCTGCTTCACTGGATTCTGTGTGAAAGACCTTTTAGTCATTATCAATCTGTTTTGTTTTGTTTTTTTCTTCCCTGTAGAGGCTGGTCAAGTCCATGGGCTGCATCCTCCTGGCTCCTCTGGTGAAGGAAGCGCTGAAGAACGACAAGACTTGGGAGCACATCCAGGCGGCTATCACACACGTGACCACGGTGGGTTCGAAAATGAGCGTGACAAGCTGGACGAGCACAATCCTGTTCATTCCGTCGTTTAGACCTGCAGACCTGATGAAGTCCTGCAGAACTTGATGGACGTCACGGAAGACGCGGATCCCGATGTTATTTCCGAGACCCTGGTGATAGTGGTCCCGCATCTTGAGACAGGTCATATCGAGGCAGCTCACGGGCGCCCCCTGCTGTACAAAGCCTGAATTATACTGTGCTCAAACAGGGCTGCTGAGGTTGGAGGAGGGTCGGGCGTCCTCGCTGGGCTCGGCGCTGAGGGTCCTGCACAAGCAGCTCACTCGGTTGCCGGTGCCGTACACCGAGCAGCTGGAGGAGGAGGACCAGTTGGGCCTGGGCCGCTGCTGCCACGCCTTGACCGCCTTCACTAAGGCCTTCTCGGAGGAAGTGAGGACCGACGAAGGAGGGGCACACCGGGAGATGAAAACGCCGCTGCTTAACTTGTACGTTTGACTAAAAGAACTTTATGTCTGGCTTGAAGCTTTTTTACCCCTCAGGATTTTGTTAAACATTTTGTAAAAAAAATAAAAAATAAATAAAAAATCAGCTTTAAAGCTATCTGGAACAAATCTAATGGTGGCCTAAACCGTTTGCAAAATGTGTCAGTCATGCCACTGAAGGTTCAATGTGGATGTTTGCCATCGTGCAGCTGCATGCAGAGCCTCAGAGAACCTTTGCTGGAGGCTCAACTGAGTCCAGGGAGGAGAACGACGCCCATGTGGCTGTTTGCGTCACACATCACGGTTGGACAGTAAATGCGCAAAACTCCCACGAAGGGTTTTCATTTCTCCATTAAAATGTGTTTTCATTACGCAGGCCACTTTAGCCGCCATCCGAGAGTCGGCGGCAGACCTCCTCTTCTTCAGTACGGTGAAGAAAAACATCCGGATGGACAAAAGTCAGCTGGCCGAGTCCAAAGGCTGCCTGGCGTATCTCGTGTTTGTCAAGCTGCTGGGTGCAGAACGCTTCCCCATCGTTTTCAGGTGAGACTTTGGATTCCGACATGATTCTCACTTTTTTTTTTTTACTTTTTCATTCCTCCACATTCAAAACAGCATTTAACTTGAACCCTTATTCTAGTGCTTGTATTACTTTTAACTTTGTTTGTAATTTAAATAATTTACATTGTTATGTTCAATTGTCTTAAGTCCGTTTTTTTGGGGTTTTTTTTTTATGTGCAGCACTGTCTTTCAGCTGTGGTTGTTTTTAAAGTGCTCTAGAAATAAAATTGAGTTGCCTTACATTCTTTTCCGTTGTTCCCAGCCCCGAATTTGTCCTTCGGCACAACGTAGAATATGTCCATCAGCTGCTCAGGAGGTACGCCGTCAACGAACGATTCTTCATCTTTTCGTACGACTAAAAATACATTGTCCCTCTTTGTCAGCAAAAAGGAGTCACACGTAATCAAAGGACTGGTAAGGAATAAAGATCGGCCACGGGAAAAATGTGTTGTTGGATTTAACCGTATGGTCCTCCAGGCGCTGTTTGAAAAAAGCCTGGAGAGAGTGCAGGACAACAATCTGCCAGCCGCTTTGCTGGAAGTGAAGAGCTTCTATGATGTAAAGCAGGTGGGACATTTAGTGTACAATTACCTTTAAAGTCAGCTAATGTTTTGAAAGCTTTGTTCCGCACACTCCAAAAAAAATAAAGAAATCAGAGCATGAACAGTTTGGACCACATATTTAAACGTAGAAAAACGGGTAATATTCACATTTGGCCTGAGATAGTTACAGTTTCATCTTGGAAGGGGGATTCCCCCATCTGTGGTCCCTTCTCAAGGTTTCTCATTTTTCTCAGTTTTTTTTTTTTGGGGGGGGGGGGTTTCCTTGCCCTCCTGGGGGTTATGATCATGCGACGTTGTTAATATTTTGTCAACTATGGGCATCCGAAGCCCTTTGAGACTTTCTTGTGATGAAGGGCTAGATAAATAAATTTGACTTGACAGTTGCAATGTCAAATGTCACAGAGTCTGCTGCAAGTTCTGACTGACTGTCCTATGCAACATCTGGTGAGTATCTTTGACGTCATGACACATCATCACCTAATAGTAACTCTGAAATATCAAATCGCAACTACTAAATCAACATCGTGTGCGTTTACAGAGAGAAAGTGGACTGAAGGTCCTACAGCTCCTCATCAATAAACTCGACGCTGAAGGAAAGCACAAGCTCTTCAGGCACGTTGTCGTCTCGAACCTTGGCCAGTAATTTTTGGACACTATATCTTGGCTTCTTAAACCTTAATGCCAGCTATTTATTAATTCAAAAAAAAAAAAATAACAACAACAGGTGTCTACTAAAAACCAGCAAGCATCCAGGAGTGGAAGGTTATATTGTGAAGAACATCAGAAATCAAGTCGAGTTTTCTATGAAGGTGACGTTCACTACTGACATGACACCCAAAACAACAGCTGTAGTCCAAAAAATGACTATTATGATGTTGTAGCCGGGCAAGGCCACAAAGTGGTTCCTGGGGACGGAGTTTGTGTCGCTGTTGGGCTTGGTGTTAAGTTTGCCGCAGGCTGCAGAAACAAACGTGCTCCACAACATGGACAAGTAAGTCTGTTTATGTTACGATCAAACTACAACACTAACAAGCTAGCCGAATTACAAAACTAACCTAAAATGTCAGCTTCAATGCCAAAAAAAAAAACAAAACAAAAAAAACCTTTGCCTTGTGTGTGTCCATCCAGGATCATGGAGAGCCTGAACCTCCTGCGGTACCTTGTCATCCGGGATAAACCACTGAAGAACAACGTGGGTCATCTGAAGTGTACGTCCTTCTTCCTCACTCGTCTAGCCGCCTGATATGGTCGATTATATCTGCAGGCGGACGTGTGGGAAGGAGTGTGCAGCATCAAGGATGAGTACATCAAAATGCTGCGCTTGTGCATCAAAATGTCAAGGTCTTATTACACCGCCGAGCTGAATGAGCTGAGGGATGAGCACAGGCTCAAAGCCAGAGGTAAAAGTACACGCACGGAGAATAACACTGGTCAACAGCAAATTTCAATCAGACATGGTGTCCCTAACCGTATTTTTGAGATATTTTGTTTTATCATTTCATTTTTTGATCTGTGCCCTGCGACTGGCTGGCGACCAGTTCGGGGTGTAGTCTGCCTTCGCCCATTGACGGCTGGGATAGGCTCCAGCAACTCCCCGCGACCCTATATAGGATAAGCGGTTTGGAAGATGACATGACATGACATTTTTTGATCTTGCGCAGTACGGATTTTACCATGCATTGTAATTTATAGCTGACATTTCAGAAAAAAATTCGACCCGTTGCTAAACCTCACCCTTAATTCATAACATTTTTAATTTGTAATTACCGCACTAGATTAGTTGCATATTTTTTTTCTTGTAACGCATGTAATGTGCAGACTTAATTGTCATAACACTATATATATATATATATTAGTAAAAATATCAATTTTTGTAAGACTGCAGTAAAACGTTTTTTTCCTCATATTGGATCATGTATTATAACTTGCTTGCCGTTTCTGCCCTCTAGCGGCCAGAGCTTCAACCTGCACCAGCACATCCCCCCAAAGTCTGCCAGTCAAACGTGAGAAGATATCAAAAATGTCCCCTGAGGTGCAACACCAGGTAAAACACACGGACGCGCGTATTATAAATCGTATGACATTGCTTTACTTTGAACTGTACTTCAGGTTCTGCAGAGCGCTCTAGTGACCTTCGACCTGATGGAGAGCCTCATTGTGCGCACGGAGGAGATCGTGTCGGAAAATAACCCCGAACGACTCAACGCCACCGCTTTGTTTGTTTAAATAAACAATGAAGTTTCAAATCTCTGACACTCACGGTGTTTTATGTGAGCTTTTTAAGCATGTCCCACACGGGGCTCCTCTCTACAATGTGAGTTTTGGCCAGAGCCATCCTGTGCTGGATGCGGTCCACGTGAGGCTTGCTCGTTGCCTGCGGGGAAAAAAAAGGTCCACAATTTACTCGGCTGCGCAAGAATTTAGCAGTAATCGAATATGGAGAGGAAAAAATGGCTTAAATCCATTGGTGGGTTAAGTTTCGGGCAAAAGTGTAAATGTAGCCTTACCTTTGCAATGGTCAGCATTCCTTTAAGAATTTCGCCGTTGTTTCGTACAGGCAAGATGCGGAGATTACTGCCAAAGAATCTGGAAAAAGAAGACCAAAAGCTTCTATGATATATATATTTTTTCCTTTTGGCAAAACTACTTCTACACCCAATCTGATACCTTGACTTGAAACCCTCATTTGAATCCAAACCCTAACCCTAGCTATTCATAAAATGCCATTCTGTGATTTTGTCATACTTTTGTTGGATGAGTGAGAGCATGTCCAGTTGTCTTTTGCCATTGAAAGGAGCGTACAGCAGCACAAAACTATTGCGGTGGACCTGCACAAACTTCTGGATTTGCTCTATAATGCCCGATTCATCTTGGACATTCTCGGGCTCCACCAGCTTGAAGGCGGTGCCTATATGCGAGACAAGACTAATGAGCAGACAACCATTTTATATTTAACACAGAAAAATATATTTGACTGTGTTAGAGTCAATAAAAAGAACGATTAGACATTGTTGTACCAGACAGAGGAAAAATGAAGGATCCACACTCCACACTGTCAGACAGTCGGATTCTGTGCTGTTGAGCTTGGAGCATCCTGATGGTTTCATGGCTCTGAACAAAAACCCCAAAAGACATTCACAAAGTCAAAAGGCTTTAAATTTGATGCGCACCTTTGGTGTGACTTAAGAAGCAAATACCTGTAATCAAGTAGACCCACAGATACTATGCTCAAATTAAAAAAATAAAAGAGAAACTCGTTTTCTTATAAAATAGGTATACAAACGGGTACATCATTTTTCAAAGGTAGGAGATAAAAGTAAATAATGTTATCATTAAATACCAAAATAAAGCACAGATACCAGATAGTTGGCCTACAGCAATTTGTTACTGCCCTCCACGGTTTACCTGCAGTGACGTGCTAATGATGATAGTTGTTGTCCACCTCATTTCCCTGTCAGCCGCCATCACCAAAAGAGATTTTAAGGTAATTTTGAAGAAATACCCACAACAAAGTCTTATTAAAAAAAAAAAAGAAACAAGATAAAAGAAAGAAAAAAAAGGGATAAAAGCGTTTTGCCGCCCCAGTGTCAGCAAGCTAGCGCTCTATCCTATCTAGCTGCTACGAACGCTCGCTCACTCAGCCTGTGTACTTTGGGTTTCAATAAATTAAAAGTTAATGGAAGGTGTCAAAAACTAAGTGTTGAAAATACTTTACAACAGAAGTCTTTTACTGTGACAACTGTCCGGTCACAATTGTGTGATATTGAGACGTCGTTTTTCAAATTTCTGTGTGACTTTTAATTTGCTAAGACCGGAAAACGTTACTGGTGTTTACAAGCGGTAACGGCGATCGGTTCCTTTGTATACATTTCGAGGTTTAAATGACTAAAAGCTGTTCGAATATGTAAAAAAATGTCACTTAAACTTTTACTATACCGTCTATACTTTTTCATTAAAAGTTACACGTTTGTGTCAGTTTCTTGCCTCGTCTTTTTACTCTTTTTTTCATTTACTCAGCATGATCACTGTGATACTTTAAATTTGTTAAAACCGGAAAAAGATATCAGCACTTGCTCTTGCGATCTCGTCCAGTCGGTGGCGATACGCACCAAGGAGATTTAACCCGCCAAAAACAAGACGACGAAGAAGAAGCAGCAGCAGAAAAAGAAGAAAACCGTACATATCAGGTTCAAGTCCAAGTCTCCCGGTGACTGGCAGCTGTGATTTCAATGAGTAATTTAAACATTTTTAAGCTATTTGCCATTTATATACAAATATATGTATGTACACTATTTAGAAAAAACGACTATGTATAGTAAGGCGTTTTTTTTGGGGGGGGAAAACCCGACCATTTATAGTAAGGCGTTTTTTTGGGAAAAAACGACCATGTAGTTTGTTTTTTATTTTTTTAAACGACCATTTATTGTCAGGCGTTTTTTTTTTACATACATACATACTTATTATACTAAAAACGTGTTTGTTTATCTGGGTAATGGAGCATACGTGTACGTTATCATTGTTGGATCCTTCATCATCCAGGCGAGATGTTGGGCTTTCTCCATGGTTGTAGTGGATACTCCACGATGTCCGAAAATGTTGGCCAACTGACTTCTTACAAGTTGGAAGACATCTGTGATGCTAATTTGACGACACATGAACATGTCCATAAGGTCAAATTATTTTCAATCTTTTCTCAGAGTACCACCATTTTTGTCCAGGTCTGTTTCGTGAGTTTATGATTATCATTTTTAAAATAAAGCTGTTCAACCATAATTCAAAAGGTATTTCTGATTTTCATTAGTTTTCGTTAAAGTCTTATTTGTTTTTATTACTTTTATTATACATTATAATTATTAATAATAATTTCTTTAACAGAGGATACCAACAATTTTTTCCAGGTTACAATACAGTTCACGATGTCGTCTTCAGGCGCGACGCTGTCGCCATCTCCTGGTCACTAGGAGAAATGCTTTCGAGTGACAACTTCCGGGTATCTAAAACCAATACGAGCCGTGTTTCGATTTGTGTCTCGTGATATATTCTATTTTCGTTTCAGAATTAAAAATTTAACATCAAATTGGTTTTGGACATTTTATTACTCGTCCAAGACAGCAAACTAGAAAATCAAGCTGTATTTAAATTTTGGTATTTTGATATTAAAACGAAAATCAAATAACGAGTCGTTTTTACATTTTTTGATATCTTGTTTCAAACGTACCATCCAATGACCAAAAGAGACCCGGACCCTTCTACTTGAATACACCTACCAATACCTGTTTTCCTCAAAAGATTCCAGTTTATTTTTGTCTGTTGGGTGGAAAATGTATTTTTCCCCACAGTGAGTACTTTTACTAGTACTGTATTTTGTGCGTGTACATTGGCCAAATAAACCATTTCAACTCTACATAAACACACATCTTTATTTTGGTAATATGACACAAAATGCAAAGCTGTAGCCAACAGTTGTTTCTTAAAGGTATCTATTAGAACATAGAATGATTCAGAGAGTGGGGTGAGTGTGTACAGTGACCAATCAATCGTGCAATAAATTTTTTTTTTTGTTCAGTCTCTGTGCAGCCCTGTGTTACCTTCGGTGAGTCGGTCGTATTAGCTCCGAACCGTGGAAAGGGGGCCAACTGACTGCAGCCAGCGTGGTGGACAAAGACAACGAGGAGTCAAGTCGCTTAGCAATCGGGGTTCTATTTTATTTCTGATCTCCTTCTCACTCTCGCTTACACCAATCCTTCTTTTCCGGGTTTTCTCCCGCCACTCCAGCACACGTCACACGCCACATAGCGGTCTCATGCTATGCCTGTAACACCTGTAACAAATGTCCCAAGGACGGGTGGTCAGGGGTCACTTCATTAGAAGACTTGCATGAGAGAGTTGTTTTTCCCCGTTTGGAAGTAACATGAAAAAACATCAGCACGCATAACAGACCACTAAGGGTACAAAAAACAAACAAACAAAAAAAACCCCACATAAATTAGGACCAAGACATAACATATTTTCACACGGGTAGCTGGTCAATGATGTGTTTCCAGTTCCACGATGGTCCACTCCCCTTGCGGCGAAGCGGCGTCTTCCGGGGAAAAGCTGGTCACTGTGATACTGGTGGACGAGTCTTCCATGGGTGAGATGAGTTCGGCCCAGCGCTTGAAGGTCTCCCTCTCCGGGGACAGGAAGGCCCTGGCGTCCAGGCAGTCCCGCGACAAGGACAGTGTCTGCTTGATGAGGTACTGTGCCAGGTTCAGCTCCTCGGGCACCGGGTTGATCACGCCCAGATTGGACTCCTGGTCCGAGAGGAGCTGCCTGAGCAGGCTCCAGTCCCGCTCGGCAAACTCGCTGTCTTTGTCCTCAATGTTTCCTTGCCCGGTTCTGTCCTTGTCCGGGCGGCGCGCAAACGTGTCGCCCGCGTCCGTCTCGTAAATGGGGGAGAGGGCTTTGTTGGACGGCGTCCGCTCGCGTTTGCCGCCGCCTAGATCCAATCTGTCACAAGCAATGTCGCCTAAAAACAATTGACAATATTGCAAAATGACAAACTGTATCACAGCCCTGCGTGTCTTTTTGTTTTGGAACATTTCGGAGACAAATTATTGCCAGCGACAGACATAAAAATAAAATTAAAAAAAGAATATTCTTGCCTGGGTGCAGGAGTCGAGTAGGAAGCAATAGCTTTAATGCAGGGGTGTCCAAAAGCCACCAAACTGGCCCCCTGGTCGAATTTTGGACACCCCTACTTTAACAGCTGCTTTTACAGCAAAAACAACACTTTTTTAAATGCATCTTTTTTTTTTTTATCCACATGCTCAAACAAAGCAATAAGCCATGCATTGCACGGAACCCGTGTGTATCACAAAATATAAAATAAAACTAGTTTGCCTGGATATTCTTCTCGGTGGCAAACTATGTTGTAGGTTTTTTTGGGGATTTGAACAAAAAGGAAGGACAAAATGTATGATACAGTAGGAAGGCTGTGCCAGCATAAGCAAACAACAACATTGTTTCTGGTCTTAAGCATTAGGACAAGTCGACAGGGGATAACAGAATATAAATAATGACAAACATAAATAAAATGGATGTAAGGGAAAGAAGCAACATGCATGTATGCGGTGCCAAAATAATAAATAACATGAAAAAAAAGACAATTTTGGTGCAGAAAATCGAGAACAACCAGGAGATTCAAGTTTTTTTTTTTTTGTTTTAAGTCCAATTGACTTTTTGTGTTATCTTCACCTGCTACACAATTTAAAATAAAAACAGATTTTTTTGTTTTTAAATATAAAAAAATATATTTAAAAAAAGTTATCACATATAGCATTTTAACAAAAATCGCAGTTGGTTATGTTGTTGTACATTTTTCCGTTGTTAACTAGAAAACACTATTTGGAAGAAATGGCATTAAAATACGAATTTACACAAGCACCAGTGGCTGTAGGCGTTATTCATGTTAACAGGTTGTACGCTTTTCGTTAAACTGCCTAGATTTTTAAAAATGTACGAGTGACTTCCAAGCAACGGTTGCCAATTTTTTAAAATCATATATTAATATGTTGGTGGAAAGAATTATTATCTCTTTGTATATTATCCAAAATTGTGTACGTTTAAAGCCGGGCCAGATTCTGTAGTTCCCTAGTAAGCCTTGGCGGAGGTTCCCACGCTACGCACAACGCTAAGTTAGCGCAGCAGGCTCCTTTGGCCAATTTGTCCTAAAACTAAACGGATGTAACGGAAGTGTCATTCGTCAGCTTTTCGGTTGCGTTTCGCCACCAAAATAGCAAGGGAGGCATTTGCGATACGTTAAAATGCTGTAGGTGGCAACCTCAGAGGTGGAAATGTATAGCGTTGCGAGAAAATCAATCACAAAAATAAAGCATTTGTGTGTAAAAGTGCTTTGATAGAAAGGCCCCGCCCACTCTGGGTCTTCACCGGGGTCTGACCAAGGATATCGATGTTACAAATTCAAATGCATTGCGATGAAGCAGATGTTTAGCCATGAAGGTATGAGTTGATTTGAATTTGAACCCGAATGTCTTAAGTGGTAATATCCTTCTTTCTACACAAGGGATGGTAGGTGCAGTATAGGTCAGGTCTAGGAGTCAGGCGCAGAGAATGGTTTTTGGGGGGGGAGGATCAAGGAAGAGTCCAGAGATCATACGTTACCTGCTGGAGACTGCGCAGCGTCCCCCGTCATGTGCGGCTCATTTAAGTCTAGGTGTAAGTCAGCCTTCTTGGTTCCGTTGGCGTTGGGTTGCCGCAGGTCCAGGTGACATGGCCGCTCCTGGGGCGGGGGGTCTCTGGTGGCATCGGTGCTCAACAGAGGGGGGCTGGTCTCGTGGCTTTCCTTACTCGCCTCCTGAATCTCCGTTAAGAACTCCGCGGGCCTTTCTTGCGGTTCCTCACCTTGCTCCGGGAACGCGGTCCCTGAATGTTCGCATGGATTGGGCGTGCGGGAAGGCGCGCGGTGGGATTGCGGAGTGACCGAGTCTGACTCGAAAACATCGCACGGAGTGGCCGCATCGTCGGGGTCTTGCGGGGTCTGGGCGCCGCCCTCCTCCGAGCCCAACTCCTCGCACTCGTCCACCGAGAGCAAAACGGACCGTCGGAAATTGGATGCGGACTGAAAGTCTGGCTGCTCGTTATCCTGCTCCGCGGCGTCATCGTCGAATGCCGGGTTGACGATCCCTTGGAATGGCGGCGAGGTTTCGGTCGGACCCTGACTGGGGATCACCTCCACTTCGGATTTCTCCTCCTCCGTCTCCTCTTCGTCGTCGTCGTCGTCCTCCTCCTCGGAAGTCTGGTGCTCGGGGACGCTGGACGGTGTCTCGGCGGTCACCGCACGCTCCCTTTGCAACCATGACCGGGGACGTCGCCTCACTCCTTCCTCCTCGCTGGTAGTCTCCGCTTCCCGGCCACGCAGCCGAACCTCCACCCTCAGCCCGGCGCCGGCCTCGTACATCTTGAGCTCCTCAGGTGTGCTCGTATCGCTGCTGCTGCGCCCCAGGAAGTCACGGCAGCGCATGGTGCCGCACTTGGACACTCCTCCTTCGTTGTAGCAGTCATCGTCCTGCGAGCCCCCTGCGTCGTAGTCCTCCGAGCAGGGCTTGATGTCATCCGAGGAGGTGGAGTGCGTGCTGACCGTCTCGGACGCGGGGCTAACCTGCGGGTGGATTCCGCTCCAGGAGTCCTCCAAGGGAGTGCCGGTGCTTCCCACGCTGCACGGGGTGTCTACAGGGGTACTCGGAGACCGAACGCCCGTTAGGCTTTCGGACTTTTTAACCATCGTAATGGATCTGACTGCTTGCGGCGCCACACAGGGCTCATCCGCTCCGTTTGTCGACAGGTTCTCATTCTTCTGGATGCCGGAAATACAAGTGGAGTCCAGATGGAGGCTGAGGGAATCTTGGTCTTGGCTCGGCAGAGGTGCTGCCGGCTCCTCAGAGCTAGCCAACCCTGGGCTTTCACTCCTTTCCCGTTCAGTTTTACAGTCTAGAATTTGACCATTTTCCTTCGCTCCCAGGACTTTAGCAATCCTCATGCTTGCTGCAGATTTCGGTGATGCTCTCTCAGTTTCAGTGGTACTTTTAAGCTTTGGTGCCGACTTGTTTAAGACTTGCTTAGGAGGCGGTGTAGACACTTTAGTTGGTTTTGAAGAGGATTTAGCCGAGACTCCCATCAAGACCTTTTTGGTCGTTTCCCCGTGTGGTTTGGTCGGTGCAGAGGATCTCGAGCCGTCTGAGTCTTTCCTGGGCAAAGTCTGCTTTTTCCCAACAGCTCCATGCTTGGCAACTAAACCACAAAAAGAGCAGGCAGGCGTTAAAAGGACATTTGCACTCAAATGACGGAAATGTTTGGAGAGCTAAAAGTCTGACCGTGGTCGTCTTGGACTCCTTTGCCTTTGGTGTCCGATCTTGCTCTCACCGCTCCAGTCGCAGGGCCCTCCGCTGCTACAGGCTTTACTCTGACACTTCCTTTCACCTTGGACCTGCTGGTGGGATCGGGGACGGACAAAACCGTTACAACCGGGGGTTCCCCCCCACCCCACATTACTTTCTGACAATCAATTGGGCAAACTCACCCGCTGCTCTGCTTTGTCAAGTCCGATTTGGCCAGTGCTGGTTTGTTCAGCGCCTTGGCCTGCTGTTTGGGCTTTGCTCCTAGAACGCAGTCATAAAGCACAAGAGCACATGTTGAGGACAAAAGCTTGACAGTTGCTGTTCATCTGCTCTGCCCCGATACCAATACAATAGCCAGCTACAATCTGAAATGTGAGAGCTATTGGTTAAAAGTCAGTGGTTAAAGTAAGTCGAGTTGGTGGTTAGGGTTAGTTGTCTCGTGTGTCCTTTGAACGAGCCCAAAATGTTGTACCATCCACACCACGACAGCTAGCACGGGGATGAACTCTTCTGAGTTCTGATTTATGGTTAGGGTATACTAGGAGTTGGGGCTTAAGGGTTTGGGCTAAAGTCAGTTGTTGGGTCTTAAAATGTAATTTCCAGTATTTGTTAAATACAGACAAAGCAAAGGTTGCCCAGTGTTCCAGGATGGATTCTGTTGAGCCTCGGAGGTTCTACTTTTTAGTGTTTTAAAGTGTTAAGTGCTTGAGTACAGAAGGGTTGGAATAATGCTATCAGGATTAAGCGGCCTTTCTAAAACCACGAAAGCTCAAAGTGCTCACTCAACCAAACAACCCCCCGCCCCGCTCAGGCCACTACCGCCCCCCCCCCGAGTCCCTGCCGTCTGGTAGCAGCTGTGCAGAGTTTCGACGTCTGCGGTTCAGCAGCTGCTGGCACACTGATAGCAGCCTGAATGTTTTATCTCTGCTTGTCCACGCGTCAGAGTGACCCGGCTTCTGACGGTTCCGTCATTCAGCAGAGGTTGGGGACTCAAATCGGACTTAAGTCCCCCATTTTAAGACATGGCAATTGGTTGTCTTAAACTTATCAAAGTTCACCTTGATTGACTTGACCCACTTGATTTTTGCCATATCAACTTGGGAAGTGTCTTAGTCTCACCTCTGTCATTGAGTCCCAATGATTTCAAGATATAACAAATAAGCACCTGGAATGGAGGGCGTGCCATTTCGAGGGCTTCTGCCGCCACCGCCGCCGTTTTCTGGCGAGGCGCCACCCGATGTGGACGAGGCAGCTTGTTGCGCAGAGCCTCTCGGAGCTCTTGAGGTGCAGCTTGGAGGGGAGGTCTTTGGTCTGCTCCCAGGATTGGCCTTCTTCTCAGTCTCCTTCACCACGCGGGAGCGAGCTGGACCGCCAACATCCCGCCTGACGCCCGCGGTTCCGACGGCGCCGTTCACAACCGGCGCCCCGCTCACTGTCGTCTTTGGCTTTGCTGCTAAGCTCCGCTCTCCGGGCTTCTTGCTGGTCTTCACCTTGGAGGTTTGTCCATCCCCTGATTTGTGAGTGGTCGTCAGAGCATCTGACTTCATGGCGGGAAGAAGAATCTACGCACTCGGACACGCTTGAACTCAGCAGATGAAGAACATCTTCGAAGCGCCTTCTGCCGCTCAAGACACAAAAGAACACGGTACTGCGTGAGGATGGTTGCCGTCAAACTAATGGTTTGAAGTGTTGGGACCACATGACAACTTTTTTCATTGAAAAGTTCGACATGCGTCGACGATTTTATGTCCGCGCAAAAAGAAGAGAAACACTTTCATTCCTCTACGGATGTCAAGTATAAATCAAGCTTTTTCTCGCGTTGCCGTTCTTTCCTGTTCATGCACAAGTGGACCAAACAAATGCTGTCATATACGTGTGAGGGATAACCGTTTGGGATAACTGTCGGTGAACACAAAAAAGCGATGAAGTGGCCGGCGAGTGTTTCTGATGCTCAACAAGGATCAATAAAAGCCTACGAGGAGCTCTCAATCCTGCCTCATCTGCATAGAGGGACGGGTCTTAGCGGCACATCTGCTGCTCATTCCACGCTGATGCGCTCAAGCTGGCTTTGCTATTTTGTGTCACGTGGCAAATCTCTGCAATCAAGGGGTGAAATTACGTGCACTTTACGGGATGCATCATTGTCTGCTTGTCAAAAGGCAAAAGACTGACCGGTGTTTCAACGTGCCAAGCGTCAGCGTTGATGCTAATGCTATACAAGAAGACTTTTAGTATTTTTTACGATGCTCGATTTTAATGGTGCTTTAACTGCACAATGGATTCAAATTCAACTTTTTGTGGACGGGTGAGCAAGCTGTCAGCCGGACCAACACTGAGTTTTTTTTTTTTTTTTCTGCCTCACGACCAAAGGCAGTAATAGTACAACGATGTCGTGGCATTGCTAAATTTGAGACGACGTGGAAATTTCAGCCATTTTGGTCCTCACCTTTGGAATAGCCTGCCAGAGGATGTCAGGTCTGCAGAGACTGTTGATATTTTTAAGAGGAAGCTCAAGACACACCTTTTTAGTTTGGCTTTCAACAACTTTTAAATAATTTATCTTTTCTTTTGATTGAAGATAATTCTATGTTTTGCTTTGAATGTTTTAAAGCACTTTGAGTTGCATTTTTATGTATGAAAAGTGCTATATAAATAAAATGTGAAAAAATGTGAAATAGGGAACTCTGAGCGCGAGACCCACCTCAAAATGTTTCAGTCAAGCAACAACACAAGGCTGGCGACTGAGTGGAATTAATAAGTCTCCACTAGACAAAACACGGCTGCACACAACACTGTGGAGTGACCACATGTCAGAGTCGACTGGGGAAAAAAAAAAAGACTATATTGGGGAAAATGTAGCAAAACGGCAAGAAACATGGCAGATTGGGTAGAACTAATCGGTCATATAGCATTCCGCAAAATTAACATGAAGGCGAACAACATTGCGGAGTGACCACATGGTGGAATCGAAGGGACTACGTTGGAGAAACAAACAAAATAGCAAGCCTGGGTGGAACCGATAAATCACCAAGCATCCTAGGACGGAAACGTGGATGCGCACAACGCGACATTGTGGAGCGACCGCACCATGCACTACACTTAGTAAAATAACAACCACTAGCAGTGAGCTGCTGACGACAGTCTTCTGGTCTAAAACAACAGACAACAGCAGGAACATCATTAGTAAGATATCTTAGTATGGTGCGCGCGCACACACACACACACAAACGCACTCACGCACTCCACTGAGAAGAGGGAAAACAAACCTTCAGTCAATGGATTGATCGGCACGCCGCATCCAAGCAGCAGTCATGCGCGTCGGCAAATAATAACACAAACGGTTAATAATAACCATAGTCAGCCTTGTGACGTAGTCGCGGTGTTTTCCACGCGGTTTGTATTCGATGACATCCATGATGAATTATTCAGGCGGCTACTTCGGTGTCGCCTTAGCATCCACACACCCGCATGTGGATCATGTGCACCATTTTAGTCAGCCACCCCGCCCCTTACACGCACATTTCCCCTACAATCATGCAGCAAATTATAATAAGCATAAAAAGGTCCAAGCTACGTAATATCATCCCCGCAGCACAAGCTTCTCACCTGCTCACCGATTCCTCTCCGGAAACCACACGAGAAGCTCCTGAGGAGGCGCAGTACAGCAGCGTGGAATGCGTCTAGTGATTGGACCTCCTGGATGGGGAGGGGGTGTGGCAAGAATGGAAAAAAAAAATGGTGCTGTGCTGTGTCAGCCAATCAGCAGCTGCTCGGAAGGACCTTTCATCGCCATAGCAACACACACACCCCGCCCTCCTCAGACTTCACCCTCTGGCGCGGAAGACGTATTACTCGGTGAGTGCGTGAGTGTGTATGTGTGTGTTGTATGAGATTAGCTGAGACCGCCACGGGTTTAATCCGCCAGGGCAACGTCTACTCACCTCGCAAGATTAGCGGGCCATTACCTCCGCCAAGGATTGTCACGCTTCAATTGCTTGCGTTTGTTTGTTGTTTCTAAAAAAAAAAAAAAAAAAGAAGCTATTTGTTTGTCACTTCCAGTTGATGTTTACTGTAAAACGGACTTCAAACTAAATTAGACATTAAACACCCAATTGTTCAACTAAATCATACGCGATGAAAGTCTGCTAGCTTCATGCTAAAGTATAATGCGAAACGCCACAGACGAGCTAATGGAAATTAGCATAGATGTGACGGTAATTATAAAACTTCAAGCAACTGCCTCTTTAACACAAAATATACAAGGATGCTCACAAGCATATATTGTCTCTGCTCTGTGGGAAGAACAATAACTGGGCAACAGATTTTTACTGAATTTTTGTTAATGTTCTACAATAGGTGGAATTTCTGAAACGTCATAGCTATAAATAACAACATATCGGAAAATCCCTATTGCGCAAGCTTTTATAGGCCAAACTTAAAAACACCAAAAATACATCTCAAAAACCTGACATGCTCGAGAAAAAGTAACTACATTTAGCAACATAAAGCCATGTCTGATTAAAATGTGTTGTTGACCAATGTTATTCCTGAAGTTAGGAGTTAGGAACTACACTATTGCTGCCTCTTCTTCTATTACACTCCATGTCTTCCAGTCGATTTCAGTGCTGCTTTGCATGTGGCACAATGTGGCTACACCGAGGGCGTGCAACTGTAAATTCGGACTTGTCTGTATACTGTAAAAACATTGCGGGGAGAAAAAAAAGAAAAGAAGATTGCTTAAAAATCTGCTGTGTCGTGGGAGTGCAAACAATAAACCACAATATAGCCGGTGGTCACTGTGATATTAAACGATGCTCGCAATGGAGAACTATGGATGTACGACGTCAGAGTTTATCTGAATAATTGTAAATGACAATATTTTTCGAATCATGTCCAATATAATTAACTCGTTTATAAAATGAGCAAAACTTGAAAGGAAGGACGCAGATTGCGCAAGCAGCACGACCCCACAGAATGTCAACATGGACATCAAATGGGACTGGCCTCAGTGTTGGTTGTAATGAGCTTCTCTTGGATGAGTGCAAATTGAATCAAGGTGGTCTTTAATTAGATCATCTTCATATTTCCTTCCTATGGGGGGGGGGGGGGGGGAAAGACAGGAAAACGAGTTGGGACGATAACAAGCTAACGATATTTAGCTCAATTACACCGAAGCAGACAGACTCGTCATTAGAAGCCGACCAGCCTCTAAATACTGAACACCCTTTACCGCTTTTCTCTAAACATAGTCAGAAAGCACCACATACGGTACCTTAACATATTGTTGCATATCGTGCAATAGTGTCACATTTGACTGCGTAGCGTCACACTTTGCCGTATATCGCCTCATAGTGTCACATCGCAGCACATATCAACTCCTGGAGTGGCCGCGGTGACTGCAGCCTGAGGCCACTCCAGGAGTTCCCTGGCAGGACGTCGACCCGCGTTAAAGCCAGCGTGGTCACGGCTAAGGACAGCACTTCGTCTCTGAGCCCGGAGGGACAAACGTGGACTCCATTGGACTGCGCTACTTTGGAACCACCAATGGGTCCGGTCCACAGCAGCTCAGCAGGAGATCGGACTCGTGTTTTTTCCCCTGACCCAGTCTTTGCTTCTTCTGTCAGGAATAAAAAATTCCACGCATGCAGGATTGTCCCGGAAAGGCAACCAAGCAAACAGTGAGATGTCGGATCGGTTTGAATGTTTCACACGTGACTTGCAAGAGAACGAAGAGGAAGTTGGCACTTTTTATGGAATGACACCCACTTTTTTCGGGGCACCTGCACAATCCAACGCTAGTGTGTATCAAAGAATGACGCGTTCACAAAGAAATTGGAGTGTCATCCCTCTAGAAAAAAATGTTGAAAATTTTTTGAAAAAATAAATAAAAAAATAAAAAATCAGTATAGCCATTTAAACTTAACTACTATGGCAACGTAGACAGGAAAAAAAATGCAATATAAATTCTGTTGAAAGTATTATGTAGAAAAGTGTGACGTGTTAATGAATTACTAGAAAGAAAAGAAAACTGTAGAGCCGCCATTAATATTTAAAAGAAAATGTAGAATGGCAAAAACTCTGTGGTTGTATATAGAGAACATAAAAGTAGAACACTGCGCAGCCATTTAGGCTATTAAATGTTTTTCCCCCCCAAATTTAAATGTAATTAAGAGAAATAAGTATGACACTGTAGATTGAGATTTCAGACCCCCCCCCCACAGTATGGCTATTCAGGCAAATAAATGTACTTGTTAAATAATTGGCATTAGCACCCCCGACAGGACTGATGCAGAACCATTGCTGGCCACAAATTTGATTGGCCTTGGGGAAAGGTTGGGGCTTACAGAATGTTGCTCTTATTTTTGGACACCTTTATGATGATTCACTGTTGTACCGGATCTCCTTAGCTCCACTAGGTCAGCACCAAGGTCTGATGCTAGCTCAGGTGAAGCTAAGCTAAGATGAACCGCGTGTGCGTCGGCGTGCGCAAATATGATTAATCTCCTAAGTGACTCGCACGCACGATGACGAGACAACGTAAGGACTTTCCACGCTGATTTAGATGTTACTCTGTATTAAAGCAAACCCTGGACACCATCACAAAAAAGGGAATAAATAAAAATAATGTCCGCACACAACATTGTGGAGCGGCATGACAGTCTATTGGACAAAGGTTTTACTTTGGGGATACGAGGCAAAAGTAAAACGCTAGCAAAGCAGGCAAACTGGGCGTACCCTAATAAACGATAGAACAGGCACATTAGAAATGTCAAAAGAAATGAGTTTTTGAACGAAAACAAAGTGGACACACAACATTGTGGAGCGACCATGTTGTCTTTGTGTGCGTCTATTCTTGTGTTACGCTATTTATAAATCGGCACCTCTAGTTCTATTCCGGGTGTTTTGTTTTGAACAAAAGCTCTCTATTTTGAACAGCGTCCGCTTTTTGAAGAACCGCACAACAAATGAGACAAAGTGCGTTTATTTATAAAATCAAAATGATGGCTCTGTGAACTTTGGAATGCGTGCCGGGGTACAAAGCAGGAGGTACTACCCCCCCCAAAAAAAAGATGCAGGAAGTGAAAAAAAACGAGTGTCAAGATGCTGACTGAACAGCGAGTCCGCATAGTATTAACAGCGCTCGACCTCGTCTCCATTTTGTTGACCGTCAGCCTTATTTGATTATGAAATGAATTCTTTTTTTTTCCCGCCGCTCATATTCTGAAAGCTCCCAAAAAAAGAACTCATTCCATTTTGAAATAAGGCTGCGATATCCCAAAATGTGTATTCCGGATGCACTGTAAACAATAAAAGTCTTCACCCTGCGTCCTTCTGGGCCGCGTCCACCCTCCAAGTGTGCTTTGAACCTGATGATTGCGTCATTGCTCTGTTGCCCGGCAACGCCGGCGCCTGTCCTTCGGTCAGTTCCTGTGGCCCTTGCGGCTGTCGCCCTCCTTGAGGAAGGTCCACATGAGCGTGTTGACAATGTCGGGCTGGTCCTGCTGCAGCCAGTGGCTGGCCCCCGAGATGACGTTGAGGCGGAAGTGGTTGCGGATGTGCACCCGGCACGCCTCGGCCATCTCCTGCTCCACGAAGGCGTCGCGCTCGCCCCACAGAAGCAGCACCGGGGACCGCACCTGGTTGTGGCTCAGCGGCAGAGAGCTGCAGTCATATCAAAGCGACGGATTACAAGTATGGCAAACTCAAGTGAAACTCCAGTTTAAAGCAACAGTGTCCCGTGTCAGTTTTCGTTGATTATGGCGGCGCCATGTGGACAAAGGCGGTAGTGTTTTGACAAAAGTCAACCACATTTCCCAAGCGCGCCAGCGCGTGGTGTCGTGAAGTCCCGAGCTCTCGCTGGCCTGCAAGTTGGACTGAATGACATTTCTATTCTATAGCGGTGAGGTCATGAATCTAATTTTGTTTAAACAATACTTCAGTTTTTTTGTTTTGTTTTGGGGCTTCTGCCAGTAATAGCGCGTAGGCGTCGAATCGACTTCCGTCCTAATAGCGAAAGGAGGAAGTGAGTATGCCTTAAAGCAATTTGACATTTGTATTTTTTTTTGTATGCCAGGGTTGCTCCCATCCTCCTCAAATTTGCTTAGTGCCAGTAACAACGACACAGACCCCCCCCAGGGCATGACAAAAGCCCCATTCAACTACTTGTAAGTCAATGTTTCATCAAAAGAGTTGTGAAAAAAAATGTATTAAGGTCAAATTCTTGCCCTGTGCTGCTTTAAAACTAGGGATGTTTGATACCACTTTTTTTTTTTTGGAACTTGCCCATTCTCTATTTAAAACAAAAATCATTAACATAAGCTTGGACACACACTACGTTGTGGAGCGACCATACGACAGTGTCTACTATTTCGGAGTAAAAAAGCATAACAGCAAAAAATGAGGTCAACTGCGTGGAACGAAAAAGTACCGTAGCTTCTCGGAACAGAAATATTGATGTACACAACTCTGTGGAGCTTTCACAGCAAACAATGACATACTAAAAAGTGACATACTAAAAAGTCAAGAAAAAGCCAGCAGTGTGAAATATTCAATAAAAGTCAGAAATGGGAAAACAACAGCGGTAAAAGGCAACATTTTGTTGTCCTTGTTGACTTTTTTTCTCCGCTGTTCCGTGCTATAAAAAGCAGCGGTGCGATCGGGCGGCAGATGGTTGGCTCGATCATGTGTGATGAGTTCATTCATTCAAATATGCTCCTAATGACATTTGTGCTCCTTTTGCTCAGCTTTTACATAAGTTGTTGTTCGGTTTCTTTCTAGTCCTACGCTAGAGGGCGCCACACAGGATTGTCCTCATTAGGGTGGCGTGTGAGTTGGCGCTGATCCCGGCTGACTTGGGGCGAGAGGCAGGGTACACCCTGGACTGGTTGCCAGTAAATGTCGGCACACGTGGACAAACCAAGAATCCGCCAAATGTGTGGCAGACCCACTAAACCGTCGTGCCGCACCGCATCTATTTCATTCTTTTAAAGTAGAAAAGAAAAAAAAAAAAAATCAGGGAGCCAGATTTTTTTTTTTTTTTTTTTGCATGGCAGCACCTCCTGGTGACGTGTTGCCACGGCAACGGCCGTCACGTGGTGTTCAAGGTGACACGTGAAGACAATGGGCCGTGTCAAAGCATGCAGAGCAACATCTGACCCTCCCAAACAAGGACACACAAATTGTAACACAAAAACAACGATGAAATACTAACCTGAGTAAATGTTACAATTTTAATGTCATTAACGGTATTAACCGTTTTCACCACATTAGCTGTAACAGGATTACACTGTACTACATTGAACATATTAACTAACCTTATTACCATTGTTGTATTACCTTTAGCAACTAAGCCCAAAGCCAAACAACAGCTATAATCGTGTTAGTCATATTATCTGTAACCGTATTACTCGCATTTACTGGAACCGTCTAACTGTTTTTATTGTAACCTTATTAACCACATGGAATGTAACTGTACTTACCATATTAACGTGAACCATATGAATTAGCCATCTCAAGCGAGACTATATCAACCGAATGAACTAAAAATATAACTATTGACTGCAGTCATGCTAACCGTATTACCCGTGACCATATTAACCGCATTAACTTTGACCATATCACACTGAATTACCTGTCACCAAATTAACCATATTGACCTTACCTTATTAATCATATTTACCATAACCGTATTAACTGTATCTGCATCAACCATAACCATATTAACCAAATTAACTACCAGTATGAACTGTTTTTACCGTAATCATATTAACTGTGACAGACTGACTAATTTTAAGTATACCTGACTTGCTGGCTGAGTGTTTTTTTTTGTTTTGGTTTCCCCCCCCACCCCCCCCCCGCACCTGAAAACATTCCTGAAGTAGTTGAGCGCCGCTGTCAAAGCTCCAGGCTGCGACAGCGCGTACAGGTACGCTTCCAGCTCCTCTGCCGTCAGCCATCTTCCTTTCCGGGCCATTCCCGTGCTCCGGCTGGTGAACAAGGCCTTCAGAGCCTTGGGGGCGGACGAGAGAAATACGGCGTGAGTCAGAGAGGAGGATTTGGCCGGAAAAGCAGCGTGGCCCCACTTTACGTGGCCCACTGCTGATAGCACAACACAACAAACACACACACTGCGTCACCTCCATATGGACGCGTTATGCAATGCTACCTTTCAGTTTCGTCAACTGGAAAAAAAAAAAAAATTGCCGGGACACCTACAAGAACGTCCACTCCCCCGGTAAGAGCATTGCTGATAAATGCTTGAGTGTTTTTGTGGCTATTTTTTGTCCATTGCTGATGTCGTCGATGGCAAGCATGACAAAGTACTAATTCCTGTGGTTTAATGTCGCCTTTTGGGAAGCAAATATACACCGATTTAACAGCAAACTACCTTTTCCCTGAAGAAATTGTATTTTAGACATAACATTTTCATAGCCTAATGTTGCCTTTTTGTGAGTGAATATGGCAAATATATGACTAAAATGAGCACTTGCCTGGGCAAATAGACTGTTTTAGGACACTGCACTATATAAAAGGTTCAAGAAGATAAAAATACTCGAAAGGCTAAAGAATTTTCCACAGAAGATTGCTGATCCCACCCCCCCTCCTCCTGCTACGCTTCTATTTTTAGCCCTCACTCTGATGCACTCTTAAAATAGAACACAGACGGTGGGAAACACACACACACACGAACAGACATAGGGATGCCCTTGAAGAGAGTCAAGGTCGGGGGGGGGGAGGGGTGAGATAGGGCACCTTGAAGTCGTTGATGGAGAGCATGAGCTCAGGCAGGCGAGGCAACTGGAAGAAGAAGTAGTGACTGCACTTCAACATCTGGCTGGGATGACGCAAGGCGTAGTCTGAGCAACGGGAAGACGAGGAGAAGGTGAGGAGGGAAAGAAAGATAATGGGAGGGGAGGACAAGAGAAAGAGGAGGGAGGAAAAAGAATGAGGTGGGGAAGAAAGGGGGAGCAGAATGAAGGGAAGGGAGGGGAGGAGAAGAGTAAATTGGAGGGAGGCAGCAGAAGAACGGCCTCCCACTTCATAAGATCGGCTGACACGCAGAGGGAGATCGAGAGTTACCTGCGTGGACGGACGGGTGCGGACAGTTGAGGACGATGAGCTTGGCGACCATCTCCGGGTAGTTGATGGCAAACAACCACGCGATGGTGCCGCCCCAGTCGTGACCCACCAGGAAGCAACGGTTGTACCCTCAACCCCAAAACGAGACACAAAAAAAAAAAAAAAAAACGTCAGGAGGGCGAGAAAGACCAGACTGAAATAAAGGCAAGGGAAGGAAAAACAGCATGAAAGGAAGTCAGGAAGTAGGACGGCAAATGAAGGAAAGAAAGGACAAAAAGGCGAGAAGGACAGGCTTGAAAAACAAGGAAGGAAGGAACAAATGACAAAGGAAGAAAATAAGGAAAGAAAGACAAAGGCAACAAGAATAGAACAGACAAAAAAAAAAGAAAAAAGAAAAACACAGAAGGAAGGAAATAAGAAGAACAGGAAGTAAAGAAAGAGGATGTGCAAAAAGTAAGGATAGAGAGACAAAAAGAAGGAAGGCCGGAAGAACAGGTGAGCTCAATCCTGTCATTATTGTTCTTTATCAGTCACATGATGACTCTTGTCACCATGGCGACCACATCTCAGCAAATCTGTCACTTCTGTCTCGAGGCCTGAAAGCGGCAGAGTCCAACCGGTCGCCATGGCTACCGCCTCCTCGCGCCGTCGGTACGACGAGCGCCCGTCTGCTCACCGAGGTGCTCCACCATGTCCTTGACGTCGGCGAGCAGCACTTCGGGTTTGT
Organism: Filicampus tigris; assembly: GCF_054856515.1. Lineage (NCBI taxonomy): Eukaryota > Metazoa > Chordata > Actinopteri > Syngnathiformes > Syngnathidae > Filicampus > Filicampus tigris. The sequence continues at coordinate 21,224,812 of NC_141228.1, forward strand.
AGCTGTCCGCGGCCAGCGGCAGGTCCGACTCGCCGTAGCCTCGCATGTCCACCGCCACCACGCGGAACTCGCTCTTGAATTCGCGCAGCTGGTGGCGCCAAGAGAACCTGCAGCACAATAGCGCACTTGGCAACCTTCAAAAGAACCCGCGGCGGGCACACAGACAGTTCTCGCGGATAAAGGAAGCTCTTGGGGACTTGCGGCGAAGATGCCGACAGTTGTCTGGAACCTGTGGTGGGAATACGGACAGTTCTGCGGATACACAGACAGTTGTCAGGACTGTTTCGAACTCCCCCGTTGAACAACGTCCCCACATGTCACGTTCTTCGATTTCAATCTAAAATCCATTTCAATAGACAAGGGTCACATTTGACCTGGAACAGCCTCAGTGCACACAAACTTTGTCAGTTTGAATTATTTTCATTTTGGAGTATTTGGGGTTGTTCATTGTTGTGATTTGGATTTTTTTTTTTTTTTTTTTTAGCAGTATTTATGACAGTTTGCTCTTTTAGAAATATATCAAAGTGTTGCATAATTTGAGTATGACGGAAAAAAACGGCTGTTAAAACTTTATTTGGATATTCACTGTTGACAGTGATACGATCCGTTGCAATAATCGATATTGATGACACTGCTTAAGAAAAAAAATCCCAAATCAATCGTAATATATTTTGCATAATTTGACCATGAAAATGCCCAATTAAAAATACTTTTTAGAAACCAGGAACAAAACTAGCACAAGAAGCACAACCGGCTTATGGAGAAATGAATCCCAAAATCAATCAGAACACATTTCCCATAAAAACATTGCTGCACACTGTTGACAGTACGATCCGATCCATTACGACAGCAACATTTAGGACAATTTGCTTCCCCCCCGAGTTCATTTTAAGTTTGCAAATGACATGCCCATTTCTGTCGAGAAGTGAAAACCAAATTGCCTTGACGTGGCTTCCGCATGCAGCCGAGAGACGTCAACGCAACCTGACAACGTCTTTGACCCCAATCCACGAGGGTCTTATATCATATCATAATCCAAACGGCGGCCTGTCGGGGGGAGGGGGCGAGATATCTTAAAAGGAATTTGAAGAACAAGGCTGATCAGGGAAGTGCTTTTTGCAATGCCCTGCAAAGGTGCTGGTGGACTGGCTGACTTACCAGAACTCGGGGAAGCCGTGGAGGAAGAGCATGAGGGGCTTACCCCGCTCACCCGCCGCCACGTAGTGAAACCTCAGGCCTGACTCCTGTGGGCAGGCAAGACCAAAAAATTACACGCAAATTAGGCGCTGTGACATCATCACAGTTTCAATTCAGGCTCACACATTTCCCCGATCGGCATACTGCCCAAAGGGAGGTGTGCCAAGCTTGTGGCCTCATATTCAAAATGGGATAGAGAACCCTACACTCAACATTGGCTTCAAACCCTATCCCGGGATTGAAACGAATTTAAAACCCTAATAGTGACCTCAAATACCAACCAAGGGCTTGCTTGCTTGACTATCCTTGTCCGATTGAAACGCCAATATTGAACCCGAATTTGAAGCCCCAACACCAACTTGACATCCACACCAAGCTTGAAACCCTAACAAGCCGTAAACCTTAATTTGAAACCCTAACATTGGCTAACTTGCCTGAGTTGAACAGACATGTTTTTGTATTGAATCCCTTTATGAGTGTACCTAATAAAGTGTGCGGTGAGCGGACTTCATTAATGACTACATTGATGACGCAAAAGCAACGACAACACTTCCCGGAGTGAAGTTTCGCGCTCGCGCGCGCACACACTCGGCCACGCGCCTCAGACAAAAACAAAACTCGCACGCGCACGGCCTCCGCGATCACGACTCAAGGTGCACGCATGCAGGAGAAGCGCCCTCCCACCCGCCAGTTTTCGCACGCCCCCGCTGCGCGTGCACGCGCCTGCCTGCCTGCCTGCCTGCCTCACTCACCTTGATGCGCACGTAGCAGTGCGTGCCCAAGGACGTGTCGTGCAGACACGCCGGCGGCGCCTCGCGCAGCGTCCAGCGGAAGGTGGCCGACGGCCGCGCGATGGCGCTCCAGCAGAGCCGCAGCAGCGCCGCGGCGCCGCAAAGCGCGCAAAAGGCGCCGACGAGCGACCAGTAGGCGCAAAGTCGCAGGCGCAGCGCCAGGCGGACGAGCAGCGGAGGCAGCAACGTGCGCAGCGGACGCGCCATCTTTGCATCGCGTTGCCAGCCGCGTCTTGGAGGAATGGAGAGGATGAGGAGGATGAAGAAGAGGGAAAGGAGCGAAGGGAGGGAGGGAGGATCCCGGACGACGAGCCGCTCAATGGGACGGACGACTGGGAGGGAAAAAGAGGGAACGGCGGGGAGGGAGGGGGGAGTGTTGTTTTTGTTGTTTGCGGCCAATCAAGAGTTAATGTTCCACCTCACGTCTTGGCTTGTTGTTGTGGCACAAAACACGTGGACGGTCTTTGGGGTCTGCTGTAAAAAAAAAAAAAAAAAAAAAAAAAAGAAAACATACTGCCCATGCAATGAAGTGCAAAAAAAAAATTATGTATTGATTGGAAAGATGGGCCAGGTATTTCATCGACCAACTGGGGGGGGGGGGGGGGGAAATTATATTCAATTAGTTCATAAAATAATTGGTAAAAAAAAATAAGTACACAATTTAGCTATTCAAGTAATTATGACTCAATTATAAATACAATGAATATTGAATTTTAATTTATTTAGCTAAAATTATTTCACATGCATTTAGTTTTTAAATTTCTCTTCATATTCTAATTCCTTTAATCTAAATAAAATTACTAAAATAACTGCACATTAATATTTTTTATATATGTATACATTTGAAGTGCTCCAAAGTTGAGCTAATTTAATGTAAAATACTACAGTAGTATTTTTCATGTCATCAATAAAACGTGAGTACTCATCTACAAATAGTATAATTTAACATTTTTACATGTACTGTACACGTAACATTTTTGAATTCATTTTATTAATACTGTAAAAGCAGGTGTGCGCAAAGGCAGGCATCCACAAGATGGGAGGCATTCGAAAGCCCGTCGTCCAAGCTCAAGGTGCATCCAGCATAACATTAGCTTTATAAAGTATCACAATAAAAACGAAGCAAACTCACCCAGATTGAAGACATTCGGCGGCTTCTTGCATCTGTGCAAACCATGCCGAGGCCACGCCGATTGCTTAGTGAAAATATTTTTATTTTCAGGAATAAAAAAACAGAACAAAAACAACCAACAACACAAACAAGCCTCTCCTAGCTTGAACATTTTTAAGGCGCAACATACAGCAGAGGCAAACGACTGTATGGCCAACAAAGTGCGGTGCATGTCAAACAACAAGAGAAGGCAGTGAACGAGGAAAGATTGCTTGCAAAATAGTTTTTTTGTGAACAAAAAGTCAAAAGGTGCATGCAAGCGTACGTATGGTCGTCGGTCTGCGCCATTGGAGTTTGAATTGGAATTTCTAAAGTGTAATTAAATTCTTAAATGATTTTTTTTTTTTCATCAGATCAGTATTTTTGGATGGGGGGGAAAAAAAATCTGTTTGAAACTCAAATTAAACCTCAGACGGCACAGAAACTTCCATATGTGCGTTTTTTAAATTTTTTTTAAATAAAGACAAACAGCGAAAAAACGCTATGAAGACAACAAATAAGGCATGTGCTGGGACTTCCCCCAGATGTGAAAATGGACACCGAATTGGCAAAAGTGTAGCAGTGCGGACGTTGCTTAAGGCAAAGCTTGGCTGTGCGTGGCTCAGTATTCACCAGGAGGCTCAAGGCACTTTTTTTCTTTTCAAGTCAGTCGCAGTGGTTTTGCTTTTTAGTCCAGGTTGAGTTCAAAGGTGGTCATGATGTCCTGCTGCATGCTCATGTCGATGCATGACATCTACCAGGAAAAAGACCAAAATACATACATTAATGGTTAAAAACGGGTATTTGAAGTACATCTGGGGTGCTTTTGGAAATGGGCTCCGAGCGCTCTTTGCCTCTCGGAACGTCCCATCTTAAAGTCGTGTTCCGTGTCAGAGTGAACACCTTGCTTAGCAGCATGACCTTTTGTGCGGCCCTTTCCAGCCCATTTCGAAAATAGAGACTGTAGTGAAGCAAAAGAAAGTTGACAGAGAGTGGACTTGAAATACAAAACAACTGTGTCTGTGGCCGTTTTCAAGGAATTCAATATCAAGCGTCACTACCAGATGCAAACTACGACAAGGTGACTGGTAACAAATACCGTGAAAAATGTAAGCAACTAAACCCTGACCAAATCGGGCTCTCTTTGCAAAAAGTTTGGACCACCCGTGATGTACGGACTACACAGATGCATTGAGAAGAACTGTAGAAAAAGAAAAGGTGCAATTGAGCTGTATCAAGCAGGGATGCTCCGATCGATCGGGCACCGGTCACGATCGGCCGATTTTCGTGAAAAATGACGTGATCGGAGCATTCGATCAAAGCCTTTTATTGCCGATCAAAACATCCGATCACCCGCAGCTCATGCTTGGCTGTCGTGAGACGAAATGGCAAAAAAGTTGATTTGTTTAATTCGCGACGACGCCCCTCCGTCCAAAAGCATATAGCTCCATTGACTCCAATTGAAACGCGCCGGCAGAAAGGCTCCCTAACGCAGCCGCGCCCCCGCTGCGAGCAGAGGAGAGCGACGCGATCGGATGTTTTGATCGGCAATAAAAGCCTTTGATCGAATATTCCGATCGCGTCATTTTTCACGAAAATCGTCCGATCATGACCGGTGCCCGATCGGAGCAGCCTTAATTAATACAGCTCAATTGCACCTTTCTTCTTCTACAATTCTTCTCATTGCCTTTGCCAAAATAGAAACCATGATTGAATTTCGATGAATTGCCCAGCCTTGCTCACCGCCTCTCGCCTGCGACGCTCCTGCTCCTTCTTTCTGGCCAGCTCTCGCGCTCGACTCATTGGGGACTGGGCGCTTCCGAGCCAGGTTTCCACGGGTGATGTCGGCTGCTCGCCGCCACCGGGGACGTGCGGTGTCGTTTCTGCCAGAAGGATGCGGCGACCCGGAGATGAAAGGTCCTCTTTGTTCGTTGGCGGATTCTTATTCAGACTGGGGTTGAAATAAACGCATAAAATTAAACAATGTTATTAAAGCAGTACTTGGTATTTGTACAGGCTAAATGTGGGGACTTGACTTCGGCGTTAAAAAAGTTAACGTTATAAGAAGAGTTTGAAGCGATTTGAGAGTTTTGTGACTGTTAACTCTTCAAAAGCAAACCCATTAAGAGGCGCGTCTATTACGAACACGTTTTTTTGCCATTCGATAACGGGAGAACCTCTTTTCCGGAACCTTCTTCAGCGCCTTCTCGCGCTCCTCCTTCTCCATGGCAGCCTTCCGGAACTGCTGGAAACTCTCTTTGGACGATTTGATGGCGGTCGGGATGATGGCCGACTGCTTCACCAGTCGTGCCCATGACTCGGCGTTTTTCAGAACTATGTCCTAAAGATTAAATCAAAACCAAAAAAAAAAAAAGGGAGTTTAACTACAATTAAAATTCCATCCATGTCATGTGCGGGGCTCCGCAGGAAACATACGCTTTTAAGATGTTTTTCTTGCGGGGTTGATTTGATGGGAGAATTGGACGACGATGACACATCTGCCACTTGACTCTCAGGGACATCTTCAGGGCATCTGGAATCTGCAAGAAAACTAGTTCAGTTTTGTTTGAGTAGTAATTATATTTTGTGTTACTTGTATTTCGAGAGAAAAATTGCATTTTGATTTTTCCTTAAATGTAAGGTGACTTGCCAGTTGTAATGTCATCTCTGGCAGGCAGCGGACTCTTCCCCAGCGGTGACAGGATGGGGGCCTAAAAACAGGCCAATATTATTAGCAATATGTCCAATAAAAAGCATGCAACTATATTTTTAGCCCACAAAAATGTTGGAAATTATATTAACTAGTTGTAGTGATTTGATGTTCTTAAAGGAGATAGTTGCTTTTTGTTTCACAAACATTGCTAAATAAAAAAAAAAACAAAAAAAAAAACACATGCCTCCAAATTTTTTTTCTGTCGATCATCCGTTTTGTTTGGACAAAAATTTAAAAAAATGTGTTTACCAATTTTACCTCAAATCCAGATGTGGCCCAGACAAGTATAGCTTCAGGGGATGCCATGAGGGACAAGTCTGTCAAATACAAAATATTTACAAAAATTGCACATAAGGTTTTAAAAACAAACAGTAAATGCATAGTACTTAAATGAAATACAACTGTACTGGATTAAAAAAAAAAAAAAAAAAAAAAAAAATTCAAGCTACTGTAAAATTACACGCAGTTCGGAAATTGAATAATTCTTTGCATATCACTGGAAGGAGGCCATCACAATGACTTGAGAATCATTGGCTTAAAACCTGCAAGTAAGTGAACGGCAATCGGTAGATGTAAGCGTCACCTGGCGGGGGCAACGTCATCCCGCCGTCACTCCCCCAATGGCATTTGGTCTTTGTTAGCTTGGAAGCAGCAAGTGGAGCAGGAGCGCGTATGTTACCAGAGCGCCCCCTGTGGGCCAGCTTGCCAGTGGCAGCCTGCAGCGTGACAAGCAGCCGGTTGGCACCCTCGCGCAGCTCAAAGCGTCAACAGCCACGGGGAGACGGTTACCTTTACACTCAGCTTTTTACATCGGCCTTTAGCGCTCTTCTGGAGTTTGGCCACTGGGAGACAAGCTAAATGTCGGGTAGAATGAACACAGAGAAGATCATTCGTTTGTGTATTCATTTGCATGTTGTGCAATCCTTTATGCCCAAAATATATGATGATGATGTTTTCAAAAGTTTTTTTCTTTTTCATATATATATATTTTTTTAATGTCCATTCAGCGACAACAGAAAAAAAGGGTCCCGGGGGGTGGCATCATCAGACAAGCTCACCAGAAGACGAGTGACCGCTGTCAGATGACGGCGAGCTGCTGCTGCTGCTGCTGCTGCAGGAAGTCGATGAAGAGCTGCTGCTGCTGCTACTACTGAGCACGGACGGGCAAATGAAGTCAGGCGACGCAGCTTGTTTGGCTGGAAACGAAACAAACAATTCAGCCGCTATCCATAACGACTGTCCAGGGCTGCCTGAAGAAAAAAACACTGGTTACTTCATATGGGCGTGTCCGTGCAAGTTGTGAGCTGAAATTCGGAAGTCATCACTGGATTGAGCAAAAGTGTGTATTTTTGCTCGTGAAAATACTTGCTGAATTCAACGTTTGATTTGTCGATTCATCGATTAACATGAATTCACCCCAATTACCACGTTAAGTTTAACACGAGAAGGTGGAAATCTCTCTCACCTGTCGCCTTCTTCCTCTTCACATCCAACAGACGTTGACAGAGCACCTCGCATCTCCCGGCATCCTTCAACGTGGCTTCCACCCGCTTCTCCATTTCCCCCCCTACGCAGCAGTCCTTCTTGCCACATTTCTTCCACCGGCGAGCCACCGCGAAGCTCTGCAGGCGCCTCCGGGCGGACGTCTTCATCTTCATCTTCTCCGAGCCGGCCGAGCGTTGCGTCGGGGCGTCGCGGGCCTTCATAACTTTCGCCAGCTTGTCAGCGGGCAGGGCATCCAAATCGAGCCTGAGCTTCTTCCCCCGGTAAGTCAGCGGCGTCGGCTCGTCCCGGAAAGCAACTCTGCGGTTGCCATGACTACACAAAACGCTGGAATCAGCACCAAAACAAACACACCCCAAAAAATTAAAAGGGTACATACAAAGCAGAAATCCTGATGTTTTTCTCCATGGTACGCTTATGTTTGGACGATTTGTGCTTGAGTCGAGCGATGTCCTTTTCTTTGGCCCTTTTCTTCTCCTTCAACTTTTTCTTGTGTTTCATCAGCGGGTCCTGAGTGAGTCTCCTCAGCTGGGCGCTCATCGCTCTCAACTACACACGCCAGAACGAAGAATGAGCAAATCATCTCACATCGGCTGAATCGTTCGCATCTCCCCAACTCACTTTTTTGGAAATTTGAAGTAATGGGGAGTTTTTTTTTTAGCATGCAAACTCTGTCACGTCAAAACAGAGGTGAGAGGATATCGGACAGACCTTCTCCTCCAAGCTGGCCAGTTGCGTGGCGACCTCCCGCGACGAGCTCTCCGTGTCGGAAGAGCTGTCACTTTCGCTCTCGGAGGAAGAGGAAGTGGCCGAGAGGGAGAGGCTTCGCACGCGCTCGCCTTTGGGCTTTTCTCGTGGACCAGGCGCCGCCGCGTCTGATTCCGCCGGCTCCCGCGGAACCTTAGCGTAACGCGCCTCGAAAACCTCCTGGTTGGTGACAAGTGGAAACGTTGAAATGATGGGTGTTTTACATTTTAAAATCAAATGTTAAAAATGCAATTGATGAGATGTGTGAGTTCCATGCGCTTAGCGGTTAGCAAAATTTGCAACACATTGCATGTTTGTGTTTTCTGGATCAAACTTTGCCAGATCGGTGGACTAACTCTTGTTAAAATGGGAGTCAGCGCACACATGCCACTACTTAAAGTGCCTTTCGTTAACCATTAAAAAAAATCATAAATAATAAAAAAGGTTCGGAGAGTGTTCTAGTAGGCTTTTCCTGACTTTTTCCTCAGCAGAAGCTTGAAGGTTTTTATGGTAAGACTACAACGTGCATACCTGCAGCTTCCGGGCCATGTAGACGACCTCGTGTGCAGGAGGGTTGTACTTGTAGCAGTTGGAGAACATCAGCCTGACGTCAGCGGCAAACTCCTTAGCAACCGCGTACTCTCGCTGATCCATCTTTTTCTGCATAAGAAAAAGGAAAAAAAGTCAAATAGACTTACCTTGTTTTCCTTTATTTTTTTTTTCCTTTTTCCTTCTCATTTCCAACCTTTGTTTTGAAAGCCAAATCTCTTATTTTGAAACCTGAATTCATTGTAAACCCTGCTTGGAAACCCTCCTTTGAATCACTAACTGGTCTTGAAACCCTAACATTGGTTTGAAACCCGAACCAAAGCACGAAATCCTCATTGAAACCATAATTTGAAACCCCAACCGTGTCCTTGCCTTGATGGTGCCCAGGTCCATCGGCTGCTCGATGATATCGTAATAGTCGTGCAGCGCCAGGGCCACGGTGTCCACGGGCGTATAAAAGGGCCAGGCATAGGCGTAGTGCCTCTTGGAGAACATCTCCTTCAAGATGGCGTCGCAGTGCCGCAGCGGCTCGGGCAGTTTGGCCCGCGTGTCCTCCAAGGGGGCGAGGTCTTTCTTCGGCACCTTGATGGGCCGTCCGCTGCCCGTCCTCGCAGACGGCGTGCATGATGCCGGCGCCTCGCTGACGCTGCTCGTTACCACTGAAAGGACGGGCTCCAGTTTTCTTGTAATACTTTTTTGGGTCTGAACGTTTAGAAGAGGAAAAAAATTAAACATAGTAAGAAGATTCCCAATTGCTAATCCCACCAGGATTTTCCAAGATTTTTTTTTTTTTTTTTTTTTTGTGATTGTCGTGGTCTAGCTTGATTTTGATCCAGAATTGTGATCGATGACATTTAAAAAACATTTTTTTTTTTAGCTCTTTTGTTTTGGACTACACTAAAATGCACACAGACTAATACTGGAGTAATCGAATTTTTAAAAAGATTGGTTTGTGACAGCCCTAGCGAAACACATGACTTCTCCACTTACACTTTCATCCATGGGAGCTGCAATTCTGGCAGGTGATACTGGGCGAGGAGCATCCGGCGGGATGACCGTCGCCGTCTGCTGGAGGACCACTTCGGACATAGCAAGTCTCGGCTTCAGTGAACCTGCTGGACAACAAGAGGCACGAATAACGTGGCACACAGACACCCTGCTGGGTTCTATGCGAAAGTCAAATGCCGGTCTTGAGTCGGTGATCTCTGTGTGAAAGAGGACCAAAGTGAATCCGCAGTCTAGTCATTTACCGCCATTGCTCTTCTTTCCTTTGGCTGCTTCCTTTGCAGCGACTTGAGAAACTTCACATTCATCTGTGGGCATTTTAGCGACTTCAAGCAGAAAAAGCTTCTCCAGCGTCTGGGCCATGAAAACGATGTCATCTCCGGGCTGAGGACAGGAAAATGTGAACACTATCAGGACCACACACAGTCCATGCGGTAAAGTATTGACAGCACTTTACTTATTATAACCTCTTTTTGAATTAATTTGTATCCTCACACATAAACAAACATCCCAGGTATGACAAGGTAAAATAAAGTGGAGGTTTCTGCAAATTCATTGGAAAACAAAATCCTTTCACTTCATGCTTTGTTTGTGCTCCGTCCTGCAACTGTGTGACCTTTACTTAGACAGGTGTCTGCCTTTCCAAATCATGTCCAATCAAGTGAATTTACCACAGGTGGACTCCAATTAGCTAATTACGCATGTCATTTTTAAATTTTACATTTGTAATAAATTAGCAAAAACGTGTAAGAACCTCTTATGCTGTTATCATGGGGTGTTTGTGTGCAGAATTTCAAGGGGAAAAGGGAATTTATTCCATTTTAGACAGAAAAAATGTGAAAAGGACAGAGGTTTTTTTCGTGCTGTTATTGAAATGCAATAAAGCGGCACCATAGCCCTGTCTAATAGGAAAGTAGTACATTGGACTCAAGAAAGTACGTTTTGTATGTCAGGGAGATCAATTTAGCCTGTGTGCGTACTGGTAACATTATCTCACCTTGTTGTACACATAGCAGTTGGTGAACATGATGTTAAAGTCTTGTACGCATTCTATTGCGTTCCAGTAATACATGTTCTGGAGTCGCCTCTTAATGGTGCCCATATCCATTGGATTCTTGATAATTGTGTAATAATCCTGGAAATGAAACAGCGAGAGGGGGCAGCATGACAGCACAACTGGACCGACGGCAGGTTGGTGAAAAAGTCGGGATGAGGACCAACTCACGGGGAGACGCAGCGCTACGGCATCTACGGGCTGGCGGAAGGGCCACGAGAACTGGTGGCGCCACAGGGCTTTGACCACCGTCTTCTCCAGGTACTGCAGCTGGTTGGTGGTGCGTCCTGGTCGCTTCGGGTTGGCCACCTCGGGCGGAGGCGGGTTCCCGCTCGCGCTGGGACTGACTTCCACGCGGGACATGGTGCCGGCCAACAGCCATTAAGAGGAGGGGTCTCGCATGCGCCTCCGCTGGGGAGTGTATTGTAATCGAATGGCATTTGGTTTAATTGACATTTTAATTTCAATGCTAATCTACTTCATTAAAAACAACAATATTGTCAGTTTAAGAAATTGTATACTTGCATGATGCAAAAGAAGACCTTAAAACATTTATGAAAAATATGGTGGAATTATGTAACACATTTTGTACATTGAGATTTTATAGTCTAATGTGTTGAATATTTTGACCTTTTAATAACAACCCCTAATGGATTTGAAATATTTGGAAAAAATGCGAAATTTTATTAACTTGAAATTCTACACATATAGCCAATACGACTTTCATTTGACTGATATGTTAGCTGCTAGCTAGTACCCAAAATGGTAGAGGTGAAGCCGCCTCTGCCATCGTATTTAGCTTTACGACTCATAATCAACGTTGTCTTTATTTAACTATCCTCTTGTAAAATCCAGTTCCCTACGTGAAGTATTTAAGTGTTGCATTTAAAACTTTAGCACTTTGGCCTCAAACCCGCGCCATGACGTCATTGTAGCATTAGCGACCTTAGCTTCAAATTTGTTTCCACGACATATCGGAGAAAGGTACACGCCAAAACGGCGATATAGAGTTACGCTCGGATCTCTCTCATCATTTGATGTCCTTAATAAACGTTATTGTAATCTTTTCGTACATTTATCCAATACCTTTAAGCGCAAGTAAGCCACTCACTTCCGGGTGATGCAAAGCAACAGCTGTCGGTTACAGGTAGACGCCGGTTTCGTTGGAGGCTGCAGTGTTTTTTCTTTCTTTCTTTACTTTTTTATGTCGACTTTCCACGATGTAAACAGATGCAAATTGAGTCAAGCTTACCGAGCAAGCGTTAACCTTACACGGTATGGGGCTCCTTGCATTCCCTCTCTATCGGTTCGTCGCTGAGCTTCAGAATTTATAGCCCGCCGCTTCTCGCTCTCGGACTGATTTGTCCAAATATTACACCGCGCTTATGCATCCCAATTTTATATTATAAAGAAAATAAAACTAACACAAAAAAAATCCAACCCACTGTGTCATGCACTGCTTTTTACATAGCGACGGGACGAAATGAAATGGAGCTGTTGCAAACAGTTTAAGAATATTTAGTATTATAGAATTAATATAGAGGTTGTCACTGTCAACGAGTGAAGGTACAAAACCCGGGGGAATGCTCCACCATGGAGCTCCGGCGGAGGTTTGCCGGATAATTGCGTTGACTAAGCGGACTCGGTGTCACGTCTAGACGCTGTCAATTTACTGCAAACTAGAGCGAGCAACTAGCCAGGGCGGGGTGATACATTCAGAGGCCAACCCACAATGGGGAAAACTCACCGCTTTACATTGTTTTCCACAAAACAAACAAATAATAAAGCAGCTTTTCCCTGCAATCGAAACAAGGCGTATAAGTGCACCGGCTTTACTATCCACCACAGACACTGAACTACACACGCGTTCACTTCCTGTTAAGAAAAACACGAACATAAGCCAGCGGTTTTGTCACAGCATTGTGTATTGATAAACCGTACGTAATACGGTTTATTAAATCAAAAACAATATCGACCCGATAATTCAATGTTTTAAAAATGAGCTCGTCTTAATTTTTGAACCGCGTAATTCCTGACCTGAACAAAGATGGCGTCCCCAGGAAGCGCACAAAAAACCTGACCTCAACCATCATGGCTGCACTACATGTCAATAGATTTATTCAGATATATCGCGTTAAAAGCACCACTGACGTTTTGAGTGTCATCAAATGAGTGATACTCACAGTTATGCCCAAACTTGTTTCTGCGGACGTTTTGCTGTTGTGTTTGTATGACGATCGATTATGCTATGTGATGTATTATCAACTCTTTGCAGTGGCCAAAGATAACCATTTCTTGTGGCCTTATTTTAATACGTAGTTAATCAAATATGAGGAGAACATGCTTAATAAAAGCTAACCAAGTAGTAAATTCACACAATTCCTAATGGCTTGATTATTTTTATTTCCGTTAGCACAACCGGCGCAGTAAGACCAAGTGCAATTATGTCACCTGTCTATGACGTATCACCGTGCGTCTGTAATTTTTATAAATACTTTATTCAAACAAGCAACTTGTTAAAGAGTGGAAAACTGATACAGTAAATAAAAGGATAGAAATTTAATTTGGATCAATAAAAATTCATTTATGATTTAATAAATTGACAATAATATAATATTAGTTGCATTGAACGAAAACTGAATAAGCATGGCCAAATAAGTAACATCAGACGTTAGTGACAGCTACCTTTGACAAAATGATACATTTCATATTCTTTCCATTTTTAAGCAATGCTAGAGATTTATAAAATGAGATAAATTACACAACGACGTGGGGAAAATGATGGTTTTGAAGCCACATTTGTAATTGTTGCTGAATAATTTAGAAAATACGGGGTGGGCGGGGGGAATCAATACCCCCTACTCATAATTCGCCAAGGGAATATATATTTTATACATATTATTATTATTAGATATTTTATTACTGAATGTCCCATTTATGTTGTGACAAAATGAGAATAAAAGCATCAAATAGTCGGGTGGACGGTCATATTTGACCATTATGAAGCCATATTTTTTTCCATAGTGTTAGTATCACAAGAGTGACAAAACTCGGTAAGTCCACAAGATGGCGCCATGGTGGTTATGTAGAATTTGACAAGCTGCTCTCCACGTGTTTTTCATGTGTGGGCCTTTCCAGAATTGCAGGACAATTTTGACGCCAACATTTTTGAAAAACTCATCCAGCTCAACAATCAACAGTTTTTTGTTTTTTTTAAAAGAGCTATTATATTTGACATGTATGTTTTGCTGTATTTGGCGCAACCCTTTTAAAGATGTTTCAGGACCTGAAAAAACACAAAGCTAACTAAATCATTTGCAATTAAATGATTGCAGTAACAGGGTTTCAAATCAGTGCTAATGTTAGAGTTTCTGCCAAAGAGCCACGTTGACTGCTATGCTAACTGGTCAGAACAAACTTAGCTATAAAATCATGATCTAAAGAAAGAGAGGCTCGATAATCTGATCTTTCTATGATAATATGAGGAACACGGTTTGGTTGTGTTGTAAGAAAAATGAAGAAAGGACTTACCATGGTTACAGCAATTAACTTGTTGATGTCATTTCTGCTGAGTCATTTGGCTCATCTTTTCTCACTTCCCTCTGTATTCAATATTTTAGAAATACGTGATAACACAAATGATTGCATAATAAGTAAGGCATTTCATCAAAATTATACCCATAAAAGCAGATTTAAAACATACTTTATCTCTTATATTTATAAGTTGCTCATCAAGTGGAAGGTATAAGAGAAAGAAACCATTTTGGGCAGTGCTCCAGTGGTAGTTGTTATATTATTAATTTAACACATTTTAGAATGTTTTAGCGAGGTGGTGCCTGTTGCTAAATGTTAGCATCAGAATGCTAGTAGTCATCATAAAAAGGCACACATGTAAAATGGAGTAGTACAGTTGTTGGACAATGAGAGCCACATGCGGTTGCTTAACGAGACACTTCTACGAGGCTTCCATCCGAAGAGTGCGGTGGGGAGGGAAGCGGAGTGGGGGTTGGGGTGGATTTGCGGCTGGGGAGGTGGGGGACACAGCTGGATCATACATTAGCCAGCGGACCCAAACAAAATGGAGTCAAACACGTCTGTCTTGTGTCAGCTGGTCTGGAAAGCATCGTGGTCTCAGCGGCTCGGAGGGTCACCACGCGTTCTGCTTCTGTGTTCTGTCCGCCGCTTATTATTATGGCAGCTAATTGTTTTGCTAACTTTATTTGATATTCCAAAATGGCCACGTTTCCTCAAGTCGCCATAAGCGAGCTTAAGATACGCCGTTGCTCAAGTGAAGTGATTAAAAACAAAAAAGTTGCTCCTACACTTTTCGCTGTTGATTGACAAACAGACAAACACGCCAATACCAAATGAAAATACTCACAAGGAACATGGAGGAGACGCCAACACCCAAAAATGGACAGAGAAGGGGTTTGCCTAACATATTGTGGAAGGTCGTTACAAAGGCAGGGACCAGCAACGGAAAAAGCTCGATCCCCACTGAGCCTCCGCTTAGTCTTAAGTACCTCTAGTAGGTCTGCTGACCTTACGCGCCTGTCCGGTGCGTCGGGGTGGAGGAGCTCAGAGAGGTTGATTCAGTTAAAACACCAGGGGGGCCCAAGTCAAAAGGGTGGGATGTATGAGGGCCACTGGGACCAAACACCTTAACTTCTGTTTTCCTTTCGTTGAAATTCAAGTTGAAGTTGAAGCTCAGTGCCATCCAGGTGTTGGTTTTTAAGCGACAAAGCTTCCTTTTCGCTAAGCGGGACATAGATCTGACTGTCGTCCGCATAGCGGTGGAAGGAAATACCATGTTTTCTTAAAGTGGAACCCAAGGGCAGCATATACAGTGAAAACACTAGAGGCCCCAAAATTGAACCCTGTGGAACACCATACAACAGTGGAGCAGAGTGGGACTCAGGGTAAACAAGGCTAACACAAAAAGTCCTGCCTGCCAAGTAGGATCGAAACCACGCTAGAGCGCTACCACTAATTCCCACCTGGTGCTGCAAACGAGCCAACAAACTATACTTTCAAAAATACTTTCAGTGGTGTTTCAAACTCAAATTTGTCCTTGCTTCTGCTCCAAACAATAGTGAAAGTTGTGGAAGAAACAGAACAAATGGAGGGCAGTTCAGGTATTGTGGGGGGAAAAAAAGGGGAAGCGTGTCTGTTATTGAAATGGAAAGACGAGCGTGAAAGTGGGTCGTGGTTGCCTTGGCGACGGTGTGGAGAGGCTCAGCGCTGCCCCTCGGGGAGAAGGGGTGAGGACGAGGTGAGGAGCTGGACATCTTGACTTTTTAGAAAAAAAAAAAGAAGAAAACTGGACCCTGATGCTTTTCCCTTGCAGGCGCGCGCGCGAGCGGCGTGTGGAAAAACCATCCCGGCGTTGTTGTTGTCCTTGACGACGGGACACCAGCAGGACCATTCGTGCTCATTGGGCTCGTTTATCGGAGTTCATTCCGCTGCCAGATGTGAGCAAACGGCGTCCTTGTCGGCGTGATGAGCAAAGCAGAGTTTTCCAGAAGCTTCCCTTCGTGTAGATAACATCCAGAGCACAAAGCAGACTCAACCACTAGCATATGTTTATATATTGTTCATGACAAGCATCTTGTAAAACCGGCAATGTTCCTTTTATAGTGAAAAAGAGAGACGTGCAATAACATTTGGATGTAGTGCGCAAGCCAGGCTGGTAGGTGTTGTGTGTTTATCTATCTATACGTCTGTCTATCTGTTCTAAGTTTCTTTTTATTCATCGAGCTTTCAATTTTATGAGTTACACATAGACAAGCATGCGTTTTCGTGCTCGTCTTGCTGATTTAGAAGGTTTTACTGCTATTTTTTTTGTACTTTTACTATATTGTGTATCTTAGCATAAATGTTAGCTGTTACTCTAGGTGTGTTCTTTGGTCTATATCATGTAGCTTAGCATTAGCGGCTTAGCTCATGTTGTGTTTTTTGTACTATACGGCATAGCTTAGCATAAGTGTTAGCTGCCATTCCAGTTGCGTTTTTCTGGAGTGCTCACCTTTCAGTGCGTCCGCAGGCTATAAATCTCACATGTGTTTTTGTGGATGACGACGTTGCCTGATCAGCTGCTGCTTCTAGGCGACCAATCGGAGTGGGTTTTTTTCTCCGGGATGGCGAGCAGACATCTGGATACGTTTAGGAGGAGCGAGCTTGGCCTCTCGTATTTGGTTTGGTGCACTCGGCGGCTGGCGTGGAAAAACAAACCCTAATGAAGTCTTGGCCCGCTCCCGTGACTCTCGCTTGGCTGCCTGGCCATGTTTTTTTTTTTTTTTTGACCACGCTTCAGTGGAAAAGATGAACGCACAACAATCAACCATTTTGTGGGATTTGTTGACATATTTTCGCAAGGCCCCGAGTCATAATTAGCATTTAAATATGTAATATTTCCTGACAATAACACCGACTTGACTTCTGTTCACTCTCATTAGCAATGTGAAAGGGACAAATGATTAGGAACAGGGGCTTTTCGGGGACACCTCTCCAGAAATTGTCCATAGTTTTTTGTTCACGGAGAAGCCAAGCGTGGGCAAAGTTTGAATTCTACAACAGACAGATGGGACAGGTCATTCCTAGAAGAGATTTTACATGTGGCGCATGTAAAACACTTAAATCATTTATTTGAACAATAAAAGAATGAATTCTCATTTTGGCGGCACGGTGGTCGACTGGTTAGCACGTCCGCCTCACAGTTCAGAGGTCGTGGGTTCGATCCCGGCTCCGGCCTCCCTGTGTGGAGTTTGCATGTTCTCCCCGTGCCTGCGTGGGTTTTCTCCGGGCACTCCGGTTTCCTCCCACATTCCAAAAACATGCATGGTAAGTTGATTGGATACTCTAAATTGCCCCTAGGTGTGATTGTGAGTGCGGATGTTTGTCTCTGTGTGCCCTGCGATTGGCTGGCAACCAGTTCAGGGTGTCCCCTGCCTACTGCCCAAAGACAGCTGGGATAGGCTCCAGCACGCCCCGCGACCCTTGTGAGGAGAAGCGGTACAGATAATGGATGGATGGATGGAATTCTCATTTTAAAAACTATTCAGGTAATATAGCTCTAATCAACCGATTGACAGTTCATTCCTACTGTACCATGAAAGTGATAACGATATCGATACAGTCTCATGAAAGAAAGTGATACAAAACATTCTGATTGTCTGCAGGATTCCTGATTTTCATAATGAGTCATCACCAAGCCGAGTATCTCCACAAAGGCGACGTCATCGACAAGACGGAGCCTGCAAGTTAGGGGGTGACGACCCCCCAAAACCTCCCCTGTGGCCAGCACCCCCTTTCAAGCCCCACCAGCTACACATGGTCTGCGGCCTATTATGAGCTCACAACAGTCCAAGCTCCAAAGACGTCATTTTAACAGCTCATTGTTCTCAACCGCACATTGGACCTCCATCCCTCCAACCTCAAGCTCTGTAGACCCCCCCACCCCGTCCAAAACAACACCACAATCATGTACGCAACATACTTTAACAATCACATCATTGTTCTTTTATTTTTCGATCAGTTGTACACATATACAATACTGTGTATGAGTACAAATATATATTTTTAGGGACGTATAAATTTGTGACTGAGTCCAGGTATTCCAAAACAAAATTTAAAATATGAATATGAATAAATATATAAAGAACCAATGATAGAAACATTTTGATTTGGTTGGTTTTAGTTTTGTTTGACTACTTGGATTCATCTGTATCGCTTTTACTGTGTACTGTGAGATTTGAAATTAAACCTTCATTCATTCACAAATAAGCCACAAGAGTATGACTAACAAGCCAAATGTCGCGTCGTCTTTAGTAGCTCCACCACCGACACGCAGGTTAGTGCGGTAGGGGTTAATTACATATGCGAGATGGATTGACCGCAGTTAATGAAAAGGCAGAATGTCACCAAGTTGATTCCTCGCTTTTTCGTGGATGACTCCGTCCATGCTGGGCAACATTTGTTTACACACTTAGCAACAAACACATGGACACAATTAGAGCCGTTACATTACATAGCCTCACACACACACACACACTATAATGATGTGTTTAAAAAAATACCGTAAACCTCGATGTGAATAGCAAAAATCGGCCACTAATTGATGCCTACGTTAATAGATGACACGCTAAATATACCCCAAACTATGATCATGTGATGATATTATTACTTCAGTCTCAATATGAAAGGTCAGCGTATCAAAACTGGCTATTTTGGGCAGCTCTCCTTCTCGACAGCCAACTCCTGATTGCCCAATACACTGAAGTAGATCATTTTGGTACATTTATTTTTATTTTTGGCTTTATAACATTTTGTACATGAAAATATAGAAAAACAAAAAAAAGATTTTTTTTTTTTTTAATACAATTTACATCCTGTTTACATTGAATGATGATGTAAAAAATAAATTCCTCATAAAATGTGATGATTGGCAATTCACAGTACTTCAACATGGCATCATAAATGTCCTCTGGCTAAATATATTCCAAAATATAATTTTATACACACAAGCACGCACATACACTCTCTTCCCTCTTTATACATGTTTACATACAAAAAGCATAAAATGAAACCCTGGTGCAAACATTCGTAAAACTGTGGGGTGGCACTTATTTTTTCAGTTTTTTTTAAACAAACCAAAAAAAAAAAAATCAATCATGTTTGTATTTAAATTTGTAAAAAAAAATAAAATAAAAGTGCTTTGCAACAAATTTGCTCATTGTATTGGTACATTTCAAATCAGTCAAAAGTAAAATGCTAATGATTTTGTTTGGAACCGCCCCCGTCAAAGAACGGTTACAATTTTGTTCGAATCATCAATTAAACTAGGCAACCACTGGCTGTGTAAGCAGTAATTATTTAGTCTTAACTTAGTTCAGTATTGGAGCTGTCTTAGCAAAAGTGGACTATATTGCATTTGCGAATTGTCTGAACGGAATTTTTACGCTACGCTTGACAAATATATCATTTACGTAAAAGGACAAAATTAACGGATGTGAAATGCTACATCGTGAAAACGTGAGCGTCACATTCAACATTTTAAAAAACTATTTACACTATTCACACACAATTACAGTACAAAGCTTATATAAAAAAAAGAACACTTATGACATTTTAGTCTCATTTTCTTTTTTTCCCAGAACAAGAAGAGAAGATTGGTACCGCTCTTTAAAAAGTCAGGTGGGGACAGTTAGCTTGATTTAGCTTAGCATTTAAGACAAACAGCTTGACTGGGTTAGACTGTGACATTAAGCAAAATCATATACATTTAAACTTGAGATTTTTGCTTTTTTTTTTTAAGTGGGGGAAAGTTTATAAAGCGAACAATGCTAATAATCCGACGTCGAGTGATGTCAACCTCTTTGTCTTATTTTGGTGAAAGTGAAGAAACAAATTATATATACATTTTTTTTTTTTTTTAAGGCGGGGAACGCTAATAAACAATGCTAATGATCCAACGCTGAGTGGTATCTTCTTGTCTCATTTTAGAGAAAAGAGAAACATCAATATAAAATATACAACATTTTTTCTTCATTTTCTTTCTTTCCCAGAATGAGACATGAAGATAGGTAGCATCTTTAAAGAGTCATGTGAGGACGGTAAGTCGAGTGTAGCATAAGAAAAATATTTGGACTTGGTCCATTTATTGAGCAGTAGGTTGAATTGAAAGGAATGGTTCATGGTTTTTTTTTTTTTTTGGTTTTTTTAAGTAGGGAAGCTAAGAATGATTATGATCTGACTCTGAGTGGTATAAGGTTTTTGTCACAGTTTGGAGAAAAAGAAGAGAGAAAACATTGAAAAAATGTACAGAGAAAGGACACTTACGAAATTTTGGCCTCATTGGCTTTCTTCCCGTTAACGAGACGAGAAGATTGGTACCACTCTGGGCGGGGGACTGTTATCCTAGCTTAACATAGAGGAAACTGTTTGGGTAATGCTAATATGTTAACAATGTTAATTATCTGACTGCCTCATTATCTGACCACCTTTTTGTCTCATTCTGCAAAAAAGAAAATCTATAAACAACACCGGTTCATCGGATAAAACAACAAACAAATATTTAGCTAGCTTAGCTTTATACTACTGTATCAAAGGCACTTGTTTACAATACGGCGAACGAGGAAAAAAACCACATATAAAACTGTTGTTTTCTCATCAGTAAGTCTTCACATTTGTTTTTCACATTGTTTGGCATTTTCAAACTTCTGTTTACATTCAAAACCAATAGCTTTCTTTACATACCACGTTGAAAACCATTTTAAAGACCAGTAGTGGTTCTTACATTACGATCACATCCTGCTTTACTGGATTAGCTTGCTAAAAACATCCTAACTTTTCCTGTTCACGCTACGTGTGGGCTAGCTTCGCAATTTAGCATCACCTATTTTTCCCGTATACTAGGGTCCAATTGGTGCTTATTTGGACAAATTTCTTTGTGAGAGTGCTACATGCTACACCCACATTGCCGAGGACTTCCTGCTCAATTCAAGGTATAGATTCTTGAAATGTTATTGAGACATGTCCACCCAATTTAACGTCCATTGTGAAGATGATGTCGGGGGCTTTTTATTTTAGGCGGGCCTTCGCAGCAACTTTTTCACCGCCCACATTGGATGTCGCAAATTATGCTTCACCAATCTTTCGAAGATACCGTGCTCTGACTGACATTTACTTGGCCGAAAACCCCCAGCGGGAGATTGTGAAAGTCTAAGCCGGATTGCACTCTGAAACGTCTGACTTGAAAGCAAAATGTCTGACTTCCCATTCGATACATATCGTGATTTCGGGTGCAATTTTTTTCACCAACTTTTTGGAGGTGCAGCATGAACTCGGAGAAGGCCGCGAGTCCCGCCTTCCCGGGGTGTCACAGCATCCCGAGTTCTTTTAGTCTTTTGGGACCCAGGCAGGAGGGCAGGGAGGGTCCGGCCCGGGTTGGTTGCATCCGCTACGCCGTGCTGCTACTGGAGCAGGGCGTGCTCTGCGTGCTTCCGATGCTGTGGCCGGCGCTGCTGTTCTCTGAGGCAGGTGGACACTTTTGTACCTCCTTGGTCATCTCTTCCGTCGCTGCCACCACAGCAGTCCCTCCTTGAAGCAACGGCGGGATGAAAAGACGAATGCAAATTTGAATTTCGTACAAATAACAACATAAAGAAAGAAAATATACAATGTAAATGACCGAAATTAGCAATAAAGTTAGCTTTAGCCAGGGAGCATGACCACTGTAGTATGCAAAGTTAGGTTTCGTGTTAGCCCGGTAAGGCACTGCTTGACACAAGCGGTGAGCATTCGTTTTAGCATGACCAATGGTTTTTCACACCTATTTTACACCCAAAAAGTTTGTGTTATTATCATCGTAATTGATACAGATCTTGGTTTGCAGGTGTTTCTTATCAAGTCAGAAGCAAACAGTAACTGACGTCAGCCAGCGAGCTTCGAATGGCGTACATTGATGCTGCTATGAAACGTAAACGTTTTCATGGCATCACCGCTGCGTGTTTGGACTGCTGGCCCGACAAAGTTTAACAAAAAGTGTAAAAAAAAAAAAAAAAAAAAAAAGCTTTGTTAAAGACTTAATGAACAAACTGTCAAACATTCAGCAAATTGAAGGCTGAAGACCTTTTATGGTGTCCAGCTGTGACGGGTAAAAAAAAAAAAAAGCAATGCAAAAGGCGTTTATGTCTCAGCGGGGGACGCTCACTTGCTCTGTTTTGGTGCTTGAACACTCAAAAAGCCAGGAGGATATTTTTAGACAGGATCAATATTGCCTTGTAAGGTCATTTCATGCAAGATGGATGAAAAACTTTGTCGTCTTCTTGCACCTGCCCCTTGTCCACAAACACTGTTCTAATTTATTGTGCCGGCCTGGACGCTAATGTTCGTTTTTTTTTTGTTTTTTTTGAAAAACCCTGTCCTGTTCATCAGACAGAAAGAGAGCAGAAAACAACAGAGAACCATAACAGTAAATCAACATGATATGACAACAACAACGTTACAGAGGAGTTGGAGTTGAGCAATATTATGTGGACTGGGAAGGTAGCACTCCACCTTGTCAAGAAGGCACTCAACCAGTAGCAAATAGGGTGAGATGGAACAGGACAGGACGATGTGGGATGAGAAAAGGCCAGCCGTACAAAACCACGTGATAAAGAAATATAAGTAGTAAGTAGGAGAGGGGTAGTGTGCCAGGCAGTAAAACGAAATGTGAGGAAAGGACATAATGAGCAGTAAATAGGACAGGATGGGACAGGACAGGAGTTGTGAGCCAGCCCACCGACCATAAAAAAACTTAGAAAATACCCGAGTTATATTTCCAAACGTGTTTTTCAGAGGTCTTGGAGCCATGAGTGATGCAATAAATAAAACAATGATCTGACCAACCCCATCTATTAGGCGGATATTAATCTACACTGAAACTTACCACCATGGCTCAAAAGCTTTCTTCTGTAACAAAGCACTACAGCCATCGATTTGAACAAAACAAGCCAACTCAAATGTATCTAACTTCACTATTTTCACTGAGTGTCTAAAAAAAAACCCCACTTCACTATAACAAATTTTGAGTATTCAAGAGTGTTAATGGATTTCTTCTGGAGCTATTTTTAACATTTAAAATTTGTCAATACTGTGTACTCTCTTTTATAACTAATTGTACATAACGTATGATGCTGTTCACGCAAACTTTACGTTTTTTTTTTTTTTTTTTTTTTTAAAAAGTCCAATGGATTAGACTAGCAATCATCATTTGCGTTTACGGTCATCACGTCTAAGCAGACGTGCTCGAATTTCATCTTGATCTATATCTTGATCGTCGTATAGTTGGAATTTTTCATACAAGATGACGTGGGGACAGACCAAAAGCATCGATTAAAAAAAAATAAATAAAAAAAAATGAACAAACGGGGTTTGCTGTTCTGTCCTATTACATAGAGACGGAATAGGACAGAATAGCACAGGACAGGTTTTGTTTTGATCAAGTCACAAGTCATCAAAACATTGATTTGAGTCGATTTGAGTCCCCCATCTCTGCCTGCAACCCTTCTGAGGACAAGAGCTACTGCACTAGACTACCCAAGGCAACCTCTCACTTCCTGGTCAAGGGTCCCGGGGGTTGACGCAGGAAGAAGAAGATCTTGGCACAAAGTGCACAGATTGTGAGTTTTTTCCTGCAAGGGTCCACGCAATCCAAATGGGGGGAATTTCCACATCGAGAATATCGCTGACAACATTCAAAGGCAGGAAAGACGAGCGGGCCCTCGCCACCGCGCAGCGGGAAGTCGTCGCAGCCCGTGTTATTGTGCGCCGCAGGATGTTTGGCCGCATTTCTGCCACTCCTCAAATTCCTCGCGCAAGCTTCTGATTTCCGTAGGAGCGCTCACCTGTGTGCGAGTAGATGAACCAAAGCGCTCCTGTCAGCAGAGCGCCGATGGCGAAGGCGGCAAAGGCGATTCCCACCACCGTCGGCGTGTCTAGTAGGTGTGCCGCCGTGTCTGAAAACAACAATTGGATGATCAATGACGTGACGTTTTATAACGTTCTCTGCGTGTTTGTAAATTGGAATTTGTAAAGAGTCGCTGTTCCGGAAAAGAACTTACTTTTATTAGTGGGATCATCCGGGCCGGCTTGTGACGGTGTATCTGTAAAACAGAAATGATAATTGATTAATATAATAAATGAATGAATGAATTACTCCAAATGAATTAATGTCATAAATGATTTATATCCGGTACACTACAGTACATATATGACTTTCTACAATACAAAATATAGTAAAACAAATACAAATACATCCATCCAGTATTTAAGCCACTTATCAGTAATATTTAAAAAAAATATATATGTATATATTAGAGAATATTTATAATATATTAAAAAAATATACATACAAACTCATCTGAATACACAAATCTATATAGTAACTTACAAAAATAAAATACAAAAATCTATATTAAAAATAGTGAAAAAATACACATACAATACACACAAAACACAAATAGTATTTCCGAAAAATGTATTTTAAACAAACATAAATCTATGAAAAATCTGGCAACATTAACTTGTGAACAAAAAAAAATACAGTAAAAAATACAGAATTACATGAACGTTTATACTATGCGTAAATGTACGCTGAAAAAAACGGAATGTTGAATTTACTCCATTTTATTTCGGCAGACGCGAACCATGTTGCTCAATGTGATCTGTTGCACTAACATTCTAAGAGGCTTTTATATGCAGTGTGCTGATGAAGCTCTTCTCTTTGGAATGTGCCGCCGGGGGTCTTGAGCGATGAACCTCGCCGGGTCGGCCACGATGTCGCCTGGCGCGCGTCCAAACTTGGCCCGAGCACAATGGCCTCTATTCTTAGACGTTGTGTTTTTCATTAGGCCAGATAGATGACAGGTCATCCCTGGTGGACGCCCTCACTGGCAGCAACAGAAACCCTGCCCGCCCCCCCCCCCCACCCCCGCCCCCACCCTATCTGTACCATGCTAACTTGGAATGTGAGCCTCGAAAATGTGAATGCACCAGTGTTCAACGAACTGCATCGAGTTGGGTGCAACAAAAACGGCCATTTGCTGCTTTTGTTGGGGTGTTTGGCGAGTCATCGATCTTTGCTGACATACTCCGCCCACACGCAATGGCAAAGCATTAATTTAACTTCGTCCATCTCTCTAGTGTAGGTGGTTTAATTTTGGTCGCAATCAGACAATAACTCACGGCTAAGTTCATTTTCGAAGGCCCTCTTGAAATACCAAGAGACCAAAAAAAATGGCCACTTCAAACCAAAATGGCAGACTTCCTGTTTGTTTTAGTCCATGGCTTCTTGGAACTTTATTTTGTGGTCGTCTACTCGTGACAGACATGCGTCACAAACGGCATGCTCCAAATTGAAACTGGCTTTGGGGGGGTTGAACATTTCATTTGTGTGTTCGGGTCATCATGTTGTTGTGAATTTCCCTTCATTCCGCAATTCCCTGATGGCGCCGTAAGATCATCTTGACCGGTGATTGGAGGAGAACCAGGAAGTGAGTCGTCAGACGTCTCGATGCGCTCCGTGGAAAATAAAGCCTGGCATAATGCGGCGCTTTTCCCAGCTAGCTTAGCAACATGCTCACCGCCCCGTCTCCCCGCGCGTTACCCGGGAATCGAACGCCGGCCCATCCAACGTCAACACTGGCACCGCCGCTCCGAGACGGCGGGAAAAAAAAAATCAAAATGTCGTAAATCGGCCAATGTCGGTACGCGACGTTCCTCCGGGATCCTGCTCGCGATACGACACTTCCGTGATGGAAACCTTGACGACTAACACGTCGTACAGTTGGAATTTTTCATACAGTCTACAATGGAGTAAGAATTATATTGACTTGACAATTTGGTCAACTGAAGCAAAACAAAATAACGCAGATCAAAGTAGGGAAAAGCAATAAAAGCCAAAGTAAGACATGGTGGTAGAGTAAAGCAGAGTAAAGTAGCCTGAAGTAAAGCAAATTAGAGCGAAGTAGTGCAAAGAAGACAAGAGTGGAGTCACGCTGGGGTCGGGGGCGGGGCGCGCTTGTGACATCATCACATGGACGCCTCCAAAAGGTGACGGCCGTTACATCGGTGGGGCCCCCCGAGAGTATCCCCTGACGCAGTGGGATGATTGGCTAAATAAGGAGTGATCTTCAAGGACTAGCGCACACACGCACACACACTGGAGTGGGTTGTGAGGAAAGAAGGGTGGGGGGGATGGAGGGGGGGGGGGAATCAAGCCAAAGCTGCTAAGTGAAAACAACTGGAGCTTAGTGCTCGTATGACTCCTCCTTTTTCCAGCTCTCCCTCATCGCGAGCCAGCAGCCAAAAGCTGGGCCTCAGCCACACACCCGCACGCACACACACACACACACACGCACGCACGCACTTGTGTACAAATGGTTGATGTAAACAGACAGATGATGACACGTAATGAGGAGCAGATGCAAGGGAGGTGATGTTCACTGCTGTGTGACTTCACTTTGGACTACACACTCTGATTATCACTCACTCACGGCGAAGCAGGGTATAAAGTATAGTAAAAGAAGAGGGGGAAAAAAAACAAAAAACGGCATCACGTTAAGCAATGCAAAGCGTAAAAGTACTGGTGGAGTGAAGTAGAAGTCAAATAAAAGCAGGCTGGAGGAAACCAGGCAAGGGTAAAGTGAAAGCAGAGTACAGCATAGTAAAGTAAAAGTAAAGTAGTTGGATGTAAAAGTATAGTTAAGGAAAGCAAAGTAAGTAGAGTAAAGTAGCGTGACGCAAAGAGGAGTAAAGCCGGGTAGCGTGAACAAGACAGGAAAGCAAAGTGAAGTAGCACAAAGCAAAAGTACAATAAAGTAAGGCTAAGCAAAGTCAAATAAAGTACAAGTAAAGTAGCTTGAGGTAAAAGTACAGTAAAACAAAGAATGAAGTGAAAGCAGAGTGAAACAAAGTAAAGAAAACGTTCAGTAGTGTGAAGTAAAAATACACCAACGGTAAGGTAAAGCAGGGTAGAGTAAATCAGATTAAAGTACAACTAAACGTAAACGTAGTGACGTAAAAGTACAGTAAAGCAACATAAACAACAAGTGGACAAAAGCAGACAAAAGAACCATGAAGTAAAGCTAAGCAAAGTACTGTAGAAAAAGTCAGACTTCAGTCAAGTAAAAGTAGAATAAAGCAAAGTTAAATACAAGTAAAGTAGCGTAAAGTAAAAGTGCAGTAATTAAGCAAAGCATAAAGTAACAATACGGTAAAGCAGAGTAAAAGTATCGTAAATGTGAAATACTGCAAAGCAGAATAACGGAAACGTAGAGTAAAGCAAAGTAGCGCAGAGCCGAGTCTAATGAAGGAAAAAGACAAAATGAAGTAAAGTACAAAAAGTACTTTTACTTTACGCAAGTACTCAAAAGCAAGAGTAGAGTTGACCGGCTAAAGGGTCTCAAAGGGGCTTCAGTTGCGTTTGGCAACTTTAGACATTGTGCACAGGGATATCTTTTGAAATGATGAGAACTGCTACCTGTCATGTGGGGCGGGTGGTCCCCGTCCAGCACCATCAGAGCTTTGCTGCTGGTCCTGGCGTTCATCATCATGTTCAGGATGTCTTCCACTTGCAGAGAGTCGCACGCCCAGCTCGCATCCACGCACTGACCAAACAAACCAAAAACGCAAAAAACAACGTCACAACAACGGATTCAAAAAAAAAAAAAAAAAAAAAAAGAGTTGCCGATCAACACGGGACTGCCCATCCGTCCACCCGTCCATGTCTCGAGTCAACTCACCAAGTGGCTAAAAATACTACGAATCCGGACAGTGCCTCGACATCTACAACATTTTGCCAACAGGGGGCGTACCGGTGCAAGGCGAGGATTGGCGTCGGCGCACGGCGCCATCTTGCAGTGCAGGAAGAGCCGCGACGCGTTCAAGTCGGACTTGAAGGTGAAGCTGAAGCCCTTCTTGTCCTTCTGCGCGTGTTGACGGAAGCGCAGCGAGTCGTCGGTGGGACAAACCGTCTCGATGAGCGCGTAGGACGACTCCACTTTGTTGGGGTTGGCGTCGGGTGAAACGAAGCACGACAGGATGTTGAAGCCCACGTCCTCGTCGGCCGACGTCGATGTGATCTGGAGGACGAGAGGGAACATCAAACCTTTGTCTATTCACTTATTGTCTGGGGCAAACAAGAAACGATAAAGCTGCGGTTTGTAGCGCGAGGTTTTCCTAGGTCAAAAATTGAGCTTCAAGTTCGGACTTCAAGGTCCCAAAGGGTCAAAAAGGTTGGACCTTAACTTTAAAATCGGTTGGTTGAACGGTAGGGATGTAACGATGAATCGAAAATCGATTCAAAATCGATTCAGCCGATTAATCAATTCGATTCATCGAAAATAGAGTTGCTTGAATTAATCTAGAAAAGGATGTCTTGAAATGTTTTTTCATTCCAGATGCATAGCACATTTTGAATGGGTAGATCAAATGATGCTTTTGCGCCAAACATTGCGGATTGCGTTTGTGGATGGCTGCAGAACCGCACTAGTGCACAGAGACAACAAGCATGGTAGCAATTTTTTTTAAAAATCGAATCAAATCGAAGAACAGGAACTGACAATCAGAAATTGAATCCAATCGGCGCTTGAGTGAATCGTTACATCCCTATTGAACGGTAATTCAAGACATTTTCTCACACAAACACACTTTTCCACGAGAGGACATGAAATACAACACCCGAGGTCCGAGATTAGACCTGTTAGTCCCAAGGTTTGTGAAAATAAAGCAGAACAACAAAATAAGATGAAATAGCACGCTAAAATAGATAAAGGAAATGCTTCTTCAGCATAACAATTGGTTTCCTAATGAGTCAATCCTCAACAACATTGTGTCGACATTACATACATTTGCACAATATTTAACTGTCTGTATATTATCTAAAATACCGCCAAATAAAAAAGTCCCAAAAAAGTATACAGGGGCAGAGCTAATTATTTGCACTTTTTGGAAGGTCAACAAAGTCCCCGGTGAACTCATCAGAGAGTCACGTTGGAGGTAAAAAAGCTCAAGAAACAAAAGAGGCCCTTTTTCCTGCGAGTGCACCTTGCGCGCTGGGGTCAGCTCTCAGCACGGTGCCACTTCTGACAGCGAAGAAGCTGGCAGCAAACACACAGAGCTCTTTTGTTGGCTCCCGCTGATAGCGTCATGAATCATCGCTTCAAAGGCCAGTGCGTGCCACCTCCCTTGACCTTCTCCAAGTAAATATTTGCCGAGCTACGAGGAGGTGAACCAATGAGCAGTGGTGGGAAATAACCAAGTACAAATACTTAGTTACCGCATTTCAGAAGATTTTTCTGGTACCTGTACTTTGCTTCAGGCACTTCAAATGATCATCAAATGGACTTCACATCATCTGGCTGCCATAAAGTTCACGTGGTTACCTTGGAATTAAAAAAAAAAAAAAAAAAAAAAGAAAAGAAAAAAAAAAAAAGCAAATAAAAAGGGGACTAGGTCAAAAAAATTATCAAAAACATGCTATACATTTTTTGGGTGGGGCTGGAATGGATTCATGGCATGTCCAATTATTTCAGCGGGCAAATGTTGATTTGAAATATGAACGCTTTGAGTTGTGAGATTGGTCGTGGAACAAATTACACTTGTAAGCCAATGTTATATTGTTCTTGTACGTTCTACACCGCACTTTGCTAAAATAGTCTTTTAAAAACAAAAAGTAGGATGGAATTTTTGGAGGCTGATGCCGATTCCGATATTTGGCAAAATAAAATTGTGATTGCAGATTAATCAATCAGCCGATTAATTAAAAAAATATATACAATGAATACAATAACTTATTTTTAGGTCCCTTAATGCTTACAACAAATATGTGAATTACAAGCAGAACATTGGACAAGTGAGCCTTTAAGACCCCGAGTTGCCAATGGCGAGAAAAGAGATGAGCACAAACCTCCACGAAAACCGGCTGGTTCTGCGAGACGACGGTGAAGGCCTGGCGGGACGGCTGGTTGGTGGGCGGCGCATCGTACAGGTCCATGCTGAAAGTTATGTTCACGGGCCGAGCCGCGCCGGTTCCCGGGACCTTCTTGGGCGTGGCGTCCGGGGTTTTCCTGCTTTCCTGTCGGTACGTGCAGTTGAACTGGGAGGAGAGATGAAAAGACAAGATCAACATCAGATCAGATTGTGCTGATCCAGCAACATTCTCGAAGCCCCACATGGGAAAATTGGCGAATGACTACAATTCTGCCAGTAGGGGGTGCATTAATTTCTTGTGTGCCGCACAAGACAAACGTCGCTGCCTCGTGCTGTCCACAAACAATTTAGAAAGCGATGATTTGTAGCTATTTAGCTTCACCCGTCGGTCAAGTAGAGGTGGTTCAAATTTGCTAGCAAGTGGAAAAAATCTGTAGAGGGAGTTTGCCTTCGATGGGTCCCTGAAAAGAATCCTAAAATGGTCGCTTCCAACCCAAACGGCAGACATGCTGTGACTTGTAGGACATGGCTCCATGAGACTTTACTGTTTGTACTCATGATAGACATGTCCAAATTTCATGTTGCTAAGTGAAAAAGGCTTTATGGGCTGAATTAAAAAAAAAAAATCCTTCCCTTGAACTGGTAAAAATTACCCGAAAATGGTCACTTTGTGTTTTCGGGTATGGCTTCTTGAGACTTTTTTGTGGGTCTATGCATCATAGACTTGCTTATGAAATTTTATGTTGCTCAGTGAAAACTGACTTCAGGGGCTGAAGAAAAAAAAAAAAATCCAAACGACCAGTTTGCCTTTGAAGCATCCTGAAAATGACAAAAATGACCACTTCAAACAAAAATGGCTAAATTCTTGTGTCTCTTCAGGCATTAGTCTTTTTTGGGGGGGGGGTCTACTAATGACAGACATGCTTACTAAATGTCATGTTGCTAAGTCAAACAGTCTTCGAGGGCTGAATTTCCCAAAATTCCATCGAGGAGCCTTCAATTTTGTTTTCCAATATAGGACATTTACATGGCTTAAGAATAAGAACAAACAGCAATCTAAGACCTTATTAACGAGAGAACAGATGTCGTTTAAGAGTCCGTTACCGTCATGATTGACAGCTGATCTCTGGGCGGCATCCTTTCCACGTCCGCGGCCTCTCTGGGGAAGAGGACCTCTCCAGATTCTTGGTCCTCGTACTCCAAGGGGCCGCCGCTCCCGTCCTTGGACTCGCTGTGACTTATCAGGACCTGATAAGAAAAGGCCAAAAAAAAAATGAATATCCTGTATTAGCCTCCTCCATGTTTGGATACTAGTTATTTTGTTTATGTAGCTTTCAATCGGTCCAAAAAAAAAATAATAATCCATCGATCCGTTCTCTATTGCTTATCTGAGGTCGGGTCCGTCAGAAAATGTAACACAAATAAACCGGTGATAAATTAGAATCGCACACGACACATATTGAGCAATTCACCAGTTTCCTGTTGCACTGAACACCCCCAAAGGGGGTCATGTGGGATCCACTCAGTGACAATTCATCTCTTTTTGAGCAGAGTTCAAAGGTCATTCCCGCACCACACAAAAGCGGCGCTTGGACATGAGCCCGGGTTGTTAAAATTGCAGCGGCCGGGCAGACGGACAGGCGGACGGATGGCGAGCAGAATGAGCAAATATCTTGGATGCTTTCCACCACAACGCAGATAACAGAGGTCGAACCTCGCAAAACACACCAGAGTTCATGTCGCGTCCCAACTTCCCGAGACGAGTTTCTTGAAAACAAAAATCATTCCAAAAGTGCACATTTTCAAATAAAATGATTACTTTTACTTCGACCAGAAGTCAGCCGACTTCCTACTCATAAATGTAGTTAAAAAAAAAAAAAAAAACATAATTGCAGGGTGGCGAACTCACAGTGTTGATGTGGAGGGCGTCGGAGGTTCCCGGCAGGGGGTAAATAGTGGTCTGGCACCCGTTAGGTGGCGTCTCCAGCGTGTAGTGGGTGGCGTTGACTACCGCTTCGCATTGTGGGTCTTGAAGCGTCAGGTTGGCGTGCGCAAAGCCATTGGCCTGGTTGCAGCAACAATGACAGTTTGCTTTGGGGACGTGTACCTAATAAAAAGTCCGGTGACGTTGCCGACTCACTTGCAGGCTCTCCTTGCTGATGCTGACCACCATCTTGGCGTCGTGGCACTGCACGGCGAGCCCCACGCTGAGGACGGCCCGGTGCTCCTCGGGCTCCGTCTTCTCCCAGGGACGCTCGTCCAGCAAGGGGGGCGGCGGCAGGTGGGGCAGGCCTTCCGACACGGGTGGAAGGAACGGGAAGGGCAGGCCGGGGCGGCGCGGGGAGTCCCCGACGCGTCCACCGCGGGGTGGCCCCGAGTCGAGCAGGATGGACAGCTCCGGGGGTAGCATGTCCTCCGCGTGGCCCAACACGTCTGCAACACGAGTTGAATTTGTTCCGTCACGTCATCGAAATGAACTGACGTGCCATTCGTCAATTCCAGCCACCTGCTGCATTGTAATTGTAAATTTGGATTTGTGTGTTTGACCGTTCGCCCTGCTCAAATAAACGCAAAGTAAAAAAAAAAGTAACGAGAACCATATTTAAAAGTTGAACATTCTATCCAACTCGTATGTAGTGTTTAATATTCTATACAACTACAAAGTAACATATTTAATGTTGTATATAACAACGCGCCGTATTCAATATTCTATACAACTAATGTTGAATGTGCTATAGAACTCTAATGCGCCCAATGTCATGTTCAATACAATTCTAATGTATCATATTTACATATCTAATGTATATACAATCGACTCTAATATACTTTGTAGAATATGTAACATTCTATACAACTTCAATGTATGTATTTAAAATGCAATACAACCCAAATGCAGCATATTTACAGTAATGTTCTACACGCACCATATTTCCATCCTTTCTAAGAGGCAATGATCCGGGGAAAAAAATAAAATAAAATAATTTTCACTGGAAGACATTTTTAATACTACAAGGCTAAGATCCAAATTGTTACCTTGCTGTTTGAGCCACACATTGAAGTGGTTGGCCACGGGCGTGTTGGTGTAGGTGGTGACCGGGCCGTAGTGATGCTCCTCGGCCCACTGGATCAGCGCCTGCGGCCCGGACGGTAAACGCTGCTTGGGGGATTTCGACACTTGCATCAGCCTCTCTGTACCTGAACTTGTGCTGATGCTGTCAGAAGCCTGCGAGGGGAAAAATCATGTTTTTTTTTTTCAATTTCTGTTTTTTTCCCCATTTAACTCATTCACTGCCACTGACGTATTTATTTGTCTTTTCACAGTCCAGCCATTCAATCCCAGGAACTTGTTTATATATTTTTTTCAAACGTTAGGGTATAAGAGGGTCTGAGAAATGTCTGGCAGTGAATGAGTTAAATGGATTGCGGTGCCATTAATTCGTTCCAGACCCTAAAAGAGAACGCAAAGAAATAAACGGGTTTTATAAAGTCTGTCATATTCAAGCGTTGGATGTGTGCCATGGTGAGTGACGTCATAAGCTGGAGCCTGGTTGGTCTGTTAGTCAGCACGTGAGTACGTGAGCGCGAGTCGTGGACTACAGCAGCTCCTTGTTTTGTATGTTTGCCTGTTTCATGCCATGAGCGGCCAAAAGTGTATCGTCGACCGTTGAGGGTCCCACTGGGGTTGAGGTACAACTGCATTTGGGCACTCATTTAAGGGTGGGCTTCTTACCACAACAGTGAGCTTGCCCACCACATTGCGGGACTTGATGACCCAGTTGACCGACTTCACACATTTGAGCAACAGGACCACGTCACGGTGGAGCGGCGCGTCGTCCTCCAGCGGACGGAGTTCCACAA
Source organism: Filicampus tigris (assembly GCF_054856515.1). Taxonomy (NCBI): domain Eukaryota; kingdom Metazoa; phylum Chordata; class Actinopteri; order Syngnathiformes; family Syngnathidae; genus Filicampus; species Filicampus tigris. Next base: position 21,258,852 of record NC_141228.1, read on the forward strand.
TCACCTCCACCTGGAAAGCACTAGAGAACCACAGGGCGCTCTATCAAAAAAATGCAATGTAGAAATCTAATGTCGCAATTCACATCGTTTTTTAATGTCTAGACATCTGTAAAGTATCATGTTTGATGTTCTATACAACCCTAACGTACCGTATTTATATGACAATTACTGTGAAGCGCAACCAACTAATTAATAATTGATGAATGCCCACTTCTGAAATAATCCTATTTCACGTGTCTGCATCCAGCATGTACAGTAGACGTGCTCGATGTGCTGACCTGCTGGAGTTGGGCGCCTGTAGCTCGACGACGTGGACCTCCTGGTCGTGGTGGGCTGCGGAGAGGACGCAACCTTTGGAGGCCTGAGGCTTCACGTAGCCGCCAAGGTAGTTCAGGGACAGGAACTTGTTGTCGATCTTGCACGTGTCGGAGAAGAGAGGATCTGAGAAAAGAGATGCTGCTTAGTCTATGTCAACACTCAGTCAGCGTGGATGTGTGTCTGTGTGTGTCTCATTGTGTTGGTGTAGCTGTCTGTCATTATGTTTGCTGTGTGTACGCAACTGTGTGTGTGTGTGTGTGTTGGGGGGGGGGGGCGTTTTTTTTTTCAGGTCAAAAGGAGCAAGGTTAGCATCTGGTCCATATTTACTCGTATCTTACTTTTTCTCCAGGTTGTCATCTGAGCTGGACTGCCCAAGCTTTTTGGTTTGACGTGAAGCGCTAAAGACAACAAACCTATTGTTGTGTTTTCAGCATCAAAGAGCAGCTGAAGAGAGGGTCAAGGGGTTTCACTCCTTCATGACGCAGTGGAGACGGACGCTTCCTTATTTGGCAAAATGAACCTTGTGTGAATTTTATGTTGCGCCGTATGACTAAATTGAGTCAAAGGTGTCCATATCGAAGGAAAACACCCTAACTTTACGGTGACGATCCCTCCAAGCGCAAAGACGTAAACGTTCATTATTTACAATGTGGCATTGCTAATCTGTTAAATGGTTCAAATTTTGTAACAGTTCTACAAAACGTGCAGGACGAGTCCTTCTTTTAAATGATCCTATAATCACTGCTTCAAACCAAAATGGTAAATGATCAGTGTTTTTTTCAGCTTGGCTTCTGAGACTTTTTTGTGGGTGTTCTCATGATAGACATGCCAACAAAATCTTATGCTGCTAAGTGAAAGAGGCTTTGGGGGGTGAATTTAAAAAAAATCCATAGGACATGTTCATTTTTGAAGGACCCCCTGCACTTCAAACCAAAATAGGACTCCTGCGTCATTTCAGGCATGGCTTCCACAGACTTTTTTGAGAGTCATCTCAAGATAGATATTCCTACCAAATTTCATGCTGCCAAGTGAAACTGGCTTCGGGGGCTGAATTAAAACAAAAAAAGTTCTTCTAAGTTTGTTCTTCAAACCAAAATGGCTGAGCCTCCTTTGACCTGTGGCTTCTTGAGACTTTTTCGTGGGTCTTCTCAGGACAGACGTACCGAATTTCATGTTGCCAAGTGAAACTGGCTCTGTGGGCTGAATTAAAACAAAAAAAGCTCTTGGAAAAGTTTGTTCTTCAAACCAAAATGGCTGAGCCTCCTTTGACCTGTGGCTTCTTGAGACTTTTTTTGTGTGTCTTCTCAGGACAGACATACCAAATTTTATGTTGCTAAGTGAAACTGGCTTTGTGGGCTGAATTATTATTACTTTTTATAAAGTCCCAGATCGTCTTTGAAGGACCCTTAGAAATGACCACTTCAAACCAAAATGGCTGACCTCCTTTGACCTTGCAGCCGTGGCTTTTTGCAACTTTTTTTTGTGGGTCTACTCATGATAGACATGCCTACCAAACTTCACATTTACAACACAGCTTGCCATGGCCTTAAAAAAAGAGCTTCAGGAGGCCTGCAGGCATGTGTTGCGGAATGTTGGGAATTTCACCTTCTCCGACTTTGATGTAGATATCTTGAGTCATCCTGAGCTCGGAGAAGGAGGTGACGGCCCCGTACATCTTCTGGGCCCAGCTGAGGAGGTGCTCGTTGCCGTGGGGAAGCAAGCGCTCCTTTTGGACTTGACAGGAGAGCGAGAAGTTGCCCGGCTGGAAGCGAACCTCCGAGCCCTCGGGTACCTAAAGGAAGAAGGAAAACACGGCGAGTTACAGGTAATACGTATTTCACACAGTCAATATGAACACAAGAGAAGCTTAAAAATAAAGCACTGTGAAGACTTTTCGGGTTCAACGTAAAAAACAAAACAAAAAAACCCCCAAAAAAACGCAATGAGTCAAAAAAGCAAGTAGTGGTCTCAGACAAACATGATAGGAACGTTCAGTCTGTTGCTTATTGGAGCTGGGCCCGGCCGCGCTTCATTTCACTGAGATAAACATCGTTCATTTGTTCAAACATCACTCTCCAAGCGGCCTGCTGCATCCTTTTCATCTCGCAGCGAGCCAGCGTCACATTCCGAGACACAAACACAACGGGAATGAGACGTCTTCATTGGCAGTCTCTCGTTGAGGTTTCTTACACTCGACTAGGGCTTGAAATTGTCTTTGATGTTTACAAAATACATCGATTGTCTTTGAGATTTACACGACTGCATGGATTTGGATATTAGGTTTGGTCAAAACTCTCGGATGGTCTTTGATGTTTCCGAGACCCGTACATTAGATTCATCAAATGTTGTTGGACTGATGTTTACAAAACATGCACACTGGGGTTCGTCAAAGAATTACGCTATCATAGAATGCCTTTGGTGTTTAGAAAAATATGTTCCTCTGCTGAAGTTGTCTTTGGTGTTTAATAGACTCACCCAACTCTTTGACTGACTGATGTTTAAAAAATACACACATTGTCTTTGGTGTTTTAACAAATACTGTATGCAAGACTTTGGAGGCTTGAAAAGACAAAAACTTGAAAAAAGCAAAGAAATGTTAAAAAGAAAGACAAAAAAACTTAAAACGAAAGACTACACACACTAAAAAAAAGAAATTGTCACGGATATTTACCAAAACACGTGAAATTCTTGACTTCTTACAAAATAGGTTTATCAAAAACACTTGTCTTCGATGGTTGTAAATATGTACATTAAGTAATAAGTAAATACGTTCCATTAAAGACGGAGCTTGTATTTGAGGACAAAAAATGTACGTTACATTCACTGACGACTCCAAATTGTCTTTGATTTTAACAAAACCCACATACGTTAAGCGCATCAAACTCTTGAAATTGTCTCCCGTGTTTACAAAAAATACGCATTACATCCGTACAAGACTATTTAATTCATTTTTATGTTTTCAAAAATAGCCAGCATAGCTTCAACCACGATGATATATTTGGCTGAATGACGGGAGAATGTTGAATTGCCTTTGATGCCTACAAAAACACGCAACTTAGCAACCAACAAACGTCCTTGACCTTTACAAAATACGTACGTTTGGTCCAACAAACACTGTCGTCTTGTCATGATAAAAACACATCAAGTGCAATGGAAATTCTAAATGTGCGTCTGGGGTGTCTGCGCTAAGCCATTCAGAGTTTATCACTTTATTTGTGGCAATAAGGCTGTAATTAGTTGGGATTAAAGTGAGGGGGAGGGGGCGAGGGGTTAGCCTGAACGCCAAATGAGCTGCAGGCTTTGCACCCTCAGGAATTTGACACAGCGAAGCCAAGGAAGCACTTTAACACATTTCCTCATTCTCCCGCTCTCGCCCACTGCACGGCCAGCCGACGGACCAATGGGACCCGGAATGCTGGGAAGCGTGGCGGCAAACCTACAGCTAGTTCCACTTGAGTAAGATTCATAAATGGGCTACAGCGTGGTGGAAATGGGTTAGCGCTCCTGCCTCACGCAGAGTTACGGCTTTGAATCTTTGAACCGAAGTCATTGTCGTTGATGATTTAAAAATACTTCAAAGAGAAACTTAAATATTTGGTAAACATCAAAGACAAATTTCAAGCCTTTAATGTACCTACATGTATTTTTGCCAATTTAAAGTGTTTTGTAAACATCAAAGACAACTCAAATCTTTGATAAACCAGAGGCACATATTTATTACGATTCAAAATGAAGACGGAATAGTTTAGTGAACAGTTTAGTCGGTAGCATGTCGGAGAATGGTCAAAAATGTCAATCAATGTTTTATGAAATGCGCTACGCAAATAAAATTGTATTGTATTGTATTGTATGTGTTTTGGACGACATTTGTGAAGAACCAAACATACATATTCGTAAACATCAAAGGCAACTTAAGATTTTTGGATAAACTCTTTTGAAATTGTCTTTGAAAGTAACAAAGATTCATTCAATTACTCCACATAAATGGCCCCCCCCCTCCAAAAAAAAGAATGGTTGACAACTAAAAGTGGGACATTACGCAATGGCCGATTAACGCCAACACACTAATTGAATCCTACTGCAGACAGAAAACAAAGCCATGTGTTCCAGTATTAACGAATGCTGTCTCCAATAAAAACCTGAACACGTCTGTGTTGCACTGTTTCCATCATTGCAGCGACGGCAAATCCAACAGCCCAACCAAACCAAACGTCTTGGCTGACAAACAATAGGCAGAGCGAGCCAGCAGTGAAAAAAAAAAAAAAAAAAAGACAAGAGTTTATTCCATCAAGACTCATAAAATATCTCCACCTCCTCCCGCTTAAACGCAACAAGACTCGGCCGCAAAAGTCAACAAGGCCGGCGCGTCCCTGGAGGGAAACAATCGATGGCCTCGTGTCAGCGCTCGCTGATTGACGGCCAGTGCCGGAGAGGACATGTTTTACAACAAAAGCCCCACTCGGGCCTGTTTTTCAGGAAGTGAAAAAAAACAGAGCGAGTCGGCCAACGGCAACAGCGTCCGCCTGTGAAGTGTTTCCAAAGGCGACCGAATGAGCGTCCGCCGAACGGCAACTCGTGGACGTCCAGGACAAAGTCCCGGCCCAAAAATTGTCTCCGTTCCTGACCGTTTTGCTCCATACGCTCACCGTCGAAACTCCTTGGTGACACCCCAAGGGGCTCAGTACTCATAAAGTGTGGGAATATGCTATGTTATTAACATTGTGTGTGAGTGAAACACGCCTATTTGCGCTTCGCTATTCACAGATTCGCCAATTTGTATTTTCTTCGAGATTTTTTCTTCTTAAAATAGGATTCAGTTGCGTTACTTTTTTTGGGGAGCTGGCTAAAACTTGACGAACGTTGCGTTGAAGTTGATTAATCGATGATTTGATGAGTTTTGGGGTTGTAACATGCGTAATGCTACAGCGGACCCCCGCTAATCACGGGCAGGGGCACGGTGGCCATCGGGAATTTCGGGAAAATGCCTGAATTTTCTCGATCAACCGGGGTATTTCCAGTCCGGTCAGACTGCGTGACAGCACCAAAAAAAACCCATTAAAAACGGAACATTTTAAATGTTATTACATTATTATTTTCACTAGTGGTAAGTGGGATCCCTCCACCAAGAATTAAAAGTGAGCATAAGGTTACAGTGGCTCAAAAAAAAAAAAAAATCCAGCACAAGTTGTATTTAACTTTAAATAACAATGCAGTTACATTTGATCTTTTATGTTGGCCAAATTTGTATTTAACTTACTGGCAATCTATTTTACTTGCTGTAGGAAGGTTGAAAAGCATTGAGCACATGAGTGATGGCAAGCTGTCAAATGGCGTGCACTTTTAAACGGTGTTAAAAAATGCACAAATGCGTAATGAGCTTTTCTCTCAATTCCCCCACAGACATCATTAAACGGTGAAATAATGAAAAGTGCTGCGGGCTGCGCTTATGTGGGATTCTTGAAGGAGGTGTCACAGCCACGAGAAGCCAAGAAGTGCCCCAAGCATGTGGGATCCGTTGTTTTTCTTTTCACTGGCAAACATTTAACAACGTCTGAGTCACCGACGTTAGCGACTCATCGCCGTTCATTTTCGAAAAATTCAAATAAACATCTCAAGTATCGCAACTGTAACGCGAAGTAAAACAAGACGGAGACGGCGGTTAAAACGGCAGGATGGCCAGTTGTGCCTCTCAAAGACGACCGTCAGCTGCGTTGCGTCCGTCGTCGCGGCCGATTTGATGTTGGCGCCTGATGAGAGCCGGATGGCTGGCCGCGCCACAAGAATACACCGATACTCGTGTGTGCGGCAGCGGGATAAGTGACAAGTTTCATCTGTTTCGAATGCACTTTATGAACTTTCAACGCAAATGCAAAATTTGTATTTTTTATTTTTCGAACAACAGAAAAAAAAACTGTGGAATATTACACATTTGTGAATATTTGGGGAATTGTAAAATATCTTAATTGTACACAATTAAGGGTATAGATTTTTTTATTTTAAAACAAATTACTGGTTGGGATAGAATTATGGGGAATATTTTTAATGTAATTTTTAAACAAAAAAAACAGACAGTGTGATACAATTAGGAGTACTGTGTGTTTAAATAGATTTTATTTAAAACATTTTTTTTTTTAAAACAAATCCCAAATCGATATCCAATTATGTTGTTGATTTATTTATTTTTTTAATCCACAAGATTGAGATAGATGACACAAAGTTTAGAATATTTTTTATGCACTTCTTACCTAAAAAGTAAAATAAAATAAAACAAAAACAAAGTCAATTGATCCCTGTTGTATAAATGTATAATTTACAAATTGGGAAATTTGGGCCATTATATAACTTTTATTTTTTTCAATTAAAACATTGCAAAGTAAATTAAACTTGAACAAACAAAAACATGATTTTTAAATCCTGTTTAAAATGATGAAAAATGTTATTTGAATGATAATTACATAAAATGTGCACTTTAGGGGAAAATTGTAGGTATTTGTTATTTATGAAATCATTTTAAAACTAAAACAAAAAAATGGGTTACAAAAATGGGCATTTTGCCTGCATCAAAAAAATATAAATATTCATTTGTGATACAATAAAATATTTTTTAATTCACTTGGAAACTTGTGATACTTTCCAAGACATTTTTCTTAAAAAAAAATTAAAAAAAATCCTTCAGTGGGTTATATTTATGGTTATGATGTGCCTTTGCTAGCACAAAAAATTTAGTGGACGTAAATGTCAATTTAGTGTGTGGCTAATGCTTTAAGGCAACGGCATCTTGATGTTGGGAGGGACATGGGAGAGGATGAGTTGCCATCTTCGGGCAAACTAAACTCACGTGAAAGCTGCGCCTGACGCCCGGGGCGAGGCTCTCGCTCTTCACCTTCCACACCAGCGCCTCCGGCGAGTTGAGGACCAGGACCAGCGGCTTCTGGTGGCGCAGCAGAGACTGGATGGGCTTCAGGTACAGCTCCACCTGCAGTGTGCAACACACACACACACAAAATTCCCTCATCAGGCTTGTTCTTAAATTTGTGCTGATGAAGTGAGATTTGCTTTTGTTTGTGCTGTTGGTTTGCCAACGTGTTCGCTCCACTGCGGCTTTCATGTTTTGTTTTTTATTTTTTGATACTCCAAGGCATTTTTCACAGTCAGCTTGTGAGATGAGAAAAACAAAAGGCCATCACAAGTGCCTTTACGTAACTTCTCCATGTGGTGGCCAGGATTTCATGTCTACTCATACTAATGTCTACTCAACTACTTCTATTAATTCTACTGCTTGTATTACTATTACTACTACTACTAATACTACTACTTCTTACTGTACAACTACTACTACTACTTCAACTACTACTATTATTTCTACCAGCACTACTTCTACTACTGTACTTTGTACTTATTCAGCTTCTACATCTATTTCTATATCTACTACTACTTGTACTGCCACTACTTCTACACTACTACAACAGAAGCTGTCCACTGTGGGACAGACCCGCTAACCAGGCGGTCAACATGTCTGGCATTAAAAGTTGTAATCTGAGCAAACACTTCTCAGCTTTGAACCTCTGCTTCCTCTTTGGTGTTCCCACGCCAATCAAATAAATCCAATTAGTATGCATAAATCAGATAAGTCGAGCGCGAAGGATGCGCATCATTCCCCTCCGAAATAAAACGAAGCTCTTTGTTTGGCTCGCTCAAGACGTGGCCTGTGAATCACATTTCAGTGAATCACAGACAGAAAGCATTCAGTTCTCAGTCTTTTCACATGTTTTCAGCAATTATGCATTTTGTATTTATTTGCAAACAAATCTCTGAATTCCCTTGCAGGGTCTTTAACTCCCTCTATCCCAATGACATATTTAGGTCATTTCACAGAGGGTCTGAAAAAGTCTGATCCTGTATGAGTTAAATATTGCCAGCCGTACAATTAATTGTGACAGGGCTGCATTATTTCTATTCACCTTATTTTGGATTCGTTTTCGACCTTTGCTTTGTTTAGGTTTCTGACATACACTTTATCGAATCCTGTGACCACAGAAAACGAGGCAATTAAAGTCTAATTACCAGCACAAAAAGCCCCCCAAAATAGTCAGTAAAAGTTCCATTGAGGGAAAATAAACATCACAACTATCTTTAAAGAAAACCGAGACAGGCTCCAAACAAACAAGATAAGAAAGTTGATGCTTTTGTGTGTGTGTGTACATATTTTGAAGCCTCCCTCCTTCCCTCCCCCTTGCCCGCCCGCTGCCGACGGTGGAAAAACCCTCTCATTGGTCCTTAGAGAGCAACAACAAAAGCAAACAACAAGCGTCAGATAGCATCGGCAAGCAAGAGAGAGCAGATGAAAAGTTTTGGAGGCACAGACAGAAAAAGCAAAGATGTGAATCACCTGAATGACATCTACAAAAAAAGCTGAGAGGCCCATTGTGTGTCGCAAGTGGAGCTCCAAATGACCGCAGATTGCCAGGAGGAGGCCCACTTGATCGCATCAAACACTAATGGCAGCTAACACGCACAAAAAAAAAAAAAAGAAAAAACACTCTACCTTTTGTTTACAGCTGACAAACACATAAACCGTATGGGGCAAAAAAACAACGTCGGGAGAGTTTACCAATGAATACAAGGACAGCAATGCCTTGGCACACTTTTATGTTAAAGTTGTTCCCGGAAGCGCGTGGTAGCGTGGCGACAGTTTTGACTCGTATTCACAACTAAAGTTGGGGTAATTTTATATTGCTATATGGCGCCTGCTGTCAGCATTAGCGGCTAGCAGCTAACCGCTAAGTGAATGCCCTGTGGCAAGAGCCTTCCGACTACTTTTCAAAGGTAGTTTAATAGGTGAAAATGACTCTGCACACTTTTGCTGGCAGGATGAAAAAGTTGCAGTTCCCTCTGATCAATTTTCAGCCCTATTGAACACTATCTATCTGAGATTCCTATCAGTGCGAACAAAATATAACAACCTAGCAAAATAAAATGAGTAACAGTGCTTAATGTGGCCTAACCAACCCCAACCAAGTTTAAAATGTTTGTTTCCAAGTGACAAGCATTTGGCAGCCAGTCACTGACGATTGAAATTAAAAAAGTCCTTTGTTCGCATAAAATTGAGTCCAGTCACGACAATGAAAACACAAACAGGAAGTAGCAGCATAAAGAACTAGCTAGTTCTTGTGTTTACGTCTTCACTTTTCAAACATCGGGATAAAATCAACAAATGTTTGTGATCCGAGGACTATGACTCTTTTGGCGACAGCTAACCAACGAACTAGCCCAAGAAGCTGACGTAGCATGCAAATATCACAAACAGATTCGGCAGTTGCATTACTCAACATTGTATAACCTCAAATGCACCAACCACTCCAGTCCCGCCAAATCAAAATCCTTTGTTCACAAAAAGTTGAACTAAAACTAAACATGGCCAACAGCTGGGGAGCATCTGCCATCACCACTATTAGGACTTCCAAGGTCCCGCCCACAGAGACTCCAACCGCCTGATTGGTTACATTGGCGTAAATGAGCGGGGGACTTTGAGGGTTGTACGAGGGGTCGCGTCTAGACCGATCGCGTTACGCAAATTGAAATTCCTCACGGGGGGGGACGACAGCTGTGAGACGGATAATCAACTCACTCTGTACCCCGCCAGTGGCTCTGGCATGTTGTAAACACAATACACACCCCTTTCGCACTGAGAACTTGCAAAATGACTCGAGCTGCAGTAGCGCCTTTCACGAATCCTGCGTTATCGGAGTCGCACACAGCTAACGTCAAGCTAATCTACATAGTCACTCTATGCTTCTTGTTGAACATCAGAAAAAGATGAGCACAAATGTACCACAGCATCCACACAAGACCCAAATCATTTAAAAAAAAATTTTTTTTTACAAAAAACTGCTAAACATTGGCCAAGAGACCTATCGATGCAAACAGTTTCAACCTATCAAAATCATGCCGCTTAGCATCGTTTCGTTTAATCATTAACCCAGAACTTTTCAAAATACCATTACATACATGAAGCACTCTACCCTTTGTTTACAAGCTCCACATACTGGCTGAAAGTACTATCAAGGTAAAGGAAGACACAACCTAACAAAATAATTAACGATCACACTGCATAAAAAAAACAAAAAAAACACTCTACCTTTTGTTTTGAAAAATTAATCCGTTAGCAGCCAGATAGCACAAGAAGATATGACAAAGGAAGTAGCAATTGGTCAAAATAAAAGTATTAATTTTGCCTACTGTTGCTTAAACGTCTTCAACTTTTTCCTACTCAGGCAAAAAAAAAAAAAAAAAAACAACAACCAAAAACAAACACACATGAAATGCTTTGGTTTACAAGTGACAAGCATATGCCAGCTAAACAGTTAACAGCCAGCTAGCATGAGGAGCTAAAGTACAAGTCGATATCTTAATTGGCATGCATCAAAAACAGATGCACTCAAACGCAAATAAAAGTCCAAAGTATACTGTAATTCTGCATGTATATTATATTATTGTACGTTAATAATAAAGAAGAAGCAATCTACCAAAATGGTAAAAAAATAATGGCGCCTATGGCTGCATCCTCCTCCCAGGTGTAAACAAGGGTAGTGTGGACTCAATCGCACCACATCAGTCACTCAAGATCCAAATGAAAATTCTTTGCTTACAAACACTTGGTCAATGAGAGGCCAACTGGAATGGGAACAAAAACTGGAAGTGCAATCCTTCTGACTCCAATTGCAGTTGTTTGTTAACATTGTTTTGTTTATAAAAACAGGAATTTCACGACTTATTCTTGTGGTGGCGGCGCACATGCTGCAGACTGTAAACGGCCTGTGGGAAAAGGGAGTTCCCCACCATCGACAACTCTAATTGAGTGCCTGATGATTGAGTGGGGGTGGGGGGCGGGGGGAGATCCTAACATACTTTAGTCACTAGAGGACAAACGAAGGGAGGCGGAAAAAATAAGAGGACATGAGAAATGTCAAGCAGCTTTTGATCAATAAAGAGTAGATGCCACCCTAAAAATGTATTGAATTGCCTCTGTTAAAAGTTTAAAGCGAAAATATATCCTAAAACACTTCATTATCATTTCAAAGATTTTACAGATTAACCTTCAAAATAAAATATCTTAAAGATTAATTGTGGGGGCGGGGGTAAATGCAGAAGGATGTTAGCGTTGCACAAATGACCCCAAAATATCAGTCACGGTTTGGCACCCGTGGATCCACCAATTTGCGGTTTTATTTATTTATTTATTTATTTATTTGGGGCCGTTTAGGGGAGTGTTAAAAATCAACAACTTTTGAACGAAACTAACAAGCATACACACAAACACAAAATGAGGACACTCGCAACGGAGCTGCTGTAGGCCACAACTCTCGCCTAGATGCTCACACACATTTGAAGGGACACATCCAACCTACGTACAGTACTTACATTCTGTAAAAACTAGCTGTCCGGTTATCAGTGAGTGGGTGATGCGAGCTACTTCCCCACAAAAATGGCGTCTTAGAAGGAGCAGTGTGTTTTGGCGCCATCTTGTGTTTTTCCTGCACTTAGATGGATGTTCACTTACAAACAGGTACGCATATCGGAAAGGGTTCAAGTATATTTGGTCTACTGCAAAAAAACAAACAAAAAACACCCACACACACACAAACTTGTCTGCTGCAGCCGACTACCAATCTTGTCTGTCTGGATCTTGGTTCTTTCTGGGTGGCTGGGGGTGCAAGAGGGGTGTTATCGCGACTCCGCCCACATTCTTGATGCTAACCTGCTGCCTGATGCTAATCAGCACGCTCAGCTGCAAATGCAAACAAACAGCGGCAAGAGAACGTGTCAAATGGTACATGCTGTGGCCACAAACACCTTTCAATGGCTTTAAAATACAAATACAGATTCCAATCAAAATCTTTTGCTCACAAAAAGTTACAAAAAGCCACAACTATGAAACACAAACAGGTCGTAGCAACCAACAAAATCAAAACAGCAATGGAACCAAGGCTGACGCTCACAACAATTACAAAATAGCCACATCAAATTACTTTTGTTTGCAAAAAGATACTGGCTGGGAGTCCTGCCAAGCCAATGACAATGGATCAGAAAGGAAATAGCATCCTAACAAAATAAAAGTGCTCTTAGCACTCGTGCTAAAGATGGCTTAAAAACATCACGGATACTCACACCAATCACCAAAAGTCAAATCAAATATCAAAGGGTTGTTCACAAAAAGCTGCGAAATAGTGACATCCAAAAGTCTTATCATGCCACAACAACAAAAAGGTAAAAAGGAAGCTAGTACCAACCTACCACAATATAATGGGTAACAGTGCTAAAGTTAGCCTAACCGAAGCAACACTGAGGTTTACAATCATCAGAGAAAACACAAATTGACGACCTTTTTGGTCACAAAAACCTTCTCAACACCATCGGCTGTGAGTTGTATCAAGCTAACTAAACAGAACAAAAACTAGAAGTAGAAACCTTCCAAAATAAAAGCTTTGCAAACCGAACATAGATGTTCACACCATTCACCAAGATCCAAATTCAAGTCCTTTTGTTCACAAAAAGCTGCTCATCTGGTCATCTAGAGTAGACAAAAGTATGCAGACACCACCGCATTGCTTCCAAAGGCCTATTTTGCCTCCAATTTTGTGAAATTTGGTATGTTTTACAAGCTTTTGAGTTCAAAGGCAATTGGTGGAAACGGACAACGTCCGACTTCACCCCAGAGGCGACCGGTCGGTGGCTTTCGTGGTCCTTCCCAATCTGGCGTGCTCTCTCCTCAGACCTGGCCAAAACCAGCTTCTGTTACTTTGATCGCAGACAAATGTGAAAAACATTCAACGGGCAGAGAAAATAGAAGAGATTTTATTTCAGCCGGCCACTTCTGCAGTCTATAAAAGGATCAAAAATAGTCGACAAAAAGTCTGCAAACAAAAAGAGCCTTTAGTGGTCGCATTGCACAACTGTCTGGTCAACCACGCACCAGGACACGATGTGTAAAAATAACAGAAAGGAATGTTTTTAGTCCTGAATGGGGTCAATTGATTTTTCAGATGTGATTTCTGGAATGCAAAAAATATTTGTCAACATAGCGTGCCCACGACCGTGTTAAGTACGATGAGGTGGTGACTTAAATTGAGTTGCGAATTGGCGGTTGAAAACGAATGCCAAATCAGAATTTCCGGATTCAAGTGAGAATAGCATATTTTTGCATGTGCTAGATTCACAGGAATGTTTGAATGGCACCGTGTCTGATGCACAGCTAGCCGGTTAATGCGCGTTAAATTCAACTGTTATGCAATCGGTCAATAAAGTCCATGTAGGCAGTGCATCAATGCCTTTGTTGTAACTCGCTGATGGCCTCTGACACCGTGCTAGCACGAAGGGATTTTTAAAAATTTAGACGATGCGCCGGAGAGACAAAGGATCCCAGATTATCTTAGCCATAGCTGGTACGACTGAACGCGGATGGATTTAAAACTTTAGCAAAGGTGAAAAAACACCCTGGGTTCTGCCAGTGCAGTGCAAGAATTCCTGGAGATTAAAGAAAGTTATTTCAAACTAGACAAGTTCAAAGACCGTCCCGAGGGCCAAATGTGGCCCATGTTCAAATTTCTACCGGCCCGCAGCCTCTGGCATAGAATTAATAATGACTGGCTCGTCAATAGTGTTGACCAAAGAACAAAGTTGACATGTAAAAAAAAAAAAAAAGAAAAGGTATTTTATATTTGACCTCCAAATGGGAGCAGACTTGTTGTACTAACATGTAGCAAGACATCATCTTGAGTACAAGGCACAAGACAATCATATGGCACTCATTCAAATGGCTAATAACAGTGGATAAAATGTTAACGAGTGCTAATATTTTGTACTCCATCATGTGGCAAGACAGAGCACAGAAAGGATTTTTGAAGTTAGATTCTAAATCAAAACACTGATGGGATTGGATAAAATGCAAACGGCCGGCCGTGCATTGCTACGTCATGTCTTTTGTGGAGGTTGTGAGCGGGTCAGAGCGCAGTTAGCTCACGTCAGCTCGCGTTGAACGCTGAGCACATTTCCAGCGTGAGGCCGGTGTTGTTCTTGGGCCACGGGGAGCGGAGCAGTAAATCCAGCAGCTGGGGTGTCGCCTCTCACCTAATGAGCGGCGCCAAGCCAGCTGCCAGTCACGTGCGTTTGGGTCCATTCCAGCTGCGCGTTTTTCGACGTAAAGTTGACGGCCGTGGCGGAAAACTATTGACGGCCGTCACGTCTTTGCTGAGAGGCCGCACACGTCGCAGCTGAGGTTTGCATGTGTGGCGTGTGTTTGCAAATTCCCATCTGCATTCTGTCGCGCGCACTGCGGTTTTTTGTGTTGCGGAGGCCCGGACAAGTTTTTTTTCGTCAAACAGGCCAGGCCTCGGCCGCAGGCACCTCGTGGACATCTCGAAGCCGTCGCCAGACACCACTTCCTCAGACGTACAATCACAGAGCGAAGACGACTGCTGACTGGAAGATAAAGCCAGCCACACACTCAACTACAGCGTGTCCCTGCCCAAAAAATGTACTGTCCTTACTCTTGGCTGCCCATTACCCATGTATTTTTTGTTTTGATTTCAGGTGCAAATAAAGAAATTAAGTTAAGAGCTTGGTAGCAAGCAAGCTCTCAATTTAATTTTGTGGATGTCACTAACAAATCTTTTTAGAATTGATTATTGCAGCGATTCCTCTTTCGATTCAAGGAATCGCATTTCTGGCTCCACTTCTCTGTAATTATATATAACTTTATTTGTTATTCTTTTTCAGTAAAGAGCAACCCCAAAGCCGTAAGCATCTCCATCTCCATGCATATTAGCCGTTGAAACAGTGTGTCTGCAGCAACAAATGTCTTTGCAGAAACACAGAGCTAGCCAACCTTTTTTCCCCCAGCGCTACTAAATTTACTCTTACAATGAAACCGTGCATATTCGTGGTTGAGTTCAGTTCAGTTTTGAGAACCCAACTTCCATTATTCGCTGAAGACCTCGCCTATGTCTATGTGGACGATGCCACGTCAATTTACCTAGCTAGCGTGGTATTTAGGCTAGTATGTAAGGTAATACGACTGATAAGCCGCATTAAGTTGGCTTGTTTGTGTTCCGTAATTTAACTACTCAACAAATACAGATGTTTGTGTACCATGGGTTCCTGATTGTGCACAAGCTGGATGCATGGTGTTGATGCTTTATGATCCTCTCAGTTTTAAGTGGTTTGCCGCCACCTTGTGGCATTGATGTGCAATTACAAATCCTTTTTGTGGTGGTGTCAATTATTCGCAGCTTTTCACTATTTGTGGCAGGGCCTGATCCCTATAAATAATGAGTTAATTAAAATGTTGGTGGCATAATGATTAAAATTGTTTGCAAAGATGAGTTAATAAATACAGCTGGACTGTACTACTTGGGCACTATTTGAGAATCACTGCATTGATAGCGTGGATTAATTTCGTAAAGTAACTTTTCCAATGGGCTCGCATCTTCATGCAGCCAGATGCTCGTTTTTGGGATTCCTATCTTGTTGTATGGATTTCTTTGGGGATGGGAGGAGCATTTTCACCAATTATTATTCTCTTGTGTGGCCGGTGGATCTTCGAGGTCTCCCAGAATGTTGCTTTTGGAAGTTTTGAACAGTTCCATCTGCTTTAAACTTCTCTCTGAAGGGAGCAACGGTGCTGAGGTTGCAGTGAATATGTGCGAGGGTCAGCCGACTATAATTTGCTGGCGATTTTACAGTTCTGTCAAGTTTCGCTGCATCGCTTAAGGCATGCCAAAAGAAACTAGGGGGGAAGAGACCAATTACCATTCTTGATTCAGCCAAAATTCAACACCTCTCGAAATGCAGAACTAAGGAGACTTCCAGCAAACATTGTAAGATTCCTGCTTGAGTCCATTACCTTCTTTGTTACCTTCACACGCCAGTTTTATGTTTGCAGTCGTGGATCATGTTTCACATGATAATCACAGTGTCAGCCCATCAAGTCATCAATCTAACAACACAACACTGGTAGACAGGATGGTTTGTATTGATGACCCCGCACAAGCCACTAACTCAACCCCCTGCTAGTCTTTTGATAGCGTTTTGTTGAAACACAAAGAAAAACAGTAGGTGACAAGCTAGACAGCATCCTGAGAACAGAAAGGATCTTCACTCGTGCTTGACTGTCGGGTAGAAATTTCAAACAAATTGATCAAATGTTAACATTTGGTATACGACGAGAAGCAAAAACATGAAATGCTATGTTAGCTTCCACTGCTGGTCGTTTACGAGCTAACTGTTGACTGGCAAATTACTAAGGATCCTTGATCATGACTCTAGTCAGGTAGAATGTCAAAGGAAAGTTGAGCAAATGCTGCCATGCTAACACTTGGTATAGTCTACTAACAAAAAGCAAAGCTATGAACAGCTGTTAGCTTTCCCCGCGAACTGCCAACTTCAACCAGATTGATCATATGCTAACATGCTAACAATTGGTGCGCTATCATCTAGCCAAATAGCAAACTACATCTTGCCATGTAGTCAAGTACCATTTCAAACATTTCAACCATGATAAGATGCTAACATGCTAATAGTAGGTATGCTAAGCTCAAGCAAAACAGCAACCTGAACCTTTGTTCCGAACGTGTATGTAGAAAATTGGAGAATTATTTGACGATAGCATGCTAGCATTGAATGTGATCAAAAATGTGGCTGACAACCGAACAATACTGTAAGGCGACCGACTTACAAGAGTGACCAAAATATTTGTTTTTAAAGTGAACACAATCGCGAAAAAGGGACAACACAACACACATCACAAACGTTATTTAATCTGCTGACCTCTGCGGGGCCGCTGCCGGGTCTCAGGGCGGGTGCGGCGCCTCTCAGGTTGACCACGTGGACTTCCTGGGGGAGGCCGCTGGTGCCCCGGCTGGCGCAGCCCGACAGGGCTGTGAAGCTCTTGCTCATGGCCTGAACGGGGTGGCTCAAGTCCGCCGGCAGCAACTCGCACGGGCTGCGAAACAACGGGCCTGCAATGGAGGTTAAAAAAAATAAAAATTAAGTTTACAGCAGGCAGTGACGTAAATGAAGCAAATAGTGTGGTCAAGTGAAAAAAAAAAAAAATAAGGCAGACATATTTTCTCCTCCAAACAATGTAGCGTCTACCAGTCTGACCGTTTACAGGCAGTTTAATGTGCAATAAACACACACATTGCCAATCACGCACTCCAACTGCTTTAGTTCTTTATTTGGTCATTTTTTCCCTTGGGGTGAGCCAGACGTCACTCTCTCCTCATCATCGCACCTGAGCTTTGAGTACCACCTGTTACCTTGGAGACCTGACAACCACCACAAAATGAGTTCACGCCACAAAAAAAGAAAGTCATAAAAATGTGATGAACTGAACTCAACATGTGATGTGAATGATGCGGATCAGAACAAGTCAAAAACAATGAAATATATGTATGTG
The DNA here is from genome assembly GCF_054856515.1 of Filicampus tigris. Classification (NCBI taxonomy): domain Eukaryota; kingdom Metazoa; phylum Chordata; class Actinopteri; order Syngnathiformes; family Syngnathidae; genus Filicampus; species Filicampus tigris. The sequence continues at coordinate 21,276,625 of NC_141228.1, forward strand.
TACTAAGGTTGCATAAACTAAAACAAACAAGAAAAAGATAAAATAGTAAAATGAAGTAATAAAAAATAAAAAATAAAGCAAAAGGGGAAAATAAAAGGAAAATTAACAAGGTAGAAGAAAAAAACAGAAACAAAGAAGAAAAGGAACCCAAAAAAAAAAAAAATCAGAAAATGAAAAAGAAAAAGGCCCAACAGTAAGGCTATTTTAGCCAATCGAGTCAGCCCAACACAGAACATACACAGCTCAACAACAACAAAAGGAAAAATACACAGACTGTTAAAAAACACAAAACAAAGTGAACTTACTCAAAACCTTTTAATGCAATATATGTTAAGAAAACAATACAAGAAGAAAGAAAAACAAGCAAAACAAGAAACTGTGCAACTTCAAAATGATTACACATATGCACTCCTACAAGACACTAACCAAATAAGCAACGCGATGATTTACGTGTTGAGTGCAGCGTGAGAGCCGGGAAGGTGCAGTAACTCAAGTTGACTCTTGCATGACTTGACGCTTCCTCCTCGTCCGCCGCAAAGGTGCCTCATCGTCTTTACGTGACCCACTTAGACGCACACAAGACATCGAGGCGGGCGTTGGGAAGCACAAAAATGCAGCGCTGAGGTTTTTGAGGGAGGCAACAAACAACTGGTCCACTGATAGTGTAGTGGTACACACGCCTGAGTTGTGTGCGGGCAGCGTGGGATCGATTCCCGCTCAGTGTCAGTGTCTATGTGTGCCCTGCGACTGGCTGGCGACCAGTTCGGGGTGTAGTCTGCCTTCGCCCATTGACGGCTGGGATAGGCTCCAGCAATTCCCCGCGACCCTGTATAGGATAAGCGGTTTGGAAGATGACATGACATGACATGGCAACAAACAACTGTTTCCCTTCGAGGTCTGCGGTCGGGTGGGGGACATGGTAGATTTTTTTGTGGGGGGTAGAAGGGCAATATTTTGTGTTTGAGCCAGCAGCTTCACGTCCGCCGAGGCCTTTGCAAAAACCCGCAGAGGTTGCAACATTTGGAAATGATTTGAAGCTAGCTTCCAATGTTCAAGTCTCCCAGCGTGAGCCAGCGTGTGCTTTAGTCCACTCCCTGGCTTTTTTTTAACCCCTCCTTATCCTCCCTTTTTTTGTTGCGAACACAACGATATTGTTTTCTCTTTCCGGGCCATCCACTATTATTGGTCCATTATTACGCCGTCCTTTGTTAGATCAGCAAAAATTCCCCTTTGTGAAGGCCCAGATATGACTTCATTGGTGGTGAAGTATATTTGTGTCAAAATATGGAAGTAAGTCTCAAGTCAACTGCTATGCTAATGCTAACTTAGCACATTCCAAAGTTTTTGGCATTAGGATAGCACCTAACAGTGTTTAAATGTAAATTTAAAAAAGGGCCATAAATCACTTAAATGTAACTGCGGCATAAATAAAATCTTTGGGCATTTTATTTAAAAAAATAAATAAATAAAAAAAACACAGTGGGAATGACATTAAAGTCCACATGAAAAAAAAAACCAGGTTGATACGTAACAAACACCAAAGACAGGAAGTTTCAGACAAACAAACAAACCCAAGAACCCACGCAATCATTCAGACCGAGCCTCCTTGGGGGAGGTAATTAAAGGTCAAGGTGACAAATTGACACTTATGGGCTCTGAAAGTAAAAGGTTTGGAGGAAGCAGACAGACATTCACTCAATGGCGCTTTATTATTTCTTACTTGAATTAAATAAATCAATAAATAAAATTATTATGTTCCATTTATAGCTTTTCATGTTTGTTGTCATGGCCTGCTGAGTAAGCCATTTTGTTCTTTAAAAATGGCCAGCATGAACATAGCATCAAAATAGTGGCAGCATGCTGGTAAAATAGTGTTAACATAGTAATAATAACATAGTGGTTACAGCATAGCAGTAGCATAGTAATATTAGCATAGTGGTCGCATTAGCATAACAATAGTAGCAGCATATTAGTTGTACAGTACTTATGATCGTACCTGAAGTAATATTTTAAATAATATGGCAAATAAACTGCCTTTATTTTTCAAGTTCTGAGTTGAGCACTGCATTTGATTCTTAAAGAGAGAAAACAAAGCTTCCTCATATGTGAAGTTTAGCGTTACAAGCTAAACTTTATTGAAAGTCCACGTCAAACATTTGCGCCTTTCGCGGCATCACTGACAAAACCGAAAGCATCACGTTAGCAAGGGCTGAGGCCTTCTGTCTTCTTCTGTGGTGCCTTGACTGTTTATTTGTGTGGTTCTGCCTACTTGGAGGGATTTGCAGCACATACACACACACAGGCGTGCACACACACGGGCTCCAAAAGCAGTATTATGAGGATTAGTATGTCTAGCAAAATATGGTAATGATATCCTTTTGTTGTTGTACATTCAGGACCATGTGTTTGTATGGCCATGATCATAGGAAGTGGCTGCCTGAGATCCTAATTAGGGCACATAGCGCACTTCAATAGCCAGCGGTGGGTTGATAAGGCCTGCTATAGGACTGCGCTATCAGCATAATGATATAGAAAATAAAAAATTTTAAAAAAGCCTTGACTTGTATACGAGTGCCTTTTAATGTACCCAATGTCGCTTAACAATAACTCAAAAGAGTGGAATAGTTCATCATAGCATATTGCTAGATTTGTAATAGCAGTAAAGTGGCGAGTTGGATAAAGGTCGTATTTTTTGGCTGTACTCATGACACTTTTGTGACTATGTTACAAAATATGAGCAAAGTGACAAGCGCGAGGACTCGCGAGGGACTCCAAACACTCTGCTACTTCCTACAGGGTGGCGCCCAGCCAAGATTTGGAAACAGGAAGTGATGTCAGCTGGTGTGTGCCAGTTTGGGACGAGTCAGATATTCCCACAAAGCCATTTCCCAAGATAAACAAACACACAGGCACGCGCACACAAACACACGCGCACAAAAGGCCCCACTCCCACTCCCTCTGTGCATGCAAAAACTTGCCTTGAACTCAGTGCCCCGATTGTGTTGCTTCAGTATAACAAAGTAGTGTAGTGCTAGAATATTGGCATTATAGAAATAGTAACATAGTGGCAGCAAAGTGAGAGCAGCAGAGTGGCAACACTGTCATAGGAACAGAGCAGCAGCATAGTTAGCAGAACAAAAGTAGTAGAACAGTTGCAGTATTATAATAATGTAGCAGAGTAGGAGAAGCTTTGTGAATACTCGTACTTGTATCGGTCTGAAAAAAAAAGTGTTATCAAACAACTCAAGTGGTAACATACCCAATAGAAAAGACAGTCAAAGCAATACGACTCGGGCCTGTAACCTGTGGTCAAGTAAACCATTAGTAGTTTCATATCAGTATGGTACCAGTATATGCCTAAACTTTGGGGCACAATTTTTTTTTCCTGAATGAAAAGAATGCTTAAGTCTACTACTAGTAACCATTAAGGCCCAAAATCACAGGTCCAAACAGGCAAATCCATCATAAGGCCACTTTAATTACAGTGAATATGAATTATTATTGCAAACTTCAATAGATTTCCTCCCTGCTTCCCGCTAAGGATTAAAATGATCCTCTGGCCTCCTTTTTTGTTGCACCGCGGGGCACAGTTCCCACGCAAAACGCAACATCTCATGCCCATGCCACAGGGGGGCCATTTTTAAAAAATATATATATTTTCTTAAGCACCACACAATCACCAGCAACCCTCGCTAAGGGGGCAAGAAGGTTCACGTCACCAAGAGGATTTATTTGCCATAAAGCAAACTGTAGGCACTCGGTGAGGGAACTCTGACTTTCTAAAATCAAAATGTGCCCCATTTGAAGGTGAATAATGTGTAAAATAAACTGCAAATATTATCATTTTGTCATGTATGACAATGTAAATATTGTCTTTTTAGGAAAGTGCGGCATTTTGTCTTTATAGGAAACAAAATTGGCAGACAAGCAAGACTTTTTTTTAAATGACTACACTATGCTAATATTAGAATCTGCTATCTAGTTGGAAACAAAACTACTGCTACAACTTTTGGTTCCCTTCCACCCAAGGGCTAGCTGACGTAGCATCGTAGGGAAAGCTAGCCAGCCTCCTGGGTGACTTTTGCAGTGACAAAGTAATCCTTGAACTTTTTTTTTTTTGGGCCTGCGGGGTGACGACATGGGCGTTGCTAATAAGCTAACATCAGTTGCTACAAAACAAAATGTGTCGTGTTCCCGTTGGGCATCAATTGCTTTCTTGGTGTGTCAATCAAAAGTGAGCCCGACCACTTTGGTTTCGTAACGGCAGACAAAAACACCATCAGTCATCGCAGATGGTGAGAGGCGTTTTTCTCCTTCTTATCCTCCTTCTTCTTCTTAAGCCGCCGAGAGAAAGAGTGAATCACAGTACAGAGGAGGAATCTTGTAATCTTGATTGCATAAACAAGCAAAGCAAAGACCAAACTTTTAATGAGAAAATGCATGCATCATTTTGAGGACAATTTATATTTTGGGAAGCACTAATGCTAGGCTACCTTTGCTGGCATAGGCAAGCAGTGAACCAAAGCCCACACACAATAAAAACTATAACCTTTCCAAAACAAGCCAAGAGAAACAATTTCAAAAAGAGGGCGACCTATACAGCACATTCATAAAACTACTAATGCTATGCTACCCTTACAATAAACTCTCCTGACAGAGGTCATGAAATTGTCGGGGCAACACTTCCACAGTGCCATCGTAAAACTTCTTAGACTGGTCCGGAATCAGTTGTAAAAAAAAGTGTGAAGGCTTAGTAGGTCTCAGCGTCCGTCTTGACGAGCGTGCGCCTCCTCGCTAGTAAAGACGTGTGTGGCATGTTTAGATTGGCACGATTCCAACACGCCGTGCAGGGGAGAAAGAGAAGAAGGGTGGGACAAAGATTTCACTCGTATGTCAATAAAAGGACTGCAAGTCCCCAACTTCGGACATTAGAACAAGACACAGGGACGCTGCCAAATTGTCTGCTGTCACTCATTAAACAGCATCCAGCTAAGACAGGATATTACCTCAACTTCTATGCAGTCATTTTTATTCATTGAATTAATTAAATGTCATATTTGTCCATCAGATGGTGCTACGATTTCCCCAGTCCAAGCATGCACCAATTTTATTTTGACAAACAAATCAGTATCCAACATGTCACTCACTTCGCACGCAGACAATCTGCGAAAGACGTGACGTTTTGCTGCCTGCTTTGAATGGGAAAAAGTAGCACCATCTGGTGGACAAAGATGAAAATTAAAACTCAAAAAGCCGGTATTGTACTATTCCAAATTGAAAACATAACATAAAAGATAGATTAGTTGACGTTAGACGTTACAACAACAATGGAATGAAATATGACACTTTTAATGGGTCACTTTATAGTATTCAGTGTAGCTTCGGCCATGATGAGCTAATTTAAAACCATAGTCAAAATGACAGCGTCTGGTGTCCACAAAGTACGGGGATTGGAATTTTCACTGAGACGTTTTACACTGTTTTGATTAGCTTTAGCCATTTTAGGCTAATTTAATGATTAAAACCCATTTATAAGAATATATTCCCTGGCAAATTCCGCCTATTGTACACTCATTCAGCACGACCAAATCGGCTTGAAAATAATAAACTAAATGGCACTAGATGTCCATGAATTGGAAATATCTAGCGTCCAGGAAGTCGGTGGACCGACATTTTCAAATAGACAGTTTACATTGTTTTCAGAATCAGAATCAACTAAATTGGCCAAGTAGAAACACACAAGGAATTTGTGTGCGGTAGTTGAAGCCATTCTAAAACTACAGCTAACAAAAGTACTATAGCGGAACATACATTTAAGATATAAACACAAAAGTACAGAGAGCCATGAAGCAATGTAAGGTGTCCAGTAGTGTGGTAAGACTGATCAACAACAGCTACACAAATGATCCAGAGTGACGAAGCCACAAAAATTGATTCCGTAATAATTTCACCACAGATATTGGCCAAGTGTCACAATGAAATTACAAGTAGACTTGCTTAAGAATTTCATGGCACTGGGAAAGGAAGACGAGCTGCTTTTGTGGAGCTTTCACCATTTCAGGCCACTAGAAGGATTCTTTTAAAAATGAATATCCTCTGGCAAATTCCACCTATCTTGAAAATGAAAAGAAACAAAAAAACAAAAAAAACAAAACAGAATGGCATAAATTGGCCAACGAAGTCGAGCAGGCCGACAAGCAAAATCCAAGTTGAGCCTCGGTCTCGTTTCTGATTGTAACGACTTTAATTGCGCGACCGCAAACTCACAAAGGGATCGTCCATATGGTGAAAGTGTGCTGCTTTCTTTTCCTTTTTGGAGCACAAACAACTTTCTTTCTGTCTGATTTTGTTCCCGACCCCTGCCAAAACCACGAGTGGTTGCCTCGGCTCATCTGGAGCGGACCGCCGCGAGGCTTCAGATTGCGCAAGCGCTGTAACCGGAGAGTTGCGGCGTAGGCGGGAGAGGAGGAGAAGGAGGAGGAGGTGGGATGGGTCGCCGCACTCAAATCGACAACGGCAGAGTTTCTTCCAGCGAGTCGAGCAGATGTTGAGGCATCGCTAGGCGCACCGCTTTAGGCTGTTTACATAGCCACGGTCAGGCCGGGCCTTTATCTTGACAGGGAGGCCCCAACACCAGCCCCATGCTGCCTCGTGTCACATAACACTACGACTCGTCTGTGGATTGTTTCGAGTCAGTCTGTTTATTTCGATTGTGCAAAGTGGCAGTTATCATGACTCGTGATTGACTGGGTGGAGAAGAGATAAACTCATTTTACTGTCGCAGATGCTTACATTCTTCAAACGGAATCCAATCGTTTACTGCCACCGACAAATGTATTCTTCAAGTACGTATTTCAAATGGGGAGGAGATTCTTGCCCAGCTTGTCTGTGAAATTCAAGTTTGAAAAACCACTGAAATGACTGACAGATCCCTGTAGATGGTGGCATTGCATCACTTCGGATTTGAGGTCAGCACAGTTTTAGAGTTGAAAATTGAGATCAGACGATAAATTATGGCTTGGCACGTGGATTATGCGGGAGAGAAACCTCCGGCAAGTTTAGCCAGCCCACGCTCTTACAGAGTATGCATATGTATGGTATAAATACATATGAATATATAGGGCTGAAACTAACGATTACTTTGATAATTGATTAATCTGTCGATTATTGTTACGATTAATCGATGGTAAAAAAAAGCTTTTTTATTCCCATTCCTTCATTCAAAAACAGGACATTATTTCATATTGACACGGCAGAAAATGCACAAACATACATTCATTATGACTCAGTTACTGTTTGGGTCCATAACATCAATCAGAAAATAGGCAAAGGTTTCTAGGTATTGCGTCTATTTCTGTCATACAAGGCGGTGAGAGGTGTCACGAATCACAATGCGTCCACTTTGCTCTCCTGCCTGCACATCAACTGAACGGCTCCTATCTTGTTCCCGGTTGTCCTCGTATCTTGCCTCCTCCTTCCTCTTAAGAGCTCGCTTACGCAAATGTGCGGCCCTTCGCTGACTCCCACCACCCCCATTCCCTCACTCTCGCTTGCTCTGTGTCTGTGGTTCCAGTAAGCGGGCGTGCAAATAAGTGAAGTCAGAGTTGGTAATGGGAGACAGCTGTTGGCGATTGTGAGCTTTCCATTGTGTTTCTCAACATCGTGAAGAAGAAAAAAAAAAAATGCAATGAGGGGAGGGAGTGGGACCTCAATGGTGTGACAGTAAAGACAACTTCTCGTCTTCGGCTCACAAACTGCAACTTTTACTTTAACTCAAATTTCCAACATGAATTTTCTGCTTATCAGACAAAAAGTGCCCAGATAAATCAAATCACTTTATGTTGGTGTATTTTTTCATGTTAAAAATAAACATTCAAATAAAATAAAAATCACAGACTTATCCGCAAACTAAGCTTATGGTGTTTTTCTTTCAAAATGCTAACATAGTGCTAGTAATGCGAGCCCTCACTAGTCACTTAGCCAGCTAAGCTAACGAGGCTAGCAAATTGCTACAGAGAGATTGGGGAGATGAGGTCGTCCTCATTTCTATCTTTAGTGCTAGTGAGTTTAGCCAGCTAAGCTAATAGCTAAAGTAACAAGTCATAAGCCGTTTGTGCTAGCTCTGTGGTTGACTTGATGCTATGTTAGCTTAGAATTTTGATCAAGAAATCTGCAATTCAACATATTTGAAGTCCTTCCCTCTGCAGCAGCTGTAAGCGAGCGCTTTGTCGTTCGTGTGCTCTTATTGTCACGTGATGATGATATCTCTAAAAACACAACTCGTAAAAAAGACCACAAGGCACTTTTTTTGTTTTATTTGGAGATACAATATCCAACAGGATATTTTTTTTCTTCTACTTGGAGCCAAGAATTGTTACAAAGAAATGACACACTGCCAAGCTCTCGCTTCTCTGAAGGTCAGAACATCATTGAAAACATGGTTTCTATTGCTAAAATGATTACAAATGCATGTTTTATGAGTGCTGAATATCTCTATGGATTAATTCCATTTGTTTTGTGTTCATTTCTATTTGTGTTTATGAATTCCAAGCATGAGGAGCAACCGCATTTAATCATATGATATTTGCAGACCTATACTTTTTTTTCTTAAATGTGGATTATTTCAAGTTGTCGTTTTTATTTTTATTGTGCAGGACGGTTATCAGCAATCAACTTACATTAGTCAATTATGTTTTTCAACGGGTAGGAATGGAAGAAGGTCTTGCCCAGCTTGTCTATGAAACTCAGGTTTATGGACCAGTGCAATGATTTACAGATCCCTATAGATGGCGGCGCTGCTTCACTTTGGATTGGAGATCAGCACTGCTTTTTAGATGAAGATAAAGATTAAGGGATAAAATGTTTGTCTTGTCACGTTGATCGTGAGGGAGAGAAAGGCCAACATATTGGAGTCAGACAAGTTTAGGCACCTCGTAGAGTACGTATATATTTATGGTATGAACAGGGAATGCGTCATGGTAGATAGTCGCAAGTGTTCTGCAATTATGAGAAATGATGATGGAGTGAATGGCAAACGCCATTTAAAAAAGCCACACTTGAGCCATGCGCCGTAACCCGTGACGCTTTTCCTCATTTTGCCATCAAAAGCCCGATCTCAGTCTTATGATTGTTTTTTATAGTCTGGAGTGTCAAAAAGCTAAAAAAAATATGAGCATCAAAGTCACTGCTTTGCTTGATGTTTCTTTTCACAAAAAGCTAATCTTCTCTGCTTCTCGGTCAGAAACCGTGAAACCCGACACACGCTCTAATGCTAATTATTAAAGAACAGAATAAGGTGGCAACAATTTTTCCCTGGTAAAAAAAAAAGATGGTCTACTCTTTCTTTTGGTAGGATTGGTGCTTATATTGCCACAGAACACAATATTCTGTGGGACTTGAAAGCTCAGTGAAAGTGCTCAGCTCCATTCCAATACCGATCCGGGCCAAGTCGCTCCGGCTTGCATATCTGGCAACGCTCCCGCACGACTTCATTTCCCCGCGAAGCTCAGAGTCTGGCCAAGAGTTCACAATATATCCATCAGCAAAGAGTCGTGCCGTGGCAGAAAGGTGCTCCACAGTGAGAGTTATGGGACGGCGGATTGCTTTACTCCGAGAGAAAAGGCTTCGCTACGTAGAGCGGCAAGCGGACAGATGGGAAATACTCGCACAGATGCGGCACGCGGTCCGACGGGATGCCAAATTGCCGCGTTGAAAGCAGATGAAAAGATGCAAGTGGACAGGAACGGACAAAAGTGATTTTTTTTTTATTGAACTTTCCCGTCGAAATACACAGAAAGTACATGGAAAAAGAAATCAAAAACGAACTAAAGTTATAAATTTAAAAAAACATCACATTTTTTAGAAATATTAAAATAAATAATAGAAAATAGACAAAAGAAAACACAATTAGGAGAAAATAAATAAATAAATCAACAAATATTAAGAAGAACATAAAAAAGCATTTCTGGAAAAACAGCTGGATCACGTTACTCCGACGACTTGTTCCAGAAGGCGTCCAGAGGCTAGATGGCAAATCCTCGCGCAGATGTGGCATGTTAGCGGGCGGCCGATTCTCCGTATTGTAAAGACGTCCATCAGCAGCCAGGCAGTATGAAGACATTTTGCCTTCATTAACTGCTCCCCATGTGTTTTTTAAGCTTCTGAACATGCTCACTTTGCAGGAAAAGAACTTTTTTTTTTTTACCCCGGACGGTGGTGAACCTGCCGTCCTTGGTGACGACGTGCGACAATGCACGCGGCGTTACGGGGAAGCAACGGCATACGGAGCCGCATTGTGTTTTAGATCCTGGCTTTGTGTGCTTATTGTTTTCGACTTCAAGTCGACGCTGTGCACTGGGCATGCTTCAAACCTCGAGAGAACGCCCGCCAACCTTGAAGAATAATCGCAGTAACCTAAATAAGAACCTCAAATCAGAATTCGATTCTTCCACAGCCGCTTGTAGCTCACCTGCTAAACAGACCAATGCTAAAATAGAACCCAGGATAACAGCCGCGTGATGAGTCAAGACTCGCAAAGGGATTTTTAGCAATTTAGTGTCGTTGCAATTCATCTTTGAAGAAATCTTCAAAACAGTTGACGTGACTCTGAAATTGTCTGCGTTTAACCAAAATGGCAGAATTACACTTGTCTTTTTGGGCGTCATGGCACAATTGTGGCCAAGTCTGGAACCAAGAGACTTTGGCAGCAGCGTTTTGAGCGGACTGGACACTATTTCCCGTCTGGTAAAACCCAAGTCCTTTGGTTCCGGGTACATTTAATCGAGGTTCCTCTGTAATTGTGTAGCTGTAATTCTCCTGTATTTGTGATGAACTCATTTCAAACGCCAGCCATTTGCACTGATCACAACCCGAGAGTGCCAGAGATTTTACAGCATTATGACTGCAGGATTTTCAAGACTCATGGAAGATTGTGTTTTATGATTATTTTGACACTGAGGAATGGCTTTTCATTGCAAAATAATTCATTTAGTGAAACAAGCACTGGAGTGCCGCCAACTCACTACCGCCGTCGACCGTTTGTGGCTGTTTACGTGGCCACCTCATCATCCTCGTCATATTTCCAAGACTGTTGTACTTTTTCATTTATGACACACAAATACACACATATTTTCGATTCGAATGTATGCGTCAGATTTTCTGACAAAAATTCATGATGACCGTGCACGCTGCCACGATTATAAAGTAGCCTTCCCCGTAGTGAAAACAGTTGGCAAACAGAGGGGATTTTCAGTCTAAAGTAGTGCACCCCTACCATTTAAAGGGCCGGCACGCCAGACCCATAATCAATCCCTTCCAATGAAATGAATGTATCAAACAACATAACTCCACCTTGGCACTGACTGTTTTGATTTGAATGGACTTCTTGGAATTTAACATTGCAAAAACCCGTCGCAAAAGTTGATACGAGTTACAAGCACGGTCGAATTCGACTCTGGAGTCAAGGCCCAAACCACGTCAGCGGGTAAACTGTCCAGCCTTTCGTGTCCAGAGACAAAGCCTTCCTGTGATAACGTCGAGGCGTGAGGAAGAAGCTCCATTATAAGGTCGAGGTGACGGCAGATGGACGGCGCGCAGCACAGATCCTCTCATTCAAGCAGAAAAAAAAGCTTCTCATTGTACTGCCAAGGTCACGACGCGCACATTCCTCAAAGCCACTGAGTGCGGTTTGGGTCCGGGCCGCGGCTGACATCACCATTGCGAGCCTTTTATTAACGGGAGCGTACTGTACTGCACTGGACATGCTTCGCATTCATCTTTGTCCACCGGTTGACCATCTCTTGTCTTATCGGGAGCTCATAAATCACATGGTGGCACGCCGGCCCCGCAGACTGCGCTCCTCAAGCCTGCCGTATCAGCAATTTCTCCCATGTAAATACCCTTTTCCTCAACTGACAAATACACTATCTATAAAGGCGTGCCGGGAGAAGCTGTGGGAAATCCCGGAGATTGATGTCATGATTCTAAAGGGCAAACAAAGGCACGGGAGGTTGCGTTTTGTTTTTGCTTCTCACTCTCTCGCGCGTACAAATCAACACCAAAACACAAGAAATTCATTTACCATATCGCTTCTTTGGTGTCAGAGCTTTGTACCCATCAAAACCACACATGCTCAAGGCCACAGCACTGTCAACATATTCCTACACCAAAAAAACGTAATATTTCTGCAGCCTCCATCGGAACATCAATGAATTTGGTGGACGTGGAGCAGGGAGGAAGACGCTGTGATGAGCAGTCAGCGGTGGTGGTTGTCATGAACCTTTTGGACAACAAGCCACATCAAGTAACACCTCAGATGAAATGTCTTTGGGAGGGCTTCCCAGATTTATAACTGTGGTGTGAATATCCGCTCATATGATGAATATGACCAATTTCCATTGCACCAAAGCACATTTCAGCCATGACGAGAGCTTTCCTCACGTGTAATTACTTTGTCCATATGCTCTTACATCATGGTGTAATGACCCCCCCCAAAAATAAAGATGTTACGCTCAGAAAGATCACCAATGTCCACTGCTTAATCAACTCACAAATCAGCACCAAGACAAAAACCTGATTTGCAACCAACCACGTTGAGTCATATCTCAAATTAAAGGGCTACAGTAGATGAGGCATTTTGTCATCTGTAATTATAAATAAAACAGTGTTTCCATTTTCATGCTGGGAAATGTCCATTCCCGCTGCTTAATAGATGCACAAATTAGTATCGTGATAAAAAAAAAAAAAAAAAAGGATGAATTGGAGCAAAACATATTGAGTCATATCTCAAATTAAATGACTTTATGAGAATTTCCTGGTATGTAATTACTATGCCAATATGTCCGTACATAATGGTTTGAAATCATCTTCGAGAATGTCTCGCTCCACCGGGTGGACAAGCTGGCAAATTAGTACTTTGTACATCCAGAACTTTTGATATACCAACTGAAAACATAATGGCACACATAAAAAGCAACAACAGAAAATCGTCTACATTTCTACACAGCGGCGATGTCAGAATCAACCAGTAACTAGTGCGCAAAATGTATTTGCAGCAAACCACTTTGAGTCATACCTCAAAATAAAGGTCTGAATGCATGCTTTCCAGATTTGTTTGTTACTGTGGCGTTAATATGCCTCCATTTGAACCAGGCACAAAAAAATGGCACAATCTCCTTCAAATCAGCACAAAGTCAAAATCGATTAACAGCAAACCACATTGAGTCATGCCTCAAATGAACGGCCTTGATGAGAATTTTCCTTGAGTGCGCTTATTTTGTCAGTCTGTTCTAATAATGAGCCCAAAACCTCCCCATTAATCACGTAGTCACTTGACATTGACGTACCTGCAGATGCCAAGCCGCAAGCAGTAAGAAGCAACAAGGCGAGGGCGCATCTCCTGGCCATTGTTCCGAGCTGGCAGCCGCCAATATACGGACAATATTTGGAAGTGGACGGAAAAGCCTCTTTTTCCGTCTTTCCCTTCTCCAAGAGGCCTGCTTACAGGAAGTCAGCGCTGCAAACAAAAGAAGAGAAAGTCAAGCAGAGCGAAGAGGGAAGGAGGGAGGATGGGGGGGGGGGGTTTGGGTTTAACGCGGACCCCCGCAGGAGACGAGGGAAGCGCTAGATTGGCGAGCCGGGGATTAATCCGGGGGGGGTTAATTGGGGGTCGCGCACACTTGAGAAGCGGAGGGGGAACATGCCACGAGCTATTAACACACTCGCGCTGGGGAGAGGCATCAAACGCTCACCTCCGTGACAAGTTGAACACTCATCTGGTGCACCGTACGACACTTCGCTTTGGAGGAAAATTGCGTTTTGAAATGCAAACCTACTGCGAGACTCAGATGAATATTGATCAATAATCTGTTTCACGGGATGCAAATGTACAGTAGCAGACACTTTATTAGGTACACACTCATGATGAAAGGAAAGGTTAAAAGTAAACAAAAGTAAGTTTTTGCTATATAATTCAACTGATATTGAGCCTTGGCCACCTGGGGGCAGTGTAATACCGACGAGCTGCAGTAATACTACTCGTTCTTCGCAGAGGATAAATAAAACATGTCTGTGAATATCATTTTACCGCATCAGTGGAATTTATTCACCCTTCTATGGTGTTTTCCATTGTTTGTTAGCAGAAAGATACGTTTCAGCTGAATGATGGCTCATGTCTTGAAAAACTCCTAAATTGGGTCACTTGTACCTCGAAGCACAACTGTATTTTGGTTTGAATGAGTGGATGGATGATGTCCTTTTCATTCATGGGTGGAACGTACCATTCAATGTAACCCAAAAATCCAGGCTCTTAATTGATCTTGATAGATAATCCACAATAATTCGTGTAATGGCTCCCTGTTATGTAGATTTAGCGAAATCCTGCACCACCGATTCAATCTAGTCTTCCTGAAAAGCTAAATAAAAGGACAAATGAGATCCCAGTAGGGGCTGGAACATGATGGTTATTAGGCATGGGGAAATAAAATGCTCTTTTTATTTACCCAAATATTTCCAAAAAGGTCATTTTACAACTTTAATTCTAATAGCATGACATGGTGATACTGTGAGATTTTTGCTCACGGTTATCATGCTGTCAGAATCTAATATCGGCCCACACCTAATCGTTACCCCCAAAAAATCAGGATCTCTATCGATACCACTATTGACAATGTAAAGGCTCCTTCAGAGTAGAGAAATAGATGATAAATAGCTCTTGCTTTGTGCTTGGCAGAGGTAATAAAGTAAAACACACGCATCCTTAGGCATTGAAGAGCTTTACATTTTGACGCCGCGTAGGGGGAAGGTGGCAACAGACCCAGCGCTATCTGTCGGGCGACGGGCGGTGAACCGCGTCGGGAAGCGTCAAAGTGTGAAGGTGCGCCAAAACGCGGAGGTGCGTCAAAGTGTGGAGGCGCGCCGCGGCTGCACAAACAGTCGCGGCACAAAAGAGGCTTTCAGCGCGCGCCAGCTGCGAGGCCTGGGAAGTCATTTTGGAGGATCATGACAAATATTACACGTTTGGAGCCCCTCGGTCGTGATTTATGTTGCCACTTGACCCTCATGTCCGGCCCGGTGGAGCTGCTAAGGTTAGCCTCTGACAAGCAGCGCTGCAGCTAAGTTCAGAGGTGCCACCATAATGGACAACATCAAATAACAGTAGCGTAGTAGGGTGTTCATCAAAAGAGAGACGGAAGTTTTATTCCTAAAAAAGTATATTCATTTCATCTTACTGGAAGCCGCTGTAACATTATGCGCAGGTGGAACATTAACACTGCGCTTCAATACAGGGACAAAAAATATACTTAAATAACAATACCATTCATATGTATTAGACAGAAAAGGTGAATAAAAAATTTACTTAAATATTTGAAGAAAAAAAAATGTCATTTTAGATTCAACTTTCAGATTAAGCGCAAATGTATTGAACTTTAAAAGTTAAATACAACTGAACTGTACTTCCAATGGGATCCATTGTCATACAAAAAATTGGGGCCAGAGTGATTAATATATATGCCAATATTAGGTCATTTAAAACCGGCTGATTTTATTTGCCAGTTTTATTTGCCATTTATTGTTGTAAGCGTTAAGGGGCCCAAAAAAGGCTATAATATTCATTACATACATATTTTTAATTATTCAGATAATTAATCGTTTATCAAAATTTTATTTTGCCTAGTATTGGAATCGGCATTGGCCTCAAAATTTAATATCAGTTGGGCCCTACAAAAAAAACAAAAAAAACCTAAACTAAACTTGAAAATGATTCCACTCATGTTTTCTGTTTCTTAGCAGGAATTAAATGTTGTCCGATTTTGAAAAATAGTTGGTTGAGGGGGGTCAGAAAAGTGGGAACATTTAGCAATCACATTGCTAAAATGTCATACTTGACTCACAGCCACGTTGTTAGTGTACGCAGGGCATGTCATGCTTTGAACTATGGAAGTCACCCCCAAAAAAGTATTACAATTTTTTTCATCCCCACAAACTGGAACCAATCAATTGAATGGATGAATCTCCCAGACATATTATAAAAATGTACTTTGTTTCCCAAAAAGGACCAAAAGTATTAACTGCTCAGCCCGGTTGAAATCTTTTGCTAACCAAAACAGCAGCACCTACCGAGGCATATAAAACACACAATTACGCATCAGAGGTGTAACGGTAGGATTCATTTCCCTTTCCCACTCAGATGGAAGCCATTCATCTTTTCAGACAATAACGCGTGGTGACGTCGTAGTGACAGCCCCGATTGCTTTGACACAAAGTGGGAGTTCATCAAAAGCAGTCAAAGTTAGTCTCTCAGATGAAATCAAGAGTAGTGTTCCGGGGACTCAGACTTGTGGTCGCTCTGCAATGTTGCGTGCGTGCAAGTTGATGATCCCCCCCCCCGCAACTACATTTGAAATTCGACCTTGTTTCTTGAGGTTTTGCGTAATTTCTTCAAGGGTCGCACATTTTCAAGCTGACAATGACACGGCGGATCCACAGTACTGTGCGCGTTCATCGTCTTCACGACCCAGGGGAGCTATGCCAATTATTAGTTGGCCGGTCTGCCTTGCCTCTTTTTTTTGTCAGAATTGAGCATTTTGCTGTGAGGCGGCAGGATTAACCGCTCACCCGCAGCGTCATATTTCCAAAACGTCTCCCGCCAGTTAAACTGTGTTTTGGGTTCGGGGGCTGAGCAGGACTCCCCGATGCACCATGTGCTTTTGTTGGGGCAACACTCAAATCACCTCATGTGACTCCTTCCTCGCCACTCACCTCACAGACAGACCGAATGAGAAAAGATCCCCAATTGCACTTTGATCCATGCTAGTGTTTTTTTTTTTTTTTTGGAATCAACTCATTTAAATGTAATGAAAAAAAAAAGTCTACACCCCAGCTTGGTCAAATATCAGGTTTTTGTGATAAGAAGAAATGAGACCAAGATAAATCATGTCAAAACTTTTTCCACCATTTATGGGACCTAAAACCTGAACATCGCAATTGTGGTTGCACAAGTGTTCACACCCTCTTACAACTGGGGATGGGGCTGTGTTAAGAATGAAGCAATCACATTGGAAACTCTTGTTAAATGGGAGTCAACACACACCCGATTAACCCCCAATCAAGTTCACATGTTCTAGTAAGCTTTTCCAAACATATTTTTGCTTTCTAGCAGAAGCCTGAAGGTATTGCGCCAACACTGACTGCTATTTGGAGCTGTTCATAATTCCCTCCAACTTGTCTAAGGCCTTGGTTCAAGCGAAAGAAAAACAGCCCCAAAGCATGATTCGGCCCAAAAAGTTTTGGCCAAAAATACCTGTTGGAATTTGGGCCAAAATGTTGAACCTCAGCTTCATTGGCCAATAAATGACATTTTCACACATGGATTTGGGAAACTGGTTGGTGATAGCTTAATTCTGAATGCAGCCACATCACATTTATAAAAGGGTGATGCATTTGATGAAATAATGTACTGCAAATGATCCACAAATGCTGCTGCTGATGTAACCATGTGTATTTGACATACACTTGATGACACACTTTATCTAATGACACCCAATAACAGAGGTCTATCAAAACAATGTGGCTTTAAAACAATGATTCTTTCCTCGGTTAATTTGTATTATTTTAATGTGTGTTTATTACATGTATTTTTCAAACATGGATGGCTGTACAATAAATAGCCTTTATTTAATTTTTAACGTGTTATATTTTGGTGAGGAATCATACACATGTATTCTCATTCTGTTGCGTGGGTGTACCGCTGGACTTTTGGATGGAGTCTTACAAAGCATAAAAAAGGTTCACCAGTTGCGGTGGAAATCAAGTTTAAAAGCATTGAACACGTGCTATTCATTAATCCATATCATAATTATTCAACTAACAAGGATGCAGATGCTGGCCACACACTGACAAGCTCCAAACTACTGTACACTTGTGGAACTCTATTAAAAAACATACAGACGTAAAATATACTCCTTTTTTGACACATCTTGACGTTGTCTTTTCTTTTTTTTAATGTCAAAGTGTTCGCAAATAAGCCAATTTAACACACAAACAAGCAAGAGGGTGGACATTTTGACAGAGCAGCGGAGCGTACCTCCAGTCAACGAAGTGCAATGTCCGGGAAAAGTGCTCGGAAAGGCGGCGAACAGAGCTTCTCCTTCCCCGGGGCACGACGGTCCCTACTTGGCCGAGAACGGAGCGACTTCAGGTGCGGAAGAGAGTTCCGTAAAAAGCGATGGGGTGGGGGGGGGAAAACAAAGCTCTAGAGTCCTCCTTCTCTGCGGAGTTTTCCACACTTTTCTGCTGACTTTCCTACAGTACGGATGGGCTTATCTGAGGAGGGGGGGGCGCGGCTTGGGGGTTGAGGAGTCCCCATTATGGGAGGCGGTCGCTGATGACGTCACAGTGACAGGCTAGATGTTGAGTCAACTCAAGTGATTAGAGTGGGGTGCTTGGTGTTTTCAAAACAAAAGGAATGTAGCATAAAATTTGAATTCTTCGGGTTATGAAAGTTCATTTTTCAAATGATATTTCCTTATGAAAGACATATTTGTCCAGATTAAAGTTGTATTTCTTCAACAAAGATTCACTTTAGAGTTTTAAAGTTACAAAAATAAAGTCACATTTTTCCATCATAAAATAGTGTTTGACTTAAAAAGTCACAATTATATGAGAATAAAGTTGTATTTTTTCTGGTGCAGTCATTTCTTAGACTTTTTAGATAATTTTTTTTTTTTTTCAAAGTAATGATCTGAAAAATAAGAATCTCTGATTGATGTCATTCAATATTAAGAACGTTTTATTTCATCGAATCAAGTTGGAATATTATGAGAATTATTAAGTCATGTTTTTCTAGATTATAAAAGTATTTTTTAAAAGGTCATTTTAAAAACAATATTTTCATAGTTGAAAAATTCTTTTTCGAAAAAAAAAAGTTGTTTTTGGGACAAAAACGTCAATTTTATAAAAACAAAGACTTTTTTCAAGAATAAAGTTGCATTATGAGGGAGATGAAAATTTTACCCTTTATTTATTTATTTTTTTGAGAAAGTTGTACTCATGTGAAGAAAAACGTGTTATTCCAGAATAAACTGCCATCACTGTATTTTAAGAATCCCTGCCCCCCATGTGCCCCTCTCTCTCTTTCTGTACTGGACTGTTTTTGCTCTCTGCTGCAGAACCTATTGCCCTCCAGGGACAAATAGAGAAATAAAGGTGAAAGAAGAAGACGGACCACACCAAATTACAAAGGTTTTGAGTTGTCGTCATTGCGTGAAGGTTGAGCATGAGAGTGAATTTTTGATATTTGGATTGAAGGGGCCATTTTAGGTTCATTTTGGCCAAGACAAACATGTCCTCTGGATTTTGTCCGATTGCTATAAGGCAGGAGTGTTACATTTGACCCCCGACACTCACTTTCCCACCCTATGGCACTGAAAGCAATGGTCGCTGTCAATGACATGAACATTAAATGTTATTCATTTATTCCCAACCGTCCATTCTCTTCATCGTGTTGCGTTTCTCTTGGCTGCACTCTTCCAGTACGTATGTGGGTGTTGGATTCTTTTGTCCAATCAGATTTCGGCCTCAACTGCATGTGTTGCTATGTCAATGAAATCTGCCCAAGGAATTCAGAATCAATATCGCAGGCCAAGTAACGCCATCAACGGGACTGCTTAACCGATCACATTTCACGTTCATCTGCAACGTCAGCATTTTTCCATCGTCTGATTGGTTGGTCTGAGCAAAATGGTTCCACTCGCAAAACACATCTGTAGTAAACCACACGTTAATAAAATCATTAATCAGCATCTCCAGTGTGTATTATGGTTTTTTTTTTTCATATTGTTAAGTGTTGATCGTGAACTGCTGTTGTGTGTTGTTACATTGCGTTCATGTATCGTCACGATCGCTTCTATAATTGCAATGGGACAGTGGTGGTATTAAAAGGTTGATTAAGTCGGATAAGCAGCCAGGCATCAAATGCAGTGCCCGCCGCTGTATGTTTTTACAATGCCTAAAATGCAAAAGAATGTCGTCAAAATGACATGTTTGTCGGAAACGCGTCTTTTTACCAAAGCAAACATCCTTTGTGGGTTTCGACAGCCTTTGCTGATCCCGCACGATTTAGGTTGCAAAGGACCAAGAAGAAGAAGAAGCAGCTTTGAGATGACTTCAGACAACAAACGCCTGATCATCCGTCACTCGCCTTTGGTCATTTCCATACGTACGTTTCAGGCTGTGATGTGAAATTGTCACCGACATGGCGCTTTCATTCCTCCGCCGAATCACAAGAGCCAAACCGTGCTCCGAGTCATACCGTCGAGTGAAACGGCAGATTCCCGCTGAAAGGGAACACGGTAAATGTCACCCAAGATGTGATGTGGCACTAACGAGACAAGAGGGAAGGAAACTTTTGTTGTGGAAAACACACAAACACATTAAAAAAAGAAGAAGAAGACGACGACGACGAAATGCTGACGCTGACAAGGAAGCGCTCAAAGGGATCAAATTATCTTCCATCTCATCCATATGCATGTCGGACTTAAAGTGTGTTTATTTACACCGCGTCAGGGTGCGAGATGAAAGCGCGTCAACGCCGCTTCGCGATTCATTAAGCGAGGCTTTTGAGTTTGGATTCAAACTCGGGCGCTGCCTGTCAAAGCCAACGTAGCTCTGTCACAACTACAGCTCCTGATAGCAGATTATTATTAATTAGGGCCAGTCGTTTTTATTTTTTAGGCCAAATATGTCACCTTTTGGAGGGCTCTCAAATTCACACCACATTTTACCGTGGTAAAAATGTACAATTGTTCATAATTTGTTCAATAGTGGCCACCATCATTCTTTTTTTTAGGCGGAAATTCATTCTCCAAAGCCAGTTCCATTTGGTAACATGAAATTTGGTAGGCATATCCATCATGAGTAGACCCACAAAAAGTGCAAAGAAGCCATGCCTGGAAAAACACAGAAAGTCTGCCATATTGATTTATGGTTTATTTATGGTTAAGGGTATGCTGGCCACTTCTTGGAGTCCTTTGAATTTGGGGGGAAAATCAATCCCCCAAAGCCAGTTTCAATTAACATTAAAATTTTGTAGGCATGTCTTTTCATGAGTAGACCCACAAAAAAGTGTCGACAAACCAAGGCCAAAAACAAAGGAAAATCAGCCCCCGTTGGTTTGAAGCTGCCAATTTAGGACCCTATAGATCATTTCCAGGGGGAACTCAAAGACAAAGTACTTTTGTTCAATTGCTACCAAATTCGAATGTTGTATACTAGCCAGGTGGATGACGCTAATTTATCAAGAGTAGGTTGGAGGTTTATTTATTTTTTCCAACAATGATCCTCTTATTCTAGTGAAGAGAAAACTCTCTTACCTTGCTGACAGTTTCGACTGTTACCGCAGCCTTCCTCGGAGCTGTCACGGCTTCCTTGTGACGTGTCTGAAAACAGCTGACCGGGTCGGGGGAACCTTCAAAATAAGGCTCCCCGAACCGATCGAGGCTGCGCTCCGAGAAGGTAAATAGATGACACTAAATTGCCAATAAAACGGGGGTTTTGGAATTGCGTGTGGGCACAGCTTGGTGGCAAAATTTGATGTCCGTCCATAAAAGCCCAAACTCTTAATAGGTCACCTACACGAGGTCAGAGCTCGTCTCAGACGTGGTCTCGGTCACCTATGGAGACTCGGACAGCATCTCCCTTAAAGTGTCCGTCAGTAGCAGGAAAGATGAGCTGACTTTCATTGTTGTAAAAGTTCCCCGTAGGCGTTTCCTGCCTTAAATCAAAAGCGGCGTCGCATTCAAAGTCGGACTTCCTTTTTCGAAGTGTTTGAAAACCAAAAGCGCATGCCGACGGAATACCTCAGACAGTTTTGTTAGGCTCCTTTGTCTTCTTTTTGCTTCCTAACCGCAGATCAGGCCCATAAACGTGCTTGAGTCAAAGTCATCCAGCCTGTCAATAGATTTGTACCACGCTCTTCATGCTACATTTCTTGCTTGAATTCAATGTTCAGTGTGCTGACATAGACGGTCACTCTTCAGTCAGCTACAGTAATTGTCGTTCTTTGCAGAAGATAAATACACATGCCTGAGTATTGTTATAGAGTCTGTCTACATGTGTTGCTCCGCTGATTGTGGGGCTTCAGTATCTTGCTCAAGGATACTTCAACACGGTCACAATGGCCGGGGATCGAAAAGGTCATAACACTGGAAACCGATGCTCTTTGTGAGCCTGTCTGTAGTATTTTACATTGTTTGTTAGCATTAAGATGAATTGACTTTATGAAGGAAAAGTTACTGTATGTGGTTGTTTAAAAAAAAAATTAAAAAAATGAATTACTCATTTTCTGCCAAATTGTTGCATTTTTGTGAAGTGAGTTGAGTTCATTGCTCACTGCTTCTTACACCACTTGAATAGCTGAATAGCTCCACCTTGCACCATAGAAATAAACACAATGACGAGAAAAAATCCAAAGATTTAAAAAGTCTTAAATGAATCAAATGTTTCATATTTAATGACAACTGTGTAATCAGGGAGATGCAAAAAAAATGTGGTTTAACATTGATTCACAAGTCAGTTCTTCAGTGGAAGGTCTGTATGATGAAGAAATGCTCATCTATAGCACCCTCTAGTGGCCTCTACGTGCTAATACTACCTGACTGTAGCCTCAAATAGAGCAACATGATAGACCAAAATGGAACATTTAACAGGTTGTGGGTCTCCTCCATCAAGTCTGACTGACTTGAAATTTCACACACAAGTCCACTTCAATCATCTCATCTACAAAAAAAGGCAATTTTGCCAGATGGGGGCGCTGCTATCAAACGCCAAAATTATAACTTTTAACAGGCTGAGTGTGTTTGAGAATGTCATCAAGTTGGTCATATAAGGACCGAGAAGTCTAGCTGACTTCTCATAGAAGTCCACTTAATAGAGTTACCAATATTATCACTTCCTACTGTATTACATTGCAGTGCAGAATGTTACCAGATGGGGGCGCTGTTAACGAGCTAGACTTCTAAAATGACATGAAAATTCTCACACTCGTCCAGTTAAATGTCCTGTACAAAAATGCCCCGCAACTGTAGAATTTTGCCGGATGAGGTTACTTTTACTAAACCTCAAAATAAAATAAAAACTAACAGACATCACTCATGAAGTTGGATTGACTTGAAACTTCTCAAACATGTCCTCTATTAGGAATCCAATGGAACACAGATTTTTTTTTTTATTACCAGATGAAGGTTATCAAATCTCATAATCAAACACATGTCCACTTCAGTGTCATCTACAAAAAAAAACGGACAAAAACTACAGACAAAAAACACCCTTCGGTGACAGGATATGAAAAGAATTGCCTTTTGTTCATCTAATTGACTTTTTGCTTTTGACTTTTGAAGTTTTCGCGCATCCTCATTTTAACGCCCCACCAAAATGTTTTGGACCATCGAATTGTACCAGATGTGTGTTACAAAGCTCCAACCTTGCAACATTTATCAGGCTTCATTTATCAGCTTGGATTAACTTTAAACTTCTCAATGTCCACGACAATGGAATCACTGGACTGTAAATCTTTACCAGATGGAGGCGCTGTTATTCTTCTTTGATAACATTTGAAAGGAAGTTCCCAGTGTTCATCTGGTCTGATTGACTGATTGAACTTCTTATGCAAGTCCGCTTCAATGCCCCTCGACAATGCTTTGGACAGCAGAATTTTAACTTTAACATTCCTTATTCAAGTCTGATGGACTAAAACTTCTCTCCCATTTAAATACAAAAATGCCTCAGAAGTCGCCCTTAAAGAATGGATTTTTAAAAATGTGTATTTTTATACTCCAGTACTTCTATAACCAAAACTTCTTTTTGAAACATTGGCTTAAAAGTTGAGCAAAGACTGGTCGGAAAGTGGCCAAAAAGTCCCGAGGGCGGGCTAAGCTGCTAATTGCCTCAGCTCATTGATGACTTGGTCGCTAATGCTAAATGCTAACCTAACATAGCATTGAATGAGCCCACATTCGGAGATTGAGTTGAGATTGACTGGAGGCTTCACTGGATGAAGTCTTTTTATTTTCTGGATGAGACGGGCGGCTTTTGGGGCATCAGGCGGGGGGCTCATTAATGGTGTCCCACTGACACCCCCCCCCCCCCAATCCCCTCCGTATACCCCCGTGTACTCGCCGGCCTTCAGCTCGAGCAAATAAAGTGTGGCAGCTTGAAAGCTGAAGGACTGTCAATCAATTAAGTCGTTAGCCGGAGCCTTGTTTACTGAGTGTAGTGTAACAAGGCGCGCAGGGAGGGCGGGCTCTGGGGGGCCCCACCCCACCGTGATGCGTTGTCATCGGCTATTCTCTTTAGATGAATCAAACACTCTCGAAACTTCTCTGAGCTTTGAAGAGAACAAACTCATCTTTATTTGTCTTCCTCACAAACTAACGTAACCTCCCCCCTCCCAACTCCGGCCTCCCATTAGCACACTGAAAATAAAAAAGCGTCTTGAAAGAGGTCTTTGCCGTGTGTGTGTGTGTTTACAGAGCGCAACACAATCCCCCAAAGAGTCATGGCTGACATTGTCAGAAATGAATCATTTAATAACGCTATGACTCGGAGCTACGTGGCTAAAAACACTAACAAAGGCTACATGCCCTACCTCGGGAGGCTTTTAACAACAAGCAGCTCATGACGCGCAACCAGACCGTGCGTACTTCAGAACCTTCAAACTGGGTCGACTTACGATTGCGACATATTGTACACATCACGGCGTAGTGGATATACGAAATATAAAGTGCTAAAGGTCGTGTATTACACACCTACATGATATCGGACACATAGCAAACCTGATCCCGAGTTGATGCATCTCGTTGCGATAAGACGGCGGGCACGCTGTCCTCAGCCCGTAATTATCTTGAAACGAGCGAGCGTCGTCAGCAACTCATCAAAGAAACATGTCCCGCTGCTCTCCCAGCAGCAGATCTGCTTCGCTGATGAAAAATTACATCCACATCAAAGAGGTGCTCTTAAAAGAGCAACTTTAGGAGAATTAATATTTGATCACACACACTCACACACACACACGCGCCCGTACGCACACACAGGCACACTGCTAATCTCTTAAGAATATTAGAAGACTTAATGTGCCATATTTACCCGTATTAAGGACTTTTTTAAATAGCATATCATATGCATTTAAAAAGCGTTTTGCATATCAAAATGCAATTTGTGAGCAGTGATTTATTTCACGGCGGGTCATGGAAAGAGGCTCGGCACAGGAAGCTTTACTCTGCCCCCTAGTGGTGGTATGCTCACATTGCAGGCGAAGGCATGTGATGTTTGACATTGACACACACGCAGACAAACGAGAACTCAGGTCCAAATTGTGCTTCCAGTGATGTACTCAGAAGAGAATTAGGCACCCACTTATATACCCTGAGGTACACCAAGTGATGTGATTGATGATGTATACATAGTATTGCACGGAGGAGCAAGTTATGCGCTCAGCAATACAGCCCGTGGTGCATCTTGTCATGTATCCAGAGTGTAGTGGTGGATTATGTAAAATTTCCAAACAAAGATATTTTGCACATTTTCATTTCATATATACCTTCTTTTATATTTCTTCACCGATTCAAACAATTGGAATTTCAAAATATTCATCTTATTCAGGACCCAATATTTATCCGACTCATTCAGGACATCTTGGTCTACAGGTAGCATCCCATTCTGAAAAAGGCTCACAATAATATGCCCAAATTAGTTGACACATTTTACTCCTTGTTCCACATTTCAAACAATTCAAACATTCCAATCAGTAACTACTCAGCTGACTTGCGACACCATGTGAACTAAATAATCCCCAAATTCACTCATTTTCAAAATCAATATTTATTATTAGGTATTCTAGATCTTCACCTCCTCCCTCTACAATAACCGACCAAACTCACACAACTCCATCTTCAAAATGCATCACCTCGTGCTATTTGCCAGAACCAAGAAACGTGGTGAGACCATTAATGTTCCGAGGACCCAGAGGTGCACCCAGTGATATACCCAGAACCAAGTAATCACACCCAATCACACATCCAGTAGCGCACCGATTGATTAAGCTAGTGACACACGGCGGTCATGTACCCGGTGGAAAAACCCACAAGTTTGTCGTACGCTAATGCCAAAGAAAGCCGCCCGTGCCGAGTCAGCACACAAAGCAAAACGAGATAAGAGTCGTTGGTGCGCCGGCGGATAAATATTTATGCACAAATATTTATGTCTTACAGTTTCTCAATATATCACTATTAATCATTAAGTATCCGCATTCCGCCCGCTTAATAATTCAGCGCGTATAAATAAGTCATATTTGCCCAGTCAGTGCATGAATATTCAGAGCGTTTGGAGAAGATTTGGCTTCACTTCTGGCTGATAATTGAAGTGGTGTACAGTCAAAGACGTGTTAGAGCTTTGCTTAGCGCCATCAATATTTCATTTCTTTATGAATATGCCAATTAGCAGCCAATTAACTGACGTGGCCACGCACGCACAAACACGCGCGTGCTTTTTTTTTTTTTTTTTTCTTAACTGCACACTCAATGCCCAGGTAGCATCTGATGAATTGCTGATTGCCAAGTAAGGTAAGCAAAATGTGATTCTATGCTAACATGCAAACATGCTGTTCTGCTAAGTTTCACAAAACAAACCCCCCCTCCCCAAAAACAAGATGTCTGCCATGAATAATGCATTGTGCGTTGTACAATTTAAATGAGGGTCAAAGCCGGTTGCTTTAGCAGCACACCAGCGACTCTCCGCATTAAAAATAGACGAGCGGCACATTTTCAACACTTTCATTAAAACCAATTTCACATTCACGCAGCACGATGGACACGCTTAACCCTTTCTCTGCTGTCAAGACACGCAGACACACAGCATGCCCGAGAACAAAAGGATACACGATATGAAGATGTTATTTCTTCCAAATGTGCTGAATTTGTGATTGTATTGTCTATGATTTGACAACATCCAACAATGAGTAAATATCGTCCGCATCGTGGATGCACGGTACACATTTTGGACACATACGACCAGAGATGGGAAATCCAGGAGCAGAAAGTAAAAAGCCTGCCACGGTTTGGCTTCAGCCACAGGTGCTTCTACTCAACCGGCAGGTATACGAACTTAGTTGATTAGAATCACCTGTGGCTCAAGCCAAACTTTTTTACTTTCTGGGCCTGAATTTCCCATCACAGCCGCATCGCAGCAGATAGACCGATTATCGGCCGGGCCGATTATCTGCGCCGATATTCAGTATTTTGGCGAATATCGGTATCTGCCTTTTTTAAAAAATCTGATGGCCGATGATAAATCAATTTAAAACAGAACACTTCAAGGAAGTATTTATTTTTTACATTGGCAACATAATAAACATCACGGACTCCTCATAGCTTTATCCTGGCAATACAGTCCACGATTTTAGACACACATCAAGGCCGCATTGCAGCCATCAAACGACGTAGCTATCAGTAGCGGCGGATGTTGTGAGAACAAGTCAGAGGCGGTTTATCGGCCTTGTGCGGCTTTCAGCGCACGGCCAAGCGGCCGTCCCGCTGAGAGTCAGAGTCAAGCGCTCCGCTAAAAAAAAAAAAAAAGTCGGCCGGCCAAGCCACGTCGCCCTCGCATCGATTTTATGCCAGTGACAAGGTCAGATATGTGGAGCGGCCGCCGCATAGCAACAAGCCATGTTTAAATGAGGACGTGAGGGACTGTTTAATGTTTACTTGTGTCCAGAAGTCGTCTCTAATTGTGTGAATGGCGAAGAGCTGTATAGTAGCCGACAGTATTTGTCACAGCACTTTTTGGACTCGCTATTACTTCCACATTTCTCAACTGATTCAGAAAACTGCAAAACATTCACAAAATTCTATATATATTTTAGGAATGACCAACTTTCCCTACTTCTCCCAGAATAAAATTTTTACATATTTCCACATTTCTCCACCCATTCAAACAATCCCAACTTGATAATATCCATCTTATTCAGTACATTTTTGTAACTACACATGCGATGCAGAAAAATCACATGAAAAATATTCAGCTCGTTCGGGACATTTTGGGATTTACATATCACATTCACAAAATGTTCAAAGTTTCACAATACAATCCCCCAAATTCAAAGGTATTGTACATATTTAACACCACCTTCCACATTTCTCAACCAAGTCAAACCATAGCAGTTTTAATGTTAACCTCACTCAGGGCACCTTTTTGGTGCATTCTCCAAATTTGTACATTTCTTGACCCCTTCAAACTATTCCTACTTCAAGTCTCACATTTTACAATTCAATTAATCCCACAGCATTTCAGTTCAACTTCGGCACCCACAGTCAATTTCACCTTCGCTCGATTATCTTTGAAGCTTTAATTGTGCAGCCCAACAGGGGTGGCAGCTTCATTTTAGCACGCCGAGTTCAAGCGGTGGCATTGTAGCACCAGCCCAAAATGTGTCAGCGTCCCATTTATTGCTTCCGCATCGCACCTCAAAGTTGCGAAAACGGCGCAAAAACTGCGGCGGCGTGCAACTGCCAGCCAAATTAAACCTGCGATGTCACGTGGCAAAGCAACACTTGGTGGGTTGCGCCGTAGTGAGCAATCAACAGCCAAGCTCACTGTGTTAGCTTTCAAGCGTCTCAATGCTAACATGCTGCGTCTTGTTAACGATATACAAAAATATGATGATTAGTTTTTAAGCACATCGTTAACCTAATAGCATAAGAATATACATGATCTTATATTTCTTGTTTGTTGAATTTGTTGGCTTTTTTAAATTTGTTTTTGGAAAATGTTCAAAATTGATTTAGGCAATTATGCCATTGCACTAACGATAAATGTAATTTATATTTTGTGTAAAAAATGTTGCCCCATTAATGAGTGTTTTGTAGACGTCGAAGACTATTTGCATCTTTTAAGATTTTTGTAAACATCAAAGACAATTTGCTGCAATGAACATTTTTGTATGCATCAAAGCACAAATTGGGCACGCGTTTTTAAACATCAAAGATAATTTAGTCGGGCTTCTTTAATGAATGTTTTGTGGACATTGAAGACAATTTTGCATCTTCCATTGTTGTTTGTAAACATCAGACAGCTGCGTTTCAAAAAATATTTTATAGACATCAAACACATTTTTGGTCTTCTACTAGCCTAAATGAAGTGATTTTGTAAACATCTTCAAAACATGGTTTGTCAAGACACTTAAGAGCCTTTGAGAAAACGACCATGCACGTTTTTATAAACGTCAAAGAGCACTGAAAATTTATTTAGCCACATACAAAAAGAGATATTTAAAAATGTGTTTAATGGTGATTTCCATTCTAATAAGACACATTTTAAACCTAGATTTTACAGTTTGTGCGCATTTTGGAGATCAACAATTCTGCCATATTTCAATAAAGCTTGAGTGAACACGTAATGTAAATTATTAGCAGCAACTGTGAGACAATAAGACATCCAAACAAAATTCATATAAGGTGACCAGCATGGTGGTGGTGGTGGTGATGTGTGTTCCCTCCACTAAGGGGCACAATGTGACCACTGATGCTAACATGGCTAACACGCTACTGATGCTGAGATGGACCAAACATCACCTGAATAATTGATGGACACACATGCACACACAGAGCCTCATTAATCACCGTCGTCATGGCAGCCATCCTGGAGGCGCATCAACATCATAATCAAAATGTATCGCAAACATATTGACGCCTCCTATTAGTATTCACGCCCGTCTTTAAAGTGTGATGAATTTCTCCTTTTGACACCTCGCCTTCACTTATTCATACGTTGGCTAAATCTACTGTGTCTGTTTCTGCGGCAGAAGTCTTGAAATGCTCGATGGACGCTTCATTAGGCTCACCTGCTGTCTGTAACAACAAATGCATCATTTGTTTGGCATGAAATTGTTATGATTAGGATGAAAGAGATAATTATCTTCAAGGGGGTGAGCCAATCACAAATGTTCAACAATTATTATTGTGATGATTTTTAGTTTATATATCTGTATCTATGTGTTATATATATATATATATATATATATATATATATATTTATATTTATTTTGTATTTATTTTATTTCTTTATTATATATTTATATATAAGTTTTATTTGTAAAATATAAATGCAGCATATATTTTATCCTATAATCATATAATAATAATCATATCATGAAAAAAAATGTAATTTTTTTTTTAATATCTTAAATATTTGCTGGATTATGATTATGCGGCACTGTATTCATTTCGCTCAAATTTTCATTGTTATATATATATATATATATATATATATATATATATATATATATGTATGTATATATATATATATATATATATATATATATATATATATATGTATGTATATATATATATGTATATATTGCCATCCTCTTGTAACGAAATAACATTGACCAAATTTCATAATGTGTAGCAAAGTTGTGTTTGCCCACGTTCAAATATGTCAAGCAGGCTAACGAGCCCGTTAGCCGTGTGTCAAAATGCTAAATATGCTAATGGCGCTAATGGATAAAAATGCTAATGGGGAAATGTTAATTCCGATGAAAGGCATTCTCCTTCACACTTATTGTTTCTTAAAACAATAATTATTCATGTGTCTCAAATGTGTCCGGGTAGCCTTTTGCTCCAGGGGCAATCCCCCCCCCCCCCCCCCCCCCAACCCCACTAACCACCGCCCGCCCCCCTCTCGCCTCCATCCCCGAAGCAGCCCCTTTGATTGGGCTGTGATTTGTTTTGATGTGTCAAGTGAGCGCTTTTTAAAACCTCCTTAACTCCGCAGGCCCGGCTCAGCTAGGCCCGGCCGCCCTCCCTCGGGGCCAATGAACGCCGCCCGGCCTCCTTTGCTGAATAATACCGGCCGCGCCCCTTATTCCACTAGCCCCTCCATTGATAAGATGCTATTAATTGGCGTGAATAGCCAGGCTTGCGCGCCCTTCCCTTTGTATACATTTAGCATTACACTCATTAGCTTCCTGCCGCCTCCCGGCTACTTCCTGCTCCTCTTGTGTGCGTGCCTCTCCTGGGAGGCAATTTGCATCCCACCACGGCGTCTCTCCGGGCTTGTTGAGGAAATATTAGCTCCTTTTTCTTCTGCGGCCGACCCTTTGATTTATTTGGGTCTGGCGCTGATTAAGTGGCGCACTCTTCCACCGCGTTAATGAGCGGCTGTGATGCCCAGGCCCGGGCACATTGATCCAGGGTTGAAAGGGCAGCCGGTGACGAGCGCGATGGGATAATCATGTCGCGGCGGAACCCCGGGAACGCCACCGGGGAATCCCGCCGCTGTCACGGCTCGCAAGGGATGGTGTTAAATAAATAGACCCTCGCATTTCCGCGTGACTTTTTGACAGCTTGCCGAGCTCCGAGTCTTGTGGCAAATATTCTGCGTATTCCTTGCGAGGTGGAGAAATTGTACAGTGCAGACAGCGAGCTCGGAATACAGTAGACAAGGTCATGCCACTGTCACACTTCTGCTCAACATGTCATTACAAACGGACAGTTGTTTACGATCAGGAACACAGCGTATCAGAAAAAAAAAAATACTTTGGAATGTGTTGGGATTAAAAACATACAATTGTTCCAGTTCCCTGGAACATAGGTTACGCGAATACATAACACACACTTAACACTTTGCCACCTTGTGATCACAAACATACAATTGTTTACAGATGGAACAGAGTGAACAAAAATAGCTAACTGATCTGCATAGAGATAAACACACAATTACAAACAAAGTGACTTACCCTTACTAAACATTTAGCCTACTCTTGACTACAAACATGTAATTGTTACTAGTTTTGACGAGCGTACAGGAATAATCAACATCTTATACTAAGCATGGAGCCACTTTGTGGGCATAATCATACAATTGTTTACTGTCGGAACGGCATGTACGAGAATAAACAACACTAATCATCACAAACATACAATTGTTTGCAATTGTAGCAGAGTGCGTGACAATAATTTATGATTATACTTAGCTTTGAGTCACCAGATGATTACAAACATAAATGTTTATAGATGTGACATGCAAGAATAAACCAACATCTTACACTAAGCATGGAGCCACTTTGTGGTCACAAACATACAATTGGTTACAGTTGGAGCTCCTGAGAATATACTAAACACTGAGTTGCCATGTGTTCACAAACATACAATTGGTTAGAGTTGGAACGGCACATACAAGAAGAACCGACACTTATGTTAAAACATTGAGCTACCTCGTCATCACAAACAGACAATTGTTTACAATTGGAGCACGGCGCGTGACAATCTATACTTAATATCGTGTCACCAGATGATTACAAATATACAATTGTTTACAGGTGGAACAGACCATATAAGAAGGACCAATACTTATCAAGCCGCCTCGTGATCACAAACATACAATTGTTCGCACTTGGCCCACAGCAGAGAAGAAGAAATAAACTTGTACGAAACACAGAGCTGCCTTTTTATACAAATAGCTTTTTACAGTTGCATAGAACAGAGCATATGAGAATAACCTCCACTTATACCAAACACACAATCGATTACAACTGTATCTTACATGCTCAACATCAAGATGCCTCATCATGACAAACATACAATTGTTCATTTTAACAGGTTGCTCTTATCTGGCAGCCATTTAGGCTTAAACCTTTATTTCGGCTTTAATGACTGATTTACATGAAAATGCCACTAGCTCATTTTTTGCACGGACCAGGGAGAATAAAAACTGGTTTCGTCCAGCAAAAACTTTTATCAAAAAAAGACAACAAAAGGTTAGGTGAGGCGGGTGGAGAGCAGCGGGCGGGGTGGTGTCAAGGAGCGAAAAGGCTGTGAAGTGGTCTCGCTGATGAAAAAAAGGTGGAGCGGGAACACGGGCGACGGGCGGGCGAGTGACAGTCGGGTTAAGACGGCAGGCATGTTCAATCGCAGGTGGAAACATCAAACAGCGCCTCAACCTGCGATTCTCAGATTAAATGTGCTGACACGGCCTCGTTTGCGGCGGCGCGGATTAGCGCACATCAGCGCTAAAGCTCCAAACAATACCTTTCCAAATTAAACGGATTAAGGCGGCTGCGTCTGACAGAGGAGGATTTCTCTGACTTTTAAATTCTTTTTTTTTTTTCCCCCCCTTTCAAACAAGACAAGAAGAAGAATAAGAAGAAATGTTCTCGCCAGGGCATGTGAGCGCTTTGGCCATGCGGCTCTCACGGAGGGCGGGGCCGAGCAGATGGCGACCGGTCGGATACGGAAAACAAACTCGAATGCTTCCAAATGGCACATTTCCATTTCCCGCCGTGTACATCACCTCTCGTCTACGATAAACACGCAGCCACCCACGTGTTTGTTATTATGAAATGTTATTATTAGCATAGCAACTCCAGGCGCACCAATGGCAGGATGTGCGGCCGTATCTTTCGGGTCACATTTCGACAATAAGAGTGTCATCCATGAAAAAAAAACCCCACAATTAGAAAAGTCTGGGTTTTCTTATGTTTCTTAGAAAAAAAGTGAAATCTTTCCTAACGATGAACAGTGACACCAAGAACACTTAATTGTGTCAGGCATATTGAAAATGATGAGTAATTTTAGTGGTACGCATATGCAGCTAGCCAGGCTATTTGGATTAAGGGCTAGCATAGCATAGCATAGCAACCGAGCTATGCAATTGAACAAGTTGGAGATTTCAAGAAAAAAAGGCATCATGTTAACCTGTTTCTGTCTGCCTCCTTGTAGTGTGAGTCGTTTTACTGTATTTTAGTTAACCTTGCTATTTTAAAATGAATATCATTAGCGTAGCAACTCCAGGCTATGCTTCTCATGTTTTTGGGTCCGTTTTCATCATGATCACGATGCGATAACACGTTTGCTTTCTTTGATGTGTGTCTCAAAATGTTGGAGGCCTCACATCTTCTAAAAAAAAAAGTGAAATATTTCTCGACTGCACAAAGCTATTGAGTTGGAAGATGTGGCTGTGATCTGGCTGATGTTTTCAAACAGGCTTTTTAAATTCTTAAATCCTTAAAAGAACACAACGGACAAGAATAACCTAGACCGACCCATAATATACTTACTGACCCACTTGGTATTTCCAAACATACAACTGTTGATAGTTGGAGCGTATAAGAAACCTAGAGATAAACATAGAATTGTTTTCAGTTGGAGCAAAGCATATGGGGGAAACCGATATTTATTTGAAAATATTTAGCCAAAAATTGCTATCCCGGATTACACGCACAAGACAGGCTGGGCGTGTTTCTGTCAGTCGCGTCCCGACTCCTGTGGCATTATCCATGGTATTAAAGGTGTTGAACCACTAGAGCGGCCAGAATGTGTAACCCGTTAGCTTTTGAACAAAAAAAAAGAAACATCGGAAATTTGACATCTCTCCAACAAGAAGCCACGGCAGCCAAAATGCACCTGTCGTAGTTTCATCCGGTATACAGCTTGCCACACTATTTGTGTTTAATACTTTTATTAGCATAGCAACTCGAGGCGTACAATTACCAAGCGAATCAGAATCAGCCGGATGTTTTTCTTATGAAATTTGTCCAAATTTAAATTTTAGTGTTCCAACCCCAAAGACAAATGTGGAATTTTCCCCGCGTCCGTCAGGAATTTAAGCAGCTTTACTTTAGTTTCATATCCTCTAGCGGGCTATTTTTGTTCACTTCCTTTAACCTTCCTTACGATGCTTATTTTCTATTTTCTATTGCACTGCTTTTATCTCATTGTTTTGACCTCAACCTGTCCAATCGCCTACAGTATCTACGATGTCTTCTATGACCTTGTCCTAACAAGTGTTAGTTGAAGCTGAATGCGCATTTGGACCTGGACGCCGCAAATGAACCGCCCACACCGGGATCAATAAAGTTGTCTGAATTGGAATCTATTAACACAATACCCGAAACCAAACGAGTAGGAAAAGGTCTGATGTTTTTCTCCTTCTACTCCGTCGATTCCGTCGATGGCGCCGGCGAAAGAAGAGGCGCTCGCGTTCAATTTGCTGGCCCGACAAGCGGCGTCTGCTTCCCAGCAAGCTAAGTGACATGCGCTGCCGGGCCGAGTAATGCGAGTGTGTACTCGCAGTCAAGCAGTAAATTACATTGTTTAGCTATCAAAGACCCGCTGTAATTACATCTGTGCGACGGGCGAAGACAGGCCGCATCGCCAAGACGCCGGCATACATAATCACAGGCGGAATCCCATTAGGGACGAGAGAGAGCATTATTATGGAAATGACCTTTGGGCGACGGGATTTCAGTGGGATAAAAGAGAACATCATCCAGGCGGGGGGAAGGCGCAGCGTCTCTTTATTTTCCACCACACAGATTTAAGAGGCTTTCTGGCTTTTTTTTTTTTTTTTTATGAATCTCGTCGCAGGAGGAGGACGGATTTAAGAGTGTGATGCATCGCTAATCTGATGCTTGAACGCCAGCCAAACAGGGAATGTTCTCACCTTGACGTGAAGGAGGAGTGTCAAACAAATGCTTTTGCGTCAAATTAGCTGCCGGTGTGTAAAGGGAGGGGGGCGGGGGGGGGGGGGGGGGGGTTGGGGCGGGGCGGCGGTGGCGGTGGGGGTCGTGATCCTACAACCTCCCACCTCGGAAGACCGAGCCGGGCACCTGATACACTCCGACAGCTCGGGCAGCTGGAACGCTTCGGCTGACTGGGCCCGCTGCTTCCGCCGGACCGCCAGCCGGACCCCTCACAAGAAATTCACTTGGACGTTTGTGGTGAAATAAATTTCGCAGTTGTCCGCAGGTGGTAAAGATATGCAGGCTACATTTTTATCGTCTCTTTTGTATGGTGAGCTTTCCAAAGGTTCCCACTAGCGACCTTATACAAAATCACAAAGTACCTGAACCGGGCAAACAAATGTTGGTAAAACCCGAAACTACTTTGTAGGACTTTTGGACTTGACTGATTGTCAACAAAACAAACAACAACTACAAAACAAACAACAACAACAACAAAAACGGCTCCTTTGTATGAACCAAGGTTCTAACTGTGCCTAAACTGTGTTTTGCAGGGATCATTTAGTTTCAAATGCCTTTTTTATGTAATGTTGTGCAAGTTGTCCCACCCCTTTTTGCACCAGCAATCTTTCCATCTGTATCAACCATGTACGTCTGAAAAAAAAAAATAAAAAAATAAAAATAAATAGTACCAACCGTACAATTTTACAATATAACTTATAACTTTATAACTTTTAAATATAAAGTGGTGCAGTGTTTTATACTTGGTCCCAACTAGGTTCTTACACAACATACATCTTGCCTACTCGGACTATTGTTTGTTTGAACCTTCAAACAGGAGAACCCGCAAAAGTCTACTGTATCAGTAAGAACTTGCGCCTGCATCATAGATTTCAGTGTTTTTTTTTTTTTTTTTAATCATTCGATTGTTGTATTTGAAGTTTTTGAACTTTAGAACAGGAGGTCACATTTAGGTGAAACCAACTTCGACCCGGTCTATTTTGGGATCAACTTTCCAACGACACCCCCTCCCATTTTCTATAATGTTGTCAATGACCTGAATGGCAAAGACCAAAGCCAGAATTTCGTGATGGGAGTCCCATGGCCTATGTGAGCTCTGAAAACATGGCCGTGTCGGATTTTGTTGTTCGTTGTACAAATTGACCTCATCAGCCAGGCACATTCGCAGAACCCCGATACAACTTTCTTGTTTTCATCTCCACATCACAGACTGGAGAACAGAGCGAGTATTATAAATAATACAAGTAAAAATAGAGTCTTTAGTCCATAAGTGCAGTTTGTTTTGTTGCCTGTCGAGTGCACAACATGATGCAGCAATCACAGCGGGTGAGTAAAAGCTGCTAGCAGATTGATCTGTGCATACAGCTTAAGTGTATTAGAGCTGCTAATCCCTGTAAATATCTGCAGGCAAGGCAAAGGCAGCCTTTTAACATCCACTAAGTCAAGTAAATACAAGCAAATAGATAAATTACAACAAAAAAAAAATCCGCTGGTTATATATAGATGTGTGCTGCTAATGAGGCCCGCGCTCGGATATTTTCTGATGCGTTCGCCACCCCGTCGTTCGGGGAGGGCGCGGGCGACGTTTTTGCTGTAAATGGGGAGCGTCTGTTCCCGACTAACACCGCGACAGATGGAAGAGGAAGAGGAGGAGGAAGACGAGAGCGTGAGAGCTTTTTACCTCGGAGGAGGTGGCAACAGTGAAGCCACTCATTAACACTGAATTTACCACTTCGTTAGCGAAGCGGCTCCCCGCGGCGCCAGGAGCACTCGCTCGCTCAGTTAGTCGCCCCGGCCGCTTTATTAGGTACGCCGGTGACGTGACTTCTTCCCAATGCGGGATTGAACTGCTACCTGGGATCGGGTGATATACTGTAGTGATACCCAGTCTTACGACCGGGCCGTCGCTTGGCGGATTCTTTGCTTTGTTTTGTGTGTAGACATTTAGCATACGAGCGGGTTGCTAGATGTCGGTAGTGAACTCCACAACAAAGTGTGAAAGTACAGGGAACTTTTGTGTCAACGTAAAAGTAAACAAAAAAAATGTCGAGTATTCAACCAAACCACATACATTTGTTGTAGAAAAGTCTGCTGGTTTCGAGGGACTAACGTGGAGACATGGAGCGAAACTGACACCGGATACGCATCGGTGCCGTCCCCGAAAAGTCTTGACGTGAACAAAAATGGCCACAAACAAGCTAAAGTAGTCATGTAGAAATAAGGTAGCCGTAGTTGGTAACTTCCCTTGCCACCACTGCCAATTTGTCTCCGTGCGGCTAACAAGCGGGCCTTTCCGAGGTGTTCTTTGTTGCCGTGGAAATTTGCTCCGTTTTAGCGCCGCCGTGGAGAATTCCGAGCCCGGGCGAGGCGGCGTCCCGGAGGAAGGCCGGCGTAATTAAGCGTTCTCGCTCGGGGGGCGCGCGGGGCTAACGGCGAGGTTTGTTGTGAACACAGGTGTCGGGAGAAAAGAGGCGCTTGTTAAATCACAATTCGCCACCCCCAATAATCCTTCGCTCCTTTCCCGCAGCGGTGGGACATGGGGAAGAGTGTGAATAAACACATGCCGCTCGCTGCTGTTTGGAGAAATGGCTTTTTGTTTTCCATCCCAAACGATATGGACCGACCGGCAGCAAGTCAAAAGTGAAGAATGTGGTGTAATGTAGCCTTTTTGTTAGCGATGATTTGTGGTTTTATGGGCAAAATATCATTGCCAATGTCCATTTTTTTCAATTTTATTATTTTTACGTGAATGGTGTTTCCGCGTTACAGACTTCGCATTGTGAAAATTGAAAAAAATTCCAAAATTGGACATAAGTGTTTTTCACAGGTCAGCGACGATATTTTAGTCAGCTTATCGTCGCTGTCGTGTGAAAAACACTTATGCCCATTTTTTTCCAATTTTCTTATTTTTATGTGAATGGTGTTTCCGTGTTACAAACATCGCATTAACGTGAAAATTTTAAAAAATTCCAAAATTGGACATAAGTGTTTTTCACAGGTCAGCGACGATATTTTAGTCAGTTTATCGTCGCTGTCGTGTGAAAAACACTTATGCCCATTTTTTTCAATTTTTGTATTTTTACGTGAATGGTGTTTCCGTGTTACAAACATCGCATTAACGTGAAACTTTTTAAAAAATTCCAAAATTGGACATAAGTGTTTTTCACAGGTCAGCGACGATATTTTAGTCAGTTTATCGTCGCTGTCGTGTGAAAAACACTTATGCCCATTTTTTTCAATTTTCGTATTTTTACGTGAATGGTGTTTCCGCATTAACGTGAAAATTAAAAACATTTCCAAAATTGGACATAAGGACAGCGACGATATTTTAGTCATCTTATCGTCGCTGTCCTGTGAAAAATACTTATCTCCAATTTTGGAAACTTTTTAAATTTTCACATTAATGAGATGTCTGTAACGCGGAAACACCATTCATGTAAAAATAGGAAGAAAAAAATGGAGATAAGTGTTTTTCACATGACAGCGATGTTATGTAGCGTTGTTTGACTCTCGGCGTTTTAAATGCCAAAAATGAAAAAAACGGAAGTGCTTTTGTGACCTTATACAGAATGCAGCTTTTCTGCAGGCAAAATATACATTTTTGTGTCCAACCACTCGAGTATTAGCGTGGCAAACAATAACATTGTTGTAAGATAAGACTCCAAAATGGGCAAAACAAGAGCGTTTTCATCTGTTTTTAGCTACAAACAACCTGGTGTCAAGAGCCGCCGGGTGTGATGTTGGGGACAAAGATGTCTGACAGTCACAGGTCGCAATTCAAACAGCCACGACAACATGACAACAACAGCAGCAGAAGCCTTTAAAAGGGGCCCGGTCCACTCCATGCTGTTCCCCGTGCAGCCTTCAGGAGAACTTGTTAATGGACCTGCTTCACACTCCGGCTCAGAGGTGCGCCGTGTCCCGAACAAAGGCGGCCCGCAATGTCCCGCACGAGAAGGCCTCGGGGCCCCAACACGCCTCTCTGCCCCACATGTGGCCGCCACCCGGCGAGCTTCAATCTGACGCCTGCGAGAAACCGACGGGTCGGGCGCGAGTCCAAACGGGGCCCACATTAGCGAGCTTTGACGACACAAACGAGATCTCGACGGGGAGGCGCCGGCGGCGCGGCAAAATTTAGACGATTTTTGCCGTCTGCTGCAGTGATTCTCAAAGTGGTGCAGTTCACCTTTAACAACTGGTTGTTTTTGCTACGATTTTTATTCAACTTTTCGGAGCAATAAATCGGAATTGAATTCGCCGTTTTTCAAGCGCCCCGCATTTCCAGCCGCTTTATATCGTTTTGAGGGATCTTTTAAGACCCACAAAATATTCCAAATGTTATGCCGTCAATATAAGAATCGAATATACCTAAAGAAATGAGAAGACTTCAAAGCACGGAAGAGATGAGCGGCAGTTTTATCGGAACCGGACAAGCATGCCAACAGCCATCTTTGCTGAGTCCCAGATCTCGACGCTAGGCGTCAGCGCTTGACGCGTGAGCTCGAGCGTCGACAGCGCTCGGGCGCGCACGCTAAACATGTCGGCGCAAGTTTTGAAAAGATTCACTTGGGCTTGCGAGTTGAACGCGCTGACCCTGAAGAGCGACGCGCGAGGTTCACCTCCAGGCAACAAGACATTTCCATAGACATGTGATGTATGATTGAACGCGGCATAATGCCTCGCTCTTTAGATTCCGACAGTGTGGGCGGCGCACCTTTGATGGCAACGTCCTCTCTCCTCCGACATCAATATTCACCGTGACGAGACGGAAAAACGTTAAATTATCCAGAGAGCTGGCGTATGGATGGCATGGAGGAGAGAAGAAGCAGCTTTATCAGAATTGGACTATACCACCTAAAAACACGTTTTTGGGGGGGTCAACATACAACTTTTGGTGTGCAATTGTTGCATTTTTTTTGCGGGGGGGTAGCATATTATATTAATTTTGTGACCTTGTCACAGTTCATCTGTGGGAATTAGTGTCAAAACTTGACATAACAAAAATGAATTGGGGGAAAAAAGAAATTGGTGGCCCAATGTCATCTTTTTGTGAGAAATTAGACTACTGTTCAGGCCAAATGTAACCTGAACATTTTTATTAAACATTTTTTGAAGCAATATCACATTTCTTACATTTATCATGAGCAACACTAGCCTTTTTGTGACCAAATGTTTAAATAACGTTATATACTGTCTATAATTACACCTGCTGTTGTGCAAACACAACTTTTTGAGGGTCACAATTTTATACATTTTCGTTGACGAATATGAGCTTATTTGTATTGCCAAATGTTGAATGATGAGGCAGCAAATAGCTACAATCAATCACAAGCACATCACTGGGGAACAAACAAAACACGTTTTTGGTCGGTGTAGCAAATTTCCCAATTTCTAAAACGCTCTCATCACAGCCTTTAATTTGACTTTCAGTAGCTTGTCAAAAATACATTTTTTGAACATGTCATTAGTGAACTTTGACCTCCTGAAGTGCAACCCCAAAAAAGCGACCAGCTGAGAGTCGTGTCACCTGCTCTATGTCCGCCAATTTTGGAGACGATCAGACGAAAATTGCTGTCAGATTTTTGACTTTTGGCCTTGCTGTAACTCTTGACACTTTGACACATGCAAACATCCGACACAACATAGCACATTTGTTGACTATCAACTGTTTTGGTGCCGATTTGTGCGCATGAGAGTGAAATGCACAGCAGTGGATGTGCTGCATATGACATCATAGGAGGAATCTATTTATATTTCTTTGAGTACACCTTGACAAGTCATAGGTGTGTGCGCGCGCGCGCGCGCGTGCGTGCGGGCAACCTGCCGAAGTCGAAAGACTTATTAGCAGTCGCACTCTTTCCCGTGCAAATGTGTGTGCGCGCTTGTGAAAACAGGGGCCCCCCCGAAGACGGCGGCTTGCGTTCAATTTCCGCCATTCAAACGGGAGCTGCTCGGGGAACGGCGAGGAGGCGACGTTGAAGGCACACTGGGAGTCACAGTTGTCTTCATAATATAATTACCGCCCGCTCAGCTCCTCGGATAATACCGTGCGCGGGTATAAGGCGCGCAACGCTCCGTGGCGCTT
Source organism: Filicampus tigris (assembly GCF_054856515.1). NCBI lineage: Eukaryota > Metazoa > Chordata > Actinopteri > Syngnathiformes > Syngnathidae > Filicampus > Filicampus tigris. Next base: position 21,318,237 of record NC_141228.1, read on the forward strand.
TGACGGGGAGAAGGATCCCGAAATGAACATTAAGAAGACAATTTGCATCGTCTCATTTGTCCTAAGTTTTCTTCTGGAGGGTTTAAAGCCTCGTTTGCCATGACAGTGTAAAGCGCCACATCTTGCGGTCGCAATGTTGGAGGAAATTCAGCCCCATGGTGCCAGTTTCACTTAGCAACATGGAATTTGGCTGACATGTTTATCATGAGCAGACCCACCCGAAAAAAGTGTCAAGAAAGCATCTCTGAAAAGAGACAGGAAGTCCGACATTTTGGGTTGATTTGAAGCATTATTATGAAAATTCAGCCCTCGGAGTCAGTTTTTCTTAGCAACGTGAACTTTGGTAGCCATGTCCATCGTAAGGAGACGGACAAAAAAGTCTCAAAAAGCCATGCCTGAAAAGACACACAAAGGCAGCTATTCTGGTTGGAAGCAGCCATTTTAGGGCCATGTTGCCATTTACAGGGGTCCTTCAAAAGAGGTTTTTCATTTTTTTTTTCTTTTTTTTAGATTTCAGCTCCTGATGCCAATTTCACTTAGCAACATGAAATTTGGTTCGCATGTGGACGAGGGATTGGAACTCCAGGTGCAGAAAGTAAAAACCCTGCCACAGCTTGGCTTTAACCACAGGTGCTACTCAACGGGCAGGTAAACGAGCTTGACGTGCGAGCGAAAAAAAACCACAAATCGGAATCAGCACAAGAAATTCATCTCGAAAAGTTGACTTGACCAGTGTAATCATTCAATTGCATTTTGGAATGCAAGGGGGGGGGGGGGGAAATAATCCACAAGATGCACATTTTTTGCATTGGACACGATTCGTTGGTGTACCTAATCAAGTGGCACATTTCATTGCCGAGCTATTGCTTTTTTTTTTCTGCAATTAAAATACAATTTGTTGCCAAGCTGCCAGGTACCAGCCAGTGAGTCATGTATTCCCAGTGTGTGTGCACCACCGATGGTCACACATCACAGTGGCACGGGGGAGTTTGAGAGTGTGGGGGTGGGGGGTGGGGGGTCGGTTGTGGGGGGGCTCAGCCCGCAGTTGATCCCGGCCAGTATTTAAAGCAGCGATCAAAGGCGTACAAAGCAATTGTCATCACGCGTCCTTTCCCGGGGGAATTGTCGAGTACATTAACGCTGCGTCTTTGGGAAATAATTGTGCCACTCTGTGACTTCATTACGCTCTCCAAAGATCTCCTCTCTGGAGGTTGAAAGGCACATCGCTGGCAGACAGCCTCCCAGGAGGACCAATGAATAAAATAAAGGGGAGATTATAATGAGATTGAGTTAGCCATGACCACAGTCGGGCTTTTCATTATTCCGCTGGCTGGAGAGAGCGGGGAGGGGGGAGGGTGCTTGAGGGGGGCGCGTGGATGGATAGAGAGGGCGACATGAAAAAAATGTGTCGTCGCCAGAGCCTCACTCGCCATCTGCTGCGGGGGTCCCGGTCCCCCCGGAGGAGGTTTCCATTAAAAGTGCAAACTAATAGACATGAAATACAAGTAGCACCGCTATTCATTTCTGTCTGCTGGTGTCGTCGTCGTCGTTGTTGTTGTTGTTGAGGATGTTGTCAGCCACGGCTACGCTACAGCTGTTAGCATCAAGCTAGTGGTGGGCCAGCAAGGCCTCCTCTGCTGGACTCAACTACGTACAACCGAAATTCTAAATTCGCGCTCCCTGATGTGACTTCAACTGTATTCTCGATGGGTTTTCAAATTCATACTCCCGTCAGCATTTTTCCATCCTCTTATTGGTTGGTCAGAGCAAAACCTATTACAGCCAAGTTTGACTTGCAAAAGTTGAACAAAATCGAAATCTGACCTTGGCCTTCAGAATCAGGAAACTGGCCCAACTTGCTAAAGTATATTAGCAATGGGACTGTTTCTTTAAATAGTCAGATTTCGGATTCATCCTCAGGTCAGCATTTTTCCACCTTCTGATTGGTTGATCACACTAAAACTTGTTACAGCCAAGTTTGACAAGCAAAACATGCATGCACACAATTAACATTAATTTTATAGTGTACAAGATAGTTGAATGTTACACGACTTTGCTTTATTTCTATGATTTATTTTATCATTACATTATTTGTTGGTATTTTTATTATTATTTTACTAAAGAGACATTATTGTACTTTTACCTTATAAGATTTTAAAAAAGGTACTTAAGTTGAAAACAAACAAATAAAAAAAGAAGAAATAACCAAAGAAAACAAAACAACAAAAAATTGTGAAATCGCTTTACTCACTCCGGGCGCCCCCCCCCCCCCCCAAAAAAAAATAACAAAAACAAAACAACGCTGAAGCCACTTTATTAGGTACACATATCAATAATTCTGCTCTTGGAAATATATTTCTTGGATTTATTTTTTAATAAGATTTAGTATAAAAATAAGCTCTCCAATCTGTTTTACCGCCACTCTCAATCCTCTCTGCGCTTTCACACAAAATGATGTGGACGGGCCAATTGTAAAATTGGATTATACAGTAGAGAATGTGAACAGCAGGTGAAATAGTCAGCAGCATTTTTTTTTCCAAAAACTACACATGCATCAAAACATACTGTACAGTACATAAGCAATTAAGAGTGAAATAAATCGCAGAAATACTGTTCGGGGATAAGTAATATTCAAACAATGCTGTATTAAGGTGTACCAAGATATACATGCAGTACATGCAGCAAGATTAGGCAGTGGCGTTGTTTGTTGCACTGGTGGCATTGAGCAGCACTGATGCAGCGATGATGAGCATTGATCACCACCCGTCCTTTCGGGCCTGTTGGTCACACGCTGTGAAACCGGTGCGTGTCCGTGTGTGTGTGTGTGACATGACTATTTCAGTGTGTGTGTGTGTGTGTGAGAGAGAGACTGTGATAAGACAGTTTGAGTGCGTAACAACTGTGTGAGGAATGAAAGTTTGCGTGTGCATGTGTGTCTCTGACAAGTGCGTGTGCGTGAGTGCAAATCAATAGGTTTCCATTATGTTGTTGGCCTAGTGTCAGCGGCCTGTCGATGGCGGCGTTACACGGGTGACACGGGGGCCGCGACACGGGGGCGACACGCGGTGACAGGCGGCGGGAACAACGCGCTACACGCCTTTGCACTTCCAGGAGGCGTCACATGACCCGCAAGAGGGCCAGAGGGTATCGGGGAGACTTGGGGGGGGGGGGGGGGGGCGCTCCCTCGCCTGTACCACCGATGCTTTCATCCCCGCATCAATTATTCACCTTGGCGGTGATTGCGGCCAGAAAACGGGGGGTGTAAGCAAAGACGTAGACATACACTAAACAGATACCTCAATGAGCAAAATAAGACATTCAACTAATACAAAGAAATGGACTGAACTAGTCTAAGCAAAGAGCCAAGCAAATAAACATTGCAGACAGTCGATGAGACGCATAATGTACGCGTAAAAACTTTATACAGTATAAACAAACAGGCATAAAAAAAAAAAGGAGAATCACTCGGACAATTTTTCATGTTTACTCCTGAAATGTTTAAAATCTGTAGCAGGGAAGCACCAAACCAATGAGAAGATTCTAGTCTTGGGATAAGTTACTAGTTCTGAGCAAAGGTACAAGTGCTGATAGAAGGTCCTAGCCTCGAGACAAGGTTTTAGACAGTCCAAGAGAGCAGGTTGTAGAACCACGAGAAAGTAATAGTCCCAAGAAAAGGTCTTAGGTCTGAGATAAGGCTTCAGTTCAAAGAAAAGAGCTTAAGTCCGGGAGGAGAAGGTTTGAGACCTGAGAGAAGGTTCTCATTCCAAGTCCAGAAGGAAGGGAAGGTACAACTCCCAAGAGGAGGTTCTAGCCCCGAGAGGAGGTTGTGGTCCAGAGACCAGGTAGTCCCTCGAGAAGGTAATAGTGTGAAGAAAAGGTTTTAGGTCTGAGAGAAGGCTCTACAGCCAAGAGACGGTTCTAGTTCAGAAAAAAGGGGTTTAGTCCCAGGAGGGGAATGTTCTATTCTGGAGAGTAGGTTCTCCTCCAGAGAGAAGGATTGTGTCCTGAGTCCAGAGAGAAGGTCCCAAGCAAAGGCTCTTGTCCCGAGAGGATTTTGTGGTCCAGAGAGAAGGTTCTAGACCCAAGAAAAGGTTTTAAGTCCGCTAGACGGTTGTAGACCTGAGAGAAGGCTCTAGTTTAGAAAAAAAGGGTTTAGTCCTTGGAGGAGAAGGTTCTAGTCTGGACAGAAGCGTCTGCTCAAGACAGAAGGTTCAAGTCCCAAGAGAAGGTTCTCTGCCTTAGAGAAATTTCTCATTGCGAGAGAATGCCCACTCTGGAGAGAAGATCCTAGTCTGGAGAGAGGGTTCCAGTCCAAGAAAAGGTCTTGAGAGAAGGTTCCTGCCCTGAGAGATAGTTCTAGTCCCAAGAGAATGTTTTTGACCCAAGGAAAAGTTCTCATTCAGACAAATGAACTTCCGACAGGAGCTTGTCACCTAATTCTGCTTCATCTTTGGCAAAGATAAACATAATATCCTGTTTGTTTCCAGGCTGCTTTCATTGCGGCCACCAAGAACATTTTATTGCCACAGTTATCGCAGAGTGACCAAATGCTATCAAATCAAATACCCAAATATCAAATACTATTGAGAGTCATGCCATTGTTCAATTTTTTATGGAGGTGTCATGGATGACATGAGGGGGGGGGGGCAACAAGGGGTGCGGGTGGTGGGGGGCCCCGGTCCACCCCGGACCTTCAAACTTAACGTGACCTCTCAAAATGAGCGTTTGGGGATTGAACGCTGAGTACTGAAGCCGTCAAGAAATCGATATCTTTTGACAAGGATCAGGAAAAGACACGCGCAAAACTATTGTTCCCCTCCTGTCGCCGCCATTTATTTCTTTATTGATGTGAGCGTGTTGTGCGCGTTTAATGATCAGCTGTCTCATGACTCACACAGTGATGTCATCTTTTATGCTCTTATTAGACAGCTTCCAGCAGCGGGGAGCCGCATTTGTTTGAGTACGCACGCTTTATCACACGCTAGTTATTTTTAGTTTGACCCAAGGCCACAAAGATCATCGCAGGAGCAGCAGAAGATCAAAAAGTACAATGCAGATGCCTTTATATACATTTTTAATTTTTCAAACAAATGGGATATACATGATAGCTTTTTTAAAATGAACTACCGACAAACAAGTTTGTATTTAAAAAATAATAAGACTCTACAGTAAAAACATTGTAATGACGTAATTGAATAGAACAGAAATAGGATGTTTTTGTTTTTTTTTTTGCTTCCATGCAGGGTCACTGTGCTTCCCCTTCCAGTATGTGCACCTTGGCCACCTGGGGGCAGTATAATACAGACATAGGGACATTCACATAAAAGAGCTTTAAAACTGTCTTAATCTGCAGTAATAGTTGCTTTTCACAGAGGATAAAGAATACATGCATTGCGAGTATTGTCATATCAATTCAGATGTGTTGCTCCACCGTTTGTGTACAAATATCTGTCGCTTAAAGTGTTACATAACATAGCGGAGCGAATGCTATCCATTAGCCCTTATATGGCATTTCCTTGTATGTGTTAGCATGAAGCTAAGGGAGTTCTTTAAGACACAAGGCGTAAGTCTCTTTGTTTTATGTTTAGTTTGACAATAAACGAAGTGGGCGTAGCATTAAACAGCTTGAAGCCTCTTTTTGGAAGAACTATCCGCCAAAGTGCTACGTAATGTCATGCGAGTTGGCCGAACGACGGCCCGACCCTCGAAACTCTCATAAGTCGGGTCACTCGAATCTCAAGGCACTCCTATCCACGGATTCCTTTCTTTTAGATTTAATTACATGTTCAAACTGATGTCTGATTTTGATTCGCCATCCCGCAGGCGGCGGGCAGCAGCGTCCGTAACGACTTGAGGGAATTCAGGTTAATGCGTTGACAAGGTTTGAGCACAGCGGGTCATGTCGCGCGACACGCATGGTCGCTCGCGTTCACTTGAGCAGCTGACAGGTTCTAATCACACGCTGACGGCCTCCAGGCGCCCCACACTGTTTTTCCTTTTTTTTTTTTTTGAAATCATCATCAGCCTCAAATGACAACACCATGATGGCACTCAAAGTCGCTCTAATTGTTTGGGCTAATTGGGATGACACAGCTCGCTTACGTGAGCCGCTGTCATTCACAAACAACGCACGCGCACACACGGCGGCGCTCCTATTGAGGCACTTCATTAGGTGCACGTCTCATGACAATAGCACACAAAGCAAGAATTGGGCTTGTTTTGATGAAGTGCGCCAGAGTGAGAATGGGTATTGACGGAACAACATGTTTGTTATTGTTCTCGCACAAATACACTCAACATGCTTCTAATGTGTTGGTTATGGTTCAATATCATGAATCAAACATGTTGGCCAAAACACGGTGTTTTCAGCAACCACAGACATAACAGAAAATTAAGGCAAAATAGAAAAATGAAATAAAAATGGAAAGCAAATATATATATATATATATATATATATATATATATTTTTTTTTTTTGTATAAAATAATTATATATTGTGCATTGGTTAACAGAATATTTTAAATATCTTACAGAATGTTAAAAAAAATAAATAAATAAATATATACATATACATATATATATATAAATAAATAAATATATATATATATATATATATACACACACACACACACACACGTTTTTTTCATCATAAAAAACAGTGAGATTAAGGACATAAAAAAAAACGTGTATGGGGGGGGGGGGGGTGTTTGGGGAATGGGTTTGTCAAACAAGAGGACGTCCAGTCTCCTCAGGCTACACGATGTGCTTGTTTGGCCATTAATGAGATACTGTAGGAGGAGGACGGTGAGGACGGGACGGGGGGTTTGGGAAGCGGGAGGGTCCACGTGGTGGTCAGGTGGTCAGGAAGCAGCTGGCCTGCATCCCGCGGGCGTGAGCTGACCTCCTTTTTTTGTTGCCCACATCATTTGAGTGCAACACAATGGACGGACGGCCATTACCGATACAATGGACACTTTTTGGAACGTATTAAAAACGTGTTATTTTCTAATCGTCTGCAATTGCGTTCGCTCAGTCGGCATGTATCACTCCTCTCGCTGTGACGTGGGTTTCTAATGACGGCCCCGCCTTCCTAAAATGACCTGAGTGACATTGGCTGACTGGTCACCGACTGCTGAAGTATCATTGGATGACAATCAAAACAGCAGCGCCACCGATTGGTCAGTGGGTGTCTGTACGTGTCGTGAACTGTTGTTGTTTGAGAAAAATGTCCCAACTTTAAGACAATAAAGATGGAATTTGTTAGAAGAAAAGTCGTGATATTAGAATAAGAATAAAGATTTACCATAATGAGATTATAATCGTCATTTTCTGAAAGTAAAATAGTCATTTATAAGAAAAAAAGGAAAACACAAAAAACAAGTTCGAATAATACAATCAAGTCGTAAAATGTGAATGAATTTTGAGAAAAAATATGAGATTAAAGGCATTTTATGAGAAACATTCATATCAATAAAACAAAGCACTAGTCTTAAGATATGATGAGATCAGTAATATTAAGACGGCGATGAATGGAATCATTTTATATATTTACGATGGAAAAATACATTCTGAAAATGTAATCGTAATGAGGTAAAAGTTGGAATTAATGAGAATAAAGTCATAATAGTACAAGAGTGAAGTTGAACGATTATAAGAGAACAATTGTAGTCTATAAATCGTAGTTCACAAAATGTCACCATGGTTTATAGGCATGAAAGTCGGAGTAAATGAAAGTAAAGTCCTAATTCAAGTTATATGTTGGTGATGTAAAATTACAATACAATTGCAGTTTTAAAATTACCGGATGATCCTAATTTATCATTTAAGAACAAAATAGTAACATTACGAGAATAAAATCATAATTTCTGGGAGCCCTAATACGGTGATGAGACATCAGTCACAAAATAAGTTCGAAGTCGTACTTTCCGAGAAAAAACAAGTAAACCTGCGGAGAGGATGCACCCACATACTGTACAAGAGAGCAAAGCTCGCTTTGTTTTACTGCAACATTCCCGGCAAGCGTCTTCCGTCTTTGTTTTGCGGCCCGAAAGAAGAAAGAGGGGAAAAAGGACGGGGATACGTGGGGCTTAGCGGGGAACGCGGCCCGTTGAAAAGGGAGCAGACGTGACGGCGGCGTGACACGACAACGCGACGTTTACCCCAATAAATGCAAATGACGACAAGTAGACGTGCGAGCCCCCGGGTGTGTGCCACCCGCCGCCCGCCCGCATTTCTTTATTTAGATGCCAAAAGCCTGAAATGTGTCTTAATGTGATAAACGTCAACGTGACGCATTTGGAGCACAAATCAAGTGTTTGTGCTTTCCTGAAAACAGCAAAACGAAAGCACGTGCTGGGAGCGCAAACACTTTGGTTCTGTTGTCATGTTAGCATATCGTTACGGAGCGCGACAACGCGCCGCGGAAAAATAAACAAAACAAAAATACATGCCGTGCGCTCAAAAAATGCGTTTGGAGGGAAAGAGAGAGAGAGAGAGAGAGAGAGATTCAAAGATAAGAGAGATAAAGAGCGAGAGATTGAGATGGGGACAAAGAGAACAAGAGATAGAAAGAGACAGATGAAAAAGAGAGGGATAGAGAGAGTGATAAAGACGGATCAAGAAATATACTGTATACACACATTACATATAAACAGCAAGCGAAAGCGAGAGATGAGAGAGAGAGAGCGAGAGAGATAAAACGGAGAGAGCGAGAGAGGACAGACAAAAATAGACTGATAGAGAGACACTGAGAGATAGTAATAAAGGGGGAAAGATAAGAAATTGAGAGAGTGACAGAGAGAGAAAGAAAGAGGGATGATGAGGAAAAGAGAGACATTGAAAGATAAGAGCAAGATAGAGATAGCGATAGATCAGTGAGAGGTGGAAAGATTGCGATATGGACAGAGAGCGCTAGCGAGAGATCGAGATTGACCGAGAGAGAGAAAGAGAGACAGATGGAGAGATTTTGATAGAGTGACAGAGAGAGAGAGAGAGAGAGAGAGAGAGACTGAGCGATCACGAGATACAGTAGAAAGAGAGCAAGAGAGAGAGACCAAGCGACCGAAAGCTAGACAGACAAACAGACACACACAATATGCGTGGCACAAGGAGAAGCCTCGGTTGGGTTTTAAACACGTTCCAAGCGGTGGTTACGGTTCAAAAATGAAGGTTGGATCAGCGCTCGCTCGGGCCTGAAACGTCCACATTGAGCCATGACGAGCCGCCGAGAACAAAGTCGTGATTAGCATGATTAGCGTGCTGCTAAAGGAAGGTGCCTCACTTAGCATTTAGATTAGCATCTGGGCCTTCAAAGTTCAACTCGCTTTTCTGCGAGGGCGGGGGAGGAGGCGGCGGGCTGGGGGAGGATTAATCCGGCGTCCCCCGCACGCCTGATTGAATCTCTCATTAGCAAACTTTGGATGTCGGGCGGGATTGAAGATTAGCACGTTTAGCAAATGTAGCTTCAGTGCCGCTCGCCCGCTTTCTCCCCCCAACCTCCCCCTCCCCCGCCCCCCGACTTCGCTTCATTTAAACCTCATCAAGTCGGCCAGCGGACCGGAACAGTCGCACCGCGCCCGGCGGAACAATGGCAGAAAACTTTGTAGCTATCCTCAGCTGGGTGGCGCTAAAGCTCGCAGTACGGCCACGCGGAGTCGCTTTTAGTCAAAATGCAGTTGGAAAGTGTCGAGCCACACGCGGACGAGGACTTTCACGCAGCGTTTCCAAAAACTTGATGGTGCCAAGGCACATGTTTTACATGAGAAATGCATAACAGCGCACCATCAATTTAAAATGTTGAAAAAGTACTGTATACACACATGAATTGTGATGATGTCATCTCAGCTGGCTCACACAAATGGACAAAAAGTCAATTTGGGGGAAAATGGGAAAGCACAAAAGTTGAATTTAAAAGCAAATGAATAATTTTATGACCAACTAAGAAATAATACAAGAAAATAAACCATTTTATATGGGAAATAACAAAAAGTCAAAATATTACAGTGACAAAGTTAAAATTATACAATTGGAAAGAAGAGCCAGAATTCTTAAAATGTTGGAATTCTACACGAGGAAAAGTCTTAATTTTACGAGGGGAAAGTTCATTTCTTCAACAGCAGACACATTCTACAAGAATTTTTTTTTTTTATAATTTTAAGAGGAAAGTCAGAATTTTGACTTTCTAATGGAAAAGGAAGAATTTTACAGAAATCCAAATCTTACAATGAAAAGGTCGGAATTTTATGATGAAAGAATCAGAATGACAATCAAAAATTTGATGTCCTTGCAAAATTGTCACTAAAATTTTATGAAGTGATACTCCTAATTTTTAAGAGCAAAGTAGAATTTTTCAGAGGAAAAGTCTGCATTTTACAATGAAAATGAATCTACATTTTTCAAAATCAAAGTTGGAAATTCACAGAAATTTAGGTCATAATAATGAAAAAACATTAAAAAAAAATTTTTTTTTTAATATTTAAAATTTGTACTTTTCCGTATTCCAGCATTTATTTGGTTTTGTGCTATGTAAATGATATGCCTTGGCGCAATAAAAGTCGGGAAACCTGGTTGCAGAGAATCCCTGACACAGGCAACACTTGCCGCCGACCCGTCCCTTTTATTGCTCCGGCCTCTTGCCGACACGGACTGCAAACATATTGCCGAGCGGCTGCCCGCTTAATGGCCGCCGCCGTCGGGGGACCGCTCCAACCGCAACGGCGGGCGGCATGAGGGGGCTCTCGCGCCTTGTTTGCTTTCGCCTAAATTACCGTTGTCGTTTCCCGCCTCCGCCGCGTCCATCAATCTTGCGGGGCTCGTTTGGACGTTTTCTGTCGTGGCGCGGCGTCGCGAGGCCCGTTACGGCGGCCGCTTCATCATCTTTATACGGCCGCCAAAAGGCCCATTCTGGCGGGAAGCGAGGCGCGCTCGCCATCTGTTGCCCGCTCGTAAATATGCCCGCCTTCCGGAAGCATCCGCCAGCCTCGCCGATGATGAAGTGCCGAGCGCTATGACTTACCATAAAGATGATGCTTTGAAAAGTTTCCCCGCAGACGATCATTGTCACATTTATTTCAGCGCCAGCAATGGGGATTTACGACATGCGTAAACTCGTTAGCATTCCCGAAGAAAACTGCCGCCGCCGCGTTTCCCGGTGGGAACGCTCCACATGCAAAGCCAAACAACAAAATGGAGTCAATGTAAAGTTGGCATTTGACAAGAGAACCGTCGTGATAGCTCAAGAAAAAAGTCGGAATTTTATTGAGATTGAAGGTGTATATTGGGGAAAAGACATCAACCAACAACGAAAAAACTGAAAATTTTATGAAGAAAAAGGCGCAGCTGTTATGAGGAAAGTCACATTTTCTATGGGAAAAAGTGAATTTTGAGATGGGGAAAATCTGATCATACATGGAACAAGTCCGACCTTTACGAGGCAAAGGCCAGAAGCTTACAAGGAAAAAGTTTCAACATTTTCAAGGACAAGTCAGAACTTTCCTCTTGGTATATGGTACTTCTACTTAAGTATCTCGTGTGATTGGTATGTGGTACTTGGTATGTGTCCTTAAGTATCTCATGTGATTACTTTTGACCCCCCCCAACTGGCCTCCATGTTGTCGGCATCCGTCCCACATGAAAGCGTTCATGTGGCGTTTGACGCTCTCGCCTTTGTTTTACTTGCATGGACACATCAAAAACACACACGCACAAGAAATCGTGTTGAGGGTCCCCGCGCGCACGCAAAACATCACACAAGACCGGAATATAAATATATAAAAATCCAAAGTACAGAAGAAGTAGAACAGGAGGCCTGATGTCCGTCCTCTGGATGGAAGACGCAGCTTTGGAAAGTAGCCGTCTGTCATGTTTGATTGACACGCCAACATGGACAACGAGGATGAAGGCACCACAACACTTCATACGAGATCCACTGAATCACATATGTGCGTATGTATACATACATATATACATATACACGTATAAATGTCTACATATATACGTACACATATACGTAAACATATATACGTACATGTGTGTATATATGTATATAAGTATATATGTACGCATATATACGTACATACGTACGTATATATGTGTACATATATACGCACATATGTATGTATATACTTACATATGTATACATATATACATATAGACACACATATAAAGATACGTTAACTTTATAAGTTACGTATAAAGCTACGTATCTGTATACTATAAAACTAGTTGGATTATCTCTTTCTGCGCGGTGCTCCTTGTGTCCTAGTTATTTGTTTGTTGTGAACTAATATAAAAGGCTTTTTTTCCATGATTGTTGTATTTCCCTTTGATGTTTTGCCACTAAAAAGCTTGTGATTGGCATCGTAGAAGCAAACCAAAAAGGTAAATAAAGAGAATTTATGCATCAAAATGAAAAATGATGCCGCTGATTGCTTCAAGTGTTTCTCTGCCAGCCCGCATATAAGTGTCGGCGAGTGGGGGGCGGGGGTTGGGGGGAGGGGGGCCTTGATGGCAGCGGTGCGCCCGGACGTCAGATGTGCGTCCAGTGCGTCTTTTCGCCCCTCAACATGGCCGCCGCCATGGTGGCGAGTAATGACCTGAGGGGCCACTTTGTGACAACCGGGGTCCCATAACGCCGGCGGCAACGGACAAAAAACACCCCTGGGGTCCATTTTTGAACACTTTGATGTTTTTCACCGCGGCCGGCGCGTCATTTGTTTGTATTGTGGCCAACGCGCGACACAAACACACAGCGAGACGCACAATTTCACAAAGTTTGCATGTCAGCAGGAGGCGCGTGCTGCTGGTTGCACAAGTGTGCACACCCTCTTATAACTGCCACGTGGCTGTGCTCAGAATTGACCAGAAATACTCAAGTTGATGTAAACAGCAGTCATCACACAACTGATGCCATCCAGTAGGCTTTTCCTGACATTTTTTTAACGCTTTCTCGAAGCTGAAGATTTACTGCAAACAATGGAACAATTTGGAACTGTTCATAATCTTTTGGAATTATGGTCAAAAACTTCATTTATGGCTCCATTAAACTGTAACACATTTTCCCACATTTGTGGGAGCTTTTAATTGTGTTTTTAGATGGGCTTGGATGTTTTTCTTTGCCAGTACTTGCCACAAATTCCTGCAGCTCATTCAGTGTTAGTGTTTGCCCGCCTCCCTGGCTGTGTTTTTTTTTTATCTTCTCATACAAAAATGATCCATCTTGGTCACATTTTTTTTTAATATGAAAATAACCTAGCATTTGAACAGGAGTGTGTAGACTTCTAATGTCCACTCTTTCTTTCTCCTCTACTAATCATAGCTATGCTAGTTGTATGAATGCCAGGGAAGTCCCGATCAAGATTTGCTGAGTGTGTCTGTTTATTGTTGTTGCTGTTATGCGGCGTGCGTGTGCGAGCTGGCGCGTGTAAAGATGTGTGCCATGAAAGATGTCTCCTAATAGGTTAATTGGTGTTATTGGCCTGGTGGAGCAGAGGAGGATTGTGGGAAGTGATGTCAAGCAAGGCTCTCTTTCCTTCCCTGCAGGAGTCAAATGCTCGCCGCTTGCCCGCCTCACCCCCCCCCCCCAAAGCCTCCTAACAATCAATTTCCCTCCTTGGGGTCCATGAAGCCAAAGATTTGACCTCACAAGCTTTACCCCCCACATCAACATCCTTCACATCTCAAAGAAACACACTTATTACAACACACAGCATCAATAGTGCCGATGATGCCGTGGGTTGTCATGGCAACTGACCCACTTTTGAAATCATGAAAAAGTGGCCCTTAGCATTTCTGTCGAAATTGATAAATGAAACACTCATCTAAAAAAAATGAAAATGTACACGCGGACGACAAATACGCTGGCCAAAATGTATTGACATAATGACAAGAACACAGACACATTTACAAAGTGTCAAAATCCCCAAATTCAACATTTCACATACATTTACAAACTGTGAAACTAAATAGGACAGAGACTTGTGTGTCACAATTTTTGTGATGTGACTAATGTTGAAAATGTTACACATCACAAAATGGGACACACAAACACTGAAACTAATTTTGACTCGCCCAAAAATTGTGAAAATGTGTCACATTTATTAGGAAGAAATTGTAACAAAAATGTAGTCATGTAACAACCTATGAAAAAGAATTACAAAAACCTCACAAGATGTTATAAAATGTGACACACAAACAATAAAACATTGTACAAAGATTGACACAAACCTAGAAAATGTCAAACATGAACTCTAACAAACTCGATAAATCAAGTCACACAAATGTGGCACATATTTGTGACATGAAACAAAATTGGGTAAAATTTGACACACAAAATGACATTTTACAGCGTGACACAAATTTTCAGAACTTGAAACACAAACTGAAATCTATTTTTAAAATCATTTCACAGAATATGGGGCAAAATGGGTCTTGACAAAATGTGTTAAAAATGTACAGTAGGTCACAACTTTAAAATGATTGATGGAAAATAACATTTACAATGTTTGACTCAAATTCCAAATTCAAAATGTTCCAAAATGTGGAAAAAAATAAGACACAAATTTCCAGGAAAAGCTGGAATATGAGCGCTTGGCCTAATGAATGTTGTCTCTTGAGGCCTCCCTTACTTCCTGTTTGAGGCATGTGCGGACATCAGAGGCTATGCTAACAAACGTTAGCATACTAGCTTGACACACCAACTCAACGACAAATGTATATTCGCGACATCTTTAAATGGAATCATGTGAATTTTTTTAATTGAATCATGGTAGCAAACTAGCTAACATGTTACAGAAAATGCTTGCTGCTTTATAACAAATCTGAAGACATTATTCGTCCCGCTCAAGTCGTGGAGATTGTTGGTAGCTGTTGAGTTCTGTGTTTTTGTTATTGAGTTTGTTAGCAGCTAGCATTTGGCCTTGCTGAGGGCGAGGCAACATGGAGGATATACACGAGGGTGTGTGGTGGTGGGGAGGGGGTGAGATACTGCATTAATGCAACTGGGCTGGAGCGGTCTACCTGGAGGGTAGTGGGACGGCATGTGGGGTGGGGGTGGGGGGGGGGGCAGGGGCATGCGCTTGAAGAGCGGGAAGGAAGCCAAAAGAGTAGTGAGCAGACATTGTTGCCTCTATTGATTTAGTCCATAGCCTTAAATGAGGGCACTCCAGGCCAAGGGCTCCACTCTCTGCTGGACGGCCGACAGGAACAAGCCGAAAAAGTGCCAGAAAGAGGGGGTGCGCTAACTGTCAGGTTGGAGAAAAGGGTGCAACGCTTAAAATGATTTGGAAAGACGGGATTAGTCCAAGACTTTTGAGTACAGGGATTCCAAAACACTGGTGCGTGTAGCTCAGGGGGTGTAGGTGCTCTATACCCAAGGGTGTGTTCAGGGGTACGCAGAGATGTGCCTGTCAAGATGTAGAAAGGGGGTGCATCTTAAAACATTTAGTCAAGAATGGAGTAGTCCAAGATTTATCTTCTTAAGATTTGTGCAGGGGGGGTATAGGGTGCGATAACTGTCATGATGTTGAAAGGTTGGACGAGTCCCAGGCTTTCTGTTTAAACAGGGTTGGTCCAGGAATTCCAAAACTGGAGTGTGTTAACCACTGGGAGTACAGAGGGTGCGCTAACCATTGGGGTGTAGAAAACAGTGTGAAAACTGATTAGTCCGAGACATCACTTGTCACCAGGGATTCCAAAATTATGGTGTGCACACCACTGGGGGTGTGTAATTGCACTACACTTGAGGGTTGGAACGAGGGTGCGGGGGTGCGCAAAATGTCTGTATGTACATTAGAAAGGGGTGTGAGGCTTAAAACATTTGGAAAAAGGTCGATTACACCAAGACTTCCCCTGTCAATATACAAAGTATTAGTGCAGATCTTTGCGACAGGCGCACCCCTGGGAGATCACAAAGATTAGCAGCAATTTCCAGGCTTTCAGAGGTTGTACCAGAGCTGTAACCGGATCTCTGTGTGAAAAGGGGCTATCTCTTATGAAAGGTTCTTCTTTCCATGTGTCGGTTTGTAGGTGAAATGTTCCTGACACAGATTAGGGGTATGAAGGCAACCCAGCAGTTTCCTGGTTTCGGAGGTGGTACCAGAGCCGTACAAGGATCTGTGTGAAAGGGACTAACGTCCAAAAGCCGTCCTTTCCCAGTTTAAGACGTCTTATCACAACTGCGACGGGATTCATGTATAAAAGGGGATACTGCTATCAAAGTCGTTTTTTTTCCACAGCTTTTCCCCCATGCGGTCCCTGTACTTAAGTGTCATCAAACACGGAATTAAGCGGAAAATAAATATCCCGACCTAATAAGCCGCTGAGCCGGATCACGGGCATGTTGATTTCCCAGCTGCCGCCGTTAAATCAGGCGCCGCTAACGACCGGGTGACGACCCGTTTGCGGTCGGCAGCGATAAAAAAAACAACAACAAGACGGCGTCATTAAAGCAGGATGTCGCCAGCAAACTTCCCGACGAAGAAAGCGGGAGTTTTATTCCGCCAGGGCCTCCCGTGTCGCAGCGTCGTCTTTGTACCGCCGCGCCGACGATGCGTCGAAAGTGCTTGTTTGGGGGAGATTTAGCCGCTTTAGCTGCTAATTGCTGACAGAAGCTGTCAAGACGCCAGCTGATTCTTCTGTCAGGGTTACAGTGTTTAGACGGGAAAAACACAAAACGGCTTTCTTCTGCCGGAGGAGAGACAACATGACGCCGGGCTCGCACACCCCTTCCCCCGTCCCGTGTGGGATATTTACCCACAAGACATGAAACGGGAGCGCACCGGAACAATGAGTGCGGGATTACGGGCCCGTCACGCTCTTTTGTCTCCGTTTCTGTCACTGAGTCCCGTGTTTGTTTGAAGATGCTCGCCGTGTTTACCAACACACACAAGGAAAGGCAAGCCCTGGGAGGGGGTGCGCTAAATTGGGTTGTAAACGGGGGTGCGTGGCTCAAACAAGTTTGGGGAAGACTGGATGAGTCCAAGACTTCCCCTAGTAAATAGATTAGACCACTCATTTCCGTGATCATTTTATTTCTTACAAACGGGCTCTGTTTTCAGGGGGAAAGGGGTGCGCTAAATCTGTGATGTTCTCAAAGGGGGAGGCGTAGTTAAAAAACGTTTTTGGGACAGTCTGGATTTGTTTTGTCTTTCCTCATAAAAAGATTGGGCCAAGGATTTGTTGTAAATTTGGAGGGTTTATAGAGCATTTGCGGTGGGAGAGGGACGTGGAAAATTAATTGAAAATTAAACCGAATTAGATAAGATTTCCCTGAAGGAATTCCTTCGATGACTTAATTGCCTATAAACTGGATTTATTTGTGATGCATTGTTTTGACATTTGGGGGAGGGAGGTGTGCGCTAACACTGTTGGGTTGTAAAAGAGGATGCGAGGTGTAAAAACTTTTTGAAAGACTGGATTCGTTCAAATTTCCCAAGTGAATAGATTGACACAGTTTTTGTTACTTTTTGGGGTTATGTAAGGTGTGTATGCAGGGGAGAGGGGTGTACCAACGCACACTCAGATTGTAAATCTGGTACGCAGGTACGCAGTCAAAAAAAGAAAAAGACTTCATTGAAAACTTTGTGGAAAACTGTATTAGTCCAAAACTTGTGAATAGATTACTACACAGATTTCTAACCTTTTGTGCAACTTTTAACTTTTTTTTTTTTAAGGAATGCTATGGGGGTGCTCTCAATCTACCAGGTTTAAAAATGGAGCGTGTTGCTTAAAATATTTGAGAAATGCTGCATTGTTATAACTTTCCTTCATTAATAGATTAGTCCATGGATTTTGTTGTAACATTTTGGGGTTATACAAGGCGTGTGCAGAGGAGAGGGGTGTGCCAACTCTCTCAGGCTGTAAAAGAGGGTGCGCAGTTAGAAAAGTAAAAAGACTGGATTTAAACATTTGTGACAAACTGGATTAGTTGATTGAATTAGATTGAGTCAAAATTGGATAATCTGATTACATTAGATTGTGTGGAATGTGGTGTGCGCACCCCCGAGTGTGTGAGCGGTCTCTACTTGCTGTGATGACTTTAATGACAACAATTAGGATTTGTTGGGATTTTTTTTTGAAGGTATTTTCTGTCAGGATCTAGAAAGCAGTCTTCAGATCAAAACGTATGTGAACGACTGGATTACACAAGGAGTTCCCTCACAAATAGATTAGTCCAGAGATCGCCAAACTGTGTGCGGGCATCCCTGGGGGTGCGGGAGATTAAAAGGGTCTGTGATAACGATTACAGATTTTCACTTTTTGGGTCAAGACATGAAACAGTAAAAAGGAGCGGAACAGCGAGTGCGGGATTACGGGCCCTTTGTCTCCATTTCTGGCATTGATTCTTGTGTTTGCCAACACACACATGGGCGAAAAGGTGGGGGGTGCGCCCCTTCTGGGTCCCAGCAACAGTAACAAGGCTTTGATTCGCTGGCAAACGAACAGTAACTAAGCTTTGCTTTGATTTTTTTTTTTTTTTTTAGGGTGTGTGTGGGGGTGCGCTAACTCTGATGGGATATGGAAGGCAGTGTGTGACTCACAACATATGGGAAAAAACGGATTAGTCCAAGGCGTCTGCGTTAAATAAATCAGTCAAATGAGTTTAGTGTCTACGAACAGGCTATGTTTTGACTTGTGTGTGCATGTGTGTGGTGGTGCGGGCGGGGTGCGCCAGCGCTGTCGGGGTGCATGGCTCCAAAACTTTGAGGCATATTGGACAAATCCAAGACTTCTGCAATAACTAGATCAGTCAGATACGTTTTGTAGTTATAAACGTGCATCGTTTTGACTTTTTGAGGGCTGTGTGGCGGTGCGCTAACTCTTGTTGGGATGTAGAAGGTGGTATGTGGCTTACTTACATAAGTCTAAAGTAAATCAGATGACTTTATTGGCTGTGAATGTATTGGTTTTAAGAACGTGCTTTGTTGACTTTTTAAGGGGTGTGTTTGGCAAAACGGAGTGTGCTAATGCTGTCGAATGAGGTGTGCAACAGTCCACGATTTCCAACATAAATAGACTGGTCTATTTCTGTCATACTCGTGTTTAGCGTTCGCAAACACAAAAATGTCAGTGGGCATGGGGGGGTTTGGCGAAAGTGGAGGGTGCGAGAGGGGGTGCGCCCCCTCTGGACCTCAGTAACAGTAACGAGGCTTTGATTCGCTGGCAAATGAACAGTAATTAGCCTGTGCCGCCGCGGCTCAATATCCACACTGAGATTAGCGTAGACCCTTGCAGATGGCGGCGGAGGGGGGGGGGGGGCTGGGGCGTGCGAGCCGAGCGGCGTATCAGGCAGCCGGGTCAACCCCGGCCCGGCGCGGCGCACCCTCCCTCTGAGGGGATTTTGCGGTTATTAGACGGCTGCCAGATGATGGGGCCAATTATAAAAGAAAAGTGTCAGTCACGGCGAGGCGGCGGTGGCGTGATTAGCGGCCGGCGAGGAAATCAGGTGAGCGAGCGGCTTCTTCCTGCCGGCGTCTTTGGTTTGCTAATAAGAGGGCGCGCGAGGGGAGCGGTCACCAGCTGCGGCCCGCCGCTTGGCCGTGACCTCCGCCCGCTCACAAAGACGCAAAGAACGGACAGCCACGAATACCGCCGGAGGGAATCGCCATCCAAATCGAAAATGCTGCCTTGGCCAAATATGTACAATCATTAAATTACACTTGATTTTGGAAATGTGCATCGGTAACATTTTTGTAAAACGGCCACAAAAACTCAGCTTATCACATTTTTCTTCCGCCTTTGGTGATTGGCTGTCTCTGGTCATGTGACATTTCGCCGCTTATGTATCATTCTGTTAGCCGCTTTGATTTTTGTATGGTAAACAGAAAGCGCTTTGATTTGACTCTGTATGAAAGTTGACAGAAATGATAAGGCAGTGAAAAACATTACAGTACGTGTACAATAAAAAAAAAAAAAAAGTGACTGAAGTTCAATTTGTTTTTTTATGTTACACTGTCAGGTCGTAAAATGTGCAAATGGTTAACAGTTGAGAGCATTTATTCAAAGTTAATTCTAAAAAAGTAACTGGTCAACACATTTTTAAATCGGAGTTGTAAATAAACCTTTCTGGATTTTCTTTTGCAATGATTCCAAATCAGCCCTCTTTTTTTCCCTCAGGTTTTCATGAAAATATTATTAATCATATAACAACAATAATGTAATATGCGATATAGTCATATTTATGAATTAAGGGTTAGGTTGAGCAACAGGTGGATTTTTTTCTTTTTTTTTTCTCTGAAAGGTCATTGCTGTAAAGTGAGCGGTGTCATGGTCTGGAGATGGAATTGCTCCTTGTAAGTGTTTTCATTTTGTGTTTGAGGCACTTGTAAGTGGAGGTAGTTCCTTCAGTGCAACAGGGGCCAAACGCAGCTTAATTAGCGTTAATAGTTTCAAAGATTATCTAGGGCGGGAGAAAGGAGGGCTTTCCAGGGAGAGAAAAAAAGAAAAGAAAAAAAAAAGCAGTTTCCTCATTTAGCCGCCTGACACGGAGGGAGCGTAGTTGGGAGGGTGCGCGGCGCGTGCGGCACTGGGGCGGCGCTATAATGAAGCGGGTCCAGACAGCGGCCATGACAGCTGTGGCAGGTGATGCATGGGGCCCATGCTAATTCCTTCAGCCCCCTCCCCCGAGTGATGGATCCTCAAATCTTGACCACACATCCCATTAGCCCGGCCCGTGACAGTGAGATAAAGATATTTTATACAACCCCACCCTGCCCCCCCCCCCCCCAAAAAAAAAAGAGAGCAAGAAGTTGGGTGGGGGGGTGCGCTGTAAGGGTTTCACAGGCAGTCAAAGGCGCAAAACCTTGCGAGTCCTCCGCAACATTTCCAGAAGCAAAGTTATTGATGACTTAACCTCAGGGGGTGCGGCACGTGGCTGATGGATATGGTGCACCCCTCTACACTCCCCCAACCCATGCAGAGCTGCGGGATAACAAGGCAGACGGTGAATCACTGGCACGCAGCGGGTAAAAATAGCCGGTTGACATGCTCCAACATTCCCAAAGACCCCAAACTACACACCCCCTCCCACACACACACACACACACACACTTTCACCATAAATACATTAGTCCAGGGATGGCCAAATTCTGGTGCGCGCCATGATAACGGCGTGTTTTAATTATTACAGATTTACACATTGTTGATTCTTATTTATACTTCACAAAATGCCCTTTCCTGACTACTAACGGGCTATGTTTGAACTTTTGCCGGATGTGAGGGGGTGCGCTAAACAATAGGGTTGAAGATGGCTTAAGAAGTTTGAGAAATATTGCATTAGAAGTCTTCTATAAGAAATACGCTCTCGAGGAGTAGAAATGGGTGCGAGGTTTAGATTTTTGGGTGGAAATGCCAGGAAATGTACGTTATTATTATTATTTTTTTTAAAGTTATGTGCTGGAGCGAAGGGGTACGCTAACTCTCTGGGGATGAAGAAAGGTGTGCATGTATTTGTAAAAACTTGGGGGAAAATTGGATTGTCCCATTAAAAGAGCTCACCTCTGCAATTTTTACTCAACTGGATCTGACAGCGCACCCCTTCTGGAAGGGGGTGGAAAAAAGCAAAAAGAGGCGGGCCAATGAGGCACTGAAGTGCGTTTATCATAAATCTTTTTTCGTGATCCGGCTAATACCTGACAACTTTCCACATGGAATACAAACGAGCCGGCCTGGATGCGAGGAGGCCCGGGATGGTGGACGGGGGGGTGCGAGGCCTTTTTTCCCCTACCCGCCCCGGCCCGCCTTGACAAATCGCCACAGAGGAAGCGTTGGGAGGCGGGGGGGGCTTGGGGGGGTGAGCAGGGTTACGGTGACAGACAAGGAGCACAATTATCATGGCGTGATGAAGGAGCGGTGGCGACCGGCGGCGGCGCACCGTTAATTACCGTCCTCCTTTTTTCCCCCTGCATGCCCGCCTCTAATGTGAGCGAGAGAAAACACGGCGTGACAAGTGTGTAAAAGAGCAAGCAGTAAATTACTGTCGGGAAAAAGTAAACGCGGGACGACGCGGCCCTGCCGGTGATTTACGGGGGCAATTAGGCAACCGCCCCGCCGAGATGCTGAGGACAGCAGTGTGGCGGCATCGTGGCGACAAGAAAGTGGGAGAATGTTCTCGGGGTGACCTTTAAGTGGCAGAGGCCTTTTAGACAACTTGCGCACCGGGATAAATCGATGCAGCACACTTCACATCCAAGTTGTACGTGAAGCCGGAACGTCGGCGGGCGTTACGGTGGATTTGGGTCAGTCCCGCTTTTTCCTTTCATGGCCACTGGGCGTCGAACCACTTAGACCTTGTGACCAGGGGCGGAGCTAAACGGTGGCCCTCTGGCCACCCCCCTATCTAAGGGGGTTTTGATCATTTTTACAAAATGTTATATATATTTAAAATCAATTTATAATTGACCTTTACAATTGGCCTTTAGTTAAGAACAATTGACTCTTATGGTCGTTGTCAAACCAAATCATTACTTTCACCTAGCAAGCAAAAAACATGGCCAAGAAGTCATTGTTCATCAT
This sequence comes from Filicampus tigris, assembly GCF_054856515.1. NCBI lineage: Eukaryota > Metazoa > Chordata > Actinopteri > Syngnathiformes > Syngnathidae > Filicampus > Filicampus tigris. Next base: position 21,340,746 of record NC_141228.1, read on the forward strand.
ACTATTCACAGTCAGGCTTTCTTGAAATAAAATGCACACATACTTCACATGCATGTCTTGCCCAACACACTCATAATGAGTGACTACTACAGGGACTACAAAATTCTATCGCGTCCAAGGATATTATGTTACGTTATTCATGCTAAAATAAGCTAAGCTAAGATAATGTCCAGTGACACATTTCTTCTTTTCGCGCAAAGACCATTACAGTCACTTAGGAGCAAAGCGTTTGAAGCGTTCACTTGGCCTAACGTGACAAAATGTGCCATGTCATGCCGGGACATATTCCGAGTGAGCATTCGCACATGTCTGCTCGGATGCTAACGATGCCGGCGGCTAGCTGAAGAAGTGGGAGGAGAAAGGAAAGAAGCGGTAGGCGGGAGACGAATGGGGTGGGTGGGGGGCGGCGTTCTTTGCTGCGGACTCTCCCGGCCTTAAAAACCCGGTCGGGGGGCAAAGTGAGTGGGCTCGCTGGTTTCCAGGTCAGCGGCCTTGAGCGCCTCGTTTGGCAAAAGGTGCCACGAGACGGCCAGTGAGCCATATGCATGTCCACTGCACCACCGCGCCGACACCCCCCGGGCGCCTTCGCCTCCACCTCGGTGGACGTTGGACCACCTCGAGCTGTCAGAGCTCAAATCCTCCCCCCACCACTACCACAACACTGCCAAGACTACACAATGTGAGGTCAGGCAAAAACAGCTGGGAAAAAAAACATGAGAGATGATTCTATAGACATGAAATATTATATATTACAAATGATATAACTACGGTACAGCTGGTATTGAAATTAAACATGATGTAAACATTAAAAATGGTGTAAATATTGTGCATTAGCGGTACATACATCAATAATGATGTAACTATGCTACATTAGATGTATTAAATGATGTAAATGTGCTAAGATGGAGCAGTATAGACATTAAAATTGATTTAAATATGCAACAGAGACAACATACATAAAGGGCACATTAGAGGCTAAAAGCTATGCTACAATAAATAGCTGAACAAGTGAGCATCAGCACGGTACCTGACCGCATAAGTTACTGTACATTAGGCATGCTAAGCTAAGAATTTGTGAACATTAGCACGTTACTTGTCCGAGTAGATTATTGTCACGTTATCCAGGCTATGCTAAGGCAAGACAAAAAGTTGACTAATGAATTTGTGAGTATTTTAGCAAGTTAGACATCAGAGTTTGTAAAGCTAAGCTAAGATAAACAGACAAAGACAAGTGCATTAACATGCTACCTTTCCCAGGTCCATTTTTATTACATTTTGAGAGGCTACGCTCAACTAAGTTAAGCTAAGTTAAAGGGCAATTTCATTAGTGAGTATGAACGCATTACCTGTCCAAGTGTGTTACGCCAAGTCGTGCTAAGTTATGCGAAGCTAAACAGGAACAAGGACGAGTTCGTTAGCGAGCATGAACATATAACCCGTCTAAGTATGTTATGTTTTTTGCTATGCTAAGATAAACAGATGAATGTATCGCTCTGATTTTTTTTTCTTTTTAAATCACTGCCGGCAGTGAAAGAAGCACTTGGCTTGTTTTTTGAGTGGTGCGATTTTAAAAGGCTAGCGTGTGCGATAAAAGCGACAACAACGAGAACGTGAGCAAAATGGGCCAAACGGGGGAGGAAGGCCGAGTATCATAAATAAAACAATAACAAGCCTCGCTAACGAGATAGCTCCCTCTGCACGAATCCCGGCTAATCATCCCGGCGAGCTGGCGGATGATGAAGTGCCTCCGCCGTCAGCCAACACCTGCACAATTAAATTGTCTCCCGTTCTTTCCGTGCCTAGCGTAGCGTAGCATTAATTTCACACCTAAAAGGCCCGATGAGCGCGCTAATAATTGCGCCGACTTGACTCCGTGTCCGGTGGAAACAGAGCGGCTAATTAGGCAAAGGTAATTAATTAGAGATAAACGCAGCTAATCGGTGCCTGTTAGCGAGCGACTTGTGTAGGCGGCTAGCATTGGGACACTTTCTAACATAAGATACTGGGCTGACGGCGCTTTTAGCCACAGGATAATTTGTCGGAAATAAGCAACTTCACATTCCCTTGGCTGATTAATTCAATTTTTACAAGCAACTCATCGCCAGGGGTCGGCGTACAGCATGTAGCAATAATTTACATAATTAGCAACTAATCAGACAAAGCTATTGCTTAATTGGCGTGCTAATGCTAAGCTATGCTAAACTAAAGTAACTGGACAAGAATAAATTCATTAATGAGCATTACCATACTCGGATGTTAAAATACGCTAAGATAAACTATGCTGGGTTTTTGACCTGAACAAAGTTCATTTATTTATAAATCAAAACAATTCAGTCAGACTGTTAAAAAAAACTGAAACGGCAACTAAGTGGCTGTGAACATTTCGTGGAGTCTTGTTGCCATGACAGCAACAAAAAAAAAAAAATAACAACAAAGTCATGCGCGTCGTGTTTCTGTGATGGCGTTCCCGTTTTGAACAAGAAATGGGATTAGGGGGGAAAAAGCGGGATGTGAAGTTTGTCTTCAAATTAGAATATGAAAGGTGCGCCATGTTGGCACACACGCACCACTTCCCAGCGTGCCCGTGTACCCATCATGTCCAATATTCGCACCCATCGGAACGGCAGCGGGCGTGCGGGAATTTAATGGTTATCATAATCAATGTTGACTCTGCGGATCACAACGGGAGGAGGAAGAGGAAGGAAAGAGGAGGGGGGAACACCTTTGTTTGGATGCTCTGTGATTTGGATTTTTTTTTTTTTTGGGGTGGTAGACTAGTGCAGAGGTTTTTAAACTATTTGAGTCCAGGGAGTCCTTAGAGTGTAATAATCCTAATGCCAATTAATCCGAACTACCGTGACATGCCACGGGAATTAAACAATGCTTAATTTCAAGGAAAAGTCAACATTTTACAATCAATTAAAACTTTTTAGAAAAAAAGTTACAATCTTTAGAAGAACAGAGACATATTTTGGCTGGATACAGAGTTGTGATTTTATGAGAATAAAGTCGGAATATGATTAAGGTCGGAATATTTTGATATTTAGGTCAAAGTTTACCAAGGGAGGAAAGTCATTTTAACAAGGGAATTTCAAAGAGACACCTTTATTCTCATATTATGCCAACACTTATTTTATAAACTGGGTTCTCAAAACTTTTGGTTCATAATCCTGTACAACTATCATCTGCTATATGTACCACTGAATACAAAAGATATATATTTTTTTAATTCCGATTTTTCAGGGGGGGGGGGGGGGGGGGGGAGTTGCAATGTTATGATTAATTCAAATTTTTTTTAACAAAAATAAGGTGCAGTGTAATGACAGTAAAGTATTGTCTTCTTTTTTATTAAAAGTCAAAGTTTGACACAAGAAGAAAGTAACTTTCAACAATTTAACAAGTTAATTTACAAAAATACGACTGTTCTTGTAATATTATACTTTTTATTCTGGAAAAGAGGCCTCCGTTCTCCCCCCAAAAAAAAGGAAAACATATTATTTAAACAGGGATGTTACAATCATGTTGACATGATATGTCACAATCACATTACAACTTTTCATTTAGGGGTTCTCTAACTTTTGAATAACATCACAATAAATGCATAATTTTCAGGAAAAAAAATTTGAGAACAAACGTGTGCTGTGTCGTATTTTTTAATAAATAAATAGTAAGTAAAGGTCTAACAAGATAAGAACGTCATTTATGAGTTCATTGAATTACGGGAAATGCAACATTATTCTAATGACAGTTTTTACTTCAGAAAATGTCTTCATTCTCTTAACAAAAACAAAACGATATTCTAAAAAAGATTTTAAGAAGATATTTTAGTACATATTTACCTCCTCCGTCCACATATTCTCAACTGATTCAAAGCCTTCAAATCAAAAAACTGTAACCCTAGCCCTGAAGCAAATCTCGAGAACTACTCCCATTCCCCAAATTTCCACTCTAAAAATCCCTAATGAAGAAACCTTCGACATATTGACATCATCCTCCCGACTTTCTTAACCGCTTGAAATCAACCCAACTTAAAAATGCTCAGCTCATTCAACTGTTTATAGTGTTGCCATAATTCCCAACAAAATTAAATTCCACAATGAAGTCCCATTATTTTCACTTGAAAAAGTCAATTCCACAGGATTTGTTTTTCTTTGGCACACTGGTCCCCATATGTACATGTAGCACCATTTTTTTAAAAATTAAATTTAATTGATTGCAAATTATTTCACGGGCTCCCAAGCCATTGCTCGCGGACCCCGAGCAGTCCCATTTTGAGCAGCGTTGCGCAAGGAAGAGGCGGGGGGTGCGCCCCCTGGACCCGCATCATTAACAGGCTGTTCTCCATTTGTCTGTCACCTGGAAGCCTTGACGCCAGCGCCGCATTGACAGCACTCTCATGCGTTTGTCGATAGCGAGAAGCATCCGGGATGGGAAAATTGGCGCCGCTTCTGCGCCGACGCGACTTGAACTTTGACCTGGCTCGTCACTTGTCAAGATAAGCTTTTTTTTGGGCGGGTGGGGGGTGGGGGGCTAATTTGATCGCTTTTATTGATTCAGACTGACAAACGTGTGAAATACGAGCGGGAACAAAGTCTTTATTAGCCTTACAAGCCATGTTTTAAGGCCCATTTTAACAATACGGATTGTTAGACGGGAGGAAAAAAAAAAAAAAAGTAAAAAACTCCCTTTTTCTAAATCTAAAAAATGTCAGGCAATATTCAGACAGAAAAAGGAAACAAAGCTGAGAGGTTCAATCTTATATTAGTGACCTACATCTAGCTGGCTTTTTTTAATGGCTTCTTAGTTATGAATTTAGCAAGCAAACTAGCAAGGAAAACATGACCATAAAAATAAATAAATAAATAAAGAAATAAATAAATAAAAAAAAAGGGTTTCTTCACAGTCCAGGCATCAAGGCCAATTCGCTTCACAAAGGCTGGACTGCATCATCACTGTGACACTCTGTGACCAGGAACAGATTATTATTTCCTTTGGGTAAAATGTGCTTGAATTGCTGTTTATTGTTGTCCTATTTACCCCACACAGTGACACCGCAGCCTCCCTCGGCCCCCCCCTCTCGCCGGCCCCCCTCCGGCGCTTGACGTGTGTTGAGAAGGGAAGACGAGTGGGAGACACATCACACACTGGGATGGCTGCCCTACATGGAGGCTTTTATTGCAGCGGAGAGCTCACAGGATGTGGCTGACGGGACTTCAAGTGGTCACATTTAGCACACGTGAATGTCACAACGCATCCAACACAATTTAGCCCGCCGCACCCCACCCCCCACTCGCCCTCAAGGCCTGCATGCTAGCCAATGACACTGTCACCGAGCTATTCAGGGGACAATACAGTATGGACTGTTTAGGATCGCACGGATGAGGAGCAATGCGAAATTGATTTTAAAAAATAAATAATAATAAATTCCCCAGCAGTAGTGCAAAGCAGTATTGGGGGGGAAAGTATCTACAAGAATGATGTCATATTCTTGAGAGGAAAGTCATATGTTTTGGGAGAATTGTTTGGAGGAAAAAAAAAAAAGGTAGTCTAATATTTTCCCTTGTTAAATTCTGTACGTTTTGATTTGAAAAAAAATGTTGGGAAAAAATGCACACAATGAGTATGATTTTATTCTGATAAAGTATGACAGGATTACAACTTTACAATAAAAAAATACAATTCATTAACTTAACTATTCCTGTACAATTATGACATTATGGTAAATCTTTATTCTAGTCGGACTGACATTTTCCTAAAACAACTTTATCCGGGAAAGACTTCAACTTTAAAAAAAAAAAAGGAAAACGTAGTAATGAATTTTATGCATTTTTTATTTTAAAATTCAACTTCACACAAGATTAGAACTTTTCCTTTGGACTTTACAATATCTATTCAAAACGACTTCACTTTTCAAAGAACATTTGAATATATTAAGCATAAATGTGAGTAAGAGTTTTCTTTATTTATCCTTCCATTTAATATTGTTAAATGCTATTGGAATGCTTTAAAAAGATTGTTTTTGTCATTTTGTTTGCTAGTCCATTGATGACAACTCTGTCCATGATTAAGTAAATCAGTGACACAAAAGAAAGAGTTCCAAAATTAGGAGTCAGTACGTCGCCGTACAGTTCAGTCCAAGCGCAATAATTAACATATTGTTGAATGAATAGCTCCCTGATAACCTGTCAATCAAAAGTGAGCCTTATCATTAATTGCCCCAAGTGTTTTTATCCATAAAATCGGTCCACCGGCTGAATATTTGACATCAAATGCTATGAATATATTCTTGTTCTGCGATTGGCTGACAACGTGCGAGCGCTCTAATCAAGTGGTTCTTTTTAAACGTCTAATTATGTATCATTTCTCCCTTTTAATCAGCTAACGACATAATAGATCATGACTAATTCAATGAAAACACACGTATTGCACCAATTAAAATGGAGTAGACACACGCAGGCATCGCACGCACACACACACACAGAGCGCGAGCATCTTTCCCTCTTGAAGGACGAGCTTGGCCTCCAGCTAGCGCTTAATTGCGCGAGCTATCATTACGCGGAAAGTCAACAATTTTAAAAATACACGGAGCACCTTTCATGTTGCTAATGGTAGCAGGCTGGCGCGCTGCTACTCGCTAAACAGTGCCGCTGGCGGGATGGCGCGCGGGGGGGGGGGGGGTGGGGGGGGGCAGGGGATGCGATGGAGGGTGGGGGTGGGGGTCTTGCAATCAACGGCGCACTGATGCTGACACTTTTGGACGCCGTTGCCATCTTGTCTCCGGCAGGAAACCGCACGCGACCCGCTTGGTTGTTGCAGCGGGGCCGCGCTAGCCGCCGCCGGCCCTCGGGGAAACGCTATAATGAGGATCTACTTTGCGGCGTGACAGTCCATCATGTCCGCACATGTGCCACTTCACTTTGCGGCAGCATCCACGCATGACATCTTTTTTTTTTTTTTTTCTTTTTTTTCTCGGTTTTGTTTCCAACCCTTTCATACTGTTCGGGTCAAATTTGATCCATGTTGACATTTGACGGCGATAAAAATACCCTCGATGGCATTCTTTTCACCTTGATGACTTCATTTTATTAAAATAATTCATATGTAACATTTTGTATTTAATTGAGGCGGTCCTGACAACTGTCCGTGTTTCTACTTTATTTTCCCAGGTCCCGCACAAACATGCATGTTGGTCTTTCAAGGGTCACGGGGGGGAATCTTGAGTCGAAGTCATGTATAGCGTATGTGTATTTTTATGAGACGTTGGGCGGAGTTTGAAAGTTCCCTGAGAACTGTGTGTTTCCACAGGTTTGTGCCAAAACATGCAACTGTTGGTCTTTGATGTCGGTATCTTGAAACAGTCAAAAACAGCCAAATATGGATGCATACACACTAAACATGGGACACGCTAGTCTACAGGTCAGTGGGTGTCTTGACACAAGAAAGTACAATAACTGTAATGTTGCACTATAAAAAACAAGTATCAATTGATTTGATCACCAGTTATAGAAAGGGGGTTATAAGGTCATGAGCGTGTTAGCGAGATAGACCTCCACCTCCAAACGTTACACAGTTACACCAAGACGACTGAAGCTTTCAAAAGTTGCACAAATTCAAACAAGTGTCACAACTTCAAATAAAATGACATTAAATGGTCAAAGTTGCCTTTTGACCACAGGTATCAAAGCCAAGGCCCGGGGGGCCAGATCCGGCCCGCAAGCTCATTTTACGTGGCCCGTCCACGGCAAATCGTGCGCGTCAACTTCACATTTCTTGCAAAATAGTTTTCACTTTTAACAAAACATTGAGTTATGAGTTGCCACACTGTCCAAAATGCCACCTGTGTGCTTGTTTCTATATGCTGTGACGCAAATGAAGACCGCAGCAAATGTATATAGTAGCAACAGTTTTACAAATTCTTGTTGACCACGCTAGCAATTAGCCACTCACTAACTTAATCACGCAACGTTTGATGCCTCGACTACGAGGCCGAACGGGGGTTCCTAGCGTGGAACAAAAACCCTGCTAAGACAATGAAATGTCTTCATGGAGCTACAGCACAAGCGCGAGTAGCCTAGCATGCATGCTATCGTGTTGCAGAGAGTCCAAGCACGAGCATCTTGTCCACCTTCGGGCTGTCCGCGTGAACTTTGGACACTTAAACGCTGAAACGCGACTGATCTGTGCTGATAATGGTCGGCCTAATGGAAGCTGATCCTTGGCAATGGCTTGGCAGTCCGGCGGCACGCTAAGCTAACGCGATGCGAGCGGACAGTCGGCGGGGCGAGAGGGTTGGCGGGGCGAGAGAGAGCGAGGGAGCACGAGAGAGAGAGAGAGAGAGAGAGAGAGAGAGAGAGAGAGAGAGAGAAAGAGAGCGAGGACAGCCGACGCTTTTCTCAGGGAGGTCGAAGGTGGGCAGCGGGAGACGACGGGCTAGGAAACGTTAAGCCAACTTGGCAGTGCGAGGATCCGGGCCAAAGGGGGTGCTCGCCATGGTGTCAGGCCGCCCGTGATCTCCCCCCCCCCCACAACCCTCGCCCTCCCCACCGCAGCCCCCTGGGCGGTTCTTCCGAGGTGCGCGGACGCACGGACGGACGGAGGCGTCGGGACAGGACGGAACGGGAGGAGGCCGCGAGTCAGAGACCTGCTGGAGGTTGACAAGAGGCGAGGTCAAGCCGCCGCGTAAACAAGCTGACGGGGAGGAAGCCAACAGGGCCGCCAGCGACGCGTTGCCGTGGAAACACGCAGCACCGGCTCGCTGGTGTGAAGGACGCCTGCAGTGCGTCTGTGCGTTCATACGTGTGTGTGTGTGTGTGTGGTTTGTTTGAGCCAAAATGTGGAAAAGCAGTTAATGCGTACTTTACACAATGAAGCGTTAGCATGGATACAAAGTCGCAAGTCAAGTAGGAACCTTTCTTTGTCTCGCAAGACGTTCCAAATGGAAGTATGAACGCTTTCAAAGTCTCAGAAACTTCATTCATCAGAAACGATAAAAAACAAAAAGGCCGGTGTAACATCTTAGTGGCTCAAAGCGTTGGCTTGCCTTAGATACTATGTAGCGTACGTATACAGAAAGTTTTGCAGATGTACTGAAAAAACAAATAGTTGGACGTTTCTTTAAAAGGTGAGAGAAGGTCAAATTAAGACTACGTTTACATCATGTTAATGGCAGCTACGGCAGCCCCGTTTGACTCAAACTGACCAAGTGGACTATATTCTCAATAAATACCACCCCCATAGTTTTGCCGCATGGTCAGGGGGTGTGATAAATAAATCAAAATAAAATGATCACAGAAATAATTAGTGAATTGATTTGATTTCTACGATGACTCCGGCCTGCTACGCTGTCGTCATATTTCAGAATGAAATATGATGACATCCATGAGCGGGATTCAGAATCGGTCTGCCTGCATCTCGATCGAATCCACCAAAGTCGCGTAACACCACCTGCGCCGCCACTTAGACCTGCTTTTAGCTAGTCTAAAATCGGCGTCGCGCCGTCTACCAAATTCGCCAACACGGGCGCCTGTCTACAAAAACAGGGCCCTAAACGTTAACAACAGGTAAGTCACAGCGGGCATTGAAGGTCAAATAAGCGCGAGGCTTAGCTTTACAATAGTTGTAGGTGGCGAGTCTGATTCTGAATTCAGTGCTAACAGTCCCGCTATGGAGCGTCTTTTTTTTTCTTGTTTGTTCGGACGATTCCCAAATCTCGCTGCACATTCGGGCCGATCACAACCTGTCACTTTTTGTGTGTGGCCTTGGGTGTAGGGTGTAGATTATTCCAAATCAATCATTTGTTCGCTGCCGTGACTGGCTAGCTTAGCAGTCTTGTCTTTGAAGATCAATACTTTTCTTTAGCTAAATAGCAAGTGTAAAAGTGTCCTAAAGTACACGAGGATGTTTTGTCTCACATGCTTCCTGCCGGTGCGCGTGGCGCCGCGCCGGCGGCGGCGTTGCGTTTGCGGCGCGCGCTCGTTAACGCTCTTATTATTATTTTTGATGATGCGTTTAAGCTCCTTTGAAGAGCATCTTTGGGGGATTCTCCGGCGCTCTCGACTTTGCCCGCCGTCTCCTCTCAGACAAAACTTTGTTAATTAGTGCGCACCTGAAGGCGGCGTTTTCCTTTTCTGACTTAAAACGCGCTTCCTCTCCCTTTTTCTTGTTTTCTTCTCCTCCAAAGGTGCCGTCGGCGGCATGCAAATCCAGGCCAAGCGTTTTCCCGCGTTCTCCCGTCCCGCTAGCGGCCCCGGGTCGGCCCTCCCGGCCAGCCCATGTCTTCGGATGCTTCAACCGACTCGGAGCCATCTCGCTGCAGTTGAAAGACCTCGAGGCCTAACGTAAGAGACTCCACGCGACACCCGCGCTTTTAATGACACACTCAAATCAGTATCACTCGTAAACAAACCCTTACGCGGCATTCCACCAAGGCAGAGCTGTTGGGAAAACAGGCTAGTTGCTAATGAGCTAATTGCTCTTTTTTAGCTAGAGCTCAGACTCACGTCACAAATCCGCTTTCGCTATTCATTTACCGTTTAGTCAGTGAGCCCCGAATACACTGGATTGGGATAGTAGTTGTACTTTTGCCGACAAACACCTCATAGTCCAAATCAAATTTGATCATAATGGTAAATATAGTGCACTTGTATCGCGCTTTATCTACAGGAATACACTTTATTGAGCCTCGTGCTCACTTTTTGGAAAACAGAGTGTTGATGTCGAGTCAACCGAACGGAAATAATTTACTTAAACTTACAGGATCTTTTGCCATACACCGGCCAAAGGCAGAACTCACTGTCACACACACTGAGACGTGAGTTTTGCCGATTAAACATTCCTCGAATCCGACATGAATTCGAATCCCAAAAATTCGGATTCAGCATTCGTTTTATCCTCGTCACCACCGCTTTGTGCACGGAGCCTAATTTTAGCATTCTTCTTCACGGCTGTGGTTTGAATGTGTTAGGGTTAGCGTGTTATGATGAGCGACAACTATCTCGGAAGTTATCATATTTCAACAGTGACGTAAATTCCAAAATAGATGTATAGAGTACTTTTCCAATTCTATTACTTCCAATTGGGCAGTTCCAGTATAATTTGATGACACTGATGTACCTAATGTTGCGGCCAGCGCGCGTTCCCTCATCTTATCCTCCTGCCGTGCGCACTTCAGGTGTGTTTTGTGACAGCCAGAAGGGCGGCCATGTTGGCAACCTGCTAACGATGCGGTAAAACAAAAATAAGCAGATGGCAGCTTGCCGCGGACAGAATCCATAACCAATATTGCCTCCCTTGAAACGGGCTCATTTTTACGGCGCCAAACTCCTTTTTTTTTTTTTTTTGCTCCCTTTTGCGTTAAAGTCAGCACAGAAAAAGTGTTAAAGCTCCTCCGAGGAACTTCACCTTGGTCCGCATTCTCGCGGCTGATGCAGTTGGATATTTACGGAGGCAATTCGGGGTTAAGTACCTCGGATGCACAGAGGCGTCCCAGATGGGATTCGCACCTTCTGGTCACAAGTCTGCTCTTTTAAACATGTCTGCTAATTGGGCTAACACACACACATAACAACATCACACATGGTGTTTTTTTTTTTTTTAATCCCCACCGGGTGATCAAAATAAGTTGGATCATGAGGAAAAAGTGTGCGAGCAAAGAAAGGGAAAACTTAATTTCATTCCATTTTTTTCTGGTGCATTAGCTGCCCACGTCTGATGATATTTTTCATTCAAATTGAAGTTGTTATATTAGGACTATAGTTTTATTTGATTTTTATTAAGTTCATTTTTGTGGGGGGGGGGGGGGGGGGGGGGGATGAGCACAACCGGGGAAAGCAAAAACCCACAAATAATCGACGTGGCCTTAATTGTTATTATCCAACCAAGAGAAAAAAAAATGCGACTAGGCGAGGGACTGGGTAAAAAAAAAAAAAATTGCAAATAGGTGAATTTCCACTGTATTTTCTATTTTATTTGAATTTGTTATATGTGATGACCGCGTTATATTACGCTGCGTTAGGTTACAGAATACGTTATGCTAATTCAAGCTATGCAAAGCCATGTTTTTAATGCTATGCTATGTTATCTTAGGCTTTGCTGTATTAGGTTGCGTGACACTATGCCAGTGCTTCTCAATTATTTTCTGTTACGCCCCCCCCCCCCCCAACAAGAAGAAAACAATTCGCGCCCCCCACCCCACCACCCACTCTCCGCCGCAACTATAAATAATAGCATTTGTCTCTAAAATAGTTACAGTTGCACCTCTGCATAAAATCATATCCTTGTTCACATAAAGTAAACAAAAAGAAAGAGATATAGTTCAACTTACAAGAACAACCTTATTAAGAATTTAGAATTTTGATTTATTGTAGTATGGCGGAAATAAAGCATGTCACACGCGCACCCCTCAGCATCGCACCGCGTCCCCCCAGGGGGGCCCGCCCCGCTATTTGAGAAGCACTGCACTATGCTGTGTTGTTATGATATGCTATGTTATGCTAGGCTATGCTAAATTGGGCTATGCTACACTTTGTTACGTTGTTATAGCACGCTATGCTATGCTACATTAAGTAAGAAAGGCAATCCATGACATGGTACAAGCTGCATTTATTTACAACTCCATGACACGTAGCCACGTAGCCACAGAAATGTGCTACCTAGCTTCTCTTCGATGACTTTACACACGCGTGCACCCACACACAGCTGCTGGAGATAATTTGCGAGTGTGTGTGATGCGGCATGAGAAGACCCTTTAACCTCAGCATCTTGACTGAACTGTGCATAATTGGTTGGTCAGCTCGTTGCTAATTAGCGTAGCATTAATGTGCGCCGCCCAGGGCTAATAAGCTGGTGCCACAGGGAGGAGCAGGGGATGGGGGGGGGCATGGGGGGGTGCTCTACTTGAGCGCCACCATTAACGCCGGCCTGTAGGCGGCCTGCTGGGAGGTGAGAGCTGCGCGGACCCGCTCCAATCCCGCCGGTTGTGGGCGGCACCCGCACCGCCACCACCACCTCCCGGCTCTGGGACCTTCGACGTCCTTGCGAAGGAGCGCCGGTTGAGCGTCCAGCTCATAGCGGGGCCGCCCTCGGTGCTTCAGGGGCGGCGGCATCAAGCGGTGACTGATGTTGGCATGAGCCGTGCTGCCAAGTGCTCTGCCCACCGCCGACGACACCCCCCCCCCGCCTAACCCCCCCACCCTCCCCCCTCGCCCCGACTGGATGTTGATTTCAATTAGCTCAGTCACATGCTCTCATGCTAACGACCTCGCCGGTTCAAGGTCTTTGCCGGCTAGCGGCGCCCCGGGTCAAACTAAGCGTTTGCCGACATGTTGGCGCTGGTGGCCTGCCAGGCCCGCTCGGTCATCGGGAGGTTAGGGGGCAGGGCTAATGAGGACTAGTGGCCAGCGATTGGCTGGTGGGACTGATGAATGTTGGCGTATGGAACCCCCGCCACACGGACCCCCGCTGTGAAAACCCTGTCGCCGCCGCGAAGCCTTTCACGGCGTCAGTGGGTACATGGATTAAATAGGATGTAAATATGCCACGTTAGATGTACGGCGGACCCCCGCTATTCGCGGGGAAAAGCATCTGGGTTGGCCTGCGAACAGAGAAAATCTGCATATAATCCACCACCACTGAAATGCATTAGAGGGGAAAAAAAGGCGATGAAAAATATTCAGTGTGTTTTCCCCCAAAAATGGAAGCAAATGGGGGGGTGGGGGGGTGTAATATTACATGATTTAAAATTATTGAAAAAAAGTCTGCAACCATGCAAATCCACTGGTGCCAACGGAGCAATATTTTGTTGACACCCAAGTCACTACGGCTTCTTCTTCTACTACGATTTCCGGTATGAATGGTCAATCTGCGCATGTCAAAATAATTTGTTCCGATCAAAAGTGTGATGCATGTACACGCAAGTCTTAATCAGATCTAGTGACTGTCTAGTAGGGATGTAACGATTCACTCAAGCCCCGATTCGAGTTTCGATTTTCAGTTCCCGATTGGATTTTTTTTTTTAAAAAACCACCATGCTTGTCGGTCCGCTGATAGTGTAGTGGTACACACGCCTGAGTTGTGTGCGGGCAGCGTGGGATCGATTCCCGCTCAGTGACAGTGTCTATGTGTGCCCTGCGACTGGCTGGCGACCAGTTCAGGGTGTAGTCTGCCTTCGCCCATTGACGGCTGGGATAGGCTCCAGCAACTCCCCGCGACCCTGTATAGGATAAGCGGTTTGGAAAATGACATGACATGACATGACCATGCTTGTCTCTTTTCGCTAAGTGTGGTTCTGCAGCCCTCCACAAACGCAAATCGCAATGATGCTTGGCGCAAGCGTATAATTTGTTCTACACATTCAAAGTGTGCTATGCATCTGGAATGAAAAAAACATTTCATGACATCATTTTCTAGATGAATTTAATCAAACCGATGAATCAAATGATCGAATCGATTAATCAATGAACCTGGTCGGATCGATTTTTAATCGATTTTCGATTGTTACGTCCCTACCGTCTAGTGATTGTCTCGTGACTTTGAGACCTTTCAAAAATCAACTGTCAAACGATCTCAAACATTGAATACCAAATGTAACAATTACGGTCAAATATTTGTTTTCCATATCATATGCTTTCGATTTCCATGACGAAGTCGTGCAAGCACTATTGTGTAAAAAGTGAGCGCCGGCTTTCAGCCCATCAGTGTTTGACGCGTCAGTGCTTCTATAGATAGACTTGTCAAGTTTGGACCTGTGGGGTGGCGGGGGTCCCGGAACCTCTTCGCCGGTGTTGACCTCTAGACAGACGCTGTCAGGTTCCGCCCCACCCCTCAGCTCGACACCCCCGCCCCGCAGCAGAGTATTTGTGGAGCGTAATAAAGACGTCCTGCTCGGACCCCGGCCTGACTGCTGGCTTGGCAGGTACTTGTGCTAATTGCCGGCCCGCGATTGGCTGCGAGGGCTTGTAGCTCGTTTGCGGCTCGTTGGCGGCGTGACGGCGCGCAGTTTATCCGCTTGACAGCTTAGTTAGCGGCGGCGGGACGTGTGAAATGTCACACATTTTTGGGTGCCAATTTGAGAGCATCATGCAAAGCGGGAGCAACGTTTGAGATGAAAATCATGCGCCGGCAGATACTCGCACTTATTTCACAACCCGTTAGAAAGTAACGACATGAATACGCATTCACTTGAATTTCATCTTAGTATGCATACACATCGTTGATTGTTTGCTTCCAGAATATTCATCACGCAATCCTTACATGGATTGTGGTATTGTATTGCGATGTTTGTATTCGATACAATTGCACTGTGGTGATATTACCCGGATTGGATATGATCATTTTCTGTTAATTAAGATACAGTGTCAATACACAAGCGGATTTGTCTCCGTCGACAGTGACATTAGCGGCATCACGCACTTTTCTGTTTCTCGATATGGCAAGCAGATGTCACAAAATATTAGCATCAAGGTTATTATAGTGGATGGAAATAACTACAGCTAAAATTGAAAAAAAAAGTTTTCATTAATGAAATAAGAAAAAATGCTTTAAAAAAAATGAAGATTAACAGCAATTACTGTTTTTGTTGGTAAAATTAACTAAAACTAACTATAATCATGGTGAAAATGTCCTTCAATTTCGTTTCTGTCAATTAATATCATAAATGAGCTCTCGAGGTTAATTTTTAATGTATTTATTTCGGTATTGCTATATGTCAACAGTCGTTTGAGAATTGTAGTTTCTTTAGGACACAACACTTAGTGAGTTCGACAAATACTCCAATGTTAAAAAAAAACCCCTAATACTAAAGCTACTAAAAACGAAATTAAAACGAATAAAAACCAACAAACCTGTTCTAAATTGTCATTAAAACTAAGTGAAAACAAGTTAAAAAAGAATAAAAAGTAACTATAATGAAAAAACCCAAACTCTAATAACGCTTATTACAATACTCCGTGGCAACTTGGCTTCATTTTGCGAGTTGAAAAACCTTATGAAAGCTGTGTCACTGTGGAAAACTGATTTGAGACACAAGCCTGCTCATGTATTGGTTATTGCGCAATCGCTGTACTGTGATAGTTATATTGTTTTTGCATCAATTTCTGTTCACCCCACCACATCAATCCACAAGCAATGACATGCCGTGTCAAGCGTATCGCTACAAATGTTCCAGTGATGAAGTCGGCAAGCAAACGAGCAGGGTTAGCGCTAACAAGCTAACATGACCGGGTGCTAGGCTCGCGTGTTAATTATTAATTAAACATGAGCAAAGGGGCGGGGGGGGGGGTGGGGTGCTCTCTGAACATTGTGATCCGACTCCCTGGAGCTTTCTGTGCTTCTTGTCCGCGGCCACAACGCAGACCGGCTAATTAGCTCGTTGCTACACGTCCACACTGACCTTTCTACTTCACCCGAGCCGTCTGGGGAGCAGGCCGGGGTCGGGGTGGGTGTGGAGGCGTGGGGGGGGGGGGGGGCCTGAACCCCTCCCCACCAAGCACCTCATTGCATCACGTGATGTCATCATGCTAGGCGGCTACATGTTAACAGTACTAGTAACATAGTTAGATGAAAACAAGTCTCTCTGGAGCATGTAGCCTCGTTAGCTTCACTTGCTAGCACCACGGACAGTGACAAGGCGGCATTTTTGTGAATGAGTCATTCACAATCGAGCAGTATTGTGCTGTTGATTCTAAAAGCCAGGGCTTGGGTTTCAACTTAAGGTTTCAAGCCAGGGTTGGGGTTTAAAAGTAGGGTTTCAAGTCACACGTAGGTTATTAAAACAAGGTTAGGGCAGTGTTCAAGAAGTGGTTTGGGTTGAGACCTCGATTTTAAAACCTTCCTTACGGTTTGAAAGAAGGTTCTTAAGCCACAGTTGGGGTTTCAAATTAAGGTTTCAAGATGGGGTGTGGGTTTCAAACTAGGTTTTCACACTGGTGAGGGTGGTAAAGTAGGGTTTCAAGTCAAGGTTAGGGCTATAAAGTAGGGTTTCAAGCTAGGGTTTGGGCTTTGAAGTAGGGTTTCAAGTCACACTTAATGTTATTAGAGTTAGGTTTCAAGAGTGGGTTAAGGTTCCAAGTTTCAAAACAGGAAGCGGGTTTCAAGCAAGAGTTACTGAGTGCGTTTACATGCACCCAATAAACCTTTGAAAACCCCAGCGTTAGGGTTTTAAAGTAGGGCATCAAGTGTGGTCAAGGGTTTCAAAGTAGGGTTTCAAGCCAGGGTTTGGCTCCATGTCTGACTTTGCCGCTCGTTTTCTGCCTCCCATTTTTGTGCGGTTAGAGCTCATTAGTGTAATTTGATGTTTTTGAGTGGATGGCTGCGGGCGGGATGGTTACCCCATCCCTCAACCCCCCCCCCCCCCCCCCAACCCCGTTTTGGGAATGCTAATTCACGCCTTTGAAAGCAAACGTGTGTACTTATTGATTTTTCACTCCGCAAATCTCTATCCTTCTTAAGTTGTCATGGGGGTGGTAATTATTGGGGCTGGGGCGTTTTTTGGGGGGGAAGGAGCTTCTTTTTTTTTTTTTTTAAAAGAATGCCAGCAGTTGTGATCTTGGCACGCTCATCTTCCTCCTCCTCCATGTCGTTACACTTTCGACGTGGCATTACACAGATGTCCTATCAGCATATCGCGAGGGTGGGAGGGAGGGAGGCAGATTAATGCCTCGCCTCTACTTGAGTGTATCAGGACAGGGATTAGGGCGCTAACAGCTGCGTCCCCTGACTGAGAAGAATTACAAGTATTATCACCTCCATCATTAAAGAAGGCCGCGCCGCTTCAATCAATTCATCCCGGGATAACACGCCGCCAGCTGGACCCCCTGCGTGAGAACTTGACTTAATTGGCCAATAAGTGGCGGGGAAGGGCGCTCGCTATTTGATCAAATTACGCCAACTCGGGGTGGAGGGATTACGGAGGGGTGGGGGGTGGTGGGGGGCGTCGGACGGGGGGGGGGGCGGTTTGCGGTGCTGCTGAAAAATGGCGGCCCACTTGGCTGAGGAGGAGGAAGGCGAGCGCGCTATCCAGGTCAGGCTTTTGCTCGGGGAAATGTGCTCATTCATCATCACACACGGCCAAGAACCCCCTCCCAACATATGCACCCCCCCGCCCTCACCCGCCCCCACCCCCTTCCTTGGCCTCATTTCTGCCTGCTGTAAACTAATAACTTCCTGCTCGGGTCTTGTTTGTAGTCGGCGCGGACACGCCCACCAACACTTGGACGAACACGGTGTGTGTCGTCGTGGGTGTGGTCGTTGTTGAGAATGTACGAGTTGGGGGTGTACTCGTGGCGGAATGTAGTACTTGTCGTTGAAGATTACTAGTACTTGTGTCATGATCTGTTTTTTTTGGTTGTTGTTGTTGTTTTGATGTTTTTGGTTTTGTCTTCACGTCTCCTCCTGTCCCTCAGGTCTTTTCTTTCCACCTGTTCCCTGCCAGCCCCGCCCCTTGTGTCGTCCAATCGGCTCCCTCAGCCACTCGTGTCTTGTCCTGGTGTCACTCATTGCGACCAAGTCGACCCCTGCATATTCACAGATTTTCTTTTTTTTTTTTTTGGTTAATATTTTTTCATATTTGAGATTTTTCCTGCTTTTTATGAGATTTTTTTTTCCCCATTTCTCCCTGGAAAGTTAAGCAGCGTTTTTTGAGGAACGTCATGGGATTAAAAAAAAAATTATTGTTATTTTTTTTTTTTTCAATTAATCAAGAGGCCACTCCGAGTGTGGTCGCACTCATTAAAGTAAAAAGAATGTCGCACTTTGCAGCTGTTTTTGGTCTCTTGTGAGAAGTCGTAGCAGGCGCGGCGGCTACGCGGCGGCTACGCGGCGGCCGTGGTTTGTCGTTTAGGATGATGTACTTAAAGATTTATTGAGAACGAGATATTGAGAGTGTATTTGGTTGCGGCAGTAAAGCGTACCGTTCCGCGTGGTGGTTAAATTGCCTGTACGAGATCGTGAGTGAGCGTTCTCGCGTTGAGTCACGACTATTTCCGCTGATTATTCAAATGTTCCATTAGCATCCAGACACAAATAAACGTGCTCCAGTAACCCGGCGATCCGTCCCGGCCACAAGAGGAATTTACATGAGGGGGGAAAAAAGGCCAACGTTTTGGCCTTTGCTGAGAGCCATTTTCACAACGACACGCGAGTCGTCGCTGGCGGTGGTGTTGGCGCAAGGTGGCAAGGTGGCAAAGGAGTCACCTTTGCGGCCGGCTAAGCTAACGACACGCTAATTAGCGCCACTGCCCTTAAGTCATATAAGTCATATTGGACACACCGCGTTAGCATCGAGGTGAGTGTGTGTGTGTGTGTGTGTGTGTCGGGGGGGGTTGAATGCAGGTGTGGGTCAGTGTGTGTGTGTACTGTGTGCGCGTTAGATGGCCTGGGCACGTTGTAAGTGTAGTTTTGCTGTGTAGCCATTCCTCAAGATAATTCCTTCCTGGCGAGTGTGTGTTTGTCACGGCAGGCTGGCGTTAATTCATCGGCGCGGTCCCTCCGGGCGGTCCGGCGTGTCGACCAAACTAGCGCAGCAGAATTAGACTCTTCACCGCGTTGTTAATACGGAGGCAATTAAATGAGTTTTTAACCTCACGACCTCGCCACGGTTATTGATGAAGAGCTAATTATGTGGGCTGTCGGAACCGGTCTGGAAATGAAAGCGTTAGCGACGTACCGTCGTTTTTTTTTTTGTTTTGTTTTTTTTTCAGCTTTTGTTTGCGCAGGCCAACCCGCAGGGGAGATGAGGTCCCTCTCATTTAATTACGTGATGTTGTAGCGGGAGACTTTTTAGCTTCACAATGAGCAGATGACGGCACAGCGACAACTGCCATTAGCATTTGCGCTAGCATTGTGAGTCTTAATCACCGCGGTGCAGCACTAGACTTGTAATTGAGGATGCGGCAGCTAGTGTAGTAGTTCACAGTGGTGCTGCGGTTGAGGATCAGGCAGGGATCAGCCAGGTGCAAGGTGGGATAAAGTCACCAAGGGAATTAAACATGTCAGCTTCAAAGTGCACACAAACAAACACACGCATTCACACACACATACACAATCATCCACGGACAGAGGAAGGTTGTCCAGCTGGTGTTTGGTGCTGGTACCAATCATCTGTCCACCGGACAACAACCCCCCCCCCCCCCCCCTTTAGTAGCAAACTATTCACGACTGCCTATCGATCAAGAAGAAAAATGTGCCGATAGCCGTAGAACAGGAAATGGAGCTCATCGCAACTCCACATGAAAAAAAATCTAAATGGATTGGCTGTTAGCTTTAGCATTAGCATTGGGGGCATAATCACTGTTCTGAGAAATAGGGAAGATAGAAAAATATAGTGCAGCCTTTCCTTAACTCATTCACTGCCATTAACGGCTATAGATATTTAAATCGTTTAAAAAAAAAAAAGGCAAAAAATAAAAGTCGGCTGATTTTTGCTGATTTTTCTCTGTTGTACAGTGAGACAAATACCAAAGAACATAATTCATATCTACTGTTGTAAGCGTTACGGGACCAAAAAACGAGTTATTTCACTCCTTATATTTTTTGAATTCATCATCTTATACTTTTGGAATTCATTCATTTGAATAAATCTGTTATCAAAATTTGATTCTGCCAAATATCGGAATTGGCGTGAAACAAAAAAAAAAAAAAAAAAATCCACGTGGGCCCTCAGTGGTGAGTGTCGATCGGATTTGTCGTATGAAGTCGACGGGAGGCGGTTGGCGGAGCATTTGCGCTAATAAGCGACGGCGCGCGCTAACGAGCCCCTTTGATCGCTCGCTGATGAAACTTTGATTGTTCTGCCTCTGTCTTTGATTGCCGGCGATGGTCTTTGATTGCCGGGCGATGGTCGGGCGCTCGTTTGCTCTCCTGCTCTGGGAGGAGTTTGACGTATCAAAGGCGCGCGGGCGCTTTATGAAAGTTTAATTGTGTTATTGATTTAGCGGAAGGTTTGACGCCCGCAGTGTCAGCTCCCCTGGCGGAGCTTAGCGCATTCAAATGCTCGTCAGCGCCTCGCCCTCCTCCTTTTCTCCTCCCTTCTTCCTTTCTTCCTTTCTTCCACGCAGAACAATCGCCACGGGCCAGCCTAGCGGGCGCGGTTTAATTGCCATTAATTAAAAGCATAAATCTTTTTTCTCTTCACTGACTGCTGCTCTTAAACACGCCTTTTGCGTCGCTCCGCTTGTCAGGATCCCTTCCGGCGAGGCAGGGTTCATCCCCCGTATTCCCTCTGCTCACCCCCCCCCCCCCCCCCCCACTCCCCCTACACACACACACCTCCTCTCTTACCGGCACACCAGACGGTTCCGGAATGGTCTTTTTAAGCACGTGACGCCATGTTTAGCAAAGAGCCTTCCCTTCTTTATCGAAGTCTAATGAGGTCAAGGGAATGGGCTTGTACGCTTTGCGACGGCGCGGAAAGAACAGCCGGCGCGGCGGACGCCGGCTCCCACAGTCGGGGCCCGGCCGCCTAATGAGTCGGCCATTAGCCTCCTCGCCGCTAGCGGCTAGCGCGCCGGACGGCATGGTGGAACGCGGACGCCCGGTCGGGGCTTTAATGGCACGTGACGGCTCCATTTAGCGGAAGGAGATGTGATTTTTGTGCGGGCCGATTTTCACACGAGTTCCGCTCCACTTGTGACGCGTTTGTGCAGTTAGCCGTCACGGCCCGCAGCGAAGCTGATGCAAACAATGTTAGCATGGGGGAGATGGTGCTTTGGTGATGGCTTTTTTTTTTTTCCCTGTATATTGATTTTGTAGTTATATTAATTTGTTTGCATTGTGTACATTTCTTTTCAATTGTTTGAATTACTTACTAAATGTTTTTTTTTACGTATTTCCATTTCTGTAATTGGTTTGGGTCACATTTTTACTTTTTTACAATTATTTTGGGGTAAAAGTATTTACATTTTATTAGGTAACATTTTTTTTTAAAAATACAATTGTATTAAGTAATTTAAGTAATTCTATTATTTTTTTAGAACACATTTAAATTTGGTGCATTTGTTTTTGATGTCATTTTTGTAAATATAAATTTCATTTTAGTTTGTAAATTCATTCAAAATGCTTTTTAATTTTGTCATTTTTTGAAATGTAAATTTATATTCAGTTTCTGAATTCGTTCTCACTGGTCGCCGACATTTTCAATTCATTTCATTAATTTAAATTAAAAATGTAATATCGCAAATTTGGTCATGTATGTATTTTTGATATTGCTGATTTGGTTTCAGTTTTTTAACTTGATAAAATTCTGTAAAGCCGTCTTCAGTTTCAGCATTTTCACATTTTGTAAATATGTTTGAAATTCTTGCAATTAAATTTGACTTCAAATATGTGCAACACATTTCTGTTCAGAACAATCATTTGTGTTTTCTTCTTTCATTTATCGAAAACTACCAAAAAACCGTTTGAAATTCTTGCAATTAAATTTGACTTCAAATATGTGCAACACATTTCTGTTCAGAACAATCATTTGTGTTTTCTTCTTTCATTTATCGAAAACTACCAAAAAACCGTCAATGTGTCTTCCGTTTGATAGTTTTCCGACTCTGTTTGACACGTCAGATTTCAGAAACATTTTGAATCATGAAAGTGTTCTTCCGTATAGTACATGATGTGGCAATTTGGTCGGAATAAATCAAAACTTTCAATTTGAAGGACTCCTGGCTTGTGCCAAAAGAAGTCTAAAATGCCAACAACCTCTGCCCGTTTGCTTCTTGTTTCTTTTCTCCAAACACCCCGCTCGCCTCACCATTCCTGCCAAGCCAACTCTCGCGCCCCCGTCGGCTGCCTAATGAGACGGCCATTAGCCTCTTTGCCGTTAGCGGCCTGGCGAACGCCAGACGGGATGGTGGAATGGACACGGATTCGGGGCTGTAATGGCACGTGACGGCTCCATTTAGCGGAAGAGGACGTGCTTTTTGTGTGAACGAGGCCGATTTTCACACGATTTCTGCCCCACGCGTGACGCATCCTCGGACCAGAGCTAACCTGATGTAAGCAATGTTAGCACGGCGGCAACTGGAAACTGCTTTTGATTTGCACAAAGCGAGTGTCAAAACAAGTTGACTGTCAAATAATAAAAACTCAAATGAAGGGGAAAAAAACCAACCTCTTTGATTAAATAGGAGGCTTGCTGATTCCACCTGACTTTGTGCATCATGTGAACATCTTCAATTTTGTACATTTATTCTAAATGTTGCAAATTTGTGTTCAGTTTTGTAAAGAAAAACACGTTAGTAAACACATTTATAAACATTTTAAGTGTTGTACATTTTACTTTCAATTTTGTAAACTTGCGTTTGTAAATTTGTTTAAAATTTTCAAATTTTGTTTGGAAATGCATCGAAGGTTAAATTTTGTAATTTTTCATTTTCTAAAGAGTTTGAGTTCAAGATGTGTTTACAATTTTGTAAATTAGTTTTCAATTTTGTAAATTACTGTCAGTGTTGCAGTGTAACTTCATTTGTAAATATTTTTTAAATTTGATAAATTTGGAATTTCATTTGCAAAATTATTTTGAATTTTGTTCATTACTTTTCAATTTTGTTTCAGATTTTGATTGTTTCTAAGGACTTTTTCTTTGCAAATGCACTTACCGTTTTGGAAATATTTTCAGATTGGCACATTTGTATTACAATTTTGTTTATGTGTTTTAAATTTTTTGTAAAAAAAAAAAAAAAAAAATCACATTTTGAAAACGTTTAAAATGATGAAAATTTCAGCCTCTCTCACGGGCGGCGGTCCGTCCTTATTAAATGCGGGGAACGCTGCATTCATGGTCACGGCATAAATAAAACGAAAGCCGTTCGCTTTAGTGCAGGTGATCGACGTCCTTCCCGACCGGCATCTTAAGCGGCAACACTTAATTGGGACATTTTCCACTCACGTTCCGATGTTGATGATGAAGTCCCGAGGAGGCCGAGCGGACTCGGTCGGGCGAGCTGTCAATTTGACCCGCCCCACAGCTCATTTCTAATCCGGCCCAGGAAGCAGGAAGTTCCAATTAAAATTAAAATAAGCCCTTTAACGGCCTCTTAAATTGACAAGCCCGCAATGATTTTGGAATCGGTGCCTGTCAAAGGTCTCGGAAAAACTCGGTCTGATAAGGCCCAACGCTTCCAATTAGAGGCCGGGTAGGGCCTGAGCCGCTAATGATTTCCGCGTCCCTAAAGATGTGGCGCCGACACTTATTGCAAATTACCGACAAAAGAGCCGCTTGTATTGATGAGCGGGCCGACAGCCCGCCGTTCTCCCGTCACGCCGCGAGGGTCCGGAGGCCGTCCGCCCGGCCCCCCACCCCCCCTGACGCAAATGCTAATGCTAACGCGAGGGAGGGGTCATCAATAACGTCTGGCCTCGTCTAATTATAGACGCCATCTCTTAGGGCGGCGGGAGGCCGCGGGCCAGCGGCGTAATTGAGCCGAGGAGAATCTCCTTGGCCGCCGTTGTTGTTTACAGTCCTTGAAAGGGATGGAGAGGAACGCTTCCCAGACGGGCTCCCCGGGCGGGCGGGCGGGAGGGCGGCCGTGTTTGCTATGCGGGAAGCGGGGATATCGGCGGATGATGATGCGCTCCCGGTCGGGCGGGGATTTCCAGTCGAAGGCCGAAGCTGTTTGCCGGCTCGTTTATTCGCCGCAAAAAACAAAAAGGATGGTGTTTAGCGGCGGAGAAACGGTCGACGACATCAACGGTTTTGTTAAGGTGCCCCTGTCACTTTAAGAGCAGATGGGAAATGGTTGGCCGGCGTTTGTCTCCAAGTGTGGTGGGGGACATTCAGATTGTTCTATGAGGGACAAATTCGGTTGCAACCAGACAAAATCTCTCAAAGGACTCTTGGAAATGGCTAAAATGGTCACTTCAAACCAAAACAGCAGACCTCCTAACTCTTTCCTCACATGGCTTCTTGAGATTTTTTGTGGGTCTACTCATCATGGATGCACCTACTAATTTTCATGCTGCTAAGTAAAACGACTTTCAAGGGGCTGAATTTTGGAAAGCTTCATGAGTTGCCACTCGTGTCATCAAACTTTACCTCGCCCCCATGAAACAACTTTAACCGTCTTCTCAAATTTAGCACCGTCCACGCGTTGATGGTTTTCCCGACAAAATCTCTTTTGAAGGACCCTGGGCATGGCCAAAATTAGCCTAACGTGACCTTTGAACCCAAATGGTAGACTTCCAGTGTCTTTACGGGCTCTTTTTCTTCAGACGTTTTTGTTGGGTCTACTCGTGACTGACATGCCTACCAAACTTCTTGTTGCTGACTGTGTTCAAGGGGGGGCATTTCCCCCAACACACATATTCCTAAGTACTGTAAATGGTTTAAAGATGTATCTGGGTATGGGTTTAGGCACATGGCGCGGTGATGCGACAAGAGACGAGAGCAGTCACGAAGCGTTAGCGGCGTTCCGCGCTGACGAGGGCAGCCGAGACCCCCGC
Organism: Filicampus tigris; assembly: GCF_054856515.1. NCBI lineage: Eukaryota > Metazoa > Chordata > Actinopteri > Syngnathiformes > Syngnathidae > Filicampus > Filicampus tigris. Next base: position 21,366,171 of record NC_141228.1, read on the forward strand.
CGGTGCCAAAACTACTCGGCCGGGAGAGCTTTTTGCCCTTTTGGAAAACAGAACCTGAGAGCGGGGGGGAGGGGGGGCGGGGTTTTAGGCCGGCGGACACGAGACGGCGAGAAAGGAGCGTAGGGGCGGGGCTAGCACCTCCGGCGTGGAAAGACACTGAAAGGATTGAGAAGATGGAGGAAAGTGAGAACAAAAACGTGATGTTTGCGATCTTCTCTGCATTAAAACCGGCCAGCGGTAGTCCGGTTTGTCTTACTTTGACTCGCCGACAGCTGATCCTCTTGAGTTCGGGTTTGATTGAAATCCCAGAACGCGGAACTTTGACCAACTAATGAGCCCCAGTCATAATCGGGTATCTTGGACGAGGGGTTATCAACTGTTTTAGGGTCCAGCTAAAAACGCAAAATGACTACACTGCAGAGGGGGGCCCAAATGAGTGACTATTTGCTGACACTGGGGTGCAAGGACCCCTTAAGTGGGGAGAGATTTTTCCACGGATGCCCTCGTAATCCGGAAGCCAGTGAACTCCGTTTCCGTTCATCAACTGGAATGCAACCGTTTACTACCATCAACGTGTATATTCGTCAAGTACGTTTTTCAACGCGTAGGCTTGGAAAGGGGTCTTGCCTTAGCCTGTAAGAATTCAGGATTGTAACCACTGTAATGACTACCAGATCCTTGGCTTTGAGATCAGCACACCTTAGAGGGTGAATTGTTATAACGTATGCGTAACGCATGCGTAACGTATGCGTGTGCCTATGTGTCACAGTAGCTATTGGAAAGCGTGTGTTTGCGATTTTGACAAAAGACGACGCGGTTGCAAGGAGGGATTTTTCTCCCTGATACTCCAGAGCTATGAATAACAATGACATTGTTTTGCGCAACCTTTTACTTCGAAACAACAACAAAAAGAGGAAAAAAAACACATTTCGGGACACATAAAGCCGTCTCTGATTAAAATGCACTGTTGACCAGTGTTATCATTATTGTCAAATCAGTACGACCTAAACGGTTGGAGCAAACTGCTAAATTGGTGTTTTTAATAATCCAACAGCAGCTTTAGTAGCATTTTTGGGTAACCGCACACAGAACACACATGACAATGCATTATTATTATTATTTTTTTTTTTTTTTTTTGGCACACGTTTGTTGTGCGTTTGCTAAGTGGTTACAAGATCTTCCATCTGGCCAATTTCTCCCCTACAGCATACACGACTCAACACCCCCCCCCACCCCACCTCCCTCCTGCTCCGCCCCCTCCCTCCCCCTTTGCATCATTTGAACATGCAGATAATAGGCTTTGACTTGTGGCTGCACGTTTATGGCTCTTTTCATGTGGTGGTGCGCGGTGACAGGCCAGCCAGTCAGCAGCCAGCCAGCCTGTCAGCCTCTCTAATGATTCACCCCCCCCACCCACCCACCCCACCCCCACGCCCGCACCACTCCAGCACGCACCCCGCCTTTTACTCTCTTTTCTGTCTCATTGGCCGTTTCCTTCAAAAACAAAATCGCTCATTTAAATTCTCCCGCCCGGGGGCGTTTTTGGGGGTCTTCAAATATTGTTGGAAAGTGAGCGGATTAGGCAAAATATGCTTTTTTAAAATGTTAATATATTTTCTGGTTCACTCTGGGCTCCTCCGAGGCCAATTAGGCGCTCTCTGCCGGCTGCATTAATGTCAAGCTGACATGGCGGCTGTAATTACTCGCGCGCTTGAAACACCCCAACTTTTTTCTTCCCCCCCCCTTCTTCTTCTCTCCTCACCCACTCGTGGCAAAGACGAGCGCCTGGCGGTGACACGCCGGCCGTTTGATCATTTAATCATCGCTCGCTTCTTCGCGAGCGCGGGAGTTCACCTTGCGTTGTGCATCGGCTTGCAAAAAAAAAAAAAAGGCGCCGTTGCCTGGCTTGTCGACGGGGGTCATTAACGGCGGAGGTAGAGGGGCGCAATGTGGACCAAAGTCTTGCTACGCCAAACCTCTTATCTGACTATTTCGAGTGTGCTCCCTCTTGACCCGGGGGCAGTGCAATACAGGCATAAAGATAGGCCATACATGAAGACAGTCACAGCTCCTCGGTAAGCAATATTAGTCGTTCTTGGCAGAGGAAAAAGAATATATGCCACCATGTTTATCTGTTTTTTATTTTATAAATTGGCGAAATTAACCCTTTCATGCATAGTGGTCACTACAGTGGACAGCTATTTAAAAGTTGCTTTCGCCTATATTAATTGATCGAAATTTTTAAAAATAATTTGAACCCTGTTAATTAATTATTAATTATGATTTAATGTGATCATTTAAAATATAAATATATTTTTTAGATGAATTAATATCGGCGAAAGCAAACTTTTCAATAGCTGTCCACTGTAGTGACCACTTTGCATGAAAGGGTTAAAAAAAAAAAAAACTTTTTACATGGTGGCATTAATGGTGTCATAATTTTTCAGGAAAATAAATATTTTGTTTGCTGCAACATGGCAAAATGCGGACGATTTAAGCGTTCCCGTATTTACATGTTTTTATCTTACTTTAAAAAACTGGTGGTTATGCGCCAAATTAAAAAAAAAAACATCTTGTATTTTGGAATTATGCCAGCAAATTTTTCTCATTAGTAAGCGTCGGGGACGGTAAACTGCAAAAAAAAAAAAAAAAAAAGTAATAAGTTGAGTGAACTCATAATCTCATGGCAACAAACTTCTGTAAAATTTGATTGGGCAACAATTGGTCAATTCAACCAAATATTTTAAGTTTTGCTGTTGTGAAACTTGGCTTTCCCGCATTTCGCAACAAAGAAATATGAGTTGACACAACTAATTGTGCCTTTGCATTGTCCACCAACTTAAAGATAGAAGTAAAAACAACTCAGCAAATTGTTTTGGAGCCAACAACTTGCTGCTTGCTTTGTTGTGCTGACAACTGACAATGTTGCCACAAACGTCAATAATTTACACTTGAAAGTTGTTCCCACTTCAATGACTGTTTTTGCCCAAAGAAATACAAGTTGTGTTTTTTACAATGCTGTATGACGGGAATTGACGCATCGCCCCATGGTCGGACCTTTCCGGGTAATCCGAAATGGCACCCTCCCCACTCCTTCGACCCCCCAGCCCCCTTCTTGTCCCCCCTTTTCCGATTACCTTGGCGAAGCGTGAACGCGCACGTCAGGAGCGTGGCGGTAATTATTTGTGCACTGCCATCAGCATGGATCAATCAGTCGGGAAGGCTGCTGGCGGAAGGCGGCCAGCCACGCTTGATTGACAGCTTTGGTAATGATGGGATCGTACCCCGATCGCCCCGCCGCCCTGCCCCCTCCCCCCTTAGACACACTAGCTTGTCAGGACCGCATCGGGAACGAGCGCCGATCAATGCGCTCGTCGTGTCGGAATTATTTGCCGCGTCGGGAACGTCCCTTCCGCCTTCATCATGTTGGAAAATCAACTCACCTGCGCTTCACATCACTCACGAATGTCACACACAAGTGAGTGACATTATTCATTACAGGTTGGGAAAAATATATATGTACGTACTACTGCAAAACAAACACTCTTCGGACATGTCATTGAGTAGACCATCGATAGCAACTCTCAAGTCGACTTTATTTATAGAGCACTTTAAATGCAACCACAGCTGTATGCCAAGTGCTGTACACACCAAGTAAAAATCAGACGTATAAAAACAAAGATAGGCAAATTAATAACAAAATTAGTAAACAATGAAACACTAAAACAATTGGATTATATGCTCCCTCCTACGAGCTCCAGTTAAGAGGCGAGCAGCAGCATTTTGGACCAACTGGAGACGCTTGAGGGTTTACTGGCTGACTCCAAAATCAAGTGCATTACAGTAATCCAGCCAACATATAACAAAGGTATGGATTACTTTTTCTGTGCCGTTGTGAAACTTGAGGCGTTATATTATCCCGTTGCCTAAAAGGAAAGAAGCTGTATTTAACAACTGCATTGATTTCCGGCCCATTTTAAAATCACTGTCCAATTTAAAGCCCAAGTTCAAGACTATTGGCTTTAGATAAGGCGCTTGGGGAGATTTATTGGGACGCTGGGACCAAACATCAGAACTTCTATTTTCTTTTCATTGAAGTTCAAGAAGTTAAGTGCCATCCAGCCTTTGATTTCTTCAACAGGACAAAAGTGACCATAAGGAGAAAGCATGCTTTTTGCTCAGTGGGACTTAAATCTGACTGCCATCGGCATAGCACTGGAAGGAAATAACATGTTTTCTTAAGATGGAACCCAGGGGCGGCAAATACAATGAAAACAACAGGGGCCCCAAAATTGAACCCTGTGGAACGCCAAATGAGTGGGCAACAAAGGCTTACACAAAGGCTTACACAAATGGTCCTGCCTTCCTAATATGATCTAACCCACTCTAGAGAGCTACCACTAATGCCCACCTGGTGCTGCAAACGAGCCAACGGAATACTGTGCTCCACCGTATCGAACGCTGCAGTCAGGTCCAACAGAACAGGACACGACACTCTTTGGCCATTCCATTAGAAGCCGTGTTGTTAAAGTTAGAAATATGACACGTTATGGACGCTACGATAAGAAAAACTAGATAAAGGCCGGTGTGGCTTTGACGATTAACTGCAAAACATCCACTTCTTTAGACACTTCATTGCTGGGAAAAACACCCTTAACCCTTAAAATGTCACAATCCGGAAGATGGTGAACTGAGTTGGGAATAAGGGAATAGGGAATAATATACTGCAGATTTGTGCGCGCATGAATGCGTGTGCATGTGTGTAACACCCTCAAAATGTCACATGGCTCTTGTGGCACAACCTTTCATTCCGGAAATGTGATTCCTGACAATGGAGCGTCTTTTGGTGGCTGTAATCGGATCCTTTGATTGAACGGCCGACACGGGTCGGAGGTCATTAGAGGTGGGGTACACTCTGGACCGGTTGACAATTTTTGATTGTTCTTTTAGAATGTTTTCATCAGTGTGAATAAAATGCAATCATTGAATCGAATGTGATTTTTTTCAAACAAAAATCCCAAATAGCTTCATCTTGGCCGTACTTCTCCATCTGTCATCAATTAGAAAATATGATCCCACGCTTTCATAATATTTTATTTGATTCTTTATTGAAGAGTTTCCACGGAACCTCAAAGCCAAGAAAAGAAAAGAAACAATATCATGGTTAAATATGAACATTGGAGATTTGCCGGTCGCTTTTTTGTAAATGTTAGTGTAAAAAAAAAACAAAAAAAAAAAAAAAACCTCGGGACAGTCGCTATAAATGGTGTCATCTCAATTCAATTTCTCTGAAATAATTGCGAGTTCTTTGCCGTTTTTAAAGCTTTTATTAATCACTGTGACCCACTTTGCCATCAGTGGGCGTGATCACGTGTTTCGAGTAAGCAAAATAAATCAACACAAATTGTTTGTATGCGTACATTTTTGAAATTATTTAAATAAATAGAACCATGAATAACTTGAGTCTTGTTTATTGCTGCTGTAAGCGACCTTTTGATGCCTCGTTTGGATCATGTTGCAATAATTAGCAGTTTGTTTTTTCCTAAAAAGTCATTTAGCAAACTGGAGCCTCCTCCTCCCTCGACCCACCGCCCCCCCCCCGTTCTGGGTCTTGATTGACAGGCTAAATGACGCAGATGCTGCTGCACTCTGAAGGTCGCCAACGGTGTGAGGTGACAGTTTACACGCCTTTCCCGCCGCAGCAGCCACGTGCTGCCGCTGGGCCACAACATGCACCCAAAAAAAAAAAAAAAAAAAAAAATTTCATCATCAACACAATTATCATCAAAATAAATAGTCTGATGATCCCAAAATAAGTTTCCAGATTTCTAGACTTCTTTTCGCTATTTACTTTCTAGTAATGGTATCATGTTTTTGCTTTTTTGTTTTTTTCATATTTCAATTTCATATTTTAACTCAAGATGTTTCTTGCAATTAAACACGCTTTTTTGCTTTGCTTTGTCGCCCCCGTGTGGCCAAAAGCATCAAAGCACCTTGGGTTGATTCTAGTCATAATTGCCTCCGTTGTTGTTGTAATGTTTCCAACAGCTGAATAATACAACATAACACCTCTTAATTCGTTAAGTGGGGATTTTTTTTAATTCATTATTTTTAATCGCATTTGGTGTTTTTTTGAAATCATCGTTGATTTTTTTTTTTACCGACAAATTGTCCGATGAGATGCTGCCATTTGAATAAATACAACGCATCCTTCCTACATAGGAAATGTTAATTTTTACAGATTACTCCGCAGGAGTGACAGAATTTTAACGGTGATAAATGTTAATAGATGAAATATTTGCTAGACAGGAATAACTTGGAAAATGTCATTCCGGATATGAAGGCGAAGCAAATTTAAATGTTTATATTTGTTTTAACGAATTCCAGTGCAGCGTTGAAATTGATGCCTGAAATAAACAAGATGTTCATTTATAATAAGCCGCATCTGACGTAACGTCTGAACCTGAAGGAAAATAAGTCATTCAAAACGAATACACGCTGCAGGATAAAAATGAATACTTGAAAAACCTTTCATGCTTAAATAAATGACGCAAAAGTGCTTGTCAGCTGATCTCGCGCGTTCATTAGCGGCACATAATGATTCGCCTAATTATCAAATGACAACCTTCATTAACGCCGTCACTCCTCCGCACAAGCCTGCAACACACACACACACACACACACACATTCAAGATTATATTCTTCAAAGGAAAAAGTGGAATGGGGAGCGCGAGGGGGTTCCTACCATGACGCCGGAATTAAATCTCCCTTTTAAAAAAAAAAAAAGAAAAAGAAAAAAAAAACTCCTGTTGTCTTTGGGTGTTTAGGAAATAAAAGATCGTCGCTGAGGCCTGCAGAGAGAGAGAGAGAGAGAGAGAGAGAGAGAGAGAGAGAGAGAGAGAGAGAGAGAAAGAGCTTCATTTCTCAACCTCGGCATTGAGAACCGGCTTCAAGAAGCTACGCGCTGATTGGCCGGCAGGGCCTGGGCGTCAGCCAATGGGGAGGGAGGAACAGGTGGATGAAAAGAAGAAGCAGAAGCAGAAAGAGGAGGAGGAGGGTTTTTCTTTCTTTTTTTGGAGTGCTACGAAGAGACAAGCAGCGGTGCCGTGTTTATTAGAAAGGAGAAAATATTAATCGCCCCCACACCCCCGCGGGCCGTGACGTCAGCCGAGGAAGTCATTGTAGCGCGCGAGTGCGGCGATTAGCGGCAAAAGGTTCGAGCGAGTGCGGAGTGTGATGCGGCAGCCGGACGGACGGAGCACGCCAGCGCGTTGACGCGCAACTTTCACGCAACTTCCCCCCAAAAAAAGAAAGAAAAAAAAAAAAGCCAAAGAAGACTAACAACTGGGTGTGGGGTGGGGGGGGCCGACCTGCGCGCGGATGCTGTGGAAGTTCACCTGCTGGATTGTGGACTTATTTTTTTTCCTTTTTTGTTTTGTTTTTTTTTCTCCCCCTCCTGTGGGTCAACTTTTTTGGGGTGGTGTGAGGAGAGGCGCGCCCGGGCTGTAATGACGACCCGCTCCCGCTAAGATGGAGGCATCGAGCGGCTCCAGCTTCGGCATCGACACCATCCTGGCGGGCGGCCGGGCCACGCCGTCGCCGTCCTGCTCGGACGCCGACACGGTGGCGGGCACGGCGCCCTCGTCGCCGCTCTCCGTCACCGCGGAGCACCCGTCGGACCCCGAAGCCAACCTCCTCCTCCACCACCATCACCACCACCACCATCACCATCTCAACCAGCACCAGCACCGCGGGCCGCCGCCGCCGTCGTCGTCGCAGCCTCCGCTTCCTCCCCCCCCACCGCCGCCGCCGCCGCCGCCGCCGCCGCCGCACCACCACCTGCTCCTCCCCGCGGCCGGCGCGGGCTGCAGCGGCCCGCGGAGCGCCACCTCGTCGTTCCTCATCAAGGACATTCTGGGCGACGGCAAGCCGCTGGCCGCCTGCGCGCCCTACAGCACCAGCGTGTCCATGTCGCCCAGCAAGGCCGCCGAGAGCGCCTCGGCCGCGGACGGCTTCCGGCCCAAGCTGGAGCTCCAGGACGAGGGGCGGGGAGGCAAAATGGAGCGCCGGGACGAGATGCTGCTGCACGGCGACGTCAAGTGCAACGGTACGGAGGCTCGCGGCGTGGATTGTGGATGCGGGGAGGAGGAAGGGTGGGGGTAAGGGGGTGGGGGGGGGGGCGTGGGGGTGCTTTGCTGGTTCATGCATGGGAGAAGGAAGAAGCTGTGCGCGGAGCCTCCCTGGTGGCTCAATTAGAGAGATGATTGTTACTCCTGGAGGCAGGAGGAGAAAAAAAAGTGTGTGTGTTTGTGGGGGGGGGGGGATAACGCGGGGGGGCTACAAATAGATTGACATATTGATTTTTACAACAACACGTGCCTCAGCTCAAGTTCATTTAAAAGTTGACGCAGGTGATTTGATTTGTGCATCGCGGGGAAGGTGGCAATGCAAGCAACTGGACTTTTCCTTTCAAATCGAATCCAAAAAAGGATTTAAACGCAAGCGCGTAATAGTGGGAATATTTTAGGGTAACCCGAACGTGAAAAAACGCTGATAAAAATGGTAACGATGATGTTTATGATCACATCAATTAATTGTCAAGACAGAGAAAAAGACATGCAAGAACCTCAAATTGGAGTTTAGAAGACGTTTGAGCGCGAATTCAAAAAAGGGCTTCTTCGGGTCTGGCGTGTTTTGCGACCGCCCCACAAAAAGAAGAAAAACGTATATTTTCAACATAGAAATGCATGTGTTGTTTAAAGTAAAAAAATATGTAACTTTCAAGGAAAAGGAATGTTTGTAGAGAAAATGTGTGCATATTCAAGAAAGGATGTCGCCTTTGGTTTCATAAACAAAATGCGTATTCTCAAGGAAAATAATGACCATTTAATTGTTTGAAAAAAGTTATTATGAGGAAAAAGTATATTTTCAACAACAACGTGCATATCCAACACAACAATAATCACTTGAAAAAGAAATGTATACCTAATAAAAACGGTATTCAACTAAAATATCTTTTAATGAAAATATTCTAAGAAGAAAAACGCACATTCCAAGAAAAAAAGAAAATGGAATATTTTCAAGTACAAAACATTTTCAAGCCACGCGCTCGTACATTTAAAAAAAAAACGATTTTCTCGAAAACATGACTTGGTGAAATCTGTTTAAAATAACGGGGAATATTTTCAATAACACAAGTCGTATACAACAAACATTTTCAACAAAAAAGGTTGTGCCTTTTTGGAGATACAAAAATCCCGACTTCCCCTCTACTGAAACGCTTTCCGAACCGCGTCGAACCCTCCCCGGAAGTTCCCCTTGGGTCGCGAATGTCGTCTTTGATGGTATTGATTTATTCCTTTATTTTTGTGTGGTGACGGCTCGGTGGTACATGCAGGCAGCAAGGAGGAGGGCGAGCGCGAGATCTCGAGCAGCCGCGACAGCCCGCCGGCGCGCACCAAGAAGCCCCGCAAGGCGCGCACGGCCTTCACCGACCACCAACTCAACCAGCTGGAGCGCAGCTTCGAGCGCCAAAAGTACCTGAGCGTGCAGGACCGCATGGACCTGGCCGCCGCCCTCAACCTCACCGACACGCAGGTCAAGACCTGGTACCAGAACAGACGGTACGCCGACGAGCACGCGGAACATTTGGCGCACTGTCGGTGTGCGTGCGCGCGCGCGCGCGCTTGAATATCACAACGTGTATTTAAGTGACATCGTTAAGGCCTGGCGAAAGCTTGCAATAAAAGTGGCGACTTCAAAAAGGGCAAGTCGTATCAAAAGTAACATTTTTTTTTTTTTTTTTTTTTTTTTTTTTTGGGGCATGAAACTTTTATACCGGTTGTTTTGGCGAAAAGACGTGAAAGTGTAGGGACGATTGATGATGATTTATTATTAAAAAGTAAGAAGGTGGATTGAGTCTGTTGCTGGTGGATTTTTTTTTTTTTGGCGCGCCGTTGCAAAGACGAGAGGATTCATTGAAATGTCAGTTATTATTAGTGTCATAATGCAGTGGAATATATTCCATGGTTATTTTTTTTTCCCCGCCCAATTCTAAATCGTTCTGCCAACTTTAACAGAAAAGAAGACTCTCAACTCTCAAGACTACCAAACTGCGGTGATTAATGGTTAAGTTACCGGTGAAAAGGTGGTTTTGTCGTTTTTATCGGACAATTCGAGATTACAAAAATAACTGAAATGCCAGCTGTTATTATTAGGAGTGATTATTTTCATAAATGGCCGCTAAAGTATCAACGTTTCTTGGAGAATGAGTTGCTTATTTTCATGATTAAATAAATGAGGCAGTGCTACTCTTGAAAGAATGTTATTCAATTGGAATGCCAATTATGCCGATTTTGTATTTCATCTGCGCTCACTGGATGAATCGTATGTTGTGCTTGATATCATCATTATGCAGGTGTGCAGGTGCAGCTCCGTTCAAAGGGTTCTTTTGAGGCCCGTGCGCAATTTTACTACGTCAATAACTAAAATCAACATGCAGATTGTATGACTTTTTCAAGTAAGCTAACTGTTGGTTTTCTCATTAGCAACCGGAAGTTGGCCACACCTAATTTACAAGCTTTTTTTTCATGACAATTTGCTGTTTTTTGTTGTTGTTTTTTTTTTCCAGCTCAGTCATCATGTACATGATTATAACAAAAAGGATCAATAATTATTAACATGACACATTTTCAAGTCTTTTGGGAAATGGCATGTTGGACTGGACACATGCCCATATATGGCCTACATCCACCCCTGATCGACACTTTTTTTTTTGGGAACATGACAATCCAAGCTTTTTTTTTTTTTTTTTAATTCATTGCACATATGAAAAATGTTTTTTGGTTTGGTTTGGTTTTGAACAGAAAATGACAATGAAAGCACCATGCAGAATAAAAATACGAACAAACCGGATACATACCCATATATGGGCCACATTCCAGATGTTGAGCTTCACTGATTTTGAAGCATTTTTTAAAATTGAAAATGACATCAGCTTTTTTCCCCTCATTCATCATGCAAATTGAAAAACAAACAGTTGTATTTGCCACCAAATTCTCAACCCCCATGTGGACCATGTATATGCCCTTATATGGGCACACCTGATTTTGAAGCTTTTTTCCACAATGTGAAATGAAATTAACATTTCTTTCCACAATTCCTCTTACATTTTTCTATGGAAGAAACAAAAAGATGTTTTTATCCATAAGTTATCAAATTTCACAGTAGACCGTTTACATGCCCATATATGGCCCGCACACTGAAAGTTGGCCACCATTGATTTAGGAACGATTGATTTTTGCACAAGAAAATGACAATAAATTAAAAAGAATTCTGTTTAGCATCGACAATTCATCAAGAATATTAAAAAAAACTAATGATTTATCAAAATCATTGAATTGGACAGTGGATTGGATTCATGCCCATATAAGGCCCGCATGCCGAAAGTTGGCTACACTTGATTTTGAAGATTTTTTTTAACGTAAAATAAAATCAACATTTTTTTCCACAATTCATCTTACTAAAAATACAAATGTTTTTCATCCATAAATGATCCAATTTCATACCCATATATGGGCCGTACACAGGAAGTATTTAGGAACTTTTTATTTTTGCAGGTGAAAACGCCATTTTTTCCTTATTGGCAATTCATCATGAATATTTATTTTTTTCTCAAATTGAAATCAAAATTACTGAATTACACGGTGGAGTGAATTTATGATCATATATGGCCAGCATGCCGGTTGGCTACAGCTGATGTTGACGCATTTTTCAAATCAAAATGACAAAGCATTTTCCCTCGATTCATCATGCAGACTACATAAATATTTGTCCCAAACTTTCACATCAATATATGCCCATATTGGGCTCGCATTTCGAAGGTTGGCCGCACCTAATGTCGAAACGTCTGTGCGCGATTTATTTATTTATTTTTTTAATGAAAGTCATTTGACTACTACCATTGTATTTGTTTATTTTTGCAGCGACTAACGTTGTCGTTGGGCCCACAGGACCAAGTGGAAGCGTCAGACGGCGGTGGGCTTGGAGCTGCTGGCCGAGGCCGGCAACTACTCGGCCCTGCAGCGGATGTTCCCGTCGCCCTACTTCTACCACCCGAGCCTGCTGGGCTCGGTGGACGGCAGCACGGCGGCGGCGGCGGCCGCGGCCGCCATGTACAGCAGCATGTACCGGACTCCCTCGGCGCCGCACCCGCCGCACTCGCACCCGGCGGCCGCGGCGGCGGCGGCGGCGGCGGCCGCGGGCATCCAGAGGCCGCTGGTGCCCCGCGTGCTCATCCACGGCCTCGGACCCGGGGGCCAGCCGGCACTGAACCCCCTTTCGAGCCCGCCGCACGCGCGGTAGGGACGCGGGCAAACTAACAAAAACAACACTAAAGACATTTAAGACCACGTGGGGGGAAAAGGGAGATATATGACTCTGGAACACGTGGACTGCTCGCGTCTGATTGTCCGTTTTTTTCTTTGTCTTTTTGTACAAAAAAAAAAACACTTAACATTAGCAAATAAACAGCTAAAGATTATTATTAGATGGAGACGAACGGAATGAATAAAGACGTCATGCAAACGTACAACGTCCCCCCTTTTATTTGTTTACTCCCCGAGACTAAAAACAAACATTTTGTATTTGAAAAAAAAAAAAAAAAAAGTGGAAAATTCTCTCGTTCAAAAGTTGCAGCTTCGGCGTGGCAGGGAATGCGCGTGCACGCGCTTGGGAAGGGAACGGGGCGCGCCGGGATTGGGAATGTGGCCCGGCAGCTGCTCACACAACAAGAGCGCATTTCTCCACCTCTCAGCGGGACACGCCACAAAGGGGGATAAAAAAAAAAAATCGACAAATTCTCCAAAAGCCAGCAGGGCTGCACGGGGAGCTCTTTTCCCCCATCAGGGGCCATTTTGAAGGCCGCGCTAAACTACATTCAATGTTAACTGCTATCATTATTATTACATGATGATAAGTATTTGCAAATAACAATACTTTGAAGTTTCATCAGGGTTTTCGAATGGTAGTGGTCCCACATGATTTTATTTGTGCACAGTTGCAATGACGTACAGCCATTTGCATTTCGACCTCATTAAAATATGTATTTTTCCATTTTTAGAGCATACACTTTCAATTTGATTGGATCGTTTTAGTTGGTTTTTGAACTCTGATATATGACCCCACAGGATGATACAACCCCCCCCCACACACACACATAATGACGTGATTTGCATGTTGCCATTCATCAACCTCATAAAAAAAATCAAAACATTTCAATTTTAGTGCACAAATAATCAGCTTCATCATTTTAGCACGTCAGATCTTTTGAAATTTTTGATGGCCCGGATATATGACCGTATAGATGCCCACTTGCTGCCCATTTTTTTTTTCCACAATTACATTATTCGCAAATTAAGAAAAACAAGGGCACATAAATGAGCAGCTACCATTTTACTACTTTGATGTTTTTGTTTTAAGAACTGACAGATTTATGACCATATATGGCCCCCACACCGGATGTTGGCCATCGCTAACTTAAAAGATTAAAAAATATATATTTACATTTACAACCTCTTAATTTATCATTTGAGTGCACAAATGATTAAATTAATCATTTTGGCATTCCTTTTATTGCTTTGGCAGTTTTTACAACTGTACAATGGAACTGATTTATGACCGCATGGCTCGCGCACCACGGTTTTAAATCAGCTTTCTGAAAGTAAAAATGAATTATTTTGAATTTCCAACGTCACTGAATATACATAATTATATTCTAGTTGAATTTGTTGATCAGATATTTGACCATATGCCGAGCATCAATGCAGGTTTGTCCCTATGACGTTATTTGCATTTTTCTACGTCATACTTTAAAAAAATGGTCAGAGCACAATCTTTTTAAGAAATAACATTTTATCACGGTTGCTTTAAAAAAATGACCCGTAGACTGGAATTATGATCATATATGGCGGAGGTTCTAAACCCCTTGGTGCCGTACTTGGCATGTCGTTTTGGACAGTGCACAAAAAATGAATTCAAACATTACAGGCAATTGACTATTTTAGGTTCTTTAAAACCATGACAAAAACAACATGTAGCTGACATGCGACGCTTTCGCATCGAGAGACAATCCTCCCAGGTTAAGACGTGCGAATTTTGCCATTTAGCGCTGCGCGGAACGTGCAGCAGCAGCGCGTTTTTGCGCATGTTGCTCATATGCATGACGTCTGCGCCATTATGATTTATTTATTGCACTCCGCGGGTGGATGCGGAGGGGGCGCCCGGGTTTGGTGTGCGTGTGCGCGCGCGCTTCATTAACAGCCTGCGAGCCAAACAGAATTAATGCGGCGGCATAGATACCTGCTCATCCATTATACGTAGACGCCTTCAAAAAAAAAAAAAATGAAATATTAGATGTGAATTATTTTTATGAGGAGTTAGTTATGGCGTGTGTGCGTATGTTTTTTTTTATTTTTTAGCGGTGATATGGTGGCGCAAACAAAGCGGCAAATAAAAAAAAAAAAAGTGGCAGTGACTTGTTTAAAGTGGGTCACACTTGAGTGAGAGTTAAAGTGACAGCGTGAAGCTGACTGGCAGGTTGAGCTTTTCACACGGGAAACACTCGGTGCTGTCCATATTTTCAACATAGTTCACATTAGCGTTCACATTTTGACACATTTGGGAAATTTGATTTGGATTTTTTTGTTTTGCTTACTCATTAGGAGTTGATGGTTAATCAACTGAAGCGTCAAAATTAGCTGCGAAAAAAAAGGTCAAATATGAACGAAACTACGAGACTACTACAAATGGGAAAAAAAAATGTCCGAGGTAATTGTTTCCCCAAATAAAGTAGATGAAAACATCAGATGAAATATCAACTGTAAAACAAAGGTGATCTTAAATATCACCTCTGACGTCATTAACTCGCTGAAAGCTTCAAAATGAACCGAAAAGAAAATTTCCAAAAATCTTAAAGAATGAGAAAAATAAGACATCATTGCACTAAATACAAATGGGCGAAGTAGACAAGAAATCTGCGATGTGACGTCACCATCTCGCTACCTCGTGGCTCGTGTGGTCTACTCAGTCGAAAGCTGACAAGACGAGTCGAAATAAATACAAAACCTATTATGTTGAAAATATAAAATAAAACTTGTTAACTATTAAGTACAGATGTGAAATGAATCACGAGAGGTATATTTGAAAAAAAAAAAAAAAAGATAAAGATAAACATGATATAAAATGACCAAGTACATTTAAACAAAATACTGGTTAGCGCAGCTGCCTCACAGTGCAGCGGTCGTAGGTTCGAAATGCTGTGTTGAGTTTGCATGTTCTCCCATGCCGGTCTGGCTTTTCTACGTCTACACGGCCCTGTTCAAATGTCAGATTGTGTTCAAATTAAAAAAAAAAAAAAAAAAAAAAAAAGAAAAGATTGAGACGTATCATTCCACAACTTTTCCCACCATGAACGTCACGTAATCTATAACAAGTAGAATTCGAGACCGACGAGAACAGCTGAAGTTTATTTTGAGTTGGTCAGACGAACATGAAATGGTGGCAGGTGTGTATGCTGACGCCCATTTAACAGGAGCTGGAATGCGATTGGTTCATTTGGAACTTGCCACTTCTGAGAGGGTGTGTACACTTGTGCAACCACACGAATCGCAGTTTATTTTAGGTTCTCCTCTTGGAGGGATCTTTTCAGATTCTGGGTAGGCTATAGGTCACATCAATGGTGGAAAATGTTTTGGAAAGATTTTTTTTCTTTTTCATTTTATGGTACAAAGACCTGACTATTGAACAGAGAGGTGCAGACTTTATGTCCGCCGTATTTTGATTTCAGTTTCTGCCAAAACCGCAATACATATATATTTTTTTTCTACAAATGATGTTGTAGTTTTTCCCCCCCTCAAAAACAAAATTCTTTTGCCGTGGACAAAATGCCATTTGTCGACATTTTTAAAGTTTTATGACCCCTGAGGGGAAAAGCCGAAAGGACAACAACATTTTTGTTAGAAATCATGGATTTTTTTGGGGGGCGGGTTTCGAGAAAAATGTGCCTTTTCAAAGGAAGAAATGCCATTTTGACATTTTGAAGTCATTATTCTCTAGAATTTATGCTGCTTTTTTTCTCCCTAAAAACTAAACTCATCTTTTCCAGAAATTAACTTTATTTTCTATAAATGAAGTTTTCCAATGTTTTTTTTTTTTTTTTAATTGAGTACAATTTTTTAAAACATTTTTACCTTTAAATTTCATGAGTTTTTCATGACAAAACCTTCTCGTTCCTTTTTTTTTTGGGGTTACAAAAACCTGGAATTTCATTGGCGCGTGCAAACTTTCCATTTCCACTGTATTTGTACAAATGATAATTCGGTGTATTAAATGGAAATACTGTTCAACAAACAGGATACGATTTAAAAGTACAAAGTACTCTAAACCATTATTTTGCGAAATAAAGAGAACATACTCGCTATCTATCATATCTAACCTGAAAATAGTCACAATGACTCTTTGAGTGTGATCTTGTTACACATGTTCCCGTAAATGGTTGAAAGTCGCACGCTACTGGAGGCCTGTAGTTGATTTGCTGTAATTTGTGCGAGATGACGCCAGGCCGGTGACGGATTGCGTGTAACGGGAGCTCGGAGGGCAGCAGACGTGAATAAAGCGGATTAAGGCCTCTTTCCTTTCTTTCTTTTCTCGCTTATTGACAACAGATGGGCTTTCTTGGGAGGGAGGCTCTCTTTCTCGCTCGCGCGCCCGCTCGCTCCACGTCTGTGTTCGCCTGCAGCGGGAACCTCGCGAGGCTCCTTTAATTGCCACTTTTCTCGGCGCTCGCTGATGTAACGCCGCCATATCTTTTTCATGACAATAATGAGCTAACACTTGCTCTGCTTGGCCTCTCATTATCACATCTGCCGACATCACTCACTAAACAGCGCCTTAACCCCGCCCCCCCAGGCCCACCCCTAGCACGCCAGAGCCCCTCTCCCCTTACAGACGCCCCCCCCCCCTCGCCCTTCATCCGCCCCTGCAAGCATCCACCCAAAATATCTCTACAGCATCTTCCACATTGTTGCCTTCAGACAACGCAACTGGCCGAGTGGACTAAAAATGTTCAGATGGAAGAGCAAGAAACTCTGCTGGCAAACGTCATCCATGAGCCGTTTTGTCTTGAACTCAATAACTTAAAAAACAACTGAAAAAAAACCAACAAAAAAAACACTGGTACTTTTTTTTATTAATCTTAAAGGTTGCTGTGGCACACTGTAACTATTTTTTAAAAATGTGTCGAACAAAAAATATTTTCTTTACGTAACAGTTCTTCCCCATTACAGTTAGTATTGAGATACTAAATTTTCTTAGATTTAAAAAAAAAAAGAAAATTAAAGTACAACATTCCAAATTCATTTGTTTTGACAATAGATCTTCCAATTCCTTTACTTCTTAAAGTTGAAATGTATTTACTTTATTATGACCAACATTTTTGATGATTTAAATGGCCTAAGTAAGAGTTTGAGTGACTCGTATTTTTTGGGGTCAAAAATGGATTTTAAACAATGAATTAAATTTATGAGTTAAATTTAATGGAATGCCCTAATTTAATTTTAGAATAACTTTTCTATTCCTTTATTTTTTGTTATTTATTATTGTATTGAATCAAGTATGATTTATTGTATCATACGCTGTATCATATAATTTCCTAATTTTTAAAATACGTTTAAAAAAAAAAAATTACTACAAGTGACCTGTTTATTTTTTGCCAATTATTTCATCATGTGATTTAAAAGGCACAGTCATATTTAAATTTCATTTTATTCTTTATTGTAATAACTGAGAAATTATTTGATAAATTAGGCTTTTTAAAAATATATATTAGTATTTTTTTTTTCTTTTTGTAATTTCTTACGTACATATCCCGCACAAAACAAAAAAGATCTAGGTGTGCTTTTCATCCATTCTGATGAAAACAACAAACAAAAAGAAAAAAATTTGCATTATCTTGAATAAATGATTCTCCAGCTCAGTCAGGCATGACGCTCCTCAAAGTCGTAGCAGGCCTGACTAATCAAACGCAGACGTGACGATCAAACGATCACCACGGAGGTCACGCGCATCAACTTTGTCTTTGTAATTCAGCTCCGTTTTCCTGACGCTTCTGCACACAAACGTCCTAAAATGGCCGGCGAAGAACAAAAAAATAAAAAATAAAAAAAAGTGTCCGGGGGAGGGTCGCTGACCTTTGCGAGCCGGCGAGCTGCTGCTCTGAGTGATGGCGTACATCACGGCGCCTTAAACGGGCCTCATCATTTGGGCCAAGGCGGCCAGTTTGCCTCGCCGGCTCGCCGTCGTCGTCTTTGTCATGTGACGGGACAGCTGATGGCACCGAGGCTACGCTTGCTTTCAAGTTGCAACCGGGCCAACCGCCAACAATGGATGGAGGAGGATGGAGGAGAGAAAAAAAAAAAAAAAAAAAAAAAAACGTCTGTCAGCAGGGATGTCAAAAGCTTCATTTTTCCTTCCTCCCGCAGAGCAATTAGAGGTTTCATCACAGCGGAGCGATGTCAGGATTCATTACGGCTCAGCCGCGGCTAATTGCTTCAAGGTTAAAGTAACAGATCTGACGCCGTCCCATTTTTAAGTGACAGCCCCGCCGCGCGTTCTGCTGCCGTTTGGCGGAACGCCGGCGCGATGACACCCCGACGCCGGGAGGGGGAGGAGGAGGAGGAGGAGGAAGGAAGGATGACGGCTGACGAGCCAGAGCACATCAAAAGGCTGCCATTGGTCAGCGGACTTCGGAGAGTCGCTCGCCGTCGGTTCACCAAAACCGCCGAAATCCCGGAGACAAAAATGACGGAAGGCGCTAACGTTTTTTTGCAATCAAAAAATGGCGGACAGCACAATATTTAAAGTAGGAACTTCGTAGTCAGCCACATTCAAAGTAGCGATGTTCGAGACCACTTTTTTTCAAACCGAGTATTCACTCGACGCATCGGATGGTTCATCGATGCGTCAAAGGGCCACAGTGTAACGCCAACTAATGGCAAGGAGAACTTAATCGATGTTAGAAGTTTTTTTTGCCTTAAACGTCAACGCAAACATTGTTTTTCAAGAATATTTTCTATGCAAGCCCACTGGTTGAAACAAGGCATTCTGATAAATATTGCGTTTGTGGAATAAGTGTTAATCCACTCGTTTTTAGCCATCCCTGGTGGCGGCCATTTTGTCGTCTGTCGACTGAAAATGACATCACAACTGCTCACAACAACCAATCACAGCTGACCTATTTTCCGAATCTGAGCCGTGATTGGTCGTTGTGAGCAGTTGCGATGTCATTTTCAGTCGACAGACGACAAAATGGCCGCCCCCGGAGATGGCTAAAAACGAGTGCATTTTGCTGCTTAATTTATATTCCGCAAACACAAAATGAATCAGAACGCTGTGTTTCAACTAGCGGGCCTGCTGGGAACAAATTCTTGAAAAAAATACGTTTGGGTTGACTTCCGCTTTAAGTATCGGTGGCTGTTCAAGATACCTTGAAACAAGACCAGTATGAGCCCTATACGATTTTGGTACTAATTGAAATTGAAAGGCTGCATTGGTCAACAGACTTCTAAAACCAACAAATTCCAACGAAAAGGAGAATATTAAAAATCCAACAATTTGCCACAGAAAAACAACAAACCTTTTTGAAATTAGGCTTGGATAAAATCTTTTTGGTCAGTCGCATTAGAAGGCTGCAAATTGGAGACCAAAACGGCCAAATTCCACAAACAAAGCAGAAAGTTGTGGATGACGCCATCAGCTGGCCGCGAAAAAAAAAAAAACGGTCAAACTTGGGAATATTGTCAAGTGAGTTGGGTACAGATAAGAACTTCCCAAGCAGCCACGTTCGAAGGCTGCCATTGGTCTGCGGATTTCACAGTCGCCTGCCGTCAGTTAACCAAGCCCACCAAATTCCAGAAAACCACAACTATCACCCAACACTTTGCCATAGGCACGCCTAAGTAACCAATCTGGATCACTGTCTGTAAATGGCGTCAAGAGCCACGGCGTAAATCCTTTCGCAATGTCACAGACAAGGAGGATATTATTGGCAAACAGTATCTTGGCAAAAGGACTCCAAATTAGCATACGGGATCGTTTCCATCAACTCCGGAATGTCATTTGTCTTTTGGCTGCTCGCTCGTGTGATGTGATTCCTGTGCATCGCAATTGCGTCGTCTCTGGCGAGCGCCGTTTTCCTCCACAAGCTAGCTAATTGCTAACGCTCCCCTGCCAAGCTTGCCTTTTGGCCGACGTCCATGAAGAACACTGACGTGATCGGCGGGCGACGAAACCGAGACAACAACCGGCCGCTTCCTTCTACGATATATCCTTCCGTTAAAAGACGATTCGATACGAATCTCGTTATATTTCAAAGTTGAACGATCCGGGTCGGTTGAATTCGATGTACTCGCATCTTATCAATCAGTTCAAACCGGCTTTTGTTACACACCTAATACGCAACCTTTGATAGTTACAATAGCTGCTCAAGCAATGTTTAAAGCAGTAATAAAGATACATCTACCAATGTCATTCTTTTTTTTTTTATTGCTCTGAATTAGCTGTCCGAATGGCTCCTATAAGAGAGCCAAAAAGTGCAAACGATGATCCTATTAGGAAATCAGGCGAGTCGGTTCTCCGAGTGCAAATTTGCCAACCAAGCTACGACTGTACTGCGACGTGGCCGGTGGCTGAAATAGAATATCAACGTTAATAAGCGTTGCGGGAATAGGTTGCCATTGATTCCAGTTTAGCGTGGGCGCGGCGTCCAGTCGGAATCCACCCCGTTCCCCCGTCTTCAGACCTTTCCCGTAACTTCCTGACCCGAGCCGAGAGAGAAATCGAAGCCGGTTAGCATCGGCGTCAGGGTGCTGGAGACGAGCAGTTGTTTACCCTGGGCTTCTTCCGAGTGGAACACCTGATCCTTTGCACTGATTGTTTGTTTAACCGCTGCTGGGAACGGGAGAATCCCCCCAGGTCTGAGTAAGTGTTGATCTAAGGTGGGATTGGAAATGGCCTAATGAGGAACTCTTTGGATAATTAGCCGTAGCCGCGGCGCTTGTGCATAATTTGAGTTCTTTGCCAGCGAGGAGGAAGATGACGATGAGGAGCGGGGAGGAAGAGGAGGAGGGCGGCGGATGATGAAAGCGCCCAGAGATCGGGGTTAATGAAAATTAGCGTGTCAAGTTTGCCTCTACCTCTCTTCTTTTTCTTCTTGGTCTTCTTTTGTTCTTCTGACGACGCCTTATTGTTGATGTAATGGAACAATTAGTGTTCGCGCGGTTCATGGCAGGGATAAGGTGCTGGCTGGCGGGCAGGACGCCGCCTGTAATTAAGGCGGCAGGCTGATGACATTCAGAAGGAAATAGGCGGGGGGGGGGGGAAGGAGGGATTTGCGGCTGCGATCGTGATGGGAAAACCACAAACAAGTACGGGCAAATCCTGAAAGTTTGTAAACGAAGAGAAAAAAACAAAGCCTGCGATAAAACATAACATTGTGCGTGGAGTCATTTGACGTTAGCCGCGGGGAAGAAAATGCTAATTGAAACGTCATCTTGAAACGTCATCTTTGGTGCGGCAAGTGGTTGGCAATTATGCCCGACAGTGAGGAATTTGGACCTTCAAATGTGTGCTTTTTTAGGGGGACTAGAAACACGTACAGAAAAGCCCCAAAAGTTTGTAACACAACCGACGATAACTAATTAATAGCAGCCTCATTTCTATTCATAGATTAACAAACATTTTGATGGCCTGCAACCAGACTTGACAAGAAGTAGCAGCAGCAGCACGACCGCCCTTAATCTAATTTTGACAAAATCGCTAAAGGGACTCACTGATTAACTTGACAAAACAGTGGACAAGGTGCTGCATTCAATCTTCATATTATTCACAGTGAAAAGTCACCCAAGAGCGAATACGCCGGATGACGGTTGTCGGCGTGAAGCGTGCGAATGAAATGCAACATCAAACTTTGTAATAAACACCCTCGTATTATTGTAACAGAAACTAGCGTCAGATGAGACAAAAAGATGAAGTTAACCTCGCTCCGGTCACGCCGTTTTTGTTGTCAACGCGAGCGGCAGCCGGCGGAGTCGGCGTTGAACTTAATTGCATTTTTTTTTTTTTTTTTTGAAAGGATGGACTCGGCGAGACGGGTGTGAAGACTAGCGCCGCGCGAGCCCGGGCCTGCCGAGGCGCTAAGTGCTGCTGGATGACGTGCGCACTCAACGTTTGCATCGGCGACGCCGCAATTACGAAGCCACAGACATGACATGGGAGGTGATTGTTTGTTTGCTTGTTTGTTTTTAAATTGCGGCCACAATAAAGATATAACGTAAGCGCATAATGCTAACTTGTGGTTCTGAAATACTAATTTGCGGCACCAAAGTAGTAATCTGTGGCCACTAGTCAGGGTTATAATAGTATTTTCATTATAGTTCGTTTTTCTTTCGTTAGGACTTTTTCTTTTTAAATTCATTTGGTTTTAATTCGTTTTTAGAGCAAGTTTGTTCGTTTTCTTTTTGTTTTTTTAAATGCTTCGTTTCATTCTAATTTTGACTAGTTTTAGCTTTCTTGAGTGCAAGATACATAGAAAAATACAGCAATACAGAACTAAATGCATTGAAAATGAACCCCAAGAGCTCAGGTACGATACTGACAAAGACGAAAACGAAGGCGGAGATGTCTCGTCATTCGTCAATTGTCAGCAAAACGGGCGTCCATCAATGTCAGACTGACGGACCGGTCCGCCAATCTGACGGAATGCCCACCTCTGATTTCGCTGCCACAAATGAGAAATTTTTTTTGCCGCACATTTTGTAGCCGCGATTCAAGATTTCGTGGCCACAAATGAGTGTTTCGTGGTCAGAAATGAGCATTTGGTGCATACAAACGAGACTTATCCGTGCATGTTACTTATCTATTTTGCCGACAAAATATTTCGTGAGGGCTTTATGCAGGTTTTATGGCCTGTAATTAGTATTTTTGGGAGTATTTCACAGACACAAAAGATCATTTTGTGCGCACGTTATTCCTATTTTGTAGCCAAGAATGAGCATTTCTTGCACTTATTATACCGATTTCGTGGCCACAATTTCCTATTGGTGCTTTCAAACGAGAACGTGAGGCACGGTATACCCACACAATATTCCGGCCATAACTCAGATTTTCTTCCTCTCCACTCCATGTCCGGGGCGCCGTACAAAGTGGTGAGAAATGCGTCAACAAAACCGTGTTGCCAAGTGGATAAGGAGCCAATGTTACACGGACCATTGTGTTTCCTCAGCTAGCCGCAAATAAAATACGCAGACAAAACTGGTCTTTCTGCGCATTAGCGATGCTTATGCGTTATTGTGCCGGCAGCCACACAAAGCGCACCCCCCCGTGGTTGAAGCGATTTGCTGCGCACAATGCCGCAGCTTAACCAGCTAGGTCAGGTCAAGTTGACTCAGACAATGGAGACTTTAGCGCGGCACCCACAGCGCCGAGTGTCGCCCGGACAAAGTGGAGCAAACATTTCATCGAGTCGTGGCCCGCAGTCCATAAATGTCCCGTCCAATCTGCTTGCTCACATCAGCCATGTCTTTCATCGCCCGTCTGCTCTTCTTTCCACGGCAAACTCAAGGCCAAATGTGGAAACAAAGACGCCACTGAATACGGAAACGGGAAAACAAATATGGACTGGTAAACGTAAGGATTTTTCAAATCTTACAAGATTTTTATTTTTGGGGGGGGATTTGTGACAGACCCCGCACATAAACATAGAGAAAGCGTTTTGGTGTGTGTGGTCTGCTCTGATAAAATACAGAAAGCACGCACATTAAAATTCTGTCCCACCATCGCTCATGAAATTCAAGTGCTCAGAGGCAGGAATTGCGTGACATCACATTCTCTCAAAAATGAGGAAGAGGAGATAATACGTGAAGACGCTACCAGAGTGTTTCCGGAGAGGACCGGAGGTGGGAATGTTGGAAAATGGTGTTGTCGGCGAGAAAAGACTTGCTTTGGAAAATACTTCCAGGGAACAGACTTGAAAGCAAAAAAAAAAAAAAAACACATTGCTTCCTTGTTCGTTAGTCAGGACTCTTCGTTGATTGGCTACATTCCGTTCACGTCAAAGTTCACAGAATCCCAAAAATTCTGGAGTAGTTGGCTTTCCCCGCACACATCGAGACATGTGGTTCTTCATATTGAACACATTTAATATTTAAGATTTGTTGGCCCAACCTGTTTTGGATCCTATTATCGGGACAAAACAGCTCTTAATATACCTCAAACAGATGAATGATTTTATAGGACAATCTTTAAAGAAGACATAAGATCATTTGAGGTCGGGACAAAAAAGGGACAAAGACAACCCAATAGTCTTTTGTGACGACCCGGTCTATGCGACCAGGAAAAACGTGCACGACCAAATACGGAAATTAAACTGCAACCAAATACAGAACCAAATTTGAAAAATAAACAATAAAAAGAAATGTAAAAATATATATATATAATACATCTAAGAGAAAATATCAATTGTGGGGTTTACGTGGGCCTTGTATTCCGATTAGAGTGAAAGCGAATGACCAAACGGAGTGAAAATGTTCCACATAAACACCTCAATCCAAGGCAAAATCCGAATAGAATTTCATTGAGATTCACAGGGGTGGTACAGCATATTCCTTTGGCAAATCCAAACAAGTATCATGTAAACAATTTATTCGCCATCGCTAGTTCTTTGACGTGAATACTACGTAGTGACGTCATCGTTTACGCACTTGAAAATGACAGCGCTCGTTCGTCGATGATGGGGGGGAAATTGTTCAAAACTACTTGAAACTTTCCAACCAAGCTGTTAAAATAATCACAACTACGGTGCTCTTGATAAATCACGTGACGTTTACATGGCTCTCCGCGTGCCGCATGGCCGCTAAACGGCTGTTGTGATTTGATGTAGTGGCACATGTGAACGGCAGGTGGGAATATATCGCGTCGCATGCAAACGTTTGGGCAGAGATCTTCAGTCGGAGTGATTTGAACTCAAATGACAGAAAAGCTTCCATGTAAAGTGGGCGACTTTTTTAAATGGAGACGATTGCAAACATCTTTCAGGGGCCGTCTATTGCACTATTTACGTCGGTTCATGGTGGCGATCCTCTGCAAGTCGCGAGGATTCACTGTGATGACCGAGGTCTAGGGCTGCTCGATTAAGCGATTTTGAACCGAAACCCAAATTTCTGGATCAAACGATGTTAAAAACGTTCACATCTTTTTTTTTTTTTTTTTTTTTTTGGTGTATCTAAGCCACCGTAGTTTCCTCTGCAGCATTTCCGCTTCCTCCCACGAGCGCGCATACCGGAAAAACTACAACACCATCCGTGGCTACCGGCGATTCTGCTATTTGCTCAGGCGAGTGAGCCTTTAGTTAATAAATCGGACAAATATAGATCTGTAGTGTAGCGTGTGCCCCGCATGTACAATACAACTCCGCGTCTGAAAGGCGTCCCTTTTTTTTCTCCTCTGCATCGGACCTCTGGCGGTGCATCCGTACTTGACCGTGCATTGTATGCGTGCAAATGCTGTTCATCCCAATGGATTGTTCTGTGTGTATTAAGTTAAATTGACTTTGTGTGAAAAGAAAAATTAAGTTGAAATAAAAGACATTCAAAATACTTCGTTTTTCATTATTTGTTTTATTTTACAAAGAAATCGTCAATCGTAAAGTCGGGTTTGAGAGAAAATAATGGGGATTTTCCTGTTGGGCAAAATCGAGCAGCCCTACCGAGGTCAATGACGTCACAATTAGCTCCGATTTGATACGAAGGCTAACCGGTGGATGATTGCTCAGCGGTTACAAGGCACCGATGTCCAACACGCCGTACTCCGTATACACCAAACATCAGCCGGCAGGCAAGCAGGCAGGCAGCTAGCGCGGGAGATGAAGATCCGATTTGTCACATTTCAAACGCTAATGTTTAAAGCAGGAGGAAGCGCACGGGGCGTAATGCGCTCATTCATCTGCATAAACACCACCTGTCTCCTCCTCCAGCGGCCAAAGTTTGGCTGCATCCTGCACAACACGAGCCCAGCCAGCCAATCGTTTTCAAGTGTCAGCCGAGCGCCGCCGGTAGTCGCGTCGACGACTTTCGTTTCATTTCATCCCGCCGGCGAGACGAATAGGCGACACGCTGACAAAAAAGACACCCCCCCCCCTCCCAAAAAAAAAAAAAAAAAAAAAAACCACAGGATTGACACGCAAAAGGTAATTTATGCTGGCCCTTTATTTACCGGCGTGCCGAGAGTCGCTCTTGAAGGCTAATTTGGAGCGCGCTTGGCACCTCTTCTGAGCTAAGAAACGTCGTCATTTGACAAAAAAAAAAAAATCCTTGAACAGGCATTGATCAGCTGCTTAAGTGCCCGAGCTTTTGTTTGTTTTGCTCGCAACAGCGCTGTCAAAAGCTTCTGTCGACGCTTCGCCGAGTGTGTTTCCGCAAGACGTAATGCGCGCCCGCGTGACGCCTCCTCGCCGCGAATGCTAGGGGGGTAGCGGCGAAGGAGCGGGTTTGATGGTTAAAGAGGGGACGGCATCTGGCGTGACAATTATGGGAATAGATTACCTGAAAGCAAAGTGCTGTCACGTCCCGATCATTTCCTGCGCAACAACAACAACGCACTGCTCCTTCTTCATTCCGCCATCTGCCTGCCTTTGACTCGCATTGGGAGAGAGAAGCGCAATTTAATAATCTAATGCTTTTTTTTTTTTTTTTTTTCGGCTACCGTAACATGGTACACGGAGCTAATGGTCACTTGGTTGGAGTAGGCCGCTCTCAAAAAGAGGCTTTGAAAAAGCTGGAATGGCGGCTAAGTCGACGGGGAAGCAAAGGTCCAATTAGAGATGATTTGCCAAAGAGGCTTTGGATTGCTTTGGTCGGGCGCATTATTAGTTGCGCTTTTGTCGACCTCGGCCGAGTGCGCGCGTTCACTTTCATCTCGGCTACCGTCGGCGCTCGGCAGTGTCGTGACTTTTTTCATGTCGGTTAAAAGAAAGCAAACGTAGTGGCAAACTCAACAACATGAGATACTTGATGTTTTCATTGGCTGAAGAATACAAAGATGGATCACAAAGACACACGTGTCGCTTACACGTGTTACCAAGATTGTCATCGCTGCTTTATTAACACCAAGTAGGCACAATTGGCTGTTTTCTGGTGTTGCGATTCGGACTCTTTGTACACCAAATACATTCAGGCATGAGGGCAAAAGTTTACGTTTGCACCTGGGTTTATTCAAATAAAATAACGATCGTCGATTCAAGGACAAATTATGTACAAATTATTGCGAGTCGGGCAAAGTAATGGGGATCAACTCCGAAATTGTCGACACAACGGCGCTATTTGCACGGACGTTTGAGGGTTGCGCTCAGCAAACACGTTTACTAAGC
This sequence comes from Filicampus tigris, assembly GCF_054856515.1. Lineage (NCBI taxonomy): Eukaryota > Metazoa > Chordata > Actinopteri > Syngnathiformes > Syngnathidae > Filicampus > Filicampus tigris. Next base: position 21,393,646 of record NC_141228.1, read on the forward strand.
ATGACTATTGTCAGGGGCGTTTAATAAAACAAAGTCACCGCGAGTGGCTCTCGTCTTCCAACGGAAATGCTTCCGGTGAAACCTCTATCTTGACCGTCGCGTCAATTTCATGTCGGCGGTGCAAAACATGTCCAGTCGCCACTCTCGCCGTCACTTGTTGTATTAAAACAAAGTCACGATTGTCTCAAACGTTCCAAAGGGAACCTATTGAAAGCTTTTCGTTGAAAAGTGCAAAATTGACATGACATTCAAACAAAGTATCTGCGCCGGCTTGGTTTTGAGCTCGCTCGGAGGAAGAAAGGTCCAATTAGAGATGATTTGCCGGAGAAGCTTTGGATTGCTTCAGCCGACGTACGATTTGCTCTTTTGTCGACCTGGGCTGAGTGCGCTCGCCGCTTTCATCTGGCATTTGGAGGGCGAGCACTTTAATCAACTTAATGCTAGCGATAGCGCCTCTTGGCCCGACTCAAAAAGAGGAGCGCAGATGGACTCCGCCGAGGCTTTTTTCCGTCGGGCGGAAAGATAGGGGTCACGGCACCGGCAGACGACACTCGGACAAGCCGCCACTGACGGGGGGGGGGGGGGGGGTGGGCACGCTGGTTCTCGTCTGGCACTCGTTTTTCCCAGGGCCATCCGACATGAAGCGTAGGTGAGGGACCTTTGTTTATTTCAAAGCAGCTTTTTCTCTCTTTGTGGACTCTTGGGCCTTGAAATATGTATAAGTGTCCTTTTGCACACATCTGAGGGGCAAATCAAAGGCGGAATCACAGTAGCGGCAGCGGTGGCGCCGTGGTCGTTTCTTAAGCCGCCACCTGCGCACGAGCCGCCTGACCCCAAATACAACCAACCTTCAACACTGACTTCTCCGCGCTGAAGACGAAACATCAATGCCAAGCGGGTTTGAGCTTTCGCTTCAGCTTGATTGAGACCGACCGGTCAGTCTGACCGCAAGCTTTCTTGTGTTCAAATTTCAGGAATCCTTGTGTCCATGTCTTTGTTCACTGAAAATAACTCGAAATGTACGTTTTGGTGCAGATGTGTGGCTACTTTTACGCGGACAATTTTTATTTTATTTTTTTAATCCGATCAGCGTTCGGATGATATCATGATCGGATGCACTGTTTTCATTCATTCATTGATCCAATTAGGACTGGTTCATGCATCACACTTTGGATCGGGATAAATGCGCAGATTGACCAAATGTACCGGCAATAGACGCAGAAGAAGAAGAAGCGACTTGTGTCAACAAAACATCGCTGCGTCAGTTTCTACTTTAAACGTTAAGTGTTATTTCGCATATTTTTCCAGTCCGCGGTTATGTCGAGTTAACACTTCCTAATGGAGCTGCAATGTATTGCGCCCGCCGTGTCTTTGGCTCGCTTCTAGCTTCCGGCAATAACAGAAACCGAAACGTATATTGACGTCACAGACGTGCGCGGAAAAGACCGTTTGTTCTGAAATTTCGGAATAAGCGTTTTCATGCGCGCCGATCGGATTATCGACCGACATGAACCACCCCTCCCGTTTGGAATAAAATCTTGATCGGAAAGGGCTCGATCGGGTCCGAATATTTAGAATGGGGTGTGTACATGAAGCATTTTTATTCCGATCAGGCTTTTAATCCGAATAAATGTCTCCATGTAAACGTAGCCATTGTTAATGTGCCAATTGCAGAAAATTATTTGTAGTCACTATCCGGACAGTGTTGCTGTTTCCTCTATAAAAATACATTGTGAACGGCCAGTGCAATTCTTTTGTTGTTGTTACCTGGTTCCTGAAAGCAACAACAACCGCCGCTTTGCCATATTAGCCAACCTTCAACGCCTGAGTGCTAAATAGTGTTAGTTTTAACACGGCTTTTTCCAAGTTCCAGACTGAAATCATTTGTGTTAACTCAAGCTGACAGTAGCGCTGCTACCTTTTGGTAAGGAAGCGCCGCAGAGGGCTCAGCGAAGGACACGGAGACGCCAGGGCCTCGCAGGCATGACATTGTTTTTGACTCGGCAAAGCGCTGAGCTCAACAGCACAGGCAGCGAGCGAGGGAGCGCTAACAAGGGAGGCGGGCGGGCGGGCGGGCGGGCCCTGAAGGAAGGATCAGCGAGGCGGCGGGACTCTCGTCTTGAAAGACACAAGGAGTGACTTGGACACAGAGGTCCGCCAGACGCTTTTCATCCTTGGCATCGAGATTCCTCCCCAGTATCAATAATTTACTTGAAAAAGAAAGACGTAGGCTGTGTTCAGGCTCGCTCCTTATCCGCTATATCACCATTTTGTAGTGCTGTTTGAATGTGTAGTGACTTTAGGTGAGCCCGTGTTTTTAGTGCACCCAGTGTAGTCCGCAAATCATCTCGGGGTCAACAAACGATGGTCGCTAGGACAGCAATACATCCCATTTCGCACCGCGCCCATACATAAATACAAAGTCGAAGAAAACGGTGACGCGCACTAGTGCCATATTGTCACCCAGGAGGCAAATTGATGAGTGGTATTGCGAAAATGTCTTCAATATCAGTAGAGCAACTACAACAACAACTCAAAATCAATACATAGTGATTAAGGCGTAAGGGAACGAGTGAGCGACTCCAAACACAGCCATAAAAAAAAAAAAAAAAAAAAAAAAAAAAGGGGGAGCGCGCTGGTATGATTCTTCACCCCCGGTGTGATCCGGCGGAGATTTGTTTTCATCTCCGAATTACTCGGGCTGAGGTCTCCTTTAGCTGGAGGTGCGCTCTCTCCGGGGTCAAACCGCAGATTAATAGGTGCGCTAATGAGCTCCCTGAAGTCCCCCCCCCCCCCACCAACAAGCAAAGGTCCCCCCCAACCCCCCCCCCCCCCCGCGTGTCCACGGTGTCCTTCTGTGATGGATGGCGGCGAGCATCACTCACGCTCAACCATTTGTGCCAAGGAGAAACATCAGCTGGCGTGATGAATGCCTCCGCCAAGACGTCCCCCTTTGTATCCACTGTCAGCGCCGTCTCCTTTTGTTTGACGCCCCGGCTTTCGATCCCAGGGAATTTGGGCTTTTACACGCGGGGAATTTGTCCGCTTTGATTCAATCACTCGCCAAAGCGCAAACGACAGGACGGGGAGCTTATCGAAACACTCCATGCTAATTCCAGCGTCAGTCACTCAAACGTGACTTTGATTAGGGGCGAGGCCATCATTTGGAATAATATTCAACAATTCATGTCAAGTTCAAAGTGGAGTTGAAAACGGAAACAAAAAGGACTATTATGGAGAAGAAGGCATAGCTCCCTGGACACACGCAACATTGTGCAGCCGCCACAGAATCTACGACCAACAAAAAGGAAGAAATGAAGTGGGGTGACAGGAAACGAGGCGCTACAGAATTTTAATATGCGCAGGGGTGCGCAAAAGAGGTGCAAAGGTGCGCAGGCGTACTGAAAATATTCATGCGCGCGCCAGATTGGACCGGGTCACTGCGTCATTCGTGCATTAAGCATATTGCAGCTCAGTCAGCGTGACTTTGCTCAGGCCAGCCTCCAGTCCAGCTCTGGGCAGCCGCCACAAAGACGGCTTCCGAGCGCCAACTTCAAAATAAGAGCCAGATAAGTCATTGTATTGATATCCATGTTGTGCATAATATTACTTGTAAGGCTTTTACTTTGAAGTTGACCCTCGTGGCGCGTTGTATGCTATTAGCCTATTAATAACCGTTGCGGTGGCTAGCTTGATTTGGCTGGCTCCCTGCAAACGGCTACCGTTTTGTTTTTTTAATTGTTAAAAATATATATATATATAATTAGTTACATTAAAATTTGACAGATATCTAAATAAATCAATATTTAATCAACATTTACAAAAAATGCATTTTTTTATTCTGTAAGTGGGCTGACATTCGGAGAAGTCACTCAATACAGCGACATTATCTTTTAAGTTGGCAACACTGAAAACCAGTCGCCGCTTTAAGGTCGGTGGGTCGGGAAAACAATGAGCATCACACAACAACCTCTAGTTCTCAATTTAGAACAATACCAAACTTGTTATATGCATGTCGATATGTAACGATGCCAAGAAAATACAGCGTAGCTTAGTGAAAATGGCGATAGTCGATTTGAGCTATTTGTTAGCATGGTAGCAACTATAATGCAAAAATACTGACACACTGCGAAGTAATCACATTTCAGAATCGACCCAAAAAAAAAAAAAAGGACGATTTTTCGCAAATTCAGAGTAAAGGCTAGAAACAAGGTAGATTAGCGGAGCAAAATGGACGCAGAGAGACATCTTCTGGTGAAAAGGAACTGCTTCGGAGAAATGAAATGAGGCAGATGGAACTGAACTAATAAGTCCCATAGCTTTGCAGAACTATATACGCCGTTTAGAGAAATGCCGTTTCGTTTGATGAACTTTGGTCCTGATTGAAGGTCACCAAGTCACAAGGTAGTCTGTGTAACTTTGTTCCTGCGCAGATGCTAGCGTGTTAGCGCAGCAATTAAAATGACCCAGACAGGAAGACTTATTAGACAGGAATGCCAACTTTGGATGGAACACCCAGGTTTTCACACCTTCCCACCGCAACCCCCTGCCCTGCATCCCTCCCTCATTGGTCTATCTCTGACAAGCAACGGGGCACGTTTAAAATCCTTAACAGTGTTGGCCTGGTCATCCAGCCTGGCTGATTAACACTTGTCGGCGGCGAGGCCTAATCAGCTCCCCCGGTCGGAAATGCGCGTCGGCCGTCATTAAGTGACCTCGCACTTGCGGCGAATGGCGACGGGGGGGAGGACAGATGGTCCGGCGGATCTCGGGAGGTGATTGCTTTACGCTACGCCATGGAGCGATGCTAATGACCTCTGTGCTCTCGCATTAATGGCCTCCGTCGCCGCCGATGAAGAGCTCCTTACCTCTAAGACAGGATCTCAGGCCCGATATTATCGCCATGCACCTTTAACAAGACTTCATGTTTGTGATGTGGATTAATTTTTTTTTTTTTTTAGTTCTCTGGTCCTCTAACAATGAGTCCAACAAATGATGAGTACCAATATAAAATTATGAAAAAATTGTGGTGGCATAATATAGTCGAGTTATAATGACTCATGAAGCTATTTGTTAGCATGATTATTTTAAGGCAAAATTATGTTAAAACAACAACGGAATTCTCAATCTTGAATAAAATGACAAAGATTTCCAAGCCCCATACTGTGCCCCTCCCTTATAGGAGCAAAAAAAAAACCCTGTGATTATGTTTCACAAGAATATTCAAAGACATCACAAAATAAATTAAAACACCTTAAGTTTGATGAAGCCTGAATACATTCAAGCATTCAGTAATTGACATCATCTGATAATTGCGTTCGATACAAGCTTTGCTTCAAAACAAGTCATCACAAAAATATAAACAAAAATTAAAACTGACTTTTGATGTTGCCTAAATAAACACAGCATTTCATGAACACCACTACAATTACATAAATTAAAAACGTACCTTTGATGTAGCACAAATAGATTCAAGTGAACATCAAATTAGCATTAGCACTTTGACCTTTGAATCCGCCTCGTGTTTGAGGACCAGAAATGTATCAAAGAAGTTGAGGTCAAAATGGCCGCCAAACAATTGTATGAGCACACAAGTGTAGCCAAGAAGCATTGGCACTTAACTTTTAGCTGCATCCAGAGAACCATGTCAAAGAATGCCAATTTCCTGCCCAACCAAAATCGTAAAATATCCAATGCACGTAGCATACGATTTTATTATCGGAGCTGGGCGTTCCGTCGATATGACGGACCGGTCTGTTCATCCGCCAATGACGGACGTCCGTTTTGTTGACGGGTGACGAACAACAAGCAATTACATTTTTGAAACGAATTAATCGCCCAGTTACCATAATGAATCGCGAGTGATCGCGTTTTCCGACTTCTACTATAAGCTATGAAGCTTGTAACATAAATTTACTTGGAATTCGTAAAAAAAAAAAACAATTATCAGACAGAATGTAAGAGGAGCACTGTATTATGTTATCGGCGCAATGTATTAGCGCGGATTATTTCGTCACTCGGGCCGGGCATTCACGCCGCATTCTCCCTGGTGTCAAGTGAGGTCGTAAGTGGCGCGTTTTGGGTCACTTGCTCACTCGGCCGCCGCCGCTTATGTCAACGCGCTCGTGTCCCCTAGCCTGGGTCGCGAGCCCGCCGGGCAAATGTGTTCACTTATAAGGTCGAGTGGACCGATCGCTGTTTTGGGCGGCAGAGAACGGCTTCACGTTAGATTTGCGTCGTGATGCTCCATGCGTAATAAGGCGGTTGGTTAAAATGGGTTAAGAGCAATTTGGATTCAGTGAATGCTCAGTTTGCACTTGGCCAGTCGAGCAGACGGTGCAGCTTTAATGGCGGACCACAGACTGCTGCGATTGCGTATTAACACTTCATCGGATTTGAAAGTCATTCTATTGCAAAATGACTTGAGTTGCAATTGGTTAGAGAACTTGAATTAATAGGACTATTTTTTTTTTTAAGTTAAACTTCATTCATGGAAAATTTAAGACTGCTTCTTGAAAATAGGGCTTCATTCTGAAAACAAAAAACAAAAACAAATACAATTTCTAAAACAAAACTGTTTTTTCATATCACACTTTCAAAAGATTGACGTTCTTTTCAAAAACATTACTTCACAGTAATAAAATGTACAACCTTTTCTCGAAAATGAAGGCTTATTTCTAAAAAAAACCTTAAAAAAAGAGTATATTCTTGACATGAAGACAACATGAATACAAACTTGCATTCTAGAAAAACATTCAACACAACAATGAAGTTATTAATCTTGAAAATGTGACGATTGTGAAAAATGTCTTTTTACATTGAACAGATTTATATAGAAAAATATGATTGTATTATCTAGAAATGAATATAACCTTCTAGAAAAGCATGACTTTTTATCTTGATAAATAACTTTTTTTCTAGAAAAAGTATGACTTTTTATCTCCAAACAGTGAGTCAAGATTAGTTTTGATGAATAGATGACTTTTACTGTAAAATGTTACTGTTCTTGAAAACATATACTATTTCTTAAAATAATTAAAAAATACATATTCTTGAGTAAATAACTTATCTCATAAAAATATGACTTTATTATTGAAGAACAGGCCTTTTTACCTAAAAAAATGTGATTGGGAAAAAATGTGTCTTTTTAAAGAAAAAATGACTTTTTATCATGGGAAAAAATACTTTATGCTTTTAAAATATGATTATTAATTTCAAAATAAATAAAACCTTTAAACTATAAAAAAAAAAATCAACACCGTAGGAAAACATAGAAATTCGTTATAATATTTACGAGTGGATTTTTGTCCTACAATTGTATTTTGTCCTTTTCTGTGTGGAACCTTCCATTACTGCGTTTGTACGCCGGAAGGCAAGACGTGACTGTCTTCATCCTTGCTGCCACTTGCCTCCTTGAAGTTTTTTTTTTAATGGCTGAAAAGAAAGGCGGATTGTGCTTCAAAAAAAAAAAAAGAAGAAGAAGAAGAAGAAGAAGGAGGAGGAGGGTTCTTTTTAATCTGGGGAATGAGTGCTTGGCCATGCAGCCGGCGGATCCGCAGAGAGCGCGAGTGCCAAGCGGGGCCGGCCAGTGTATTAATATTTAAATTCCCGTCCGGCTAATCAATAGAAGGGGCTACTTGTGCGCGGCACTCCCCTCAGACGGGAAGCGATAATGGGGAGAAAACCTGCTGATTAGCTCTCCGCCGTGTGTAGTGCGGCGTACTTGAAAAAGCCGACGCAACGCAAAACCCAAAAGAGCAGTCGCCTCGCAAAATGGCCGCCTCGGCCGCCTCGCTTCTTCCTCTAGCGCCGTTTAATAAAACGCACGGCAATAGAGCCAACTTATATTTGATTCTTCTTTTCAGCGTACGTCGAGAAAAAAAGAAGAGAGAAAAATCCCGGCTTAGGCCTTTTTGTCTTTTGAAAGCTTTGAACTCTTTCAGCCTTTAGGGCCACTCAGTCTTCTTGTGCCGTGTGCATTGACTGTAAAGGCGCTCAATGCCGCCAGCAGACCACCACAAGCAAAACGCAGCGGACCACCACCAGCTCGCATGTTTGCATAATTTACCGAGGGGGCAAAATATCTTCATTTAGCTGGAGGAGACCTCTCTCGACCTGCCGGCTTGCTTGCTCGCGCTCGTTTAGGACCAAATTGAAGACACTTCAGCTGGTTCGCACAACGCGGTAACTTTTCCGGAAAAAATGAAAAATGAAGCTTTAACTTGAAGAAAAACATTATTCTTGTAGTATTATAACTTTTCTTGAAGATATGTTCAGTTGTATCTACAATTTTAAAAAAAATAAATCCAACCGTACTTTTGTAGTTTTATACTGAGCAAAATCCAACTTCTTTACTGTCAAAAATACGTTTTTTTCCACTAAAAACAATATTCTTCTCAAGATTTCAACTTTTTGGAAGGAAAATTTTATTTTATTTTTTTCCCCCCCAAGGAAACATGACTGTGTTCTGTTAAAATGAGGACCTTTCTTCCCTTTTCCTCAGAAATATGACTTTTGGCTCAAAACATTTTGATTTACTTAATATTCCTACTCAAATTTCTTAAACAACTTTATTGTCAGTCTGTGTGTCTTAAGCAAGGCCTGCCACCATCTGTGGCGTTTGCATAATTTACCGAGGGGGCAAAATATCTTCATTTGACAGGAGAGGACCTCTCGACCTGTCGGCTCGATCGCTCGCAGTCGTTTAAGACCAACTTTTTTTTTTTCTTTTGCTCGACGGTGTTCTCATAACGCGGCGGCGGGTCCGAGACGTCTTTAACGCAACAGAGGGGTCAGGATTTCTTCGCCATTGTCCTCACTTAGTTAAAGCATCAGCGACAAATAAAGAAGGAGGGGGGGGTGGGGCTGAAGTGTGTGTGTTCGTATGTGTGTTGCGGCATGAGGATAATATGCGGTTTTGAAGAGCCGGCGAAAGAAAAGGCAAAGGAGCCTGAAGAGGTGTTGAAAGGCAGCAAGGCCAACGCTGAACTGCTCAGTTCATTTTCCGGCTCAGTGGGCGCCGTAATCCATCTTTGGCCAGCTGCTAACAAGATGGAGGCTCAAGTTGACCTCCACAATGACTTAATCAGATTAGGACGCACAAAGATCACATCATGACCCAAGTTCAGCAGCCACCTTGATGGCCTTGTGTGGTCCCGTTTTGGGGGCCTCGTGTCCAATCATTATGAAAAGTCGTCATAATGGTCGTGAAGTCCACGCAGAAGTTTTGGACAGAGGGAACCTGCGCCGATGCTTCGCCGCGTTCGGACCAACGTCACATTTGGCTGCTCTGTTTTTGTGTTCGGCAACTTCACTCTCAGAACATTGCCGCTGAATCCTTGTAGTGTTGCGACGTTTTCTCGAAAACCACAACAGCATTATTTTCAGCCTAAGGACGAAAACGTTTTAAAAGGTTGAGGACGGACGGGGTCGGAGGACGATCATTTTTATGAATAAGGACGGCGGGACAAGGACGGAAGGGTACCCAGGTCGTGGACGGAGGACAGAAGATATATATAACCTTTTCCTCTGGAAAAATTAGTCATATCATCCCAGAAAATATGGACCTTTTCTAGATTTTCTTTTCTTTTCGAGAAAAGATCTGGTCCTTTCTCTGGGGGAAACTACATCGCTTCCAGAAAGATGATCTTCTTGCATATGTGTTTCGGCAGAAGATGAAATGATTAAGTCTAATCTTCGTAACTGTCAGAGCTTCTTGGAGCTGTTCGGACAAATGTAACCTTCACAAGTTGAGCTCCAGACTACTTAGTCTTAAGGCCCTGATAGACCAAACCGACGTCGGAGGTGGTGAAGCGTCGTGGCGTCCGAATGCGCCGTCCGTTTGGCGTAGTGGCCACCGTCGTAGTGTCGTAACCCGTCCGTAAGCGTCTTGGGGGCGTTTACGTTTGTTGAATCGGCGTCGCCAGTCGTGACATCTGGTCACTCTGATTGGCTGTTAGCTAGCAAATCAGCGCTCGGAGCACCAACGGGATGTGACAAATGCGGATAAACGTGAGCACGCCTTCGCTGCCTTAATCTTCTTACAAATAGAAGAGCGAAGGTTGACAATGTAAGTATTTTACAATACCGTGTCAAGAACGTGATGGTTTACGTCGCGTGGGAGTTCATCGTGAGCGAAGAATAGAGCCGAATGCATTGTTTACGTTTTTATAATCCGCCCCCGGCCGACAGCTTTCCGGTTGGATTTTTCTAACCATGAGAAATGGTGACTACCGCCGCCGATGGTAAGGAAGGGTATTACATCTTATGCATGCGCAGAAGCTACTTTAATGGCTGTCTGTCGTTGCGGTGTATTCCTCCAGCGTGGCCGGACGCCGCAGGGGGTAAGCGTCTGTCACTGTTGGCCAGCGTCTTTTTGGTCTATCTATGCCTTTGGTCGTTTCAAGTCGGGATCGTCCAAAGTCCAGGCCGGGGGCCATTTTGCTATTGCGGCGTGGTCATTAAAAGTGTTTTATTGTATTTACATCTCAATTAGGGCCAAGTTGAGGCATTTTTCTCTATGCGTCTGTCTCTGGAAAAGCTTCATAAGTGCTGGATAATTGACACGTTTGTAGCGCTGCATTCAAATAAGTCTTAATGGTGGAGGGGATTACTCGGGGACATACTCACACAACCACGCACACATACACACCCGCGTGATTGTCTCCCGGCAGATGGTGGCGCAAACTGCGCCACCTTTGAGAGAAGTTAATTAAGGCGGCCATATTGTTCTGGCTGGATATTGAGCAATCAAACGGGGAGCCGAAAAGGCCATTGAGTTATGAGGCGGGTTCACTTGATTCCCAGACGCTCCCGCCGGCTGCATTCCCACGTCGCCCCAAAAACGGGTGTACAAGGCACGCTTGTGTTTTGTGGCGCACGGGGAGGGAGGCGCCCACTGTTGACTTGCTGTCGTCACCTCGCTGGAAGATAAACGTCAACTTTGTTGCACCTCAAAAAGTGTTTTTCGTAATTAAAAAACACTGAAAAAAGCCTTGAACTATTTCCACTTTTTCTTCGGAACGAAGTAAGATTTAAATTTCTTTAAGTCCAACAAAGCGGTGTTGTGTTGAGGCGTGAGGGAGCCGTCAACAAATGACTAGAGTTGACCTCACTGGAAAAACTTGCAGGAACATGCGGTTTTGTGGCACTTCAAAGTTTCCAAAAGAAAAGCGAAAGCTCGCTGGCTTTGGATTATGAGAGCGAAGCCCGCTTGAAAGCGTCCGACCTGCTGGGCGCAATATAAGATCGCTCCTTAAGCTTATTGGAGGTCCATGTTGCTTCACATTGCGGGAACTCGCTCACCGCAAGCCACTTCCGTTCCACTTCAGCTTTGCTAATTTTTTTTAAACCCTCCGCCGTGTGTGTGTGTGTGTGTGTGTGTGTGTGTGCGTGTATGTCGCAACCGCGCACCTCTTTTTGATCTCCCTCCACTGCAGCACACTTTTTATTATTATATATCAGGGGGGCCACTTGAGCCACTTCCTTTAGAGTTTAATCATCTTTCTGTCCTTTTTCCAATTGCTTTACTCTTAAAAGTCAACATCACTTATTCCCAACACAAGTGTAAGGAGAAGAAGCAAAACACAGTCAAAATACTCAGGTACATGCTAGTTTTGTTCGCATCTGCTGTATGAAATTGAATTAAATATTGATTTTTACTTCATGGTATTCTATCTCCCAGAGTCACAAGAAGTCTGGAAAAAAAATGACAGTTATGAATGCTAATCATTAGCTTTTAAGATACATGCTATTCTTTGTCCGAGTACGAAATTAGCATGTTAGCAGCAGTGGCCTGTTTAATTTGAGGGACAGCTTTGAGGTTTCTTGTATTTGTATTAGCACAAGTTTGCATGTTAGTATTAACAAGATCTTTTGTCATTTCATAGCAGGCATCGAGGTTCGTTGTCGGCTTGTTTTGTCATTTAGCGCAATCATCGAGGTTGTTCCTTAATGTATTTGTGCTCGTACATGTGTTGGACAAGTTAGCAAGTTAGCCTAAAAAGCCGGTTTGGATTTATCATAGCGTGAGCATCAAGGTTCTTTCTTAATATATTTTATGCGACCACAAGTTAGCTTCAGCGGTTGGTTTTACCATTTGAGTGCAAGGACCGAGGCACCTTGTTAACTTAATATATTTGCTTTAGTACAAGTTAGCATCAACGGCTTGGTTTGATTTCTCATCCGGAAGCCAGCATCGAGGGTCCTTGTACATTTGTGATGACACAAGCAAGCATGATAGCATCTACGGCTATATAATTGCGGTAGTAATAGTTAGCATGTTAGCATCAAGTGCTTGCATTCACCCAAAGTGACTCATATGATACAAGATGACACCATAATAAGAGTGGGAAGTCAGTGTGTGGCCGTCTGACACTCATTAAAGCCTCAGCGGTGCCGCAGGGCGCAGGTTCACATTAGCAGGTGGGAGGGAGATCACGCAGTTCCATGACGAGCTACATTGGCGACAGCGCGGCCATGATTGCGCCGCTCTTCCATTGGCTAATGACGGCCAGGCCTGCCTTTTAATGAGCGCCCCCTTTCTTTTAAAAGAGCACAGAATGCCAACAATTTCCATGCTGACAAAGATCGTCATCAAACGTTCTCGCCTCATCGCCTACCCACATGTCATCAGACCCAACGTTGTCATACTAAGTGATGATCCTATTGATTTTAATATCAAAATGTGGCATAACATACAGCTGATATTTACCAGCTTAGCTTTTTTTTTTTTTTTTTTAAATCAATCCTCCCATGTACTCAGTTTTTTCTTTTGTTCGCTTGTTTGGTTTTCATGTTGATTATAAGGAGCGTCAATTATTTACAGATTATTGCTATTTGTGGTTGGGCTTGGTCCTTGTTCCCCAGCGAAAAGCAGGATTCCACTGCATAATGTAGAGACAAAGCAAGAATACTGTGGAATTTGATTTGATTTTTAATTCCTCTGGGCGGATTTTCAAACACTTTAAAGATATATCAACATATGTAAGTTGAATTAATTTTTTTTGCAATATTTATTTTGAGTATAGTATAAACACAATATTGAGTGATGTGCCACACAGTGAATGAGATCTCAATTCAATGTTAGGTCAACGTTGTGATTTCTGTGGCCGTAGTTGATTGGTTTTACACTTAAAGTCATTTAAGCTACTTAAACAAAATGGAAGACTAATGGAACTAATACCCCCCAAAAAATATTCTTTAAACAATAACATTTAGTGTCACAAAATTGAGTGACATACCACACGAGCTGCTTCTGCTGCTAAATCTGCTTCAAAGAACGAAAGATAAATAGAAATAAAATAAACATATCATATTAGTTTGGGTGTTAGCTGTCCGGAAAACTATTATTTGAAAAAAAGAATCAGCTTTCTTCACGTCTTTGTCTCATAATAGCCACATACAGTAAATGCACATTTATATTTAACCGACTTTAATATGAAGCAACACATCATCAGGTGCGATAACACATTTAATCATCTTTTTACATCCAAAATGTATTTGGGATTTTGTAGTTTTTTTTTTTTTTCATTTTCAGACACGACGTTCCCAAGTGGGGAATAATGAAAAAAAAAAAGAAAGTGAAACGCTAACAGCATTTGCAAATGAAGTGGAAAATTGCTCTTTGAGGTTTGGAGCTGTAACAAAACAATCCTAATAATAAGCTCCTGGTGATGATGCGCGCGTGTGTGTGTGTGTGCGCGCGTGGGGGTGTGCGTACGTGTGTGTCGAACCCCCACACCCCGCCACGAGCGCATTAGCATAATACGACTAAACAAGCTAGCATCCAAAAATGTGTCACGACCAAACTTGAACGCATGCTCGTGTTTTTCACATCACAGCATTCAAACAAAACAAAAAAAAACAAAACAAACAATGCTACGCCGCTATTTGCTCCCCCGCCTGTGTGCGCGCGCGTGTGTGTAAATGACAGTGAGTGCACATTTGTAGCTCGCAGGTAGCGCTGGGGCTACACGCTGAAGCTATGATATGTGACATGTGTTGCAAGCAAGTCTGTGTGTATCTCCCAAGGACCTGTCAGAAGCTGCAGCGCCACACTTAAAGCCCCCTTTCATACGCACTTTAATCCTCCATTTAGGTCACACTCCCACCGCCAAGGAAATGTAGTATCAACCTCCTTGTAATTTTCACTGTGTAAGTCTCCCATTTATTTTCTCCCTGGCGCCGCACCTCAAATCTTTTCACTCATCTCGGTGATCACCACAGCAAAACAATTTGAAAAGAAATTTCTGTTGAGTTAGACTTTTGATTCCGAAATTGCAGTCCGTTTTTTTCTAGCATCACATGTCAGGTTTTTTTCTCCTTCAAGTTTACCAGATAAGCACAATTCCACTGATTAGCTGTGGTAAGAAGAGATGATTACGATTGAACTCATCTACAACTACGTGACAGTCATGTTTTTGTGCAGTCACAATTGAGACAGTGCGGTGAGAGGTGTGTGCGGTTCCCAATAGGTCAGTACCATCAATATCGGCAAACAGAAAGCTCGCATAGTAGAAGTTAAGAGGATTAGCGCCGTCTTTTCTCTTAACCTTGGAACCATGGGCATACAGTTCTAAGTTCTATTTTGTTTCATGCTTTATTTGTGTGCGTTTTACTTACATACACATTTATTTCATAGTTTTAAATGGTAAAAAAAAAAAATGGGAGAAAAGGTATATGGTAAATAGTGTGGGGATCCTATATCTCAAAAACTTGATGCGACAGAGAAATACAGAAATCAGTTTTGGATCCCCCCACCCAAAAATGAGTCAAAAACAGTTCTCAGACCTAACTCAACAAAAACGGTGTTCCCCGGTGTTATCAACGATTATATAATGAGGTTGGGAAGAGATAAATATCAATATGCAACACTTTAGTTTTATACATCTCTGCAAGTGTCTACATTTTCAAAAGATTACTTCTCCAGCATTCCTAGCAAATCAAAATTTCCCGTCACCGGTGAGCTATTTTTAGGACAGGCCCTCAGGCTGCTCATGTAGTCCTTTGGGTGCTACCTGATGCCCTTGGGTACCTTGTTGGTAATTCCTGCTGCATATAACAGCTCAGTAGATATAACACTCAAACTAACTGAGGACTTTGATTTCCAAAGAAACATTTGTCCAAAGAGAATTTGAATAACATCCAGAAATCCTACAAAATGGAAGCTCAAAATGAATGAATTTATCAAACAGTTGCTCCTACAGTTTTTTTTTGTCAAAAATATTGAGTCAATATACAGATCAGTGTATGAAAATAATGAGGAATGTCTTGCTGCACAGACATCCCCCAAAATATATTCAAATTTTTCATAACCCAATTGGTTTTTTTTAAAATATAATATAGATACAAGGTTGAGAAACATTCATTTTTTTGTTCAATTGTGGCATTTCTTTGGCCAGATATTCTCAATATATATACAAAAAACTTAGTCTTTGTGATAGCCCTATTTATATACTGAGATTCATTGAACTGGAAAATATATATATTTTTAAATCATTTTGAAGCAATTTGTAATAGTTTTTTTTTTGTTACAAAGAGTTAGAAAAACAAATCACGGTTCTCACAAATCCATTTTCATGCCAATTTTCCTGCAGATGTTGACAAATAACCCTGAATTAGTCACTGTCTCAATGCCTGCCCCATACTTTTTTTTTCATTCCAAGTTTAAAGCATCAGCCAGATGCGTTAAACGTGGGCAATCGGCGTAATCGTCGGCCGTTACGCCCCATGAGCCCATGGCCGTTAGCCCGCAGATGCTGTGCCCATTATTCACTCAAGGTTGTGTCATTGCCGAGAGCTCCAGCCGAGGCCTTGTCCGATACGCTTTAGCTCAACAGCTAATCACGCACTTGGCAAATTGCGCTTTAAAGAGCGCGCTTTCATACGCACGTGTCGTATTTACGCCGAGATGTGATTTGTGCTCACAGTCAAAAGATCAGGAAAATGAGGGCTAATGTCGCCATGTGTTGTTCACTCAAGTTACATGACGCGGTAGCAATGCTAATATGAAAATAACTGCAGTGTTCATCGTGACACAATGGACATGATGGTTATTTCATATGATTTAAAGATGTATCCTCTCGGAAAAAAAGGCCTACAAAATAAATATAGCTAGTGAGTGGGTTGAACGCAGGCTTGGTTAAAAAGTTGATACCTAATTTGACTATTATTTGAAATGATTAGGCCAGCAACATTATCTTAATCTGATCCCAATCAAACAAATACAATTGAGGCTGTAATCAATTAAAAACATTTTCAATCAAAATACCTAAAGTGCAAAAAATACCCAACTGTGCTTGCAGAAGCTAACTAGCTACAGATGATAGGAGCTAGCTAATGTGAGCTAAGGTAATCTCAGGCTTATAGTTGCTTTTGCTTTTATAAGGTCAGAATTGTTAAATATATGTAAGACAAACCTACAATGAAAAGAAACACTTCAAGAATAGGCCTAATTATTTTAAGAAATGTTTACAAAATGGTGTGCAATAAATTCAAGGCTAATGTTAGTTAACACAGCTCCCCCATCGAGCAAATTTAACAGCGCTTGTATAGACGTCACACATATTTCAGAATGGCAATAGCTCACATGGCATTACTAGAAGAAAAAAATCATTTGACCAAGGTAGAGTGGTTGAGAAAAACAGGGTAAATGGCTTAAATGAGGATTTTAGCTTTCTTCTCTACTTCTGTTGTTTGAATGTGTGAACTGCCAGTCGAGGAGATGATGTTACGTGAGGTAAATTGCCTCCAGACGAGACGGAACGTCAGTCGTGAATTGCGTTCAATTCACCAGGTGAGTTGATGAAATAAATAAATAAATAAATAAATACATTTCTCATATGTGAGGAGGTACGCAACCCGAAACACTGCCAGTTTTTGTCATAGTTTCAGTTCAAGTCAGCAGTAGTCGCCAGTTTACAAAGATGAAAATGTCTAGTAAATCTTCATTTCATGTTTACCGCTATGCTTGCTATTTTACATAAATTATTGTCTTAGCTAGCTAGAGCTATTCTAGTCCCTCAGTGAAATACCTAATCAGTAACTTGAAATGTATTTCAATGTCATAAATGTCATTGGCTTGACACCATTGTAGGTAGCTAACATGAACTAGGCAAGTGTTATCACATTAAACTCCATCAAAACAAACATTTGAGATGTTGAGATCGCAGCTGGAGCAAAAACAGCAAGCTAAGTGTTGCTATTGACTTGTTCACGTTGCTAAAAGTCCACGCTTGCTGGCGAAGGTGTCTGTGCTTGCGAGGACACAAGCGGGATAAATGACAAACCACCAGGCTACGTTGTGACCTACAGTACGACTGCTGCCTGTTGGCTGTCGACGGGTGTTTTTGTGCGAGCGAATCCGCTAAGAGAGGAGTAGCGTTAGCGAGCTAGCTCGCCGCCCGCGGCCCACCGCTGCTGCTGAGTAAGCCCGGCAGAATTAATGGTCCTTGACAGTAAATGTCAACAGAATTTAAATTACACGGCCCACTCCCTCTCATGAGCATGAGAACGTCTTTAGCTTCTCTGGGCCGCCATCAACACGACCCCGCTGGCTTTTTAAAGGCGAAGGGTGGGGGTGGGCGGGGGTTTTCAAGATGTCTGCAAAGCACCAGCTCAGTATTTTTTTCTTTCCTTTTTTTTAAAATTAATTGCGGAACCAGCAGCACAGTGACTGGGCAGGCTAATTAGTGGAATTTAACAGCAGTGTTCATTAGACTTGTCGACAGAACTGCTGCCGTCACGGGCTGCTACGCTACGCTGGCGGCCAATCAAGCGTTACCGTACTCAGCAGAGAATAGAAATCATTTGGTGGAGGGTCAACGTGCAAATTAATTGTACAGACTATGTTTTAAGTAACCTTTTGAACTATCATGTGATGACTAGTTAACCGCAATTTAATCTAGCTATCCAATCATTTTCAATAGCGCTTATCTTTACTAGGGTCGTGGGTGAGTTAGGGCCTAACCCAGCTTGCGCCCTGAACACCGGACTAATGCGTAATCGTGCCACCAATAAGACATAAAAGGCAATGATGAATACGAGAGCAGACATGTGATGGGGAAAGTATGGAGAATTTGAATTTTTGTCGTTGTGTGCTAGTGGAGATTGGCAGCAAAGTTAGTCATTCAGAGGTGGCAAATCCAGGTCCAGAAAGTAAAAACCCTGCCACAGTTTGGCTTTAGCCACAGGTGCTTCTACGCTCTCATTTAATCTTGATTGTATACAATACAATACAATTTTATTTATATAGCGCATTTTATAACTGCTAGAGCTGTAACAAAGCACTTTAGAAACAGTAGACAATAAGTCAAGACAATATGAGGTGTGCCCCAAAAATTGTGTCCAAAAGACACGAAAACAGCTGGGATTCTGATCTTTCAAAAGTACCCGCATGTTGATCCCCGCTGAGTGAGCAGCATCTTGATCAGTCACACAAAGAGTTGTCTTTTCTGCAATCCTTCAAAGAAAAACTCATCCAAATCCAAAGCACGCCTACTAGACAGATAGACATTGCTTGATTACGTACATTTGAGTTTTTGTTATTGCATGTGGGTGAAGTGTGGCAGCAAAGTTTGCCATTTTGCTCTGAAGCGGCCATTTGAAGTCATTTTGTCCATTTTCAGGTAGACAAATGAACGCGTCAAATTTGCGAAACATTTGAGTTGAGTTTTTGTCATCAAAATTGGCCGTTTTGCTTTGAAGCAGCAGGTTTTGAAGTAATCTCGTCCATCGCTACGGCAGATTTTGTCTGATTTCTGCTCAATTCAAACCGCGTACATTCGAAAGGTGGCCAATGCTCATTTGCAAAGAATATGAGTCTTTGTCATTGTGGGTGTGAGCATAAATTGTCGTCAAAGTTTGATATTTGGGTTAGAAACAGCAATTTTATCGGCCTTTTGATCATTTCGAGGGGGTCCTTCAAAGACGCACTTGTTAACAACGGTAAATTCGGTAACTTCAACGTCTGGACTCGGGACGCAAATTACAAATGTTAATGAATGTAATCAGAGTGTAGACACCTTTACCCAAGGAGGCTCTAATAAGCTGATTGACCTTTTCCCGTCGCTGACGCCTGTCTCCAAACCGTGAAGAAAGCGTTTTTTTTCCACTTTCAGCGAGAACTGTGACTATTTTTCTTCTGGCCAGGGAGATTTGACTTTAATGAGCATGCTTTCCACTCGGCCGCCAGAAGCGTTCTCGTCGCGCGGCGAGCAGACGGCGGGCAAACGTCTCGGCGCGTTTGTTTCCCCGTCGCGCCCGACTTTCATGCGGCTATTTATAAATGGCAGTTTGAATATCCGCACGTCGGATGGGATCGCGTCGCCGCCGCGCCGACCATGTGTTCCGGTGTGGCGCAGAGAGGGCCGCATTAGGACGGATAACCATCAAAATATCCAGAGTCACTCCTGTTGTTTGCGGTTCCCAAAGTGCATTTGTTTAATGCTCTTAAAAGCTTGTCTCGCCGCGTTTTCGCTACATGTCCCCAGCACAGAATCACGGCGATTGCCATGAAAACGAACGAAAACACGTCAGGATGCATTGCGGAATCGGCATCCTTACGTTTGACTTTCCGCGCTGCAAAAAAAAAAAACAGCGGCGAGGCTTGCATTCAGTCGCCGGGCCTTTGGTGGGGACTCGGCCTATCACACCACATCACAATTATGCAAAGTCAACAGTACGATACACAAACACAATACAGCAGCATGCAACTGTGCCGCGCACATCATCTACAGCAGTTTGGAATCATTACGCATTAAACAACATGACAAAATATAAACAATCAAAATTTCATACATCATACAGACCAGAGACGCTGATTATTAAATGTATTCATGTGTGCAGATTGCTCCAGGCGCTATTTTGCTAGTTGAACAGTTTTACTCTTACCAACCAATCAGAGGACAGAATGATGCTGGTGTCAGCAAATTTAGTTGAAGTTATATGGGCCAGCGGTACTGATTCTGAAGGCCCTGGGCAGATTCGATTGACATGGCAACACATAGAGGCTCAAATCTGATTGGCCCCCGCAAAAAAATCAACATCTACGGCATTTGTTGATATTATAATAAATGATAAAACTACCTAACTATGGTATTTATTAGTTTAATCTCCACGTACTCATGATCTAAATCTAAATAACCAATTAAAATACCGGAAATTTATCAATAGGGCCTGACCGATTAATCGGCCGGCCGATTTGTTTGGCTGAGATCAGTAGTTTTCAAATCAGCAAATTTTTATTTTTTTTTCCCAGATTTTTTCCTCACATTAACACATAACAAATGAAGCCAAAGATAATGACATTCACATGAATCTTTTTACTAAAACCCGCTGAAAAAATGAGCAGATTGTTGCCAGGTTTTTTTTGCCAAGTTAAACAAATACTCATATCGATCTCTATATGTGCATTTTTTGTTGAAACATTTTTTGTTGAAGCCAATCTATTTTGCTTTGATTTGCAATTGGTTAGATTGGAGGTTCTTTCAGTGCGTGCGAAGGTTTTTTCGCGGCGGCAAACCGAGCACGAAGCGGAAGAAAAGATGACGCTGATGGCGTGTGAGGGGTCAGTTAGAGACGAGAGCGTCTCCGCTGTCCCCAGGTCATTTCGCAGACGCTTCTTCTTCGCCGTCTTCATCTTCTTCTTCCCGCTGATGCCTTTTTAATGGGCCACCGACGCGTACGCCGCAAACGGGAGAGTTTTGCATAATCTCCCGCATCCCGGCTCCCGCCGGAGGGACGAGGAGACGATCTGTACTTTTGCAAAAGTGCTACAAAATGCGGCGCCGCCGGGCTTGGGCACGGCGTGGCGTGCGGCGACGGTCGCGGGAGCCATTTTCACATTCGGTTAGCGTCGGATGCTAATGTACTGTAACAGAAGCTTTACTGTACAGCGTAGGAGAACACACACACTGTACAGTCGATGGCTAGTCGACCTCCAAACATTTGATTCAAAGGGGTACAGCTAGTAAAGAAAGGTCCAAGACAAATTTCATATTAAGTTTAGTTAGGTCAACTTTTAGTGACTTTTAAAACTAATCACAATCAGTTTTACTGCTAGGCTTTCAAAATCAGGCTTTGAGGGTTTAAATGTGGTTTCACGCCAGGGGGTAGGATTTCAACCCTGGATTAGGGTTGTAAACAAGGATTCGTGTTTCAAACTAGGGTTGCAGGACAGATTTAGGAATTCAAAGTCATTTTTTAAAACTGGGTTAGGGTTCCTAATTAGGTTTTTAATGTGGGCTGTCTGACGATTGTTTCACACTACAGTTTCAAGGCAGGGTTTGTGTTTTTAGCTTACCTGTTTTCTGGAGCTGAGCCATGATTGGTTGTTACCTGAGCCCTGAGCAACTGCGATGTCATTTTCAGTTGACGACAAGTTCCAAAATGGCCGTCCCCTGAGATGGACAAAAACGGGTGGATTTTACTACTTAACTTATATTCCACAAACAATATCAATCAGAATGCTGTGTTTAGACGAGTGAGGCTGGATAGAACATGTTATTGTAAAGAAAATGTTTTTGGTTGACTTCCGCTTTAAGTATCGGTGTCTGGTATCGGCAGCGTCCATGAGTCCCCGATACCTTGAAATAAGGCCGCTATCAGCCCGATAATGATAGCTGGTATGGTTTTGATAACATTGTTGTCCTGAATGGAAGAATAACAACGTGCGAAAGCTGCCTGTCTTGATATAAAGCATACAGAGCAAACTAGACCACCAGAGGCTATGAGAGACGTGTGTGGGATTGTGCGTGTGCGCAGATCAAGTTTAATGCATAAAAGTGCTTACTCAAAGCGGCCTGAAGGAACCCGCCAGTGATCACGTCCTCCTTGACATCTTGACATGTTTCTTGGTCATTAGAACTTCACTAAGACGCATCAGCAATCACTCGTTAATTCAAGAAAAGATTGTGACAGTCCGACTGGACTGACACACTCAGAAAACTCTGAAGCAGCGTTAGGTAGCCTTTCGAAGGGACAATTGAAGACCAGGTTTGGGTTACAAGAGACGGTAAGGGTTTTAAATTAGGGTTCCAAACAAGGGTTAGGATTTCAAAGTAAGGTTTCAACTAAGGCTTAGGGTATTAAAGTCAAATGTTAAAACTGGGTTAGGGGTTCAAAGTAAAGTTAATTCATAAATATTACTAAATAGATAGTTTCATATTATTATTATTACTATTGTTATTATGAAAACCTGATGTTGAGCAAAAAACGAGGGCCGATTCGAATTTAGCGCAAAAAACAACAACAAAAAAAACTTCCTTTAATCTCTGATTAAAAAAATGTAGTCAATATTTGTTGACCCGTGGAATCAATCAGACGCGTCATACCCAAAGCAAAGACTGCAGCGTCATTTGTTGGGCGCAATTTTTTTCTCATTTGTCATTCAAGGTGACTGATGAATAGGGTATATTTTTAAAGCCGTCGCCCGTACTGCTAAGTGAGATGATCTCCCTGATTCCCTCCGGGAGAGCAAGTGAGGGTCTTTTTGGCAAAGGAGAGCAAACTGGCTGTGACAACGGCGCCCTCCTTTTTCTCTGGGTGTTGTCCTGATGCTTGGCCAGGTTAATGTCTCCGTGCGGCGTGTCAGTGGGAGCCAGCTCTCCAGCTGGATGCGCGCACCGGAGTGACGGCCAGCCCGCAATGTTCTGGACAAAACAAAAAAGCGTGCTCCCCCTGCACGCTTTTATGAGCAACATGTAGGTGTTAGGGTGGGAATTATATGACACCACACCTTCACTGTATTATACCTTTAATACATTAAGAAAAAGTAAGAACTATGTTAGCAGCTATGTTCTTGGTGCTTGAACGGCACAGCTAGTAGCGTAGCAACAAAATATGACTTCATAAAATGTTATCATTGGTCGTTTATATTATATAACGTCGCTGTCTTGTAAAAAACACTTAATTTGGGAATTTTAAAAAAATTTCACAATAATGCGATGTCTGTGACGCGGAAACACCATTCACGTAAAAATAAGAAAATTGAAAAAAATTGACGAGTGTTTTTCACAGGACAGCAATGATATATATATTGTTGTGTAATGTAACGTAAGCCTACTGTTCAGCCTGTTGTTGCCTTGATTCTATTTTTATTTTAAATTGTTCGTCATTTAAATGTTAAATGACATGTCTGTTCTTGGTGTTGGATTTTATCAAATAAATTTCCCCCCAAATGCGCCTTATACTCCAGTGCGACTTATATATGGTTTTTTGCTTCTTTGCTATGCATTTTATGGCAGGTGCGACTTGTACTCCGGAGCGACTTATAGTCCGGAAAATAAGGTGTGTGTGTGTGTGTGTATATATATATATATATATATATATATATATATATATATATATATATATATATATATATCAAAATAAAATAACAACGATTATCTGTATCTTTGTTCTTGGCGCGTTTGCTCTCCGTCACGTCATAAAATCATCATAGCGATAAGTAGCGCAGCAGCCAAATGTTAAAAACCCGCCAAGCATCGAGTCGTCGGTTGATACCTTGTATTCATAAACCAAGACCTTAACATTAATAGTATTTATTCATAGGGTGTTTGGGGCTCTGCGCTCTTGGTGGCGCGTCCCTAATTTAAAATGACATCGGATCATTAAAAAAAACGGGGCATTTTCGCACAGCTGGAACGTGAGCTCGGCGCTAACAAGCAGAAGAGCCGGGGACACAATTTGACACGCAACAAAGCGTGCTAAGGACAAAGCTATTTCAGCACACTTGTGGTCCATATGGAGCATAAACGCGCTTTCACGCCGCATTTGCTCGCAAAAGTCACAGCGTTTTGCTTGGCTTCCTCCACTCAAGAAAGGAATTAGATGTGCGCAACGCAGGAAGAGAGAGGAGAGATTGAAGCAAGGCTGACTGAAGAGCGAAGAAAGAAGGGACGGATGAGTGAATGACGAGCAAAGGCGAAGTACGGACGACAGAAAAAACGAGGAGGAAAAGCGAAGGAAGAGAAACGGAAGAGCAAGACAACCATACATTTCACCCGCAAGCCACGCGTCTGGAGTTACGATACGATTCGGAGTTAGGGTACAATTCACCACAGTTGACATGATATTAAATGATAAGGTTAATAATGAAAGCAAAGTAAAATAACAAGTGACGGTGATGTTTTAGTTTTTTGTCGAAACGAAACGAACGTAGCGGCACCTAGCAAGGACCCCTAAGATTGAAAATAGGGAAATTAGCGATGGACCGATTATTGGCCGGGTTGATTATCAGCAGAGGTGCGCGTTGAACTAAATTTTGCTGGTCCGTCATTTGTCATCCATCAGTGGCCAGGGTACCCATCATGCATCATTCGTCAGTCCGTCATTTTCCGTGACGAACTGATTTATAATTGTGTCAGTCCGTCAATCCGTCAGAATCACTATGCATCTTTATGAACTTTTATTACAGCGTCTTTCCGTAAATTTTTACAGGTCAGTGGGGATTTATCTGCCATAGGATTTGGCCCAATTATGATACATTCAGTCCGATTATAAAACAAATCCGAATTACTATGCAATGTCCCACAAATACGATTTCCAATCGCTCCGATTACGATGTGATTCAGTCTAATCACATTCATTTCCTGATACAATTCAATCTAATCTAGATATAATTCGCTCCAATTATGATGAGGGTCAACATAATAAGGATACAATTCACTCCGGTTGCAACTGCATCTCGACTAACGACAGTAGATCTACATTTTTTTTCCCCACAATTCGCCCCCAATTACAATACGTTAATATCAAGTCAAATGTATTTATAATCACAGGAAAGCCTCAAAGGGCTTCACATATGCACCAGATCATATACACGACATCCCCTGATCTTAACCCCCCCCCCAGGAGGGGTTTATTTTTTTCACTTACACAAAGTACATGGTAGTAAATGTCGGCGTTGTGTGGTTCTCCGCGCGCGATGAGTAAAAGTAGAAAGTGTATGCCACTGGCAGTCCACAGAGGGTCTGTCCCGTCTGTGATGAGGTTTGCTTAGCAGTTTAGCGGCGTCTTTGAAAGCGAGATTGCGCCTCTCTTGGGCTCATTGTGCCGCTGTGTTTGGGCCCTCTAATCTGTTTAGCTCGACTTAATTTGCTTTTTTTTTTTTTCGCCCCTACTCCCGTTCCCCTTTCACGTCACTTAATATGCCATTTGGTTCTCCCGGGGGACAATCATTGAGTTTAGGAGAAGTTTAACCGGCTTAGAGGGCGGCCAATCCAGATGGGCATCTCGCTGATGAACAAACTCCGGGCCGAGGGTCTCGGTGTCGGCCCGGCGGATTAGGACATTACGCGGAGAAAGGGGCAGCTTTTTTGCCACTTTCTTCCCTCTCAATAACATTCTTTCACATATTAGCTTGGTTCCACGCCCCTAGGTAGGGACTTTATCATGCAGAAGACCTTAATCCACTGTTGTTGAGTCCATCTCTGGCCAGCTTTGATGCGCACCCCCCGCCCGCTAAGACAAAGCACCCGTGACTGAGACAATGGCGGGCGACAAAAAGGAGGTTTCGCGCACTGGAGTGCGGCTGGCGGGCCTTGTTGAGCGCAAATGAGAAAGCACATCAAAGGCGGCGGCGGCGCAAATGTGGCGCAGTTAACGCCGCGTTGATGAGGACCCCCGGCCCCACTGATCTCTTGTATGGCACTTTATCTCGGGCTCACCTCTGAACCCGCCGATGAAAGGCCCCCCTCCCCGCCTGATATGATGAGCGTAAGCTCTTCTTTTGAGAGGCGCTATCAGCGCTCGGACAAATTGAAAAGGCTCGTTTGCCGTGCCGGCGGGCCACTTTATCCCGTCACCGTGCATGGGAAAGGCAGATTAGCAGGCCGTGCACCCCTCCCCAGAAAATGCCCCCCTCCCTTCTTGTTAGATGACCACAAAGGTAAGTGACAAAAGTCAGTACTCTGGTTCTTGGGCCACTTTTTGTGTCGCTGCGTACCATGATACACTGACAAACAGAATGTATACTGGCGTATATTTATGGTACGCATAAAGCTACTCCGCATGCCATAGCATCCACTCCCTTTACGATACAGTTCATCACAATTATGATGTAATGTACGGAATGCAGTATTCTGAATGTGATAGAATTTAGCCCAATTATGAAATAATGAACTAAATTAAGATACAATTTACTCCAATTAAGATACAATTCAGTCATTTCTTTCTCCGGAAGGAGAATCGTTTAGATTCACATTCCATGCTTCAAGTGACATCTCCAAAATTATTTTTTTGGCATTTGAAGATACGACTGTGGCATAAATGGACAGATTGGATTGACAATATGAACGTATGGGAAGAGTGAAAAAAAAAAGTATGCCCAAAAATTATGGGCACTTTTAGGCCTGTAATGGAAATCCAGTGGACCCATCTAACTGCTGGGGTAGTGTAGCCTGCGAGATTAGCGGTTCTCAAACTTTATAAGGAAGTTACGTCATGTTGCCTTCAAATCCCGTCTTTGGAAGACAAACTTGGACACAGCCTATGTGTTCATTAAAAGAATGAGAATTTTAAAATTGCATTCATATAAAGCAGACCTGGGCAAAGTACGGCCCGGGAGCCAAAAACCAAGCGCGTCCCTAGTCTCTGGTTGGCCCTCACAGTGACCATGAAATCAAAGTAAAATGTGAAACATGCGATGCTTTCATTTGGAAGGTTCTGCTTTTTATGTGCACACGTGGACGCTAGTACAGCTAGCGTGGTAGCAAGCGAGCGCTACGACTTGTGTCTGCAGTGTTGACAACTTAGTGACGTTTTCCTTATATTTAGCAACTTTCCGGACCCCTCTAGCAAGTACTTTTTCAAACAAGAGATAACAGTGGTTCAAACCATAATAGTATACTCCCACTTAGCGATATATTTCGGAGTCCTGACTAGGATCGGCTAATATGAGATGATGGTTGGTGTAAAGAAGTTATTTGAATGGCCATTTTTGATGCTGATTAAGATTTGTATTTCCAAATTGCAAGAACACACCGTACGTACACACGCGGCCTTTTCATTAAAAATAATATCGCCAAAGTTGAGCTCGGCGTGTTGGCTTGGCCCTCGGCAAGCGATCCGGTTCCTCATGCGAAATGAATGACGTCAACAGATGTTTCCTGGTGTGATGTCACACGGTTTATTGTAAAGTGAATGTTGTGTTTATTTAGACCGGAGAAAACAAAACGGTACAGATGTAAAAGCGTTCTCGCACCCTGATCAATAGAAATAAAATGTCCAGGGGCGGAAAGTCTGGCACGTCGACGACGGCACAAAGGCCATTGAGAGCTCCATTGAGCACCTCCGAATAGAATCCCGAATTCGGTCACCTGTCTCAACTTAAGCTGCGCATTTGATTGTCAGCGCGTTTCGGCCAACAGATGGTCTCTTCGGCCGCGGCCCGCTCAACTCGGCTCGGCCCGGCCCAGGCTGGGAATCGCAGACAGAGGGCTAAGTTAAGGAAAAAAAAAAAAAAAAAAAAGGGGGGGGGGGGGGGGTGGCTGAAAATCCCCCTAAAGAAGAGCATAAGCTTGAGCAGAGAAACAGAAAGGGCCTGCGACTGCTGCTAATTACCCAGAAACCACACAGAAAGTGCCCAGTGAAGAGGTTCACATCCCTGCTTACGCACATAAAAGGCGTAGTACCAAAACATTTCGCGGTGGCACAAAGGCGGGAAGATTACCATAATCTTTGGGTTTGTATCCCCTGTAAGCCGTCCTCCCCTTCTCTCTCTCTCTCTGTGTCTCTCGCTGGCTCGCTCTCTCTCAACCCTCAGCCCGACGTTCCCGCTCCGGCTGACAGTCGCGTCGTTCTTCCCGCCTTCCTGTGATCATCCCGTTGCGATCGGCGGCCTAATGGAGACAATGGCGGGCGAGGGGAGGTGTCAGCAAGCTGACAGAGGCCCTCTTCATGTTGTGTCATCCGTAATCCTCATCCATCAGCAAACCAGCCCCCCGTCCCGTCCCGTCCCGTCCCGTCCTCCGGGGAGAAACCGTAAATACTGGATGACGCCTTCATATTTCTGCACATCAAAGCGACACTTTGTGGGTGTTTTTTTTTTTTTTTTTTTTTTTTTCCAGGACTCCAAAGACTGTCCCGGTCACGGGGAAGCAGTGGACTGAATGCTGCATTCAAGACTGTTGGAAGTTTGGAAGTATCTCAAAGTGTGAACGGGGGTCGGCTAGCATTCGGTTTTGTTTGTGAAACGGATCATTTGACAGGAAAAGAGATGAAGAGGAGACCGTGTGGTGATGAAGCGACACCAGGGGAGCTTTTGGTTTGCTAAAACGCTCTAACACATCTGTCTGTCTGAGAGCGTCTGGCATTTTGAGATGCGTATGTTTTTTCCACTGCTTACCCTCACTGGATCCCGGCTGGATCCCGATACTTGGGTTGCGATCCGATACGTAGCGCGATACTTAAATGTTATAAAAAAAAAAAATTAAAAAAAACGGAGGCACGTGTTTCCAAAGTTTGAACTTAAAGCGGAAGTCAACCCAAACATATTTTTTTCCAAGAATATGTTCCCAGCAGGCCCACTAGTTGAAACACGGCATTCTGACTTTGCGTTTGGGGAATATAAGTGAAGCAGCAAAATGCGCTCGTTTTAAGATATGTCTGGGGGCGGCCATTTTGTCTTCAGTCGACTGAAAATGACATCACAACTGCTGATGACGACCAATCAGGGGCTGACCTGTTTGCTGAATCTGAGCTGTGATCGGTTGTTGTGAGCAGTTGTGATGTCATTTTCAGTCGACAGAAGTGACAAAATGGCCGCCCCCCCATAGATGGCTAAAAACGATTGGATTAACACTTATTCCACAATCGCAATATTTATCAGAATGCCTTGTTTCAACTAGTGGGCTTGCATAGAACATATTCTTGACAAAAAAATGTTTGCGTTGACTTCCTTTTAAGTGCCATTTGACATTTATTCAAGAGTTACGATCGAAAAGTGCATAAGCTGTTCCAAATATATTTCCAGAGCTCTGCCAGTGATCGTGACATCAAATGGCCACAACCGGCTTTAGCAAAACAACAACAATCATGACCATAGCATAACGATAACAACAACTATATCATAACCATAAACATAACCGGAACCTTTCATGACATCACTAGGAACAAAATTGTTGAACATAAAATGAGAGCAAATTGTACTGATGAGATAAACATGAAATATATCATGTTAGTCTATTGAAATGTTCAGCGAGTGTTGATTTGTGCTAATGACACGAGCAGGCGGCGGCGTGGTGTTTGATTTCATCTCGGTCACAGGCAAGTGTGTGTAAAGTTTAGTGCGCCTGCATGCATGCATACATGCATACATGCTTACAGTTATTATTGCTAAGCCAAGCACGCTAATCGCCGTGCACTGATGCGTGTGGTAAACATGCGATTGTTAATTATACGGCATTAGACCCGCATAAAAGAATGACTGACTGGATGGGTGCATGGAGCAGATGGTGATTGACAGTCTCTCTCACACACACACACACACACACGCACACACACACACGCACACAATGAGGCACCCTGTCACGGAAGATGCATACAATTTATTTGGAGATTCACATTTTCGTGTTGCGTCATACTGAGAAGTTTTCCAAAACAACCCGCCGCACCAATCAGACATGGCAACTACCAATTACTACTTTCCTATTTGCTGTGTTAGATGTTTTGACGCAGCGGTTTTAATTTAAAATTAAAAAAAATACCTGGTTCCACACAAACACAAATACATTAGAAATACCTTTCTGTTATTTATAAAATGGGCAATTCCAAAATATGTGAAAAACATCATCAGTGATCCTTCACAAAAACAACAATTAGTGTTTGTATCTTTTTCTTTTTATTATAAAGCGACTACTTTATTTATATATTTCATTTATACTTAGTCCGTAAGCTACAGACTTACATCAGCGCGGTGACGTCTGTTACGAAAAGTGGAGTCGATTTTTTTTTTTTTAGAAACTGTGCTGTCCTTTCCTACGTTGGAAAGGAAGCACCTTCTCATCTCTCTCTGACATATTCCAATAAAGGTGAAGGAAAGGCAGCATCAAGGTTAGGAGAGTGGACTTTCCGAAAAAGGGCCCCAGTGTAAGATTAGTCTGCCATCTAGTGGTGATGACTAGAAGTACTACGCTCATACTACCTCGCCAAGTCGACTCCACCCCGACCTCGCACGTCACACGTACCTTGGTTGCTAGCAGCTGATCTGCCGTTAACTGAGGGAACAAAATAATCTCTTCCATTTAAACTGAAAAAACGTTGTGAATACTTTCTAGATTTCTTTTAAGAAAAAAAAAAAAGGAAATGACTTAAAATGAGAACAACTTAGGGTTGTATTGGACTTTGTGGAGGGTTTCCTGTCTCGCCAGTATCAAGAGAGGAGGTTTAAAAAGCCAAGTGTTAGCGCCGGAGCTAACAACAAGCGCGGCGCTAAAGAGCTTTGATGGCTGGCGCAGGCGGAACAAAAAGGAAGAGCGCTCAAGCTCGGCAGCGAAACACCTTTGGACAGCAAATCCCGCGACGACGCCAGCTACAAACTAAATCATTTCAAGCAACTCTTGTCGCAAAATCAAGCGCACCACCACCCAGCCAGCACCACCCGGGCATCAGAAGGACTCGCCCCGGCGCACTGGCATCCTTTGTCAGCCAAATGGGAAGTGATGCGGCACCATTTTGCGTGCGTTTGCCTCTCAATTATGAATGGTGACGGTAACGCGCGGCGATGGCAGCCAAACACCCAGCGTCTGTACACCGCCGCTACGCTTTTGCACGCGTGAAACCTGAATCAGTATACATCAGTACAAGGATGGCCACGATAATACAGTAAACCCTCGCTTTTCAAGGGGGAGGGGGGTGGGGGGGAATCAGGCCCTATAGAGAATTGAGAAAATTTGCGCCAGCCCTAAAAAGTTTTGGAATTGCCTAAAAACTGTAAGTGGTTCTCAAACTTTTTACAACAAGTACCACCTCAAAAATGTAGGAAAAATTAAAAAATAGCTGCTATAAACGGTACAAATGTACGGAAGTGGAATCAGAAAAATGAATAAATGACTTTATTCCACGGCAACATTTAAATTGTAAAAAAAAAAAAAATATGCAGTTAAATGATTCATTGAAAATGTATTGCACATAAAATACAAATAATATGAATAATTAATACCTTGAGTTAGGAGTCCCCAACTTAAGAATTTTTTCATGTTATGAGTTGTCTCTTGTTCAGTTGTTTTGCTTCATGTTTCAACGAGCGAAATTGAATAATATCAGTAGGGCTGCAATTTACGATTATTTTAGTTATCAATGAATTTGTCGATTGTTTTCATGATTAATCGGTAAATCCGATTTTAAAAACAACAAAAATTTCTCAATGAATCTGCCGATTGTTGACTCGTTGGTGGGTCCGATTTTAAAAAAACAAGTTGAAATTTCTATCCCTTTATTCAAAAACTGGACATGATTTCAAACTGACAGTGCAGAAAATGCACAAACAAAAGGTAATTTTGATTCAGTTACTGGTTTTGTCCGTAACATGTCAGAAAATATGCAAAAACGTTGATCGTTGTTTTTTCCATTGATAGTTAGGCCACTTTCATGGAGGACTAGAGAAATTGGACAATATTCACGATTGAGAAGCTGAAATTCGGAGTATTTAGACAAATTACATTATTAAAGGTATCTAAACACTTCATCCATTATAAAAAACTAATATTCGGTTATCAAATAGCTGTCGATTAATCGTTGCACCTCTAAATGTCAGAAAATGTATTTTTTGCGAAAATCTGAGATTTTGACCGAACCCTCCAAAATCGTCTTGCAACACGAGTCCTCAGTTCCGCAAGCAAGCGACTGCAGGTGTAAACTTGATGCATTTTGCATACACGTTATAACTCGTTTTTTTATTCTATGAATGACCCGACCCGTCTTTCTGTATCCCATCTCAAATGTGGCCCTTGAGCACAAAAGTGAGTCCACCCCTGGTGTAGGAGCACTATTTGGCAATTGAAAGGCTCCCAAGAAGAGGTGAAAGCAAACTTGTGCTCCATTGTAGTGAACTTGAGGGTGTTTATCTGCGCGCACAAAAGTACAACTATCGATTTGATTTTGTTTTCATTTCATGCGCGTCTCCTCTTTTGGCTCGAGGTGCACGTTTTCGGCGGGGTCAGCGGTTTTTCAAAAAGCTCTCGGATTTGGGGAGCGCGGCGTTCATCCCACGGAGAGGCCGAGCCACTCGGCCGAGGTCGCCCGCGTGCCGCTGAGGTTGGCGTTGGATTCTCCCGTCAATCACGAGATGTTTAAAGACGAAAGATTACCAGCTGCCTACTCTCCAAATGTAGGAGGGCGGCATTCTTTATTTAGCTCCGGGGGCCTCAGCCTGTATATTTGGCATTTATAATATAGCATGTGGGAGGCTAAACATTGTATTTTTATTTTACACAGAAATGAACTTGTAAAAGGTGCAACTTGTTCCCTATGTCTCCAAATTTGCAGTGTTTTAAGGCCCTGATAGACCAAACCGACGTCGGAGGTGGTGAAGCGTCGCGGCGTCTTCAAGCGCCGTCCGATTGGCGTAGCGGCCACCGCCGTAGTGTCGTAACCCGTCTGTAAGCGTCTTGGGGGCGTTTACGTTGGTTGAATCGGCGTCGCCAGTCGTGACATCTGGTCACTCTGATTGGCTGTTAGCTAGCAAATCAGCGCTCGGAGCACCAAGGGGAAGTGACACAAGCGGAAAAACAGTGAGCACGCCTCCGCTGCCTTAATCTTCTTACAAGTACGAGAGCGAGGGTTGACGACGTAAGCATTTCACAATACCGTGTCAAGAACGTGACGGTTTACTTCGCGTGGGAGTTCATCGTGAGCGAAGAATACCGCCGAATGCACTGTTTACGTTTTTATAATCCGCCCCCGGCCAACAGCTTTCCGGTTGGATTTTTCCAACCATGAGAAATGGTGACTACCGCCGCCGGTGGTATGGAAGGGTATTACATCTTATGCATGCGCAGAAGCTACTTTAATGGCTGCTCTGTCGTTGCGGTGTATTTTTCCAGCGCGACGTGCCGACAGCCGGCCGGACGTCACAGGGGGTAAAGCGTCTGGCACTGTTGGTTGAACGTCGTTTTGGTGGATCAGGGCCTTTCGTTTAAATGTAATGCGGTGCTACATTTTTTCAACGAGTCAACTTGCTCTGTCTGTTGAGCTATGACTGCTGTTATAAATACACCAAGGAGCGAAAATTTTAGAGGTTTTTTTCACAATGTTGTATTCCTCGAGTAGCCTTTCAAAGGCGGCGGCGAGAGGTGTCGCAGGGAGACGTTGGCGGCTGCGGCCTAGTGTTGACAAATAACACTAGTTACAAATACCACAAGGGTCAAGAATCCTAGACATGTTTTTACATCCACTGTAAGTTCATTTCTTTGAGTAGCCTTTCATGGTGGCAAAAGACCAGAAGGGAGAAAGGTTATTATAGTTAACGAAAACTAACAAAGAAAATACAATTGAAAAAAAAAAAAAAAAAAAACGTTTTTGTTCATGAAATAATATACAATGAAAATGCTTTAAAAAACATGAAACTACATTTAAGGTTCATAAAACTAACTACAACTACAGCGAAAATGTCCTTCATTTTAAATGTATTTATTGACATACAATGTGGAATACTAATAATGTGGATAATACAGTTAGGTCTACCATAGACAATTTGTTGGCTGATTTCAAAATTAAGACAGAGAGCAGCCCGGCCCACCGGGAATTCTTCCGGTGCTCCAGATTAGCCACTTTGCGCCTGGTGAGAGGCGTATCAAGTCAGATGATGTTGACAAATAAAAACATTGATAAATACTCAGAGGATCCAGAATTATCCACATTTTAAAATCTATTTCAAGTGAGAGTTTAGTGGGAATCGCCGACGGACGCCCGTTTAAAATTAGAGGCGGACCGGCCTATAGTATATACAATTTTTTTACCCCTGGAAAAAAAGGCGAATGACGGACGACGGAAGTGTACCAACGCTGCAGACGGATGACGAATAACGGACGCTCAATTTGTAGTAAAATGCCCAGCTGTGGATATAAAAGACTGTTTACAAATAACCCAAGGATGAAGAATTACAAACATACAGCGCTGTAGTTTTGCATGCGCGTCTTGACGAGTTCTTTTCCTTGAGTAGCCTTTCAAGGACGGCGGCGAGAGGCGTCACAGGGAGACGTCGGCGGCCGTGGCCCGGCCTTGGGAAAATAACACGAGTTGTTAAACTCCGGACTGCGCCCGAGCAGCCGACTTCAAACGAGCCTCCTGACCTGTTTGCCGAGGACTTTTTTTTTTTTTATTTTCTTCCCTTTTTCTCCTCCGCTTTCATTATTAATATGTTTTCTCCGCACATTCTCTCTGACCCGGGACATTAAATAAAACATTGTGCGCTTCATGAAAGATTATGAAAGAGCAGAATGTAAGCAGCGGGAGGTGTAAAGTCAGCACAATTCATTCTGCGATATAATGTCAATGCCGGCAGCCCCCCCTTGGACCCTCGCCCCCACTCCCCAAATCCCCCCCCCCCACTTTCCCCTCCCCCCCTGCTCAGCCTACCTCCAACGCCCCGCAGGCATATCGGCAGAACTAGCTATGGATGCTAAGCTTTTTCCGACAAAGCTCCAAAGATAAAGTAACTGCTTTTATGGGCGCCGCAAATCGATTGCAGGGCCTTACAGCCAAATCCCATAAAATAAGTTCAAACGGCGGCAAAATTTGTATTACGGCCGAGCGGCTTTGAAGGCGCAGCTCCGCTTTTGCCGAGGAAAATGATTTAAGCGTTATGTGCTAAGACGTCGGCGTGTCAGCGCTTCGCCTCAGTTTTGCTTCACGTGTCAACGCCGGGCCTCGTAGTGCTTTGCCAGATAAACGCGCGAAAACACCGCTTGTAAGAAAACATGGCGGCGGGATGGGCTGATGAAAAGTTTTGGGATTTTTTGGGGGGGGGACTTCACTCATCTACAAGGTTGCTCAAAGCGGGGCGCCGAGGCTGCTAACATAACGAACCGGCGATTCAAGTGCAGTGCAACCTTGACTCGACTCAATTCACTTGTGTATCAAATCAATTTCCCTTATTCAATTGAAATGAAACGCCAGTGATTTGTTCCGGTGCCCACCCAAAAATATTTTTGGGGTTACGTTTTTATGAGAAAGAAAAATAGGCAAGGCAGTTTTATTGAAATGGCACATTTCCTACACAAGACAACTCAATGTGCGTCATTCACACACGCAAAAGCAGTAAGAAAGATACTTAAAAAAACGTTTTGGAAAATTAGCCGGTTTTACAAAGTGTAATTAGTATACAGTGAACCGTCATAGTTTATTCACAGTTTGGCATTCGCGATTTTGCGCATTTGCACAATTTTTTTTTTCAATTCTGTCCTCTGTTGATGCTGAAAAACGTTACATATTGGTTGCATTCAAGCTCACTGCTGTTGCTTTGGCACCATCTGGTGGCATCCTGGTAGCAGGGCACTACGTTGAAGTCAGAAGAGGTCTTTCATTGAGAGCGTGACAATTTTCACGTTTTAATTAATGAGAGTATGAATTTTTAAGTTCCTAGCTATGTAACTAAGCTGCTCTTTGGTCATACTGTAAACAAAAGTGCTTCAAAACATTTTTAGATTTAAAAAGGAAATACGCATGCCAACATTGGGCTCGGCCAGTGACCTGAAGCGGAAGGAATTGCTTTGCTTCGTTTTGCCATATGTGGAAGCGAGAGGAAGTCAACTGAAATATCGTCTTGCCAGTAATATGTTCTATGTGCCCTCGCTCGTCATCAGAGTTGCTCGGGGCTCAGGTAACGACTTGTTTTCCGGCTCTGGTCATGCGACATTGGCAAGCCGAGCCCTCGGCCGCTGCGATGTCACTTTCAGTCGACAGCAAGAGGCGGTACGAGGCAAAATGGCCGCCCCCTGAGATGGATAAGAACGGCTGCGTTTTGCGGCTTCATTCATACTCCACAAACGCAGTATTAATCAGAACGCCGCCTTTAGACAAGTGAGGGCGCGTAGAACATCTTGAAAGTTGTTGACTTCACCTCCCTTTTAACCCGTTAAAACGGCAAAGTCATCACATAACAATGCCGTATTTAACTTTTTTTTTCCCCTCTCTAGCGTAGCAGCAATACGCTTCCGTACTGTAGTGTCCCCTCTGCCCTCATTGCCACGGTCCGCATCCAGTGGGACGCTCCATATGTTTGTTTGTATTCCCTCTTCAAGCCTCCTTCATCCTGCTTGGCCAGCTTCTTAATTGCTTAATTACACCCAATTAGTCAGCCCTTATTATTTTTTTTTTTTTGCTTATTTTTTTTTTATGTAAGTCTTGACACCTCGCCGGCCTCGCTCGAGGGGATAAAAACAAAGATGGAGTGGAGGTTATGTTATGTTGTGGGGGTCTCTGGAGGACGGATGGTGATGTACGCACACACATGGCCGCACGCACAAGGAGAGAGAATGAGAGGCTCGTGTCTGTGGGACATTTGGGTGCTATCACATGAAACAGCTCGGTGTCAGAGCCTGGCCGCCTTCACTCGGAGGTCCGGGGGGCTCCGTGACTTATTTATGACTCCTGTCCCGCGTCTGCGTGAACCCATACTCCCCCGTCATACCCCCCCCCCCCCCCACCCATACACACCAATACAACTTATTGGCTTTTCAAACGCTGCTGCTGGTGCTGTTTAAAATGTAAACAGCAGGTTCTGTGTGTGCGCGCGTGCACTAATAATTGATTTATACGCAGTGATGAGAGAATCAAGAGTGTTTATGCCAGGAAATGACAGGTGCCTTGACGCCTCGCCCTCAATAGAATTGACGCTGAAAGCTGCAGATTTTTTGGTGGAACATATCCTCCGTTATTCACTGCAAATTCACATTTGCTGGGGTTTTTTTGTGCTCTGGCCAAAGCCATGTCTAATATAAAAATATTACTTTGGCGCCATTCTGGTATTGAGGAATTACGCTGAAATGAGTTCAGGCGTATAATTTAGACAAAACTACAGTTTTGCTGCCCTCTTGTGGTATATCTGAAGGCAAATGTAAAACCGTTTTACGAGGTGTAAATTACTCGAATGAACAAAAAAAGTGTGGTAGTAACCTCAGAATAAGAAATAGAACTTGGTGGTACACACCATTGACTCTTCTTTCCAAGCCCCCCCACAGGAGAGTGTCAGTGATGACAAAAACAAGTGTGATGATAACCCAAGAACAGGAAATGGTGGCTAAGTCTACTACAGTAATAATAGAAGAAAAAGGAAAAGGGATGATGTCAAGAGACTTTATCTTAGTGGGCATGAAAAGCAGGGTTGGGAAAAGTATGACCCACCTGACAGATAGAGCTGCTGAAAAACATCATAGTCTAAAAAATGAAAAATCCAATTTGATCAGAATGGTAAGATGGTGCGCATTTATGTAGTGATTTATCTTGATCATATGTTTACACAACCTTATTCACTTATCTCATTCAAACGTATCAGAGTGTCGCCTACACCGGCACATGAATACACAAAAGGGTTAGCCATTTTAGTTTAAAATGACTTACTTCAACCTCCCAGATCCCGCGTCGTAACTTGGCCGACGGCAGAACAAAGAATGTTTTTTTCTCTTTGGCCCTATTATAAATCCATCTACTTTGCTACTAGCCTCATCCTAGCTAGCGCTAAGCTAGTTCATCTCTCAGCTCCAGCGTCCAAGTTTGCAAACTCCCTTTCGTTTCTTGCTAGCACGGTGTTAGCTGGCTAACAGCGAGGAGTTAGCCGGACAAATCTTCCCATAATGACTTCGGGAATGAACAGCGCATGAAGCTTTCACTCATGTTCACTTCCCCACGTAGATACGGCAGACATAGGAAGACATGAGGATCATCCAAACAGTCCTTTCTTACGACAATATGCTATGACGCATTCTGACTCCAATGGGAAAATTCTGATTCTGCGTTTGTTTCCAACGGCCAATTCGCTACACAATTTGAGTCACGACCCATTCGTGCACAGCCCTAGTTTTGATTCATATGTCTCAATAAATTGGTTTATTGATTTAATGTCAATAATAATATAACAGATAAACTCTGTGGTCAATGTCAGGGAGCAGGGTCAATATCAGGAGAATTACATCAGAATTTTGATTGTTTTGGGGGTGGGTGTTTGTATATTTTTCCTGTAAATTTCGTTTTAATTTGTACAAGTTGTTCAAGCTCAGGCTGAAAGGTTGTCGTGTATTTCCAAGGCTTCACTTGCCTGCGTTTGGCCTGATTTGTACCGACATGTTTTTACGGTGACTCACCAGAGGAGTAAATACATGTGAATGTTTAAATGTATCATCAGGCTAATGCTGTGTGAAATAGTTTCAATGTTTGCATCATTCAGAAGCATTTTTCTTTCACATTGTAATCCCCCCCCCCCTCGCCCCAACCGCGCCCCACCAGCACCATCTTTATGGTTTTTTTCCTCCTCCTTTGTGTAGCAGCTTTTTGTTGGCGAAATATGTTACTAATGGCTTATGAATTAATAAGAGGTCAAACTGAATTAGACTTTCATGCGAGGTGATTGTAAAGAGCTTGAAAGCATCCACGCTTTTTATTCAGATTTCAGCATTTTCCGGCCCAGCGCATTTTCAGCCTACATAGCGCCTCCCCCCGGATTTGGTTCAAAATTCGCAGCAAGTCTGCCATTTTGGTTTTGAAGCGGGCAGCTCAGGGCCATTTTGAAAATTTCCAAGGGTCCTTCAAAAACACTTTTGAAAAGTGAGCACCCAAAGCCAGTTTAGGGCCATTTCAGTCATTTCCAGGGATCCTAAAAAATAAACTCTTCCCTCTGAATATTTTTCAATCGCTGCCCAAATTAGAAAATCAGCCCCTGATGCCAGTTTCAGTCAGCAACATGAAATTTGGTAGAAATGTTTATCATGAGTAGACACACAAAAAAGTCTCAAGGAGCCATATCTGAAAAGACCCTGGAGGTCTGCCATTTTCGT
The DNA here is from genome assembly GCF_054856515.1 of Filicampus tigris. Taxonomy (NCBI): domain Eukaryota; kingdom Metazoa; phylum Chordata; class Actinopteri; order Syngnathiformes; family Syngnathidae; genus Filicampus; species Filicampus tigris. Next base: position 21,432,633 of record NC_141228.1, read on the forward strand.
TTGAATCAGACATTTTATTGTTATGTCCAGGGACCCTTCAATGACAACTTCATCCAAGAGATTTTTTGTCTGATCGCTACCAAATCCGTACCATGTATAGCAAATTATTTACGTTTTCGTCATTGTGCGCAGGCGGAACATGTTGCTAAATTTGAGGACTCGTCTTAAAACATGAGAGTCAAATATTTGATTGCAAAGTGAGTCAGTCTTCCTTCAAACTCTGTTTACTAAATGTTATATGCTCTTTCTTTCCCTTCCTTTGTGTAGCAGCTTTTTGTTGGCGAAATATGTTACTAATGGCTTATGAATTAATAAGCGGCCAAACTGAATTAGACTTCCACGCGAGGTGATTGTAAAGAGCTTGAAAGCCTCCACGGTTTTATTCAGATTTCAGCATTTTCCGGCCGACTTGCCTTCTCCCATAATGCATCCCTTAGTCGCGGCTGCTCTTTGGTATAATTTACTCAGGCCGGCAAAGAGGCATTAATTTTCTATTATTGTGAAAAGATGATTCGTGTTTTGGGGGCTGTCGCCATGATTTATTTACATGCACAGCAGGCAAAGACGACTAATGGAAGCTACGGTGGCGGGTACCCCTGACGTTTAACTACAGCGGCGGCACATGTGTTAATGTGTCCTCCCCGGGCGCCTCCCTCCTGCTAATGGAACGCAACGCCCCGCAACTTAACACGTAAATTCGCTCGTCTGCTACTTAAATGCTCCACCGCTCGTCCTGGCGATCCGCGGGGGAGGAAGACGGCGGTAAATCACAGCTCGTCATATTTGTTAAGGTGGCGCTTGAATATCGCAGCAGCCGCGAGACACGCACATCAATAAGACACAGGACGATATTGACTTTTTTCAGGATTTAAGCTGAAAGTATGGTTCTACGAGGACTTAAACATTCCCCAAAACTCACCACAAGTCAATGTATCCAGGTCAAATGATATGTTTTTCTAGAGGTCCCCAACGCAACCCGCTAAAACTCACTCATAGCGTATCCTGGAAAGGTTTAAAAAAAAAAAAACAAGAACAATTTCTCAAGGGAACAGGAAGTTGGAAATTTTGAAGAAAATCCTTTTGGGTGAATTCTAGGGCTCAAAAATTGAAAAAAAAAAAAGCGCCCTCGACACCTTTTCACCTATCGACACAGAATTCGGTGGAGATGTCTTCCATGCCTGAAATTGCACAGTAAGTTGGTCGTATTGGTTTGAAGCAGCCATTTTGGGCAAATTTCATGGCTCGAAAGTTGCAAAACACCAGTTTTACTGATCAAGACGTGATTGGGTAGACATGTCTATCATAACAGGATGCATGGAAAATCCTCAGCAACCTAGGTTCAAATGTGAACAAGGAAGTCGGACATTTTGGTTCAAACGGACTTTTGGGGTGAAAACTAGAGCCAGAAAGTTTGATGAATGGAGCCCCCAGCACCAGTTTTGCACATCAACACAAACTTGGGTGCATGTATGTCTTACAACAGGACACATGAAAAAGTCTCAAGGTATCAGAAACGAACTTGAACAGAAAGCCTGACATTTTGTTTTGAAGATGCTATGTTGGGTGAAAAGACACATGAAAAAGTCTGAAGGACCAATTCATGAAACTGAACAGGAATTGTGCCAGGAATTTTGGATTGACGCTGCACATTTTGCCCCAACGTACATTTGAAAGTCTTTTCTTGCGTAAGTTTCCGGACAACTCCAGGATCAAGAGATTATCACTCAGCAGACCTCTACAGGCCAACGCAGCCACTAAACAAAGCAAATGTGCTGCTGGATGTACAAATGACAATCCACTCCAACGACCAGCTCATCATGTGACTCAGTGACTTAGCAACGCTCGAATGCGGGCGAGCGGCGGGTTGGCGAGGTAAAAGTGTCATGAAACTCTGCTGAGTGGCCAGAAATGTTTGTTTTTAGCGAGGCGTCTTGGCTGTGAATCAGCGGCTCGTTATGACGATTAAAGACAGCATCTCGTCTGCGTGACTCACGGGTCACCACCACTTCCCCCCGGGCCTTCCTCAGGCCGCCGCCGCGCCGCACCGCGACTCCTTCGCCACCATCCGGCTGGACCGGGCGTAGCTGGCAAAAGTATTGTATCCGTTTTCAAAATATAGTTAGTAAAAGTAGGAAAACATCAGAAAAAGACAAATTCTGGAAAAAAAAAATTCTTAAGTACACTAACAGGTTTGTACTTGGTTACCTCCCACTACTGGATGTCAGGAATAAAGGCCTAATTAAAGGAGTGAAAAAGAAAGAAGTGACAGCGTGTGCGTGGCTATTAGAAGGTTAATTAGGCAATAATGAAGGGGGCTACATCAGGTAACTGTGGGCTTTGCCACAATGTGACTGCATCTAATCCCGTCATATTAATAGCGAACGCCGCGCTGCAACACTTCACACGCTCCATCGGAGGATTGCGAGCGGGTTCCGTTCGCCGCCTGTCAACTCTCATTAAGTGCAATGAAGCCTGTCAAGCTTTTCGACGGATGATATTTGCCTTCAACGCGTCGCTGATTAGCAAAACTCAAGTGTGGTATTTAGCGACACCCACACTTTTTCAAAAAGAAGTTAGCCCCCCCAAGTCAGTTTGACTTAGCAATGTGACATTTGGTAGGCATGTCTATCATGAGTAGATCCACGGAAAAAGTTTCAACAAGCCATGCCTGAAAAGGAAGTCTGCCATTTTGCTACGACGCAGCCAATTTAGGGTCATTTTGACTATTTCCAGGAGTCTTTGGATTTTTGGGAAAATTCAGCCTCCCGTGCCAGTTTGACATAGCAACATGAAATGTGGTAAGAACGTCTATAAAGGAGTAGACCCACCAAAAAGCCTCAAGAAGCCAGGCCTGAAAAGACACAGGAAGTCTGACATTTTGGTTTGACGCAGCCAATTTAGGGTCATTTTGACCATTTCCAGGAGCCCTTTGAAATTTTGTGAAAATTCAGCCCCGCAAGCCAGTTTGACTTGGCAACATGACATTTGGTAGGCCTGTCAATCATGAGTATGCCCACAAAAATGGCTCAAGAAGCCACACTTGGCAAGACACAGGAAGTCTGCCATTTTGGTTTCAAGCAGCCACTTTAGTCTCATTTTCGCTATTTCTGGGGTGCTTTGAAGATTTTTGAAAATTCAGACCGTGAAGACATTTTCACTCAGATACATGACATTTGATAGGTGCATCTATTATGAATAAACCCACCAAAAAGTCTCGAGAAGCCATTCCTGAATAAAATACAGTAGGAAGTCTGCAATTTTGATTTGAAGCTGATAAACTGGAGATATTGTCGGATTATTACACAATTTTAAAGACGTATACTAGAAAAGGTACGGCGCTAAACTGTGAAAAATTTGAATTTTTGTCGTTGTGTGTCGGCAAAGTTCGATGTCGTGCCGTGAATCAAGAAACTAATAGCTCCACAAGGGACCAAGCAAGAAAATATTGGCTTTTCCATTGTCAGGTGCAAAGCTATTATTAAGAGCAATCAATCAATAGATTGTTTTGCCAGATGTGACTTTGGACTCGCTTAGCTGTACTGGGGTCACACGCAGACTTGTTTTCGTCCTTTCCAGAACGAGTTGAAAGGTCAGGGTCCAGCATTAGCGTGACCATGTGACATCCCCCACCCCACATCCTGCATGCCCTCCTCCTCCCTCTAATTGATTTACAAACGCCACATCAGTTCATCCTGTAACGTCAATACGACTTGATTAGCCGCCGTTTGTCATTGACGGCTCTTACTTGACATCTGAACCTGCCGAAATGCCGAGAGGGATCGGCCCCTCGCCCGGTGCCGTCATCGTCGTGGCACCCCGCCCTCTTCCCCCCGCGAGATTGGAAAAAGTCGACAGTGTTGCCGCTCCCGGGAGGGGCGCATGGGAAAAGTCGGATAATCCACAAATCCAACCTAGGATTTGAGGCGCAGAGTGCGAGGGGAAGCTAATTGGATGCTTGCTAATAATTGGATTTTTCTCCAGAAAAAGAAAAAACAATGTAACAATGGAGGTAAAAAGCCCACATTACATCCAGTGCCGACAGGTCGCCCGTCATTAAAGATTAACAGTCAAAATGGACTTTAATAATGTCACAAAAAGCCTAATAGGCTCATTATTAATGCTCAACATTGCTAATAGGTGCTTAAACATATGTTCATTGAAGTAACAAAGTTACTGCTGTTCCGCTCATTCCTGACATCTCGGGAACCATTCCCACTCCACAAATTCCCAAATTTAGACATTTATTTATGCGTTTTGCTCCTCCTTTCACATTGTCAGACTGATTCTAACCCTTCCAACTTCAAACTATTAACCTCATTCAAGAAATCTTGGGAACGATTCCCAGTCCCCATTTTTTTTTTTTTTAATTCCGAAATTAAAGACATTTGACATAATTACCACCTCCTTCCACATTTCTGAATTGATTCGAACCATTCCGCCTTCATACTGTTACACACATTCCAGACATCTTGGAAACTATCTATCACATTCCTAACATTCCCAAATTTTCCAAAACAAAACTCCAAAATTAAAATGTGTGATTGATTCAAGCCGTTCCTTGTGTAAACTGCTCCGTTCATTCATTAACTGTGGAACCATTCCCAGTCCCCAGATTCCCTAATCTGCACAATAAAATGTCAAATAGACACTAACTTCATATCTCAGTCTTCCTCATTTCTTGACTGATTCAAACCATTCCATGTCAAGCTCTTACATTCATCCCTGGCATCTAAAAATATTCCCATTCCACAAACTTTCCAGTAAAATGAAGACGTATTTGATGTAATGACCTTCTCCTTCCACATTTCGTGAACAATTCAAACCACACCACACCAACTCTCAAATTCTACAGTCGAGCTTTTCAGCACTCACGCACCATCTCAACCGAAATTGCATTCTCTAGTCACAACCAGTACTGGTATCAAAAAACATTGGACTCCATTCAATGACTTGAAAAGTTCTCACGGGCAAGGTTTTCTGGTTTTAGCTGTCGCCGGGCAAACGTTACGGAAATGAGTGCAAGCACCACATGTCGGGCTTGTGTGTGTAGCGGCGGGAGAAGTAGCGGGAGGAGGTCGGGACAACAAAGCTCTCAGCCGAGATTACCGCAAAGCACAAGCTTCACGTTGCTTGTTGGGGATTGCGCCCGGAAGGAGCCGCCGCCGCCGCGATGGCATCGCGCCTTTTCCCAGGTGAAGCCATTAGACGTCCGCCATCATCTCCGAAGGCTTTCGCTAAATCCACCGGCTCCTGCCCGCGTTATTATCCCGCACGTTCCCGCTGGGGGTTCACCATTCCGCCTTTACCTCCGCGCAAACACAACAAAGACGGTGGAAATATATGAATCCCCTTGAGAATTGTGTGTGGATGTCGAGGTAGAAAATATGACAGACGGAAATGAACTGAAAAGACTATGATGTACTCCCCCTTGCGTTTTGATCTTTTTGCATCAAAAGTTCAATATTTGTGCTTCCGATACTAAAGCTGCCATTGCTCCCGAATGGATGCATCACGACATATAGTGTGCTTGCTGTTTGCACTCATCCTCCTTGAAATGCTTCCGCAGCCTAATTGGAATTTACCTTCAGTTGATTTGGAAGTGTGCTTTTTAATAAGGAAAATAACACTTGGCAATACTGTACTTTATTAAAACATGTAGTTCTCATATGTTTAAATGTAAAGAATTAAACAGTGACGTGTGCATCCTGGCCACCGGGGGGCAGAATAATACAGTTCTGCAGACACATACAAGGGTTTCACAACTTCTTTGAGGGACTCTACAAACTGCAGTCGTTTTTTGCAGAGGATGAAGAATATATGCAACAGGGTATTGTCGTATTGTCTGTCTACATGTTACTGCGCCGTTTGTGTTCACATATCCGCTGCTTATAGCATTATAACACCAAAACATAGATATTATTTGTTAGCGTATCTGTGCCATTTTCCGTGATGGTTCTTAAATACACAATGACCATATCCACTGTATTTACACACATAGGAAATATTCAACATTTATACACTGTAGTGTGCACTGGATTGCATTTTGTTCTTGATGCTTTGGAGAGTTGATGTACCTTTCCCAATTACATGCTCTCTAATGTGCGGGGCATTTTCTTGTCGATTGTCCGGTTGTCTTGTCCTTACTTTGTAGCAAAATGAGGGCTCTTTTGAGTTTGCGGAATTAAAATAAGTAGTACAATGCCGACTTTGTTCTTGCTCTCCCAGGTAATTGTTGTCACTCCAGCGGCACTTTTTCACTTTGACCTTTTCTGATGGAAATGATAGTGAGCGCGTGTTGTCCTTTTTTTTTCTCCCTCTTCCGTCTGAGGCGCTCAGAGGACACTTATCCCGCTATTATGGTTAAATTAGTGCCAGATTTACTTTTATTCCCTATCATTTCATACGACCCAATTTGTCCATAGACAGTTCTGTGAATACAAAGAGCAACTCAAATAAAAACAAATACAAATGTTTCTCAAATGTTGCTAACATGATATGCTATCCTACACCATACATGTATCTATTAAATACATGTATTTAATAGGATTTCAATAAAGGTTAACTGAATACTGACTCATTAGCCACTGCAAGCCTAGCCTGTTAGCTGTCAGTGAATGGGCTAATCAGCAAATGTTAGCATTTTCGCTGATGTCCACCTAGCTCATTAGCTATGCTAACAGTAGTTAATGACCCAAGTTTAGAGTAGCTAACAAGATATGATAATAGCAGCTAATGTGCTAAGTTAAAAGTGGCTACTAAGCTATGATAACAATAGCTAATGAGGCTAAATTAAAAATGGCTAACAAGCTATGCGAAAATACCTAATGCGCTAAGTTTAGGGCACTACTACATTTTGTACATATTGAGTTGCTGAGAGCCAATTGCATTTCATTATTTTTTAAATCAAGTTTTATTGTATCGTTTTTAAAATCATTACAATTAGAATGTTTTGGAATGCATGTATTTTTAAAGAAAATAGCAATAATTATACAACAACAGAGTTGTATTTTTTTAACGTAGGGGGAAAAAAAGCAATATTTTTCAACAAGTTTTTAAAAAATCCATTATTATGAGGATAAGCGGTTGGATAATGGATGGATGGATAGTAATGCTAAAACATTGTGCATTTTTCCCCTTCAATGCATCGAAAATGCGGTATCTGCTTTTGCGAACAAGTAGCTTTAAAAGCCACCAGCTTGGTTGTTGTTGTGTATGCTTGAGATTGTGTTGTCATTATTTAAATGTCAGCTCCGTTGGGGGGCTTGTCTTTTGGGGGTGGGCAGGAGGGGCGCATGCTGCTATTGTTTGCTAGGAGACAAAAAGGCCAAGCCACGTTGCTAATGCAAAAATAAACATCAGACTCCGACAAGCGTGGAAAGACGACCACATGCCAACTGTATCGCTGACACATTTCCATGTAAAACAATTATGTCGCTATTAGCATATATTTTATTAATTGTCCTTGGCATGCATATTACCATATCTTTTATTAATTGTCCTGACTAGCGCGCTAACTAGCGCGTCAAGTGGCTTCGTTCTCACAGAGCATGGCAGCTGAAGGAATCAGGTCAGATTAGCGCGTCGGCTATCGATAGCTGCAATCAATTCAATTAGTTTGTCATTTACGCTCTAATGTATGCATGGATTTCTCTTTCAAAAATTTGCCTTTAATTTCCCCTCGCCAGCGCAACCCCGGTCCTCCTCCTCCCGCCAGCGTCCAGATAATTAAAGGCCGCTTCCTGTCTCGACTCCGTCTGAAGCGCTAACGCTAATTAGAAAGGGCAACAGTTGCGCCGCGTCAATAGCGGATTAGGATTAATTAGGATAGGAAGTGACAGATGAGTGCCAATGACAGCATGGAGGTCAAAGCGGCGTGAATCTCACACCCCAAAAAAAAAATCTTTTTTTTTTTTTTAAAATAAAAACGTGTCTTTTGTAAAGTTGCAGACTTCAGTCGGAAAATTTACTTTTTTTTCCCCAAGGGAACCACCATATTTAAAAAAAATTAAATGTTTTTTTTCCCCGAAAACAGTCAATTGTATTCTTGAAAAAATGCAGCTTTAACCCTTGAAAAACATGTAATATTCTTACACTAAAGTCATGTGTTTATTGAAGAAATAATAACTTAATTCTCATAAAAACACGTCATACGTTTGTTTGCGATGCCACTAGCTTGTTAGCACGTTAGCTTGCGACAAGCTCTGCGTTATTTATGAAAGCGGCGCATCCATCCATCAGAATACGTGTCTGCGTTGATCTAATATTCTATAGTTGACACTTAATGTGTTGCGCTCCAACCCTCGGGAGGACACTCTCTTGTGTCCAGCAGGGGCTGCACTGCTGGGGGGCATACTTAGCCCTCGAGCCCCCCAGAGGAGCACTGTTATTATTGTTAATAACAAGTGATAAATAGTGTACATGCAGTGCCGACCCAGTGCACACACAACAAACACATCAGTCAGCCGTACATTTTTTTTTTTTAGAAATGCATTATTGTGTCGGAAGCAAAATGGAGAAACATGCCGTGGCATAGTGGCTATTTTTGTAAATAGATGTATTTGTGGCGGCACGGTGGTCGACTGGTTAGCACGTCCGCCTCACAGTTCAGAGGTCGTGGGTTCGATCCCGGCTCCGGCCTCCCTGTGTGGAGTTTGCATGTTCTCCCCGTGCCTGCGTGGGTTTCCTCCGGGTACTCCGGTTTCCTCCCACATTCCAAAAACATGCATGGTAAGTTGATTGGACTCTCTAAATTGCCCCTAGGTGTGATTGTGAGTGCGGATGTTTGTCTCTGTGTGCCCTGCGATTGGCTGGCAACCAATTCAGGGTGTCCCCCGCCTACTGCCCAAAGACAGCTGGGATAGGCTCCAGCACGCCCCGCGACCCTTGTGAGGAGAAGCGGTACAGATAATGGATGGATGGATGTATTTGTATTATAGTTTTCTAATACTTATTATTGGAATTGATTTGTCAATGTGAATTTTATACTTTTTTGTCTAACCCTGGCTCAACACTGTTTAGATTTTTTTAAGCCATTTGAAGTAATTAGCATACTCAAAATAGCTTTCAAATTATTTTCCTTTGAGGGGTTGAAATGCAGATTAAATGTAAATAAAATTAAAATCCAACATGCAACTATCCATTTAGATTTCATTGTTGTTATCATAGTATTGTTTAAAGATGTTATCTTGTGTCAGATTTGCTAGTACGTACACTTCTTAAAAGTTGAGGAAGTTTGAAATTATAATATCACTTTGATTAGCTCAATACAATGTATTAATAATTTGCAGTCTTCTTCGTAACACCAAATAGCAATGAATGTGAGCTGTAAAAAACATTTCAGGAACATCAAGACACTTAAAAACGTAACAAAATGATACAGTACATCATGTCAAATGGGTAAAATAGGAAAAAGTCAAATAAGAAATACACTGCCTCAACATACTGTAACTCTACAGTGTGCTGTTTATCCAGACCAACTCTTATTAATGGGATGTTTCACATTTTGCTAGCTATAGGTAGTCTTATGAATCACATATCGTAGCCTGCATCGGAAAAAAAAAAGAATATAACTGAACATTTCTTGAACGTAAATTTTTTTCATTTTCAAGTTGAAAAGTGCTTCAATTGTGCCTAAATGTAAGGTCTAAAAGCTTGAATTTGACCTCATGAGGCCTAAAGATAACAAAAATGAGGATAAAGTAAACTGTCAAGATGAATATTTCCACTCGAGTCCACTTTTACCACAGATAATAAATCATATAATAAAGAAAGAATAGAGAATAAAAACGTGTCAAAGTGTTTCTGGGCCTTGGGCGCTAAGCATTCTGCTTTCCTTAACGGGCACAAAGGCAAGACAGCACATGCCTTCAGGGGGCGCTCTTGTTTATTATTCTATAGCTCATGTGACCTGGCTGAATGGACATTTTTCCAAATGCTTGGAATTGCCTCAAAGAAAAAAAACGCACCCTCAAGAAAGAAATGTGAACGGGATGTCCACTTTCTTCTCCCGCATTAGCCATTAGCTTTCAAGCTAAAGAGTGCTCACAATGGAAGTCACTTGAAGACCCCCATGTGGCCCGGGGGCGGTTGCGGTGTGTGTATGTGTGTGTGTGTGTGTGTGTAGAGGGGCGGGGGGAATTCATTTTGGAGCCACAATGGAGTGGTGTGTGCATCTAAACGCCTTCTTCTCGGAGTCACTTTTCCCGATGTATTCCGTAGCACTTATTCCGTTCTTTTACGCTGGAATCTCACGGCTGACTTGGCCTATCAAATATTCATTTCCAAGGTCGATATTTTCCTATTGGCACTCACATGCCGCTTTACGTAAAGCGGCCCAAAACTCGCAAATAAAAAAAAGATACATTTGATCAAATTTAATTATTTACTTGGGTATGTAAATGTTATAGTAGCGTCCGCTTTTAGTCAGTTAGGTCAGCAAGACGTTTTCCACAGCACATGCAGCTACCGTATATGCAACAGTTTGTTGTTTTACTTATAACATCCAATGACTTCCACAAAAGTTGTGATAAAATGGTCAAAATTGAAGACATTGACATCCCCCATATTGTTACAAATACATTTCCTGGCATCGTCTCACTTATTTTGCTGCAGTCAAATCTCAGCATTTTACAGCCAACTGATGAAATATTGAGGTGGGCGGCGGCACCAAAGGGGAGTTCATGTCCGGCGTCCCGTCTCCGACATCCCAGCAGGAATGTCGTACAGGGGAAGAAAAAAAAATAAAAAAAGGAGTAATAAAAATTTGATGGCAATGAGCCAAGATATTGCTAGCATTCTCCCCGGCGTCACAATAAAATCTTAATCCGAGTTAATGGAAGAGATACGAAAGCCTTTCCCCGTTCAAACACACGCTCTGCATTATTTATCAATTATTGTCAAGAAAGTGATTCCGCTCTGAGATTTCGGAGGCGAGGAACGCTGGGAAAACATCTCTCGTCTTTTTGACCTCTAACGCTGGAGCATTTTACAGTAGAGCTAACGCTGCAATCGGGTAAACTCTGCGGCAAATGGGGGTCGGTGGTCAGGCGGGTAAAAAAAACAACAACAAAAAAATAGTTTGAATCCTTTGTCCTGAAGGTCGGCACTTTGCTAAAAGCTCGCTAATGTCTCAAACACGCCGTGATGTTCGGCAGCTTCCTTTCAAAAAGCCTCCCGCAACGTCGCCACTTTTCTTTTTTTTTTATCCACCAATTACATGTCTGCATGACTTCCTCTCAGCCTAACTCGAGGTGACAGGCTGCTCTTCCGCGGCGTAATAGAAACGCTCTCCCGTGCTGCAGAACACGGCGCTCTAATGTAGCCGCCGCGTGTCCGGCATAGGTGCACGGCCGACGAGGACATGTTACCGCGACGTGACATGGCAGCGAACAGGTCTTGATTAGCATTAGCACGTGTAGCCAGGGTCTCCCTCAAGACAGCCGCACGTCATTCATCCCCCGAATGCTCGTGCACTCTGCTTGGTTAACACGCTAACACGCTACTTCATATTAACACACACAAGCAACACGATTATTAAATAATTGCACACTACTTAGTCAGGCACGGCGAGGCACCTTTATGGGCTCTCAGGGACATCGGACGATGATTCAAAAACATCACAAGACATTCTATCTTACATTGTTGGTCTAATGGCGGTGGAGGGTAAGACGGTAGACGGTAGCGCTAACGGAAGCGCGTTTAAAATAATAGACGGACTGACCTATCGGCGATTACTATAAGGTCCGGTATGACAAATAGTCGGATAGACGAATGGCGGAAGGGTACCCAGGCTGCAGACGGGTGGCGATTGACGGACCCGCAAATTTGAGTAAAATGCCCACCGCTGATTGCTACTAATCTATTACATGAATCTATACTTCACAATAACTGTTAAATTAAGATTAGTATCAGCCACATGTAACCCGGCCTACTGGAACATGTCAATCATCCGCCGCTAGATTATGTTAGCATGCTCAAGTAACACGATTAGTAATTTGTAAACGACCTACTACCTGTCAGAGACCTTTCCCTGCCCTTAGGGACACCGTGCCGTACAGCACGCAAGAACGACAATTCTCTTGTTAATGTTAACACTGTTAGTTGTATAGTAGTAAATAAAGAAATATTTACGTTAGCAGCTGAGTTTCATCACTACCAAACTATTACAAGACACTTTAGCTAATACTTAGCAAACTGTTACTTAAAGCTTAGCAACATGTACATGTAGCGTGTTCCCAGACACTCGTCCCAAACCATGCGGTGCAAAGAGGCCTCATGCTCGCTTGGCTAACACGCAAGTTCATGTTAATTACTACCTACATAGTTTGTAATAATTATATTAAGTAGACATTTTGTTTCAAACTTTTAAGGCCCTTGAGGACATTCTTCTATGGATTGAAAACACAAATGTATGTTAACGTATGAATTAGCAGCTTGGTTACTGGTTCTGTTACTTGGTTATATTCTGTTTCCAACTAAATACTAATAGCCATACACTCATTGATTGATGAGCTGTTACTTAGCGCTCATGTGAACTAACATTTTTTTCTCACTATGTTTCCACTATATCAATTTTATCACTAAATACTGTTTGCTTCTGCTCTTGAACTCATAAATAACCCAAGAGTGGAGTGTTTGTTAGCTCTCAACCGGGTGATTGCGCCAGACACTAAACGCTAAAAGCCAAGCAGTGGCGGTCATGCTAAGAGGTTGTGTTTTACTTTGGCAGTGGGCAGAAATGCGTTTTACTTTGGCGGGCGGGTCCTCACTTACGAGGTGATAAAAGCATAAAAAGGTGGCATCAATGTTGGATGCCGCGTCGCCGGGAGGATACGCCGCTAACGTAAATTAGGACGCCGAAGACGACAAGCGTTTTCGCCTTGGCGTGTCCCGCTTTCACCGCGACACCCAGGAAGTTGCGAAAAAAATAGCCTGGCGGGAGTGTCGTTACGCCGCTGCGGGTTAACGCAAATGGACGTGTTAGCGTTTGAACAGGCAATGCGATACATTATTTAGCTTCACAACAACATTGCTCTCGTGTAAGCTCGATAGCTACCATGCTAACTAATGAGCTAGCTCATTATTTGATGAGTGCACGACTCAGCGGGATCGTCCCTGAGTGACAATCCATCACTTATTGATGTCCCGCCTTGTTCTTAACTCACTTTAATTATGAGCATGCCTTAATTAGAATCCGAGGGGGGTTGGGGGGGGGTTGGTTGGCATCCGAAGGGAGGCGTTGTGTGTCGCTTAGATGTCGCACAACTTCATCAGCAAGCCGCCATCCATAATTCAGCCTCCCTTCGTGTAGTTTCTTGAGTTTAGGGGCAAGTCATGCGGAAAACGGTCTATGGAGGAAGTTGGAATGTTTTTTTGTTTGCTGGTCACGTGAACTCCATCACATCCCCCCCCCCCCCCCCCCCAACCCGCGTGGGGACGGGAGGGAGCGAGCGGAGGCGGCGGGTGCGGTGGGAGCAATTTCTTGACCTTCTAACCACGGCCGAGGTGATGCCGTTAATCTTCGTGAGGCTCCCCGTGTCAGGAGCGCCCCCCGTGGGGGACGGCCGGCATCCACCCCCGCCCCACCGACTTGCACATGAAATGCCTGCATCGGCTCAAACACGGAAAGTTCTTCACTCCTTCTCCCCTGCCTCCTTTTTTTGTACATCCCATCCATTTTTCACGATCGTCAGTGCCCTAAACCTAGCTCCCCGATTGGGACCACATAAAGTAAACGATATATACCAACATTTAATTAAAACCCAATTGACACTTTCAGCATCCTCGTGTCAGGAGGCGCACCCCTGGGGGACAGCCGCCAACCACCCAAACCCCAAAGAATTCAACTTAAAACCAGCAAGACGTCAGTATCAACTCGCATACAGGAAGTTCTCCACTCCCCTGCCTCTTGTTTCATCCTATCCATCCAATATTTTAGGGTGATTTTTCCCACACCCCAAACAAACCAGCAACGGATTGGGGCAACAGGAAGTGAACCACAGAATTATTTAATTAAGGCCCAACTGACACTTTGAAGGTCATTAAAAAGTCAGGAGGTACCCTGATGAGGAAGTCTTTCACTTAAAACCTACAATGTGTCTATATCCACTCAAACATGGGAAGTTCTCCAATAATTTCTCTTGGCTCTTTTTTTTGTCCATTCCATCTATTTTTCAGGATACTTTTTCTCCTTATGCCGCTGTCCATTCCACACCTCCAACCAAACCAGTCCAAACACGGGAAGTTCTTCGCTCATTCTCCCCTGCCTCCTGTTTTTGTCTGATCCATCCATTTTTCAGGGTATTTTCCCTCCCCTCTGTCTGCTCGCCAAACAACATATCATTTCCAAATCCAAATTGACATTCTTAACGTCCTCATGTCAGGAGGTGCCCTGGATTGGGAAGGGACGCCAACTACTCAAGTCCCAAAAATTTACAATTGAAACCAATGACAAGATGTTAAGTTCAGCACATGTTCCTCCCTGCCTACTTTTTTGGCTGATCCATCCATTTTCGGGGGTATTTTCTTTCATGCTTTGCCACTACCTCCAACCCAACTCTAACCATGAACGATTTGGAACCAAAGTGAACTGGAGAGATCATCATTTTATTAAAACAAAATTACATTTTAAATGTGACATGGCCGTCAACTACCCCCTACCCACTGTCTTTTCAGGATCATTTTTTGCCCGCTGCCGACCACCTTGGACAAGAAAATGTTAACAATATGTGTGAAAGAACCCTTAATTACATCCCTACTGATATTTTGAACATCCTCATGTCAGGAGGTGGTGCCCTGCTGGGGGACATCTGCCAACCACCCTCGCACCACGACTTGCACTTGATGTAATGTCTTCATCAAAGTTCTTCACTCATTCTCCCCTGCCTTATTTTTTTTTTTGTCTGATCCATCTATTTTTCACATAATTTTCTGCTGCCTCGCACCAGACTCCCCCACCACAACTCCAACCACAAACCATAAACTGATTGGGACCACAGAAAGCAAATGATTTCTATAACTGTTGTCAGAAGCAGAGCCGGGCACTTGACCCTTTAAACGCAAGCCGTTTTCAGTTTTTAGAAAATAATTATTGCAAAATAACGCAGGGTTATTTTAAGAGGAAACAAAGACTTCCACTTCCGGGTCGGTTAAATGTACACGCTGGTAGAGATTTTTACGGTCTAAAGATGTCCCACACAAGGACATACTGGGTAGTTCGAATGAAAAGGGATAAGGTACTAAATGTTAATAGTTAGTTTACAAACAAAATTGCCATCCCGGATTACACACACAAGTCTGTCAGTGGTGAAATGCCGTCCTGTGGCATTATCCATGGTACTACATGTGTTGAACCACTAGAGGGCAGAATATGCGCAATGTGCAATGTGACTAAGCAAATGAAAAGTGTAATGACGGCGACTCCATGGAAGAGAACATGCAGCAGTCTTGCCAACACAACACGTTCAGTCGGTACTTGACGCGGTTAGGGACGAATAGAGGGACGGACGAAAATTCACTTTCGTCCTTGCTTAGTCCGTCCTTTATAAAAGACTTCTCATCCTCCGTACCTGGGACGAGGGATGAATAGAGGGACGGAGGAAAATTCACTTTCGTCCTTGCTTAGTCCGTCCTTTATAAAAGACTTCTCGTCCTCCGTACCTGGGACGTGTCAGAAGGTTCCCCTGTGGTGACGGGCCGCAGCCCATCCCCCGACACAACAACTTGCACTTGAAATGTCTGCATCGTCTTTGCACTGCCTGGGAAGTCCTTTGCCTTTTCTTCCCCGCCTCTTCTTTTTGTCCAATCCATCGATTTTTCAGGATCATTTCATCGGTTCTGCTGGCGCCCTGACCCCAACCCAAGCCCCAAACCAACCATCAACTGTTGGGAACTCAAAAAGTCAACTATACGCAAGCAAAAAAAATAATTGCACCCCAGTTGACAATTTGATCATCTTCATGTCATGATAGCGCCTCAATGCCCACTGACTTGCATTTGCCACCGCCTCCAAACCAACCAACCTATTGGGACCGGCGAAAGTGAATTGTACCAGTGAAAGAACCTTTAATTACACCCAATTGACGTTTTGAACATTTCAACAAGGAAGAAGAAGTGAGGCTCCCCATGTCAGGAGCCCACAGGGGACACCCCCGCCACTCCCCCGCTCACCAGCTTGCACTTGAACCCCGTGAGATGTCTGTATTGACTTGTTCTGCTGTGCCTCCTTCATCTGTCCATTCCACCCATTTTTCACCATCATTTTTTTTCCCATTCTACCGCCGCCGCCAAGCCAGGCCCCTGTGCGTCCATCTGTCGTCCGCCCAGCTCGTCCCGCCTTGCTGTTGTTGTTTTTCACCTGCTGCTGGCAGCCTTCAAGCCACAGAAGACGCTCTTGTATCAATTACTCACACCTGACAACCTCGGGATAAAAATGTGGACAACATCTGTACAGCTGGCGAGCTCTCTATTTACTAACACAACCGGGGACGTGTAACTAGCCTCATTAGCTTGGCTTGCTAAGCTTGTGTTTGAACAACAGCTAATGTTAGCAATTTGAGTTAACGACAGCATAGCATTAGGTAGCAGAAAGTCTGCCTAAGAAAGAGCATCCGTCCATCCATCTAACTGATCAAATCGCAATCGATTAAATCCCAAAAATGTATAGAATCTTTTTAATAAAAAAGATCGCCAGGGAAGTGTCCTGTTCTATGCTGCGCTGAGATGTGATTGGCCAGTTTGTCTTTTGGGGGTGTGGCTTAGCAAGAGATGAATTAACATTATCAACAAAAAGTATAGTGAGACTACATACAGAAAATATTAACGGAAAATACAAATAAAGTCACTCCAACTCATACTTGTTTATCCCAGTGCATCAAATTCTTCTTCGACTGTTCTTTTTCCAGCATGCTACTCACTGCTGCCCCATGCAGTTACACTTGAGTATGACAGACTCTTTTTTTTTCTTTTTTCCATTTCATACTTGGGACAGCACACAATTAAAAGGAATTGGACCAGAGTTAAATAACAGTTCATCTTTTTTTTTTCCCTTGTTTGGCGACAAAAAGATGATGAAATGAGATTTTATATTCCAAAAACGCGTGCACGTATTCTTCTGGTGTTTACGTTCCGCACGTATATATCCCCGCGTCCGAGGTGCTAATTTGTGTGTTTGATGCGTGTACGCACGAGTTGTTTGCACGGCCGCCTCCACCTGGGCTTGTTTTGGCGTCCTGTCAAAAAACAACAACAACAACACGGCCATGCATGTTTAATTAGGACGGGACACCGGGGCTCCTCTGAGAGGCGCCGCCCCATCTTCCTCCTCCTCCTTCTTCTCTTCCTCACTAACTACATATTATTCGCCTTTTTTGAAGTATGGGACAAAAAGGCATTCATGTTTAAAGGCCTCATTGTGGCTTCACCTCATATACACACAGAGCAGCTCTCATCTTTAGGGAGAACCTTGATTTGTAACATACTGTATGTTCAATGGTCAATTCATTAGGTACACCAGCCCATGAGCTTACAGTATGACCACCATGCTGACTTTTGTGCGGTTGTAGTTTGCACTGGTGTACAACTGTACGACATAGGGTATTCTAGTGCTTTAGTAATAATATAATATACATATCTATATATATTATAATAATTTTACAAGTATTTTATTTAAAGAAAATAAATGAATACATGAACTAAATTATTATCATTATCAACTCTGCAACCCTTATTTGAATTTAGAAAGATTCGGAAAAACAATATTTTCATTTTTAGTTAAATAAAACAACATTCACAGAATTAAGAACTAAACTGTGTTTTGATTTTGATTTAAAGTAAAAAGTAAATAAAGAAATTGGGGTACATAGTGGATAATATTTTCCTATTATCATTTTTTAATTCAATCTGAATAAATAAAAATCTAATTTGAAGATATTTAAAAATTGAAATTACATTTTAATCTATATATTTCAAATTTAAATCAATTTAAAAAATAATGACGTATGCTGGAATTAAAAAAGTAAAATAAATGTTATTGAATTTATTAAATTTTACTTTTTAAATACTATGAAATGAGTTGAACTCAAATATAATGAAAAACTTATTTTGCTTTAAAACAAGATTAAATGTACAAAATATATTAGAATAAATAGTAAATTGTTATTGTCTTTCAAAAGAATCAGAGGCTACGATAATTTTTCTCACAGTAGAGCACCTTTGTGTTCTCAGTTGTCTCCATTGGATACAAAAGGTCACAATGATAAATCTGTATGTGCGATGTCCTTCATTCATCACAGCCAATGTCGCCCCAAAACAGCCGATTGCCTTCGTTAGGGCAAAACCACACTCTTTTCATTCAACTTCTTTCGCCACACTGATTTAGCCATCTGGACGCGCGTTGCCACGGCGACACTCATTAAATAATCGGCCATTGGAATGATGATGATGATGCAATCGTTTGCAATCGTTTGTTCATCTCCTAACGGCGGCTCTCGTTTCCTCCACTCGTTTGACCTGCGAAAGCGGGCCTCTAATTAAGCAAAACGTCTTTACTAATTGGAGAAGGTGCGGGGAAAATAAGGAGGAAGTAGGAGGAAGATGAGGGAAAGGAAAGTGAGAGGACAGGAAGGAAGTTGATGAAAAACAAAAAGGAAAGAAGGAGGAGTTGAAGAAAAGGATGGGATGAGGGAAGAACGCAGAGAAAGAAGCACTGAAGGAGGAAGAATGAGTGGTAGAAAGTGAGGATAAGTGGTTCGGATAATAGATGGATGGATGAAGAAAAAGGAAAAGGAGGATGGCAGGGGAGGAGGAAAGAAGAAGGTATGGAACTACGAGGATAAAAGTAGGAGGAAGGAAGGTAGGAAGGAGCATTTGGAACAAGAAGGGCAAGGAGGAAGGAGAGGGTAAGTAAAGGAAAAAAGACAAAAAGAGAGGGAGAAAAAAAGGTGGAGGAAGAAAAACAGGAGGAAGGGAGGGAAGAATGAAGGGAAGAATTTCCCCACTGTGGGATCAATAAAGGCAATCTTATTCTTATCTTAATGAGCAGAAATGGGCGGAAGAAGAAGATATGGAAATAGGATGATGAAAAAGTAGTAGTAGAAGATAGCATAAGAAGGAAGAGAAAGAAGGATGAAAAATAAAGTAGAAAGGAAGCCATTTGTGTTTTGTGGTTTCATTAGCATAGCAGCAAGCTAACAGTTGTTATTGAGCATGCGTTGTGATTTTCTAAGCAGCGAATGACGCTCGAGACGCTGCAATCAAAGACGGGCTAACTGCGGGTCGAACTTTGAAGTTGACAATTTGAAAGCCTGTCGCGTTTGTACTTTTACACTTGCCATCCCACACTTTTATCACAACATTGAGTTCAGAGCCCTCCCCAAATGTTTTTCTTCATCTTTAGGGACCACGCAGTGTTGTCATTTGCATAATAGCAAAATGGCTGCAATCACTTTAGCATGCTAGCATAATTTTAGAAACGTTGACAAGATCTGTTGTTTTTCGAGCTAGCATTAGTCTCCGGATGAGATCTCGTTACGTTGCCCGAGTCTCTGCGGCTGTCGTTCATCCATCTAAGAGGTTTTTTTCCCACCCCACCGTCAAATAATGGTCCGGTATGGCACTGAGGGGCAACCGCTAAGGTACGGTGCTTATTTTAGGCGGTTTTGACAGCTAACACCTGGGCCACCACCCAAGGAAAGTCTGGATTAGGGTTTTGAATTAACAGTTCAAGACTGAGTTAGGGCTCCAAGAAAAAGCAAGGGTTTCAAACTAAGGTTTTAAGGATGTCCATTTCAATAGGAAGTATAATGATATGAGCTACATTTCCTGTTAGCTCGTCCTGCTAATCATCATCACTAGCATTCAAGGTGACATCTAAAATCTTAGCGCCTTCATTTGCACAATATCTAATTTCGGTAAAAGTAGTGTTTCAAATCAGAGTTTTAAGACAAGATTTGGGTTTTGAATTAAGGTTTCAAGCCAGGATATCAATTTCAATCAAAAGTGTGAGCTCCAGTTCCTTTATTAGCAGGTGGCGCTAATCAGGCTGCTAGGTGTGACGTGACGTGTAAGATGTTAACGCCTTCATTTGCATAACGTCTCATTGCCGGCGTTAACGTTGTTGCGGCGCGGCGGCAGATGAAAGCAACACGTACGCTACGGCAAAGTTGAAACGGGACACGCCGGACATTTGACGCCGCCGCGCATCAAAAACGCTCGTCGACGCTCGGGCCACGCTTGGATCACATGACGCCTTGTCGCCTTATTATTCAATTTGAGAGCTGCCAGGCGGGACAAACGCGGCGACAAGCTCCTCTGGGAGCGGCCGCCGCCGTGTTTTGTCGTCAATTTGCTCAGGTAATGAAACGTCTTTGACGTCTTTAATGTGTCACTTCAAGATGACGAGTGAGCGCCGTTCACTCGAGACCAAGCCAATCAAAGAAGAAGACGGAATGTAAACTTAGGTTTTAGTTAGCGAGGGTTACATTTTATTTGTTGTTAAGATAAGCATTACGGTTGCTTCAGGTTAGGGTTTTAGGTTTAGGTACGGTTTAGGCTTGGTTGTTAGGCTTCGGGGTTTAGGGTTTAATGGTGAAATCAGGCTTGAAACCATACTTTGAAATGTTCACCCTTGGTTAATGGCTTAATTGTCTTGAAAACCTAAGTCAGGCTAGAAACCGTAACTCCGGCTTCAAACCCAACTGTGAAACTCTAACCCTTGTTTGAAATCCTAACGCAGGCTTGAAACCCTAACCCTGGTGTGAAATCAGGCTTGAAATCCTACTTTGAAACTCCAACCATTGATTGAGGGCCTAAGACTGTCTTGAAAACTAAACAATCTTAAAACCAAATTTGAAATGCTTACCTTTGTTTGAAATCCCAACTTGAAACCCTACTCTTTTCTTGAAAACATACTTGAATCCCTTACCTTTGATCAAAACCATAAATCCTGATTGAAACTCTCCTTTGGAACTCTAACAATAGGTTGACGGCCTAATTTTTTCTTGAAACCCTAACTCAGATTTGAAACCCCAACCCTGGCTTAAAACCCAACTTTGAAACCCTAGCCCTTGTTTGAAACCCTATCTTGAGACCTTAACCCTTGTTTGAAAACCTTACTTTGAATCCCTAACCTTTGTTCGAAACCCTAAATCAGGCTTGAAGCCCTGCTTTGAAACTCTAACACTGCTTGAAGGCCTAACCCTGTCTTGAAATCATAACTCAAACTTGAAACCCTACTTTGAAACTCTAACCAGGCTTAAACCCCCAAACCCTGCTTAAAGCCCAACTTTGAAACCCTCACCCTTATTTGAAACCCTAAATCAGGCTTGAAACCTTACTATGAATCTCTAAACCTTGGTTGAGAGCCTAGGTGCTAGCTTGCAGGGGGTGCCTGTTTGTCACCATATGGTTACCCAAACTCTCCCCCCCGCAGAACTACTAGCTAACGAGGCTGCATCCTTCATTTTTTCCTCTAACCCAAAACGCTCCTTCGCCAAGCGCAAAACGAGACCCGGACTGGGCGCAGCGGCGAAAAGCACGCTGGCTGTAAATGATTCATACAAGTGCGAATTTTGTCCGTCTTTGACGCGTCACGCCGTGGGAAACAAATAGCAGTTTATGCTGAGGATGAAATATTCAAATGAGGCGTGTAAAATAAATAAGTAGAAGGAGCCGTATACATATTTACACGAGACGTTTGCCATGTGTGATATCGGGAGATAAACCCGTGCGCAGACGTGAGGAAGGAAAAAAAAAAAGATGTACAATGAGGCAAAAAGTGCTCTGGGATATTTAGCGCCAATAATTTATGAGCAGCGATAAATCATTTATTTAGCGCCGGCTTCAAGTATTTATCCGGCGTCGGCCATTAGAGGAGGCCGGTTAAAGCCTCGCTCCAGATATTAGCATATCTACGTTCATATTTCTCGGCTTTTACGATAAGTACGTCTCTGCTTTTAAAGACTGTGGACCGCCTCTTGGGCCTCTCACCCTGCGTTAAAAGTATTCCAGATAAAGACTGCAACAGCTTGTTTGGAGCATTTAGCGTCAATATTTACTCATTTATTTATATATTTCAGCACCGCCGGCGAGCAGAATTCTTGATTTGAATCAGCGGGCTTGAATCGGATCAATGATCGTTTGGAAAATTGAGTAAACAAGTGTAACAAGGAGGGTGTTAAACTGCTATATGAACACGTTTTTCTTAACCACATTGGAAAAAAAAGAAATTGGCAGCTTAATGTTACAAAAATCTTCATTTAAATGAAATGTAATTGTTTTGAATCAGGTCAAATCTGCATTAGGGTTAAAAGTAAAAATAAAGTTACACTAATCGTCTTTGAAGACATTTGACTCACGGCAAGGGATTGAGAAAAGCAACACTGCCACCTAGTGGCCTTTTATAGCTACCGTTGGAATAAATAAGTCTTGCATGGTTGGCACCAAAAAAGCTAAAAGGTTATGCCTGTCATCAGCCAATTTATAGGTCAGGCCTTGATAATTACTTCTGTTTAAAATACGCATCAGTACCCTGAGATACAAGTGACCTGACTTTTTTTTTTTCGAGATATGAGCTGTAGTTTGGCCGATTTTTTTGCTTTCGCAAAAACTTGAGTCAACCTAGACATAAAAAGAATTACAAAGTACATGGTGTGTATTTAACATCTAACATACCACATAACTTTGCCTTAAAATTTGCTAGCTTAATGGAAATACATAATGGGAAATGCCATATATGGGCTAACAAATAGCATTGGCATTGTGGTGTTTTAACCCTTCCAACAACAGATATTTGAACACAAGCACTGGGCCAACAAATGTCGACAGTCGCTGTAGCAATGCTCACAGGCAGATATTCTTTCTCCTCTGCAAAAAAAAACCAACTAATAATGCAGTTTACTGAGTCACTTAAAGTAGTTTTGAAACTCTTCTTTGTGTGGGCATGACTATTATAATTCCCCCTGGTGGCCAAGTTGCACACGCCGCAATGAATTAATTATGATTCACAGACTGTTTCTCTCTTTACATTCCATGTAATTAAAAAAGCTACTTGTTATTTTAAACAATATTTAGGAATCACTCCTACTAGAGCGACAGTTAGATTTTGTCTCAGGACAACTATAATTTATGCAACAAGTGCATGTTTCTCCGTTTTGTGAATGGATTATTTGAAATTTCGGGGGGGGAACCCAAATCCTATCATCATACTCTGTCTCTGATTCACACAAATATTTTGGAAGCATTAGTCAATTTATTTTGAAAACAAAAGAAGGTTCTCACTGCCGATTAGCCGGCAAAACGCTGGCGGGCTGCGGCGGCATCGACTACGACGTCACGCGAGCGCGTTTAAAACATTTAACCCACTTCTCTCAACCGCCAAACGTCTCGTTTTTTGAAGCCGCTTCATAACTGCAGGCTGTGCTTTGTAGCCTTTTTAACACACCGCCGTCACCCCGCATCCCCCACCCTCCCAGCACTCTCGTTAGCGTTACGCTAGGTGTTAGCGCTATGCTACAGAAGCAGGCAGCAGCCGTAATAATAAATCCTGCAGGTAGCCTGTGGGTATCTTTCACATTAATCGTCTGCCTGCTGCGTCTTATGTGCACTTTTGAAACATTAACAAGACCTTTGAGAGCAGGCCGGAGAGCGAGGGGGGTTGGGGGGTGCGAGTTGGAAGGGGGCCTGCGGGGCGCTCGCGAGCTCAGGACGCGGCTCGGTGTGCTTTTATGTTTTATTGAAGAGAAACAAATTATTTTGGCCTTTGCTGTTTGGCTTCAGATAGGGAGAAAGTGGAGAGGCACGCCATCTTGAAACGTTAGCGGTGCGCTAACCCAAACTGCATACTGCGTTACTACATACCGTCTTGGATCGCCATTTTGGATAAAAACGAAAAATTCATGAGAATTTTGTTTTTGAGGTTGCGAAGGATAAATAAATAAAGATGCTAGCTGAGATGAGCAAGCAACACGAAATAAACAGCTTTTATGAAGTGTAATTAAGCCGAGAGTTTTACACACACACACACACATACACACACACACTCGTAAGTTTTTGAGTTGAAGTGACATCACGAGCCTTGAATCAGTCATGCTGGCAGGTGTGAGCCGCTCCTCCATGCTCCTTGCGATTGTTTTTATTTTGTATATGTGGTTGTCCTGTTCACAAAATGTTTTTAAGTGCATATTTCGCCACTTCAGCCAAACGTCACATTTTGGCTATCGAGACAAAGCAAAAAATAAAATAAATATTTGATATGCCATCAAAAATGGCAGACTTCCCTTTTCGGGCATAGCTTCTTGAGACTTTTTTTGTGGGTCTGCTCGCGAGAGACACGTCCATCAAATTTCATGTTGACAAATGAAACTGGCTTCTGAAGTTGAAAATGGGGGGAAAAAATAAGCACCCCTAGAAATTAACAAAATGGCAGCTTTCCTGCGTCTTATTAGGCATGGATTTCTGGGGCTGAATTTTTTTTTTTTATTTAAAAAAATTGCCAAAATGACTATTAGTAATGGCCACTTCAAACCAAAGTTGCGGACTTCCTGTGTGTTTTCAGGCATAGCTTCTTGAGATTTTTTTGTGGGGGTCTAACGAATTTTTTCTTGCTAAGTGAAACTGACTTTGGGGGCTAAATTTTCAAAAGTTGGTGGGTGTGATCGTACATTAATATATACTGTAGCTGTCTTGATGAGTTATCAAATGTAACCTTGGCCAATGAACCACATGCTGCTTCACCAAGTTTCAAACTATAATAGGTAGCAGCCTGTTCCTGGTGACTTCATTAATGAGGCAAGCGTATTACACGGATGTTCAGCGATCCTGCTCATGTAACGCAGCGAGCGGATACTAATGATGCTAAATCATGTGTCAGACGCTAACGCTGATGAAGGCGCTGCTAACAGGAAGCGACACCAAACACAAACGGTGTGTTAGCTAGCTAGGGCCGCGCTCCCTCCACCGCCATCCTCCCCAGTGCACTCCTCAATTTATGAATGATTAGCGGCGTAAATGCTAATTCCATTAATAGAACAGGTCCCCCTGCCTTCAGTCGTTGCCTTATGTGCGAACGACACATTAGCGAGACGCTTGAGCAATTCCTTCAGGACCCAGCGCTAATCGCTAACTGTGCGTGGTTGGTTACATCCAATTACTTTGGACGCAAGAGGTTCTGCAAAGGCCGAGGTTATTATAGTTCATGAAAACTAACAAAAGTAAGATTGACAAAACATTTCTGTTAAAGAAGTAAAACCAAAAATGACTTTGAACTGAAACTACATGTTTCGTTTGCAAAACTAATGAAAACTGACTATAATTACAGCAAAAATGTTACTCCTTTGGGGTTGATTGTAAATGTCTTTATTTTGGTATAAGCACATCCGTTAGCTGGAAGAAGAATGGTTGAACAGTCATCTGGGAGTTGTTCCAGTTTGGAAGTGAGTGACCCTATGTGGCCCCCAAGAAGTACTAATGAAATTGTGGCCCTCTTCATCATTTAAATTGCCCATCTCTGTCTTAAGATATCATATTTACATCATATTTAATGTTGATATATTTCTAAGATATCATATTCACATCTAATGTACCATATTTCCTTCATATTCAATCTATGTCCCTCTAATCTTGCACATCATAGTTTTTGTTAATATACCTCTAATACAAGCTTATACAAGCTCATGTGAATGTTTTCTCAGGGAAAGACGTATACCGGGTGTCTCCGCTTAAAACTGTTTTGGCCGAGACACTTCGACATCACATCGTCATCATCATTGCGGTGGGTGCTTATTATTTATTTTTATTATGCGGCACAAAGCAGACATGAAAGCGAGTGCTTGTCACATTTTAAAAATGTCTTGTGACTGAAGCCGCCGTTCGCTTTGTCGTCTTTTCGGCAGACGGAAACGTGTCAATAGCGGCGGCGTGTACGGGATAAACTGTCACCATTTCTTCCCGCCGCTTGGGGAGGATGACTTGTCACGTCGCGTTAGCACAAACACGCAAAACTTACGCCACTTTTTCTTTTTTTTCCCTTTTTTAAAATGTGTGCATGTGTGTGGCTTTTGCTTTGCTCCTTTTTTTTCCCTATCGGAGATGATTTAGCTCACAAACGTCTCAAACGAACAAAATAGAGCGTGACGTGTAGCAAATGGTGTCGGAAAATGTTAGCGTCACTATCGTTTTCCCGCTGAAATCTTTTTTTTTTAAACCGGATTTAAAAAACAAGGGGTAAAGCTCAGGCGGCTCCAGCTTTTTTTATTTAAACGTGTATATATACATTTTCAAACATTTACCATTTTTGACATGAGACGGTTTTTGATTTATTTTTCCTCTTTTAGAAGATAATTATTGTTGAATTATTAGAGTAAAACCTTTTTAATTGTTTTGTTTATTAAAGTTTGTTAGCTTTTTAAAAATGTATTATATTTTAGATGACACATTTGTGTATTCTTTTGAATTTATTTTTGATATTTTTCAAGGCAATTATTGTTTAAGTACTTTTGAAACTTTTTAATGATATGTTATGGGGGGGTTGTACTTTTCTAAAGTTTTTTTCGACTTATTTTTAAGTCCTTTTGAAAATGACACACTAAGATTTTTTAATAACGCTTTAACATTATTACATTTCAATGACTTATTCTGTCTGTTATTTGGGATATATTTTCTGCCCTTAAAGGTGATTTTGTTCAAACGACACCTATTATGAGGATTTTTTTTTTTTTTTTTTTTTAATCTTTCAAACCTTACATACTCTTCATAGACTGACAGGGGCATGTTTCTGCCGCTGTTGTGAAATGCGCTATATAAATAAAATTGCATTGTATTGTATTGTTTGTAAGCGATAAACTGCTGAACAGTTAATGCTAATGTTAGCTAAAATGCTAACACAATGCTAATGCTGTGAGACCTAATTAATAGCCATGAACAACTTCTTTGTTGTCATGCATACGACGGAAAACAAGGGGCCAATCATTCCAACGCGTACAAACATAAAATAAACACTGAGGTAAATATGATATAATAAAAATATGTATTCACAATATAAGGGAGGTAAATATCCACGGGTGAGTGATATTTAATTGGCATTTGCGTGTTGCGGAGTTGGCGGGCCTAGAAAAATTAAAGCAAAACTCTTTGATGTGCCGCATGATTTCTGAGCAGTGCACATTTGAATATTTAAAAGTTGGCGTGTGCGGCAGCTTTTTTGATGTGCCAGATGATTAGCGAGAGGGTTTGTTCGGGAAACTCACGCTAAATGGACGTGGGAGAGGCAACCCGGTGTAATTGCAAGGAGGTGTCGCGGCTAAATTGCACTCCTTTTTTTAAGCCGCACCGTAAACAGTTGATTCAAAATTCTCATTTTTTTCCGCTGCTTTTATGTCTTAATGAGACGAGACGACAGACGCTTCAAAGGCATGTCGGCGGGAGAACGACGTGCGGCGAGAAAGAGAGGGGCGGGAGAGAGGGCGGTGACGCTCCCGCGCTTGATCACAATCGCTTCTTTGTCGCCCAAAAAGAAAAGAAAAAGTGGCAAGACGACGGACATTTTGTGACGGCATCATTCCTGCCAACTGTGCGCACGACCTCGTTTTGGCAATGATGAGATGACGTTTATAAGAAGACTGTGTTTATTTGCAAAGGAGTCATGCTACGCTAAGCTGCTAGATCCCTATAAAAATCACTAGGTACACCTTTGTTAGCTCCATAAAAAATTATGAACTATATAAAGCGGTTCAGGCTAACATTACCCTACTAACTAACTAACTAACTAACTAACTAACATTGCCATTTTTATCTACCGAATAATTTTACCTAAAAATGCCAATGTTTTGCTACTAACGAGCTAAAAAAAAACAATTAAAAGCTATGCGGCTGTCTTCATAGTCATTTGAATCCCTTGAAATAAAATATACCTCGGAAGCAGGTAGCTTGCCTCGTTAGCTTAGCATCACGGAGACCTCCGTTGTTGACGATGCATCTTATTAAAAAAGAAAGTTAAAAAAAACAGTAGTGAGTGAATGACAGGCGGGCCTAGTGAAGCGCAAAGTGAGTGTCTTATCCACCGCTAACGTCCAAATTGTCCAGCTGAGGTTCTCTCAGACGAAACTGATCAATGTTTTTTTGTTGTTGTTTTTTTTACGGCTGACGTGACGAAAGCCCCCAGAGTCTCGCTATTGACATTTGAGGCTCATGGCGGAGGATCGATGCTGACCGCTCAAGACGTCTGACTGAGCACCAGACATCAACGGCGTTGATTGATTGATTGATTGATTGATCGGTTCATTGATTAGTCGTCGACTGCGTAAATACTCTCTCTGGGCACTTCATGTACTTCATTAGGTACATTCGACAATGGCAGTAAATATCATAAGAGCCGTGTCCTCAGTCTGTGGCTAGCCCCAAGAAGTTAACAGTTTCTGCCATTTTTGCGAGCATAACAAAAATTAGCACGTAAGTATTTGATCCGATCTCAGATTTGAAAAATCCTCATTACTATATACGGTAGTAGCGTATATAGTAGCATAACAAATGTTAGCATTTGCTCCATTCTCAATTGGCTAGTTACTAAACCCTCACCTTGTTGCATGTTTGTGCTAATCATTGATTTTACTGACTTCCCTTGGTCATTATTTATCAACGGCATTAGCAACATATGCCACTGACTCTGTTACAGTGCTTGCTGTTGTATTTATTTTTTCTGCAGCTCGTTTAGGCAGCAAATGAGTCTTAATTAAAGGCTGCCTGGGTGGCCGCCCGGGAAGCGTGTGACGGGTCTGGCGCGGCGTTAGCGTGTGGTGCTAATCAGAGTGACGCTTTGTTAAATAAAGCATGAAAAAAGCTTTTGCCGTCGCCGCCGTGATTCATCAACACGTTGCCCATTTCCCTCCTAAAACTCTTGGACTTTAAATAATCTAGCGGCATTGCTAACGTTAGCACCGCCGCTTGATTATTTAAAGTCAGAGTTTTACCTCCTAAGAGGGAAATAAAAGCTCCACTGATGGATTTTGAAAGAGATGAGAGCTGCCAGAAAGTATCAGCACATGCTCCACGTCTCCACTGTCAGCAAGACTCAGACATGCTCCACTGACATCCTTAGCACTGTCTCTTGCTATGTTCTGGCAAAACAACTCAAAGCGTGTTAGCATTTGATCCATTCTCATTTTAAATGGTACCCAACTACAAATGTTATCAGCGTGTTTTAAGTACTACTGTACACTATAGGGCAGGATGTTCAGGTCCTAGGCATTTTCTCGACTGAGTTTGCTATCTGTTAGCATAACAGCTGTTATCATGTTAGCATTTTGCTCATTCTCATTTCAAAAAGTACACGACTAAAGAGCATGCTAGTGTTTTCTAAAGTCTAATTTGAAATGGCACCAACCTACAATTAAGTTCTTATGGACCTGCTTGAGTACTTTCTCAACTTAGGTTTCTATCTGTGTGTGAGATGGGGTTCAAAATAGCCCTCTACAATCATATGGCACAGCCGAAGGATGTAGTGGGGTTTTTTTTTCAGAGGATGGCCGCCATTTAAACCCCTAGGACCCTCCCCTGAGCCAATTAATTCCCAAAGTAGCTGTTTTCCTCATCAAAACGCATCCATATTATCAACAAAAATAATAATAATTATGGAGCGATATAATCATTCAACCAGTCACAATCCTGCACCCTTAGACTGCTCAAAAACAACAAGACAATAACTTTACCTAACAACCCGGTATTTCACCATGATGTCTCAATGACGTCACACGCCGCTGCCCCGCGCATGACGCTACAAAACCCGGAAATAAGAGCGGCTCGGTTTGACCTTGGGGAGTTGTGAACGATAGGCGGATACTGGAGAAATCTTTGTGGAACTATGGCATGGAAGATGGTTTGACGGGGTGTGCACATCACGTGTGGCTGACCAACGAAATATATGCGAGCAGACTGAGTTACAGTTACGAATGGTTACAGGACATGTGGAAAACAGGTCTGAGGTACGGGTGTGCGAATATGCGTGCAGGTTTATGTTGGTGACAGTGGTCTCCCCGCAGCACCTGACGGAGCCAATCCGTCACACTTTGGCATAGCAATTGTTAGCATGTTAACACATCTCATGTAAAGTACTTAGAGGGCATGTTAGTATTTTATAGAGTCTCATTTAGAGGAGTATCAGGCAAGGCAGAATGTAAAGAATTTATGAATCTGTTTTGGCACTTTCTCAACTTAGGGTGCTATCTGTTAGCGTAGCAATTGCTGGGCACAGCACGTTAGCACTTTGTCAAATCTCATGGAAATAGTACCCAACTACAGTGAAATTTTAATCCTAATGCTGCCTTTGCATTTTTTGTCCTCAGATTTCTGTCTTGTTAAATGTTAGCATACCATCTATTAGCATGTAGGTATTTTATTCAATCTCATCAGCCTACAGGGCAATATGAAAAATCATTATTATTCTTAAATCTTTTTAATGCTTGATGTAGAATCTGTATCAATTTGACTTTACATTTTTGATAATCGGGTTGCTATCTTGCTACATACCAATTCTAGGCATTCTGGTATTACCATGCTAGCTGTTAGCATGGGAAGAATCTGTGATCTGTGAATCAGCCTGCTCCTTTTTTTTTTAACCAGCTCAGCGTGTGAATAAAAGTATTGATTGATTGGATAGCTGCTTCATGTTTTCCTGGCTTGCAATGGTGGTTATGTGCTAGCTCACTAGACGTGGCAGGTGGTTCATATCAGGTGGTCCATATTTCACCTTCTCAAGGAGGGACAACGGCGGGACCAAAAAAGTGACATGCGCAAAGGTGGCAGCTTTTCACACGTTCCAATAAATGGCGTTGAAAGGCGTCCCGGCTTGTTTGGTGGCGGTTGAGCAACACCCAGGCCAACAGGGTGCGATCGTACACACAATTAGCTCATGGCGCCCCCTCCCCAAAATCCGGACCCGGGGCCTCTTCACAAGCCGAGGCGCATCCAAACATTGCCTCTTACCAGGAAGTGTGAGGTGGACGCGTCACGCCTGTTTTGACACTTTTGACACACAATTACCGAGCGGCGTGTCCACACAAGCTTGCCTCCAGCAAGACATCGAATCCTAGCATGTTAGCAGCTAAGACAAACCTGCACTGGGAAAATAAAAAGCAGGGCAAATAAATACCTGTTACAGGTAAAATAAATAATACCTCCTGAGACCTCTAGTAGTAGCAGTAGTCATTAAGTAGTACTAGTACTACTTGTAGTAGTGGTCATGTATTAATAGTTGTAATAATAGTAGTAGGTGTACATGTAGCAGTAGTAGTAGTAGTAGTAGTTGAAGTTGGAGTTATAGTAGTACCGGTAGTTGTAAAAATTGTAGTAATGTAGTAGTAGTCGTTGTAGTAGCAGCAGTGTAGTAGTATTATCGTAATAGCTGTAGTGTACTAGTAGGAGTAGTAGTGATGAAGTAGCAGTTTATTAGTAGTAACAGTTGTAGTGTTGTAGCAGTAGTTGTACTAGCATAGTATCGCTGTAGTAGTAGACGCAGTATTAGTAGTGTAATTGTAGTAGTGTGGTATCAACAGTCGTAGTAGTTGTAGTAATTGCAGCAGCAGTTGTAGTGTAGGCATAGTAGTAATAGTTGTCGACCAAGTGTACAAACTCCTCTGGACGTGTTAAGTACTACGTTAGCTGCAAACAAACAAATACACAAACACACACCCTTATACACACACACACATACTGTAGATACTCGTATGCAGACACACACACGCACACACAGGCAAGTGCGTAAACTTGTCATCTATGCGGAGGCCATCTTGTGTGTGTGTGGAAAGGTGCGCTGACAGGAAGGAAGCCAGGATGGAGGAAGTGACTCTTGGTGTGAGGGAGTCGAAAAGTGTGCATCCAAGTCCTCATTAGCCCGTCTACACACTTGACACGCGCGCACACATGCACATTCATATTGCGCACACACATTACACGCACA
This sequence comes from Filicampus tigris, assembly GCF_054856515.1. Lineage (NCBI taxonomy): Eukaryota > Metazoa > Chordata > Actinopteri > Syngnathiformes > Syngnathidae > Filicampus > Filicampus tigris. The sequence goes on from NC_141228.1 coordinate 21,464,575, forward strand.
CGCAGCGTCAACGTCACGACACGTCTGTCACCCGACGTTTGTCACAGCGCTCCCGGCCTCCCGTGTCACTTTTCGGGAAGCATTCCGACGGCGGCAGGCAGGGTGGAGCTTAATTATCCGCTTCTCGCCAGCACGAACCCTCGGACGCCCCCCAACCGGCAACAATCCCGCCCTCGTGTCCTATCCGTAAACAAACAAACACACACACAAGAATGCTGGACGAGTGTGTATTAATTTCCCGCAACTCAAACACTGGAAAAAACAACTTTTCCCCACTAGGGGTTTGAAAGTCGAGCTGGCGATGTCATGATGATGTCACGTCATCGTCAAGACAATCAAAACTACTACTACTAGTGTACTGTAATAGTGTTAATACTACTTAGGAGTAACAGTAATAGTAGTAGTAATGTAGTGATATTCGCGGCAGTTGTGTACTTCGTAATAGTGATAGTAGTAGTGTAGTAATAGTCGCAGCAGTAGGGTAGTGGTAGTACACTAAGAATAGCCATGGCTGTTGTGTCGGAGTACGAGTAATAGTAGAATCTAATAGGTGTAGTAGTAGTAGTAGTAATAATAGTTCAAGTAGTAGTAGCACTAGTAGCTGCACTACTAGTAGTGCAATAGTAGTCCAGAAAGAGTAGTGATTGCTGGAGTAGGAGTAGTAAAGAAATAGTTGCAATAGTGTTGTAGTAGTAATAGCAGCAGAGTGATAGTTGTAATAGTAGTGTGGAAGTAGTACTAAAAGCAGTTTTAGTAGTGTAGTACAGGCAGTAATGTAATAGTACCAGCAGTAGGAGTAGTGTAGGTAGACGATCACAGATTGTGAAGTGCTGATTTTTCTGACGTTTCTAAGATGGCTTCTCCCTTGTTGAGGCATTCGAGTGGGTGAAAGAGTTGGCAAGGGCTCAAGTGTCCGCAGCCTGGCCTGGCATGTGTCCTCAAAGAAGAAGAACAAGATGGAGGACGGACGCGGACGGTGGCTTTGAGGTCCGGAGCGTCCGGCCGGTCTTCTTCTTCTTCTTCTGGTCCTTCCGTGTGATCCTCTTGATTTTAATGAGGCCACGCGGACCCCCTGTGATGCAGTGGTGCGAGGGGGCGGGGGGGTGCGGGGGGCGGTTTGAACAGCCGTGACCCCGTCCCACCCCGCCGATAACAACCCCCTACGTCCCGTAGCACACGCTGCATCACCACCACCATCCTCATCCTCCTCCTCATCGTCATCCTCCTCCTCCTCATCGGGCCTCTGGGGCCTGGCGGGCCCGCTGCCTGCTTCTAATGTTTTATTAAGCAGCTTGACTGCTTCACACACTTCTGAGGAGATGCAGCAGCCTGTCAATCACGCCGCCGGCTAAAGTGGACCGCCACTGCCCCCCCCCCCCCCCCTCACTCCTCCATCGTACCATCCCCCCCAACCACCCGCCCCCACAATGGCGCCCGCCTAGGTGGTGTGCGCACGGCGGATGGACGGCCATGTTGGCGACGTTTACGCACGCGCCTGAACGTTAAACGTGCTAATTAGTCGTGCCAGCAAGATTGGAGTTAGCGCCATCCCTTTAGCGCACTTGTTGCAATTACTAATACTACTACCACTGTACGAATACTCCACAATGCAATGTCTGTAGCAAAGAATAATAGTAGTAGTTATATAGATGTTGTTAGTAGTAGTACAGTGCATAAGACTAGTAGTAGTAGTAGCGTGGAAGTAGTTATTGGAGTTGATAGACAGATACTGAACTGCTAATGTAGAAACACTGCCCAATTCCTGTTCACTGTACTAAGTGAAGCACTAGTCGTAGTAGTATTAAGAGTGTAGTAGTTACTGCGAGATCGAAAAGGAGGCAGAGCTCAGGATCTTTTGGGGCCGTGACATTTGAGGGACACTCGAGACAACGGTTGGGCCAGCGGCTCTCATGTCTCGGCAGACGTCTTCTCAACACGCCTTTTCCATCTCCGAGCTGACTCGACTGCACTAAGTGGGTATAAAAGAGCGCCGCTGTCCCCCAGGACTGAGTTTTTACCGGTCCTGTTAGGCTTCCGTACTGCCAAACTTGCACTGTATGCACTGTGCAAGACTTATTTTTAATGTACAATGGTGCCTTGAGATCTTTCCCCATTTAAATAAATGGAAATGCCGTTAATCCGTTCCAGCCTCCCCTCAAAGAAAATAACAATTTGATTAAAAAAAAAAAATTTTTAGAAGCAGTGACGGTGTGGGGCTGCTAAACTGTTTCAGGACCTGGCCGACTTGTTTGCAAATATTCTTTTCCTTAATAAATAAAATTTTATATTTACTTGGGTTGCATTTGTGAGTAATTAACATTGGTTTGATGGCCTGAAACATTTTAATGATTTTCCTGGATATAAAAATATATTTTGAAACATATTACATTTTTATTGTTCCTTCTGTATTTCTAAAATTAAAGTAAATACTGCAAAACGTGTTTTTTTTTTTTAAGTTTTTCTGTACTAAGACATTTAATCCATCAATATTGTTCCTGCTGCGCTTCCATAAACTCTTCATTCCACAAAAAAGGGAAAAAAAAAATCTGTGTATATATATATATATAAGTTTATAAGTTTGCACAAACATTGCAAACGATTAAGTCTACGTTAACATCCAAGAAGGACCTTTCGAATTAAAAATAAACGTCCACTAACAAGAGTGTGATATAAAAAAAAAAAAGAGCAAACAAATATTTTCCGTCAAAGAGGTTGATAACGTCCCGCAGCTCTGATTTGACATCCTGTCGCATGAATGATTGAAGGCGCGGCGTATAAATATTACAAGTAAGAGCTCGACTATCCATCATTGGCTGAAATGATCATGAAAGATTCAGAGCCTTTTAGAAAATTTACACACTCGTCTTTGAGGCTGTCAGCTCCTGCGAGCCTAAATAATAGCGGAAAGATGTTTACGGGGGCGCGTTTCATTTATTTATTCGCCGTCTCCCCGGCGAGTGGGCGCGAGTTAAGGTGACTCGGAGACGGGCGAGGAAAGAATAAAAAAAAAAAAAAAAAAAAAATCAAAGTCGGACACTCGGTCGGGAAGATGCACAAGGTCAATCAATGGCGGGAGCGAAGAGCCTAATGGATTGTGAAGACGCACGGGGAAAAAAAAAGGTTATGAATTTTTAATCCTTCTTCATGCCAGACCTCCATTAATCAATGAGGACTTATTGGAGACGATCAATTATGCAAACTTAAAAACATTTAATGACACATAATGAAGATGTCCCTTGGGGGGAGTGCTAGTCTGGCCCGAAGGGGTGGGCGATTGTCTTGTTGTGGTCCGAGTGTGGAATTAGAACACAAACACAGATGGAGGTCAGCCACACCGTATTCAAACATCATTTTAAGCAAAAGTGTTATTCTAATACATTTTTTGAGAGCAATTATTGAAATAACATTTAATTATAATGACATGCTTTCATATATTTTCTCATACTATTTTGTTGATTTGTAATGATTTATTTGTTCTTGGAAAACCTTTTTTTGTAAATCTTGTTTATTATTCATATTTTTTGTGGTCTTGTGAAAAATTTAAAAATACAGTTTTTTGTATTTAATACATTTTGTTGGATCAGTGGCAAAAATTTGTAATTTTTTTCTCGTTTTGCCAAATAATTTAAAAAATGTTTCTTGGATACTATGGTGGAAAATGCGATGGATTTAACTTTGAAAAATTGTCTTTTGATTTTGAATTCTCTGTAAACAGATTCTATACTTTTTTTTTTTCTACAATTGTGACTAAATATATGGCTGGATATGTTCTTATTTTGTCGATCACGGTGAGTATAGATTACAACATAATGACTTGTGCTAAGTGGCACATGGTGTCTCATTTGAAACTGTTTCCAAAAAAGGTTCCTTCTCCCCCACTTACGTTAGCCAACATGCTTCCGTGGTCGCTAAGGCTGAAATGTGATGTTAAATGGAGTTGAAGATATAATGGCAAGCTCATGGTACACAGCGGATGCCCTCAGGCCGCCCGCACCGGAAGCCCCCCGGGGTTGGCAATCTCAAAAAAAAATCACGGCGCTCAAAACAAGCCGCAGATCGGTTCCCTCACCGCCGCCGCATGCTTTTACGCCGTCTGCTGCCCTTTACGACCATTCATGTTTAATGCATCGCCGTGGCGACGCAATAACGCTGCTTCAGCGGAATCCTTTAAACCGGAGAATGCCAACCACGGTGCGGGGAATGAGCCAATTTCACTTAAATGGTGGGCAAAGGTGTGTTCAAATGCTAACTAAATAGTTGTCCTGCAGCCGCGGGGCTGACAAAACTGGCACAGCGCCACCCTGTGACAGGGAGGAAACCGACCACCCAGACAGCTTTTATATATCCACCACTCGACTGTATTTCTAATGAATTACATTAATTGAAAATAGATACATTAGCTGTTTTTGCAAGGGTGCCACATTTTGGTCGCGTATTTGTGTATGTTTGGCTCAGGTCATTTGTTGTTTACATCTCAGTGGGAACATTCATTTTTCATCACTTGGAAGATCCCGATCAATCCCGAGTGGGAATTCTCCAGATGTTTGGGTGTGCCACCCCGGGGGGCTGGGAGGGGGGGGGGGGGGGGGGGGGGGGGGGGCGTCCACATCTGTCCCACCCGCCATCATCCGGCCACCCCCACACTGTGAGAGCATCTTCCTCCTCATCAACATCATCTTCGTCACCGTGGCTTCCTGCACTGGAATGCGCAAAGTGCTCTCCGACTTATGAGTGACACAAAGCCCCCCGCTCACCTCGACGCCCCCCCGCCCCTGTCCCATCCATCTATAATGGCAGAAGGTGGCCTTGAAGGAGGTAAAGAGGCACTTAGCCAGCCGTCACAAGACTTCAGCGGTGATTGCTTTGCCCCATTTCCTCTCCATTTTCCCAAATGTTGCTCAAGTCGGATAATGAGGTGTCATTTGGGATGACATTTGCACCACTCGCAACTTTTCTCTGCATTTCTTCAATATGTGCTGCCACGTCCTGGATTAGTCACCGCCCGCACTACCTCCCCTTCAACCACGACGGCAGTTGTACCTTGACTTACAAGTTTTATTTGTTCCGTGGCCATGCTCATAACTCAAATCACTCGTATCTCAAATCAACTTTCCCCATCGAAGAATGAAAATGACAATGCGTTTGAAACAGTTCTGGCTGTTTTTTTAATAAATCGGGTGATACACATTCATGTATAGTCAAATGTGTCTTTGTGTCTTCTGTTTCTTTTATCGATTCTTTTACAAACGGCCTGTTTGTCACACTTTACTATTAATGCCACAGGGGGGAGCCTCATTACGTTGTTGCAATACAACAGAGGGATCTGTGAGCTAAAGCGCCAGGATGAGGCAGCCATTTTGCATTCACAAATAATAGATGGCATTATTTCTGAGATACGAATTAATTAAAAAAGTGAAAAAAAGCAGTCGTGTCCGCGTGGACGAGCAGTTAGCGAGGAGCCGCTGAGGCTAAAAAGGAAAGTTGGAAGTCGGCGAGCTGCCTGTTTTAGTTTTTTTTCCGCGGCAGGTACGCGTTCACGCTCGGCCGAGCGCTCGGGCCGCAGATGACCCGCAGTCAAGGCCAAATGTTTACTGGCAGATGCGTTTTAAGCCAGCGCTGCTTAGCTGCTCACGGCAGCGGAAAAATCCCGGCGACGGCCGCCTTCCACCTGCAAAATCTTGACCTTTTCCGCAAATGACGGATGAGCTGGCCGCCCTCGCCGTGATCGCATCTTTTTTTTTCCGTCCCATTGAAGATGGAAGTCAGTCTAAAAAGCCTCCCAGGCCAACGCGTCAACTCACCTCATCTGTAGCTTGCTTCTATGATGTATGATGAGGATGTATTTTTCCAAGTTCTTTATTTATTTATTTAATTAATTTCATAAAATCTGATTTTGGAGACTCGTCATATTTCTTAGAATCAAGGAAAACATTTCACTTTGGCCAAACAGACAATTTCACAATTTTAGGCAAAACGTACATATTTTTTAGAGTGAAGTCACATTTTCATAGAAAAAGTTATACTGCCTTCATATACATATACAAAAACATTTGATTATTTTTATATCAATTTCTTAGAATATTGCCTTTTTTCAAGAATTAAGTTATGTATAGAACAAAAGCAAAAAAATAGAACTTTACTGTTTTTAAATAGGTAAATGTTTTTTGGAGATTTGTATATTATTTCAGAAAACAGTGGTATTTTTAGATGAAAAATATGTTCTTCAGAATGTCAGTTTTATTTTCATGGATTTTTTTACGTAGAATAAAGTTATATATTTTTTTGAATAATTGTACAAATTGATATACCATTTTGTTAGAAAGTGTTTTTTAGAATAAAGTCATCAATTTGTCAAGAAAATAGAAAAATATTTTAGTTCTAAAAAATATTTTTTGGAGAAGAAACTTGCACAGAATTTATTTCTAGAATATTGTTAATATTTTTCATAATCAATTTGTGTCATGTACTTTTTTTAAGAAAATAGCTCTGTTTTTAGAAGAAAGTTGCACGTCGAATTTTTTTTTCTAAATCTTATTTTAAAATATTAATGTATTTTTAAGAAAAGATGTGTATATTTTTGTCGTAAAGTATTTTTTAGAGAACACAGTTATTTTTCCAGTTTTTTTTTTCCAGAATAGTCAAAGAAGAAAGTAATTTTTGATGCTGCCATTTTTGTTTCTGCCTGAATGACGGTTGAACTGGCCGAGCTTGGGCTGTTCTCATCTTTTCTTTCCATCCCGTTGAAGACGGAAGTCAGCTAAAAAGGCTCCCAGGCCAAAAGAACAACGCCCCCCACCACCACCACCACCACCATTGGCTTGGGAAGCTGGTGTCCTTTGTTGCGGAGGCCTCCTTCATCTTGACTAGTGTGCAGCGCTTGGCATCACGAGTTTCCCGTTTCAGATCTGCTGCTGGCTAAAAACGTGATGCAGGTTTGTTTGTTTTTTTCATGATTCACTCCACTCCCCCACCCCCAAAAAAACGCGTTATGATAACACTGGTGGTTCTTTCTTTAGTATTTAACACGTACTAAATAAAAATGCAGATTGTGGTAAACAACATAGTAGCAACCATCATATTGTTGAGGTTAGCATATAAACGCTAGCGCACTCCTGACTGCCATACGTAGTTGATGCTAACCCGTCCGGACGGCGTCCAAACATCGGTGAAGTGGCGCTAAGGCTGCACTTTCAAGCGCTAATGTGACGACACTCGGCTATCGACGGCTCCGCTAGCGACACTGGCGGCCCGCGGCAAGGTCAACAAGTCCTCCACTGTCGCGCGGAGACCCGCCAACCCCCGACCCCGCGGCCGCCAGGAAGGTGTTAGCCAGCCTGTCAGGAGTATTGACGCGACAAGCAGGACCCGCCGCATCCCTGAGGCGCTACCTTTGACTTTTGAACCCGACACCGCCGCCCACTCGGACGGGTCCGACCTTGTCCGACTAGATCAACGGGCGTCGACAGGGGGGGGGAAAGGCACACAATTGGCTTGGGAGGTGTTCAGAAAGGTCGGTTGCATTAGCATCGAGAGGAGCTGCCAATTGGAATTAGCACCAAGGTAGGTAATTAGCTCATTTTTCTTTTCAAGAAAAGTCTTTCGAAAAAAAGCAAACTAAACATTAGAAACATCGTACCTCTTTTAAAAAAGAAAAACTTCAAGGGGAAAAATGAGGAAATATGTAAAGAGCAAAATCATAATAATTTTTTAAAAAGATAAAATGAGTGACATGACAATAAATTCAAAATACATTTTCAAGAAAATCAAGAATAAAATTCCCCCCAAAAATGTATTTCTTAATTGGGGGGGTGTAATATGTGTTTCTTAACTCTCGGACCGATGGACCGATGGTGTGGCTCGCCTCGAATGCAACGGCAAAGGGTGGATGGAAGGAATATGGGGTGGGAGGGTGTCAGGGTGGTGGTGGTGGTGTGTGGGGGTGCTCACATCACATCACTGGGGAGCGAAGTGGACCTGCTAAATAAATCAACTTAGGTTGGAGGGCCCGTCGGTGTTGCTTTGGCGGCACGGCGAGGAGGTGCGAGCGGCGGGCAGGCGGGCGGGCGGGCGGGGGTCTGGCTTGAAGGGATGCTGTTGAAAGTTTGACTGGTTGGCGCCCGGTTCCCAGTGGGCACGAGGACCAAAGACGCCAAGCACTCTGTGATTCTTTCAAACATTCAATATATTCGCTTGGTGTGAAAGGGCCCCATCTTCTCCTTCTTCTTCTCCTTCACATTAAAGCGGCAGGACTTTCCCATTGGCTTTCCATCAGCGGCACTTTGAAAAGTCCCGCTTAATGATTTCAAGCTCTTTTAAGAACTTACTTTGGGACAATTTCTTTTCATGTGGAGATGAGCGAAGGGCAAGGGGGAGGGAACATGAGGGACTTTGGAATTATCCGACTTTAGAAGGAACATTGCTTCTATGCTGTCTAATTGGACGCGACTGACTTTGGTTTTAATCCACTCGCCATTGGTTTTATTTGCGCGCTGACTTATTTATCACAGACACGCCTCGTCTTTCGCTGCCGGCGTCCTGACTACGGTGGAAATGAAGGATGCCAGCAGGATCAAGTACTCATCTTGCCAGATCTGATTAGATTTTCTGGGATGATAAATTTAATAAATAAATAATAATAAAATAAAATCTAGGCAAAGTTAGCGGGTTTTTTTCAAGAAAAAAAAGACATTCTTACGAGAATCTAATAGTTTCCTTCGAGTCAAAATAAGCTTTTTATCAAGAACGAACATCAAACTTTTAAAAGAATTGGGGGGGGGATATATTTTTATTCAGAAAGTAATACTTTTTCCTTACAAGAAAATATTTTGGTTTGCAAAAAAGGAGTATTTTTCATAGGAAAAGTATCAAAATCATTTATTTATTTATTTTTCAAAACCTGGGTGTTTTACATTTTATTTTATTACGTTCGGTTCAGTTAGAAGTAGGGTTAGGTTTAGGGTCACTGTATGTACAGTTAGGTGATGTTCGGTTTAATTCAGGGTTAGGTAGGAGTTAGATTGCGTTTGATTTTAGGGTAGGCTTGGGTAAGGTTGGTTTAGTTTATGGTTAGGGTTATGGTTACTTGAGGTTAAATTAGGTTAGGATTAGTTTAATTTGGGGTTTGTTAGGGTTAGATGAGGAATAATTTTAGGGCAGGTTTGGGTTAGGTTGGTTTGGTCTATGGTTAGGGTTTCGGTTATCTTATGGTTACTGTCAGGGGTTTGGGTCCAATTCAGTTAATTTTAGGGTTAGGGTTAAGTTTGGTATGAGTTGGGATTAGTTTAGCTAGTCTAAATAAATGCTTAACTGTGAGATGGGTACCATCAGCAGCGACAAAATAAATGAGAAAACTAAACGAAAGGTTTGCTCAGATGAGAAAACAAGAGCAAAAAATTCAAAAATGCTTGCTCGCTTCCAGTTCGGAAATGAATGTTTGTGTTACCTTCATGCAGGCAAATTTATCTTAAACTGCAGAGGTTCGATGAGAGAGGTAAAGTTGGCAAGCCAAATAGGAAAACCCAAGGGCCGCACATATAGAGACTGAGCCGCGACATTCGATTGCGATGTGAGCCAGTTCAGGGTGCTGGATGTTGCGCCCCCTCGAGCGCCTGACACCTTCAAATAAGGCCGGTATTCGGTTTCAGGGTTTGGGTTAGGTTAGGGTTTCAAATTTCAATCGTTCAACGAGGGAACAATTTGATTTGAGAAATTGCTCGTGTATTGAAATCCGCAATACAAGCCCGATAAGGCGTTTTGCCGTTTTGACAGCGTTTGATCTGATTGGTGGGTTGATGTTGACGCGCTTTCGGCTGCATTTTGTCAGCTGACGCTCCAATTAAACGCTCGACTGAGGGATGTGTAACATCGGCGGCAACCGCGCGAACGGGAAAACTAAACAAAAGGTGTGCTGGGACGAGAAACAAAAGGACAAATTCCCCGCGTGCTCCCTCCCAGTTAGCAACTTAATGGTTGTGTTTACCTTCACGCGCACGCGCACGCACGCACACACAGTGAAGGCTTCCTCTCAAGGCTCTGCTTCAACATACTGTATTTGACTCTAGGAAACATTGCATCCCGTCTTATTTTCCCCGTCACTTGCTCATTCCCTTTGTTCCCGGGCCGCTGTTAAGTTTGCCGCACTTTGCCGAGCGGCGGCAGACGTGTCTGGAGGCGTATCGCCGGCTGACAGAGGCTGGCGTGCACCAGGGCTGACAGGCGGGAAACTCTTGTTCTTGCTTTTTTGTGCCGGCGCTAACACAACACCCCTGTGATTAGAATCTCCTTCTGATATCGCCCGCAATATTTCTACACGGCGGCGAGAGGCTGCCAAAACCGACAAGCAAACGCGGCGTGAGACGGGATGGGACGGGGCAAGTGATGGCGCGAGAAGAGCGGGTATTTAAAATATTGAAGCCCTGACTGCTTTATTGTGGGTTTGTTTGTTGATTGCACGCTTTGGAAAGCAGGGAGAAGACAGCAGTGGAGCTCGTGGAAAACAACGGCAACGTCCAGCGGCAACAATCAAACTGCACGTTGTTACGTATGGATAAAAATCATACCGTACAGTACGGCATAAAATGTATAGATTTTTTTTTTTTTATGGATTGGGTGTATATGCCTTTGCCCTTATAGAGGAGTTTGCAATTGCCACACTTGCACTGACCTGTTATCTTGGGTTTCAGGAGCTTTGCTGAATCTGTAGCGCAATATCTACCTTCGGAAAATAACCCCAAAAAAACCCACAACAACAACCCTGCATAAGACGGACAATCACAAGTAGAGTAAAGGGACCTCAAAAAATAAAACTAACTGATATCACTAGTGGTACGTGGGCTCCCTCTGGTGGTCCATAGAATAATCACTGCCTAAACAGTTAGCTGTACACTTAGGTCTACAACACTACTGTATTGGAATTTTTTTTTTTTAAGTGACGCTTGGTGCAAAAAGTTTGAGATACGTCAGGCTACCAACAATGCTGCCGTAGCTAACTTGTTTAAAGTGCTAATGCTAATTGTTAATTGCATTGCTAGCTCTGCCATTTTGTTGAATGCATTCTGCATTTATCACAACTATGCACTTTCATAAATAAATTAATTTCTTAAATAACAAAATATGATTTTAAATACTGAAAAACAACTGAGCTTGGTCATTTAACGAATGAACCGCCAAGTCTAGATTCCATTGTTTTTCAAAAAGATGACCAATGCAACCTTGTCTACAACTGTTTTTTTTCCTCCTCTAAAAATGTTGCACCCCCCCACCCGCCATAAAATAGCAAACCAGGGTGTAACTGGCCCTCCCCCACCCTACGCCACCGCAAACGTCACCCACCATCACACAACAACGACGCCCGCAGACAACAATTTTTAAGTGCCGCTTCTTCACAGTTTCACATTTCCACCTGCGTCCCAGACAAAAGAGTCATTTACATTTCCTTGGGCAAGACCCGACCCACCCCCCCTTTCCCCCCCCACACATGCCGCCACCCCTATCCCAACGCCCGCCACCTCCATGTTTCACTCTGCTCCCCTGCTAACAAAAGCTTATTTAACCCGAGGTTGGATTACACCAGCGAGGTGATTGCCTGGCCCTCTTCCAACACCCCCATTATCAAAGGGGCGGCCACCTTCATTAATGTATTATTAACGAGCGTGTCACAGTGTCGTCCCCGCCGGGGCAGGTGGTGGGGGTCCGTCCGACTAATGGCGAGCGAGAAGGGCCCGGGCGAAGCGCCGCGTCCCTCGCCGTCATCCTCCGTGGAGCCGCGGTAGCAATTAGCTAAATTGCGTATTTTCACTGTTAAAGACAGCGGGCTTTAATTGAAAGCGACTCCCCCACTGAGACACACACACAGGTGGCCAATCTGTCACGATAGGCTACCTCTCTCAACCTTTAATAAAAACAACAAACGCTAATAACGAGCGCCTTGCAGACTAAGACGCGCATCAAAGAGCTTCCCAACAAAGAGAGTGCGTCAAGACATGTTCGCAGGGCGCTGGAGTCGACTTGAATTAAGAGTAAATAAATGATGAAAATGCAATAAGTGACAATTAGGGGAAGAGAAGCCACACGGCGGTAATTAAAATGCATTGAGAAGGTGCAGCAAGGGAGCAATGATGAAGCTACTTTTTCTTTTTTGAAATGAAGATCTAATGAGACCTTTGATATCGCATAATCGTGATCCACTCTAAGTTATATTTTGTATTTTCTTTCAGTTGGCTATTGCCTGCTTCCCCCCGGCAGCGCAGGGGGGTTCGCACCTGGGAGCTATTTTAATCAACTCCCACGCTCGCTCTGCGGCCACATCAGGAAGACACCAGATTGTTCCTTTGGGCCTCTTCGGAAAGTCATATCTCTTAACTTCTATACCATATTTCCATAAATAGGAAGTCAACCCCCCAAATTCTTGAGAAGAATATGTTCTATTCAGGCCCGCTAGTTGAAACACGGCATTCTGATTAATATTGCATTTGTGGGATATGAGTCAAGCAGCAAAATCCACCCCTTTTTGTCCATCTCAGGGGGCGGCCATTTTGTCACTTCTGTTGACTGAAAATGACATCACAGTTGCTCAGGGCTCAGGTAACGACCAATCACAGCTCAGCTTCAGAAAACAGCTGAGCCATAGACAGGTGAGACATCACAGTTACTCAGGGCTATCGTGGCGGGTGAATTTTGCTGCTTAACTCATATTCCACAAACGTAATATTAATCAGAATGCCTTGTTTAGACTAGTGAAGGTGCATAGAACATATTATTGCAAATAATTTGGGGGGCAAAAACGGCCTAATTATTCACATTTTATTCAACAAAGTAACTTTACTGTATGGTTTTATAAAGTAAAGTACAATATTGTAGAGTGCTGTTTTTCCTGTTACATTACATATTACATTACAGTGTACAGTATATATATATATATATATATATATATATATATATATATATATATTTATTTATTTATTTATTTTTTTTTTTTTTTGGGTGTCTGGAACGGATGAATGTCATTTCCTACTCATTTCAATGGGGAAAGATGATTTGAGATACAAGTGTTGTGAATTGCAAGCATGAGTCACAAATTGAACTTGTATCTCAGGGTGCCACTGTACTTCTGGGTTGGTACTTCAAAGTTTAAGAACCACTGGTCCCTACGGTGTAACATTGCTCCCATGTTTTGGCCACCACATTTGGCCACCACATTTGGCCCAAACTTGAAAAGGAAAGTCATTTTCAAGAAGGTCTAAGTAAAGCCTCTTTTGCAAAGGTGGCTTCCTTGCCCCCCTTTGCCTCCCCCTACTCCTTCCTTCCTGCGCTATTCACACTCCCGCCCGGCCGCCTAATTGACTTCATGTCTGTTCACGAACGCGACGGAGCCCTCCACCTGCTCGCGTCCCATTCGCGGCGTAACACCCGAATTCTCCCGCGCTCGCACTCTATTAACGCGCACACGGCCAAGTTCAGCTCCCTGCTATTACAAGATCCAATCTCATTTTCAACCCAATTTAACCCAGACCACCTCAGACAGGGAGGTGGAGTAGGCGGGGGGGGAGTGCTGCGGCAGGCTTACTGTAATTATCAACGCACACAACAAGTCAGAGTCGAGAACATTCACTCTATCGTTCACTCCAATTATGATACAATACAATACGGACGCTGACACAGAGAGACGCCGAGCGATCCGATTCACTTCACTCACGATGCGATTCAGTCCAATGGCGACACTCCGAGATCCGTGCCAATTGAGTAATAACGCGAAACGGTCAGCAAGCTACTCCACCACTTCCATCGCAATACCATTCCCGCCAATTGTGATAGTTCACGTCAGGTAAGATACTATTCACTCCAATTACGATTCACTCTAACAATGAACCATCCACAATGTACATAAAGCTACTCCAGTGAGATGTGATTCACTCCGGTTACAATTCAATTGGATTTGCTCCGATAACAATACAATTCATGCCAATTTCAAGATGATACATTCGTGATACGTACAAAGCGACTGTCATGCGAGTCACTCAAGTTATATGGATTAACGATACTTAGAGAGCTACTCAACTGTGGTGTGATTCACGATGGCGGCGTTACGATAACATTCACTTCAATTACGATGCCTTTCAATCAATTTTGCTAAGACTGACTCCAATTCTATTATTATATAATACGGTCACGATATGTATAAGGCTACTCCGATTTGATGCAATGTGATTCGCTCTAATAACAATGCAATACGATACATACAAAACTACTCTGATACGATGTCAATAACAGTAAGATTAAATTTATTTGTGAAATGATTCACTTTGATTATGATGCGATTCACTCCTATTACGCCACGACAATATAGTTACGATACGTATAAAATTGCTATGATGCCATGTATTGCACTCCGATAAAAATGAACCACGACTTACTCAAATTACGATACTATTAACTTCATTTATGATACTCACTCCAATAATGACAGGATAAGAGTCACTCCAATTACGATATATGCACAGCTACTCCAATGAAACACAACTCACTCCAGTTTCGATAAGCTTTGATTAACTCCAGCAACGACACGATAATCTTTATGCCAATTACAATTTGATCAATTCCCCAAATGTATAAAGCTTCTGCAATGTGATATGATTCACTTAAATTATGATGCAATTATATTCGCTCCAATGACATGATGATAGGGTGAGATTCACTCATATTACTATATAATAAGATTCATACTATAAAATTCTAGTGTCTATTAAAGATTCCTCCGTTTCGATTCAACCTTCCAGGTGCCCAAATTATGATGAATAATTCACTTATCTTAATGCACTCACTTCAAGTGACCTACATAAATGACTTTTTAATTTTTTTTATAAATGTATTTATAATGAAGTGGTCCTTTAAGTATATTCCACTTCGCTAAGAGATCACATCAAATAATTTGCCTAGATTTTTTTGAAGACACAGCAAACAATTGTATGTTTGCGGTTTCAAGGCAGTTTGGTGTTTAGTCCAAACGTGACAACAGCTACCAAGCTAGTCCGAAGGCCTTATTTGCTGCATTCCGTGTCTGTTTTGCACATCTCGTGTTTCTCGCAAGAAGACGTCGACTATTGTGCGTTGGTGATCATGAGGTGACTCCGTGTTTTGCAAAAGCACAACAGCTAACCAAGTTGGTCTGAAGACCTCATTTGCTGCATTTTTCTGCATTGCTGTGTTTGATCTGTACAATTCCTCCTCTTTGTCGCAAGGTGTACAAGGTACATTTGTGTGTATATGGTCACCTGACAGCTCAAAATTTACGACAGAGTAAGAGCATCTGCCATGTTGTCCAGAAGACCTACAGTACGCAACCGGCCTTTTTTTCTTGCAAGACAACAAAAACAATTGTATATTTGTAATCATAGTTTGCTTCATTCCCTGCCTGCTCTGTTCAATCTTTTCTGCTTCTTGCAACAATTTCACGTTTGTGTTCATCAGTTGCCCTTGTATACTGCATTCCGTGCATCTGCTCCGTGCATTTTCCGACAAAAGAGTCAGTCTTAGCACACTAGCAGGAGTGGGAGGAGGCGGAGGATCTCGGCGGGACGTTGCTCCGAGCTCCCCTCGAGCGCATACAACAGATCGTCAGCCGCCGCGCGGCGGATCCGTGTTTCGCCGGCGCACCGACACCGGCTCGCGTGTGATAGCGACGACTCCCGTTTGCCCTTCTTCTTGGTCGTCGTCGGCGTGTTCTTCCTCGCAGCCATGGTGACTTACTTAGCGAGCCATCTGTGACTCAAGTGCAGCACAGTTAGCCCACTTTTACACGCATTACCCCCCCACCCCCCAACCCCCAAGCACTTTTAGGATGGTAATGAACCAGCAGCTTTTTACTGTCAATCAATAATTGAACATCCAATGAGGAAGAGGTTATTTAAGGCAGCTTTTGCCCGACATGACCTGTAACATTTGTTACATTATTTGAGATTTTTTTTCTTTTTTAATCATAACATTGGTTAATTACAATATAAATGGTTAGTCATTTGCCTTATGAAACATAGGTTACTTCGTTCATTGTAAATAACAAAATACTGAATATTTTCAAATTAATTTGAACTTTAATTAATTTTAAATGTAATACTTTTTTTTTTTAAATTAAATTAATCGGAGTTAAATCAACTAATCAAACAATACATTTTCAAACTACTGTGATTAGCTGTCGATCAGTTCAGGGTGTACCCCGCCTACCGCCCGAAGACAGCTGGGATAGGCTCCGGCATGTCCGTGACCCTAGTAAGGAAAATGGATGGATGGATGCATTTTCAAAATGGGAATGAGTCATTTCGCAACCAAGACCTGCTGTGAAAAGTCAAAATCCACCAGTAATTAGCTAAAGGATTGGATCTGGTGCTAAACTGACAGTGCATCTGGAAAGCATTTTGTATGTTAAGCTTGGTCTCAAAACTGGAATTACTTCAGTTTCTAACTTAAAATGTGGAAAAAGCAAAGCACTGTGAATCCTTTCGGGACGCACTGTAACAAAAAGATTTGAAATTGCTTTTAGATGCCACAGGTTGGCAGCAAAGCACCGCTAAAGTCTGAATGAAACTCCTTAGCTCACTTCAACATACTTCCTGAATAGACAAATTTGTGAATGTTGAACCGAAAATATGCAGAGATTGCCGTTACAGTACTTCCTGTTTTAAATGGCATGACATCCGCACTACATGTGTGTTGTCGCACACAAACAGGGGCGAACACATGGTCTCAGCCGCTCGCACCCAGTCCTCATTTTCACCTCATTCGCACCCGCGAGGGAGGCAGCGTTGACGCCAAGTTCGGGTCATAGCCCGACGGCGCACCCCCCTGCTGTAGGTAACACCTCCGAGCATCTGTCAAGTGGCGCCCGATGCCTATTCATGTCGCTCGCCGACACGGCCCGTGACGTGCTCGGCAAACGCCGGGAGGGGGGCGGGGGCTGGTGGGTGCGTCGGGGAATCGTTAGAATTGCGCTCACGTTCCGACGCCATTTTCAAGGGAAATAAACATTCATGCTAGTGCGCTGAAATAAAATGACAAGCACAAAAACCAACTGTGACTTTAGGACTTGTATCTCTTGTGATGTGCAATACTATCTCATGAAATGAAACTTTATTCAAGAGAATTTAGAATTTTTTTAAAAAATCGATCAGCAAAATGCTAACGTACATGCTAAATAACCCTTAATATGCTAACGATATTTCCACTATCATTTTTGGATACTTTACCTCGATGACGCATGAATAACGAAGTTGGCACGGGGAACAAGCCCTGCCATGCCCGACAGTCTGCCCCCCCCCCCCCCCCCCCCCCCGAAAGGTGTCTATACATGCCACAACATGGCAGCAAAACACTAAACAAAGTTCGTAAACTCACTTCATCATAGTTCTGTGGCCCCAAAATGCCACAAAATGGCGGCAAAGCACTACGTCAAGATCCTCAATTCACTTCAACAAAGTTCCTTGGCACCAAGATACCACAGGATGGCACCAAAACAATACTTTTCATTCTACACAGCTTTGGCCTGAGCACAAAAAGAGCAAATTATGCAAGTTTTTTAGTGAATGACGGAGAATAGGTTCCCCCCCCAAAAAATCGGCAAATGGGTTGATTATATGCGATTAGCAAACATGTGCAGGACATTGCATTTCATTAATCATGACATAAAACCTAAGCACAAATATATTTAATATCATTTATTGCTAATGTGTTTGGACTTTATTTTTTTCCAATCAACTGCACCAAAAGATGTTCGGACATAAAATTTGCAATTAGCATTATGCTGTCTTACATGGTACTTTCGATGAATGCGCAAGCATGTTTAGCACAGCAATTGTGTTTAAACATTTGATTATTATTTGATTATTTCACTAGTTATTGCATAAACAAAGATATGCTATACAGTACTTACATGTTGTGGGTTTAGCAGTGTAAGTAACAAATGTTTTGTAAACCCACCCTACCAACAAATCTTCACTGCTCTCATAATCATTGCAATTAGCATCATGCTAATTTACATGGGGCATGCCTACAGCATGCTAACATGATTGGCACGATTTAAATAAGCATTGAGGACTCAAAACATCTCGGGCACGTAACAAATTGGAGGCAGCACGAGACCTGTTTGTCAAAGCGCTGCTAGAAGCTAAGGGCTAATAGCATCCTTCAGCTACACTTTTGGTCCTTCGTTCCTGCTCTCCTCGTATTCCCCCAAGTGGAAGTGTGTCCCCTGCGCTTCCGTTAGCCCACTTTATCTCGAGAATTCCATAGCTTCGAGACCTTCAAGCGCTTTGCTTTAACTCTGCGACATGTAGATGCAGGCGCGGCCTCGTCGTGCATTATTCATCATCTAAACGCTGCCGTCTCATTGTGGAGCGGACACGGGGAGCGATCCTTGACTCGTTTTTTTTTTTCCCCCCTGGAAGTACACCCAAATAAAAAATTCAATCCCTGGTTGGCCCAATCCTTCATTAGTTGGGCCTCTTTGGAAAACATTATTGTTGTTCTGAGGGTGGCGTTTGAGTGACAAGGTGGCGCTCTTGACTTGCGTTGAATTAAAAGCGGATCCACCGGCGCAGGTTTGCCGATATTGGAATGGACATTTGCATATTTGCAGCGATATTAAAAAAGGATTAACTCAGCGGAGCACAACAAGTGGAGGGAGAGTGTGCGGGGGGGGGGGGGTGCTTCATATCATAAATGACACCAAGGTTGGAAGGAGGGGGGAGCGCCCCCACCCCCCCCCCCCGTCTGGCAACCTGATTAGTGCTTCTTAATTAGGACAGCTTCTCATCTCCGTCCTCGTGTTCAGCAGGAGTTTAGTCCCCACGTTCAATATTTACTCGGCACTCCCGCACTTGTACCGGCACTTTCTGCAGCGGGGAAGGGAGGGCTCAAGGGGGCTGTGGGGCGAGGGGGTGCTCATAGGCAGGTTCATCACGGAATTATCCCGGAATGTGCAGGTGCTAGCCAATTAGCCAGCTGGCATTTGAAGGACTTTTAATTAATATTTAGTCACACACAGGTAAGGTCGGAAACGAGCGGAAGGGCAGCGAGCGTACTTCACGGAAATCTTCACAGAAAACCGATAAACGCGTTGGAAATGTCACCCAAAGTCACACCTGTAGTTTAAAAGCGACATCAATTGCATGGTTTGACAAATTTTCCGATTTTGTTTTTTGTGTTTTTTCATTATAAAGTTTGGTGATTACTGACTAATAAATTTGCCTTGTATTGTATAAGTATTCATGCCGATTACAATATTCCGATTACAAAACGATTCAGTCCAACTATGAAACAATCCATTGCAATTATGAAATGATCAAGAAGAATTACCCCACATTCCATAAGATACGATTCACTACGATTATGAAACCATACAATTTGATTTGATTTCAGTTACGGTACAACACAATACCGTCAATTTATAATGTGGTTGATTCCAAATTAAAATATGAAATGATTCACTCCAGCTGCAATACGATACAATTACCGACGATTATGATACAGTACTAATCACTTCAGTTATGATGCGTTGCAATTCAGTCCAAATACAATGTGTTGTGATTCACTCCAATCACGATACGATACGATTCACTCCAGTTGTGATGTATGATTCACTATGATTACGATGCAAAATAATTCACTCAAAATTCAGGAATGATGTGATGTGATTCACCCCAAATACTAAACAATACAATTCACTTCTGCTACAATGCGATACGATTCGTTCCAATTACAGTGCAATATGATTTACTCCAATTGCAACGCACTTCATTCCAATTCCGATGTGATTCGGTCAAAACATGCGCTATGTTGGGATAGCCCCTGATTTTGCTCTCCATAAGCAAGTAAAGACGTTGTGGAGGTGCGCGGCTAAACAATATTACGCTAGCCCAACAAAGCTACATGAACACAAGCACACAGCCCGCGGCAAGGCGTCACGCTTTAGTGGCCGGCTAACGTGCGCCTGTATTCACGCCCCGAGGCAGCCGCGGGGTTCCCGGCCGGCCTGGCCAACGTGTCGGATTATGGGGGGGGGAAAAAAATCCCAAAGATCCTTACCCGGGAGGATGCGGGGCGGCTGCCGTGGCGGTTGAACTTTAACCCCGGTCCCCCCGGCGTCACTGGCATGTGGAAAACATGATGAGGTCATGGCCTCCGATGTGATTTGGAAAAACACGTCATCAATGTTTCATATACAGTATGCTCACCGGCTACTTCATTAGGTACACCTAAGAGGGGTAACTGAAAGTAAAGAAAGGTGCATACTGGATAGGAGTGAGTTGTGCCATCATTACACTGAATCGTATCACAATTAAAATCGTATCAGATTGCATTCTACTGCAATTGGAGTGAATTGTATCTCGTAATCGCAAATGTACTGAATGCGAAAGTTAAATACAACTGAACTTTACTGAACAAATGTACTATACTGGATGCGCGGTTTGAAAATGTAATTTTGTGATTCTTTTGCGTACCACTAGAGGGAGTGTGCGTAACACGGGTGGCCCCACTCTTTGTGAATCACTGGTCTATGGAACGAAACAAAAATGTTACCTTTTACTCAGACATAAACCAACAAAACGCAAAATCTGAGAAAGTGATGTTTTTTAGCGGCGTCTTTTTTTTTCTTCTGAGCTACAAGTCACATCGCAGATCAGTGATACATCCAGTGATATGTTTGTCTCATCCCTCACGAGTTTACGAGTAAGTGAAGTGCATACTAAGTGCGTGCTGACTGGGAGTCGCTCGAGCACAATTAAAATGTGTTTGCTCTCCCGGTGTTAGTGCCTACTGACGAAGAGGAGGAGGAGGAGGAGGAGGAGCAGGGAAGGGCGAGGGGAGAAAAAAAAAATTCATATTAGCAAAAATAAATGTTGGCGGGAAAATTGTGGCTAATGAGTCAAGAGACTGCGCCGGTTCACATGCATTAAAAGAGCCATCATTAGGAAATTAGGGCCCAGATTAATCCCGTTAATGACACGCCGGCGCTCCTGGGAGGGATGAGAAGAAAAAGATAGCGCGCCCAGATGTCGGCCTACGACAGCTCCCCCTCTCTTCCACTTGAAATGCAAAACGAGGAGGAAGGGGGGGGGGGGGGGCGGGGGTCTTGTCGTCGACTGCTAATGAGAGCAGATCCTGAAGATGAGGGGCGAGAGACATTGCGAGGAGGACGGAGAGAGAGAGAGAGAGAGAGAGAGAGAGAGAGAGAGAGAGGAGGCTGGATAAATGAGAAAAAGAAGAAGAGGAAGAGCGTAGGATAAGACTCGGCAGCGGGAAGTGTGATGTCCCCAATTAGGTGGGATGTCGCCCCCCGTCTGGGCCCGCCGTAATAAAGCCCTCACTCGGTATTCGCCGGCACACGGCTCCGACACTGTTAACATTCTAATATGTCGCCGGCGCGCGCGAACATTAATTACTTTGGCCATTTGGACGCCGCTCGCTGTTTGCTCCCCGACGGAAAACGTGAGCTCGGGCTTAGCGCCGTTACATTAAGAAATAATACGCCCTATTTACCCGCCCAGCACGCCTCCCGCCTGTTGACTTTTGCGTGCGAGCGCCCAGACACACAATTATTCGCCGAATTTGAACGTCCATGTCGGAAATGGTTCTTCGACACACGTAAACTATACAGCGGTAGCTGGATATAAAATGATTTTGAAAAAGTTTAACGTAAGTTGGGGGACATGTAAATCACGGTAGCAGTGTAGAACGCAGGCTCTCTGCTTGACACGGGCTACAGTACATTTACATTTCATTACAACTAATCTCGGGCCTATCAGGTCGAGCCGATAACGGCATTCATGCTCACCTCGGTTGGAAATGTTCTTCTCCGAATCGTATTGCATTGCACATGAAGTCAATCACATTGTGATTGGATTGAAGTCATTCAATGTCATTGACGAATTCACTTGTTTTTTCACAGTGCTGCTACTCAATGCCAGCAACTTATTTATACTTTTTTCACTCACAACTCAGTTTAAAAAAAAACAGGTGAGCCGTGATTGGTTCTTACCTGAGCCCTCAGCAACTGTGATGTGATGTTCAGCCAACAGCAAGTGGCAAAATGGCCGCCCCCTGCGATGGACAAAAACGAGTGGATTTTAATGCTTAACTCATATTCCACAAACACAATATTAATCAGAATGCCATGTTTTGAATAGTGGGCCTGCATGGAACATATTATTGCACAGACAATTTTGTGGTTGATTTCCCTTTATATTGAAACTGTTCTTAGCAGAACACTAAGATCCTTAATAAGTGACATTTTACACAAATCTCTCCCCGTAGATTTTGGTCCATGAGACCAAGGCTAGCGATTTCGCTGGCTTCAACAGCACCTTCGGGTAAGCCTGGTTTGTTAAAAAGTGATCAGTAGGAAAAGCAACCGTGGCAGGCTGTCGGCATTAAAAGGTGCACGAGTCATTTTCGTCTTGGAACGTAATCCGACATCTTTGGCCAGCCTGTATGGGGCACTCGCTTAGCGCCTCACTGCTAACCGCTAATGCTGGAGCCGCAGCTAAATGCCGGCAACAGGCGCTGTGCAATACAATGTCAGCATAATCAAGTCGTGGGGTTTTTTTGGTCCTTAATTGGAGATTGAACTTGATTTCAGGACGACATTGTGTTGCTGTCGTCAGTAGTAAGAGTTTGTGAAGGCAAAACATTTGCAAGGTGCCACTATGGAATAATTGGAGAAAATCGTAATGTATTATAATTGGAGTACATTATATTGCATCATAATTGGAGTAAAGATGTTTTGTGTTGCAAGCTAAAATCGGAGCAACTAGCGAGCTTTATATACTGTGCGGCCACCGCTCGAGTTAAGTGAAAAAAATGGAGGATAATACCCTCGCATGTGTGCCTGGAGAGTCATAGTCAAACCCAAATAGAAAAACTCCCAAGGAGGAACTCCAAATCTTGCTGACGACCTCACTCACTAGGCCACACCCCTTTAAAGGCACAGGAACACCCCAATAGATGATCAAATCAGTTTACTTCCTTATGCCAGCACATACTGTACTGTATACGCGGCGTGTTTTTGTTGTTGGCCTCCCCTGCCTTGTGTTGCGGTGGCCGTGCTTGTCTTGCGTGCATTATTGATGCGGCGGGCGGAGGCAGGTGGGGAGGCCCAGGAGAGGCGGCCGGCCAGCCGGCACTGGCTGATCAAGGCAACGGGGCCTGGCAGGCTGCTGTTTTTGTCGCACTGCAGCGCGCCACCTTTTGTGCGCTCGCGTCTGCCTCTGTTCTACCAACTAATCGGCATCCGCGCGACAATGTTAATGCCTGTCTTCTGTCACAGCATTATCGCTTCATTGCTGGGTTCACAAATCGGCGCGGTCCTGTGAAACACACTTTTGTACAATTTTGGAACCTTTTTTAATCATCACCTTAATGTTGATGTCTGTAACGCGGAAACACCATTGAAAACACAGCGTGAAAATAAGAAAATTGAAAAAAATGTGTATTCCACAGGACAGCGACAAAATACTGTGGTGTCGTTGAAATGAATGGAAATGCCATTAATCCATTCCAGTCATATATATATATATATATGTTGTACACCGGTATACATGTCATGTAACAAGAAAAACACTCTAGAATATTGTACTTTACTTTATAAAACCATACAGTAAAGTAACTTTACTGAATAATATGTGAATAATTAGGCCGTCTTTGCCACATTTTTTGCTTCAATTCCATGGACACTGTGCTTCTTTTTCTGTGCCTTGGCCACCTGGGGGCTGTATAATATGCACATACACAACTCCCCAGTCAGGTGCAGTAATATTAGTCGTTCTTTGCAAAGGATAAAGAACATATATCGTGTATACATGTGTTGCTCCACCATTTTGGTTCAAAAAGGTTGTTACCTAAAGCGTTATAACAATGCAACATTGATGCTAGTCGGTTGTTAGCCCGTCCATGGGCGAGATTGTATTTACGTATTAGCATGAAGCTAGCAGACTCTAAAGCAAAGCAACAGTATGTGGTTGTTTTAAATATACAATGTATAGTTCTTTGTTTGATGTTTAATATGACAGTCAACTTCAACAGGATGTAGCGATAAACAACAGCTTGAAGTCTCTTCTTGAAGAAAACATCCAAGCCCAAAAAAAATCGGCCGAATGCATCTCGAAAAAGAAAGTTGGGTCGTGTAGTAGTGGTAGTAAGTAGGTTTCACAACAATCAATGAAATCGAAGGAACTTTCCTTCACAATTGGCGACCCCTATGAAAATTCACCCTCTTTTGGGGGGGTGCCGAGCCCTTAATTCCCCCGCCTTCTCGTCCCCCCCGTCCCTGCCTTATACGGACATATGTTGATGTCCATTGCCATGATTCCAAATGCATAAGCGCGTCTAAAACGTGAAATCCTCCAATGGGAGTGGAGCGTGCGTGCGGACGTTTCTTGTGCCTGGCATCCATCTGATGTGAAAATGGGATGATATTAGGATTGAAATGGGCTGCCATTATACTGTGAATGATGCTCTTATGAGAGGATCACATCAATTTCACTTCAAATGGACATGATTCATTCATTGGCTGGAGCGGCACAGGATTCTGAGGTCACACACTGCCCCCCAGTGGTAGGAACCATTCACAGTTAATCACTGCTTGCACAGTGGAGAAGGAAGATGACAGTCAAGGTTTTATGTTTGTTTGGTTTTTTTCCTTAGACATTAAAATGGAATCGATATGGAATATGTTGGATTTTTAAGACACTGAGATATTTTCAGGACATCATGGAATCACTCCATCCAGAGTGGAGTGTTATTTTTTTCTTTTTTTAAGACACCATGAATGTTTTTAAAATACCTTTTTCAAGACATTGCGGAATATTTTCAAGATGTCATTGAATTTTTTTTAAGAAATGAAGTGAAGTTTTTAAGCATCAGACAACTTTCTCAGAGAGGTTTTTCATGATTTGAACGATTTTTTTAATCATTTTTAAAGACTGTGGAAATTTTTTAAGACATCATTGAATGCAGGCTATTAAATCCTCGCATTAACAGTGGAGAATGTTTTGTTTTGTTGATGATTTTTTTTTCCTAAGACATCATGACATATTTCCCAAGATATCAAGGACTTTTTAAAATATCATTGGAATTTTTTAAACAAAAATAGCTTTCTCAACATCAAAAGAAAACAATGAAATCTACAAAAACAGAACATTTCAAAAAATGAAAATTATGTGCATTTTTAAATAAAACATTTTAAAATATCTCAAAGTTGTGACATTTCAAGCAACCGTACAAAAATTTTAAAAATTTTATTTTAAAAATCACCAAATGTGGAGAGGCATTAATTACAGCAATAAAAATGTAATGCCCCCCCAATCGTAACAAGACATTTACACATAGTGTGTGTGTGTTTGTGTACTTAATTTTATATCCTCTAGCAGACACAGCACTCCTGCAGATTGAGGCCCTCATTCAGGCTTGCAAGTGAATTTGTGGGCGACATTTTCCCATTTGCGCTCCGCGTGTTCATGGTGCTCAGTCTCGAGGATGGTTGGCATCCATGTGGGTTAATGGACTTCCTGATTGAGGTGGAATTCCCGCCATTCCCTTCGCCAAGATGGATTGAAAACGGCGGCTCCGGAGCAGAAAAGAATAGTGCTGCTGGAAAGCGCATCATCAGCGCTCATGAATGCTAATGAGCGTGCTAATGTTTCCAGATTGGACGCGGCATTACGGGACGGAGATGAAACATGTTCCGCCTGTTAGCTGCGACGGGTCTGATTTGAACTCCGCACTGGTTGGAAATGTGAGAACAAAAGGAACGCTTGTTAGGGATAAATTTACAATACATCCATGAATCGTTTTAGCTGTTTTCATTATGTGGGGGTGTGGCTTAATGATGTATGTCCACGGCGGCCCGTTTAGGCGGCAAAATAGCGAAGGCAAAATGAATGAATTACAATATCAGTATTTCCTATTTTAAATATGGAAAAAAACACACAGATTAAAAAGCTAAAATATCAATATTTATCTTTTAAATAAAATAAATTTAAAGTTTAAAATATCATTAAAAGCTACATAAAACAAGTTTTTAAATAAAAAAAATTAAAGATTAAAATACAAAGATTTAGCCTAAATTTCTTGTAAACATATTGCATTTAAGTTTTTTGAAAGAAATTTCCTCTATAAAGAAATTTAAATAATTGGTGAAATTGTCAACGCTGTGTCTAAAAATATTTTTTATTTTATTTTATATTTTTTGATATAACAAGAATTCCACACTTCTCTGACATTTTAAACTTTTTAAACTTTCTAGAAAGACAAAATTTGGTTATATTTGTAATCTAGAGATAAAAAGTCTGATTTTTTGTGAGTATTTTAACTGGCGCTAGCATGTAAAGACAGGGCACTCCTTTTCTTGTACACCACGTCTCCATCCGGAGGTGTTTAATCGGCTTATCGTGCATCATATCATTTTATTGTAAGACTTGTACTTCTTCGTTGGTTTAACTTCTTCGTGATTGGAGATGGATGCGCGGTACGCCTAGATCACGGACCATGGCGCGATCGGGTTTGTTTTCAAATGTTTTTCTATTGAATGTTTTATCGATGGCATTTTCTATTGATATCAATTATGTGTCATGATACATATTGACATTATTGGTCAAGCCCTAACTCCTAGGACATTGGAAAAAGTTTGTTGTTAAAAACTTGCATATAAAAGCATGTGTAATCTTTTGAGGCAAAAAGTCTGCTTCGTTTATCCAAGATAAAACAATACAATACAAACATTTTCTTTAATTTAAAATTTAAATTTAAAATAAAAAAAATAATTTAAAAAAAAAAACACTCAAAGTTGTAATACTCTGAGATGATAGTCCGATTTTTTTCCCCCAAAATATAAGTTGAACTATGTGACGTCAAACTTTGTCGATGCAATCATTTTGTGCGTGAACCTCCTCCGCCAAGGCGTCGGCATGGCCAGTGCAAAGTAAAAAGTGGAGCAAAGCACCCAAAAGCGACGTGTCATCGCGTTGAGCCGAGCAAAAATAAACATTTGTCGAGTGCGAGCCAAGAATTGATCGTGAGTCTTCGGGTGAGGGTGGGGGCGGCGGGAGAGAGGGGGGCAACGCGCTAGCCCGCCGAGCTTGGCCCGAGGCTGTAGCTTAGCGCCGCTTTTATACATAGTTTATTTGTACCTGTTTCTCGGACCGTTGCCGTATTGCCCGTTCCCCCGTCTGCCCCCGCCCCCGCCCGTGCCGCTCTCCTTTCAACGCGCCAGCTTGTGAATAAAACAAAGCGCTGGGCTTACTGCTGTATAATGCACCGCCTCGCCATTGGACATCAATTGACAGCACGCGTGCGCCCCACCCAGGATTGAAAGGGGGGGGGGGGGGTTGTTGGGGTGGACTCTGGTCCAGACCGCCACCAGATCTGTGGAAGGGGTTGCGGTAGCGGAGTTAGGCCTTTAAATATTTCATGGGCCCTTCAAGCACAAAAATACTACAAAAGTCACAGAGCGAGCTGCTTTGGAGGTCAACGCTCGTTCAAGGTCACGCAAAGCCTTCTGGGAAAAACGCATGCAAAAATTGCTCTGGTTCATCAATGGCGAGGTTAGCCAGTCAGCTAGCCTGAACGCAAAACTTTGCAGCGGCAACTAGGAGACGAGCAGGCGCCAAAAAAATTTAAAAATTAAAAAAAAAATTTAAAAAGAACTTACGAGGAGAGCGGAGGTTCTGATTCTTTTGTGAAAAATAGTGGTAATATTGTGACAATAGTCCTTTTTCTACAATAACAAAATTGCTTCAATATAACAAAGCCTGAGATTTTGTTATTTCGAAAAAATTAATTTGAAGAGAAGACAAAAATTTCTACTTGAAAAAAGGCATTTTGTAGCATTTTTAAAAAAGTTTTTTTTTTCTGTAAAAACTAGTTTTGGGGTATAAAGAACACCTTTTTTTTCATAATAGGTCATCACTAAAAATTAAAAGTCAGGTTTTAAAAAAACGGTCTAGTTTTGGGTGGAAAAAAGTCTTGACCTAAAAAGGTGTCGAGCAATATTTATTTTATCAAGAAGTCATATTTTTCAATTTAAAAAGGGTTGGGGGGTTTTAAAGCGGAAGTCAACCCAAACATTTTTTTTTCAAGAATATTTTTTTTTCAACAACCACTCACAACTCAGCTCCAGAAAACAGGTGAGCCGCGATTGGTAGTTATCTGATCCCTGAGCAACTGTGATGTCATTTACAGTCGACAGAAGTGACAAAATGGCCGCCCCCACAGATGGCTAAAAACGGGTGGATTAACTCTTATTCCACAAACGGAATATTTATCAGAATGCCTTGTCTCAACTAGTGGGCCTGCATAGAATATATTCTTGAATAAAATATGTTTGGGTTGACTTCCACTTTAAAGAGTCATCTTTTTCTAAAAAGAAAAAAAAAAGTTATTTTTTTATTTTGGGGGAAAAAAAGTTGCAAAACACAAAACTGAAGAGGTGTTTTTCTTATTAAATATTTATCATTATTTACATAAGCATATAATAATCGACATCCACATTTGCTTTTGACCTAATTGCTAAGTTACCTGGCCCATCTGTCCCTTCCCCCTTGCAGAACCATTAAAAACTCAAAGACGAAGAAAAATTCCCACCCGCATTGGGAACATTGAAAACATGATGACTGTTTGTGACAAAAGGAAACAGGAAGGCGGTGTGCCGAAGCCCCCCGCCCCTCGCACGTAGAAACTAAAATAAATACACCAGCTAAAGCAAACAACTTCTTGTTCAGCAGGGACGAAGGGCGGAGGGGGGGCGCAGAGATAGGGGGTGCGTGGGGGGTAGGGGTGTACCTGTCGTTAGCAACGTTAGCGGCTAATGAGACTGCGCTAGGACGGGTCACATCACATTTGTTGCCTGCCAGTCGCTTTGAACAGCTGCCACTTTATGAGACGCCTTTTGATCAGCAAATCTGTCGGAATTGCAAATCACATGTGAAACACACCCCGACACACACACACACACGTGCACACACACGACAATAGCTCCAAACAGCACACTCGTTTGTCTGTAGTGTTTACGCACACACACACACACACACACACACACACACAAATATGGATGCATTCAGATATATACAAAGTATACTGTATAGATGTCTTAAAAAAAAAAATAAGTAAAAAGTAAAAAAATATTTATTTTTTAAAATATTATTTTTCAGAAATGGAGTTGGAACCGTTTGAGATAAAATCTTACATATTTGTGAAATAAATTGTTTTGAAGAACAATCTGGATATTTCAGCATAAATAGTCCGTTTTTTTTAAGGATAGAGTTAAAATATTTTTTGGGGGAAAAGTTAATACTGCCAAAAAAAAATTGAGAATAATGCTAAAAAAATTAAAATATTACGCATTACGTTTTTTTTTATTTTATATCACATCTGAAAGATGAAACACTAGAAATAAGATCTTTTTCCAAGACAAAAGATAGCGAGACGAAGTGTAACAACGAGCCCCTGGCGTCCAGCGGGCCGTCACGAGGGACCTCCCCCTTCTCACCTTCCCCCTTCCCTCGTTGCCGCCGTGAAAATGAAAATGAGGCCATTGGCATTTCAAAGAGAATGGGCACGGGCCCCTGATCACAGCGGTCAGACCCCCGCCCTCAACATGTCCACGGTGCCCCCCACCCCCCGGCCCCACCGTAGGGACAGCACAGGTCTGCATGCATGTATACATTTTGCAAGGCGCTGCCGCTTCTTCCCTCGTAAAACATTAAAACGTTTGCTTCTTGATGTTTGCGCGGGCGTATTGGGGTGTTGGAGGGGGTGGTGGGGTCGCCTGATGCGACTGGAAGGCTATGCTGGATCACGTGCTTTCAGTCCACATCAAAGATTGCCACCGACCAAGGCTTGAATCCCTACTTTGACGCCCTAACCCTCCCATGAAACACCAACTGGACACTAACCGTGTCTTGAAACCCTACTTATCTTGAAACTCTAACCCTGTCTTGCAACCCTAATCCACTGAATCAACACAAACTTGAAACCTTAACACAAATTGAAACACTACCTTGAAACCCTAATCCTGCCCTACTTTGACTGTTCCAAAAATGCATTTAAATAAAACTAAATTATGTCTCAGCTAGCGCCATGCTTCCAACTAGACTAGCATAGCATAGACTCGCATTCCTGTCTTTTTTAATTGCGGAAAAAACACTAATATCTTGTTTTACTTGAGTAAATAGGTCAAATCAGTCAATCAAAAGCATTTTTCACGGAAATTTCTGTTCTTCCAGCTAACATAGAGAACGTTTGACACCTTCATCTGTTAGCTAGCATCTGAGCTAGCATCTAAACTCGAATCGCTGCCGTCCCTGCTCGGCCTTTGATGTTCCTCCAACTCACGCATGAAAAATTCATCCAGGACGCGCAGAAAAATTTCTTGCCACAGAGAGAAGTCATATCGCACTCAAACATTGATGCAGCCTTTAATTACTTTGATTGCTGGCGCATTACGCCGTAAATACACAATAAATGACTTGATGCAATATTGATCTGCCCTTTTTCTCAACTTGCTCTCATCAAAGAAACACACATATAATAGACGAGAATTATACACGCCAGAATTGGAGGACATTTTCTGTCTCCCCCATTAAGTGTCAAATAATATATGCACAAAATATAGATATAAATATACTGGTTGGGTAAATGAAAGAGTCCTGAGACAAAATGTAGCTACAGTAAAAAGATATTCCCAAATATTATTAGTCATGATGTCTTAAGTTGAGTCTCCGAACAAAAACACAAACTTGCTCCTAAAACCTTTTATAGCATTGTAGAGTGAGAGAAAAAAGTCAGTTATATGACTCCGCAGAAACGACATCATCAAGCTCATTGCGCTGACCACGCGAAGTTCTCTTTTCTAATTTTCAGCCATAATGAAGTGTCACTGAGACCAGAGCAATCCTGTTCATCATATTTTTTGAAAAAGACATTAAAATAAGTTTTCTTTTTTCATCATATGGTATAACTAAGTTTGTTCTTAGTTCCCACTTTGTATTGCAGCTAACACAGCTAGCATGTACTCTTGAGCAAAAACTATAACATTAGCATTGATTTGCAACCCGTTAACTCGAGTCATACTAAAATGTAATTAGCATTCAAATCGAATTTTACTTTACAAATACAATTTGAAAGGATTTATTCAGCAATATTTTAACAATATGTTAGAGCATAGCATATCTAGCGATGAGGTGAAGAAATCTTATAGATGTTCCCATGAATAAACAAAATCCTGCTGTCCCTGCATGAGTCTTTCCAACTAAAAGGACGTGCAACGTTAGTTTCATGCATGAGGTTCATTCCACACGCCTTGTTTCGCATGCTTTGATGTGTGCTTGGCATGTTGACGCGCATGTCAGCGAGCGCATTTGTAATGCTGTCTGCTGACAGTCATGTTAGCAGAGCACGCTAGCATCATGATAACCTCGCTGTCTGCGTATATGTCTGACATTCATTTTAAGTCCGCCATGCAGCAAACACAGGATTTAGGAACCAGCAATATAATACAAATATAATAGACATATTATAATTTTTCCAAATGTGCTTACTTTAGGCCAAAACAAAGAGAACGCATTTGACCAAACCACAAAACCTCGCCTTATGAAAGTCCGCTTGCTTAACTAACGCTTCCACACAATTCAAAACAGACACTTATGCTTGAGCAAAAATTGGTAAACACGTGGTAACCTGCGTAGTATTGTGTCCTAAGAAGTTTCCTTAAATATACTCGGTGTACTGAGGAAGTGCGAGAGAGCCCGAGTACGTGTTTGCTGGCTATGTAGCTACCAGTTGAAGTGAGCGATATTGCGTATCGATCCGCGGTTGCTCCTTCAAAGCTGCGAGAACATCGATCATCTCCTAAGTGGAGTCATTAACATACACGCTGTTAACAAGTGGAGCCGCAGTGTAGCGCGTCCGGGCATCAAGACAGCCATCGACACGCACGCTTAGCGGCTAACAGACACCCTCGCCCAGTGGATCATCCGTAGCTCGAAACTCTTTACTTCAGCGTGAGAGCGCGCTCATCACAAATTCAGAAGGCAAACGGAGGGGAAAAGGATCCAACAAGCTACGCAAACAAAAATGACCAGAATAACCAATAGGCCGCTAAAAGCAACAAAAAAAAAAAAGAAAAAAAAAGCACCATGCGCTACGCCCGCTAAAAGGAGCTTTTAGCATGGAACAGGCGGCAAAGGCTCGGAAATGGGCCTGCTAGCATCCTGCAAAGAATACTAGATAGGATACAGGATTCCCTAAATTACTGCACACAATACAGTAGTACTTAGAATACCACACCAATAGAATGCAGCATTATTTAGGATAGTTTACAACTTTGAATACACATAACTACTTAAGATAGAGTGCTATATAACTACACAGGACACAGATTTTACTGGCCTCTGGTTTCAAAACTAGCTATTCATCATTTTGTTGTGTACATATATGTAATATGAGGCAATCATACATTTATTTGGGTTCAAACTAGTCATAGTGGCTTGCTGAAGTTAACCATATCTACAATGTGGCCCGTGACAAAAATGAGGTTGACACCCCCTTGCATTAAAGCATAGGACTCTGCAATGTAGTAAAGAGTACTAGAAAGGACAGAGTACTCGCTAGGGTGTTGAAATGTTAGAAGGTGTTGTGTTTGCCAATACCAGTTGAATAATTGAAGCTCTGCAGAGGTTTTAAGCATCCCATCGCTGCGTCTGCTGACATCAGATCAGATCCTGAGGGGGCGCCGGTACTTCCTGTCCAACTACACAACACGCAAAAATATCAGCGGCACTATTTCCCGCCACGTGGATACAATTGTACTTGTAATTCTCCCGTTTTCTCCCGCTTACTTCCATAAATACGGCAATGTGATTTACAGCTCCTCCGAGGGCTAATTTAGGGCGGGAAAAAAAGCATGCGCATTTATTAGCGCGGAGTATGGGAAATCCCGGGGTCGGCTCACATCAACCGCGATTTTCTCCTTCAAAGGCAGCCCTGATAGATGCGCACAGACGCCGCGGTCGGATCGATACATGCTCCCGAGGACGTAACGGCCTTCCCGGGATGAGCCGACCTCTTCCAAGGCCTTTAATTCCCGGCGTTTAATCGCCCGCTGCTTAAATATTAATTGGCCTCTTTTCGCTTTGTGAGTGTGTGTTTTTGTTTGCCATTTGTGCGTTTGTCCATTCTCAGTCGCATCAATATTGTAGGGCTTCAATTTTTCAGTGTCTTCAAGGAGTGAAATGCAAGTGTTTGTCCACACACGCAGGATAGAGAACTATATAGGACAAGGTATGTGATACAGCACTACATACGACAGAACTAAAATACGTACGATTTTAGTGATGCGGTGATCAATAACTGATTCAGTTTATTTTTATTACTTTGGTCATTTTTGTTGGTGTTTTTTTTTTTTTTTTTTTTACACAAAGTAAAATCAGTGAATAATTAGTGTTGAGAGGTTGAAATCAGAGGAATCTGAATAACTTGATGTTAATGGCTCAAAAATAATGACTCGATTATTAAAATAGTTGTCGATTAATTTTATAATTACTTCTCGATTAACTTTGACACCTCAACTACATAGATTGCAGTACTACTTAGGATATAGTACTACATGGGCTACAATACTACATGGGACACGGGGCTAATTAAGTAACAATGTTACATTGGACAAAGTACAACATGATCCCAGGCTTGAATCACATCACTATTGAAGGCTTAAATATGTGGGTCGAGGAGTAAAGCGGGAGTGTTTGTCCTCACACACACGCACACACACAATCCATCAAGCACTTTCCCTGTGTACGTGTGTGTCCCGGTGTGTACCCGCGAGACGTCGCTGATGGACACTCGGATTGCGGCCGGTGGAGGGCGCTCCTTCCCTGGAGCCCACCTGCCCCGGTCACCTCAGTGTTTTCCGCATGCCTCATCGCAGCTTTTTGACAATGACGAGCGCCCTAACGGTGGCAAAGTGCTCTCGGCCCTCGGAGAGCAAACACAAAAGCTGCTGGCGGATGTGTAAATGCATCGGCGCCACAAGGGAACGTGGATTTTTTTTATTTTATTTTTGTCCCACGTCAACCACTCAATGCTAATGCTAACAGCTACCAAGTTTAAAAAGTAAAAAGTTTGACAGTGGCCATGTTGTATTGTGTTCTTTAGTCATGTGTTTCCTTCAAAACTGCGGGAAACCCGACTAACTATTGGGTCGCTCTTTCGGCTATCTAGTATCACGTTTAAATACCTAGTGCGGAGTAGATGTATGCGCTGGTTCCTCAGTAGTAAATTGAAAAGAACATATTCACAATAATTGAAAAATATTTACAATGTCTGCTTATCGACGCTACGTTGCGGCGCAAAATAATGAACAAAATAATTGCTTCTTCCAGTGGAGCATGTAATTGTTCTCAGCGTTCAGACATCCAAGTCAAAGTTATTGATCAAAGTTTGCTATATGTCCAACTATTTCGTAAAACATAAAGCTAATGTATTTTGAACCATTACATGACTTTAGCAACAGCAATCATGAATTACAGTATACCTATAGTCTTTAAAATGAATGAATAAGTTCTAATTTAATGGGAATAGTTTATCATTTACCTTCACATTTTAGCCCAAATGCATTTGTATCACAGACCATCCCTTATCATTGCACGTGCTTGTGTTTGCAGTACATTAGCCACTTGGCTTGTAGCTACTTAGCACAGACAGTAAACTTACCGGGACTCCTACTAAAAGCCTTCACTCGCTCCCGGCTCGCACGACTCCAGTTCCCCTCTTTTTTTCTACACATCACAGTAATACAAAATGCTGTCAACACACAGTATGACAAATGTTATAGCCATATATTCTCATTTTCGGTCTGTGCTACGGCTTGCTAATGCTAGCGGTTAGCACCGATTAGCACAAGAGGCGCTAGGGGTGTTAGCACAATACATTAAACTCACCAAGGTGAAAAGAAAAGTGGTCAAAACTCCAGTGCACCGTCTCCAACTCAGCTTCCGCTGTGACACAAGTGTTCACGGACATTTACAATAGCTATTTTTATGGGTTTTATTTTTTAAATTAATTTCAGTTTCATGCAGTCGGTGGTTCTGGCGGGTGTGGTCTCATTGCTCATTTTGATTAAGTATAGCCAAAAAATAAATAAATAAATAAAGATTAAGTATAGCCTGATATTGGAACCACTTTTTTTTAAATCATCAAATAAACTACAATACACTAAACCTACTTCTTTACAGTAGGGGTGATCAAGTCCAGTCCTCAAGAGCCACTATCCAGCCTTTGCTCCATGTCTCCCCGCCTGCAGCACACCTGATTCAAATGATCACGATCGTTATCAGGCTTGTGTAAAGCTTGCTGATGAGCAAGCTTACAAGCCTACTTTGAGACTTGTTTGAAACTTGAAATTTGGAACACTAACTTTGTTGAAAACTCTAACCCTAATTTTAAAAGTAAACCAAGCCTTATCCCTTGTTTTGAATACCCAACTTGAAACTCAAACTCTTGTTTGAAACCTTAGCTTCAAACCCTTATTCGAAGCCTTGAACTTGATATCCAAACCCTGTCTTGAAACCCCAATTTAAAGACCTGACTCTGTCTTGAAAACCTAACTTGAAACCGTAACCCTTCTCTGAAACGCCAACCCTGGCTTCACACCCTAATTTGTAACCCGAGCCCTTGCTTGAAACCTTACTCTTGATTTGATGAACTTCTTGCCGCCTTATGTCAGCGACTGTCTCTAAGTTCTTCTCCTATTTCCCTTTAATTCTAACACGCGTGTTTGTATTCCAAAAGTGATGCTATGCTGCCCCCTCTCTTCCATCCGGGTACTAACACGCACGCTGATCCGTATAAAAGCACCAAGATCACACTTCCAGTGTCTTCGGGTCACTTTGTTCTCGCGTGAAACTCTTTTTCCCAGACACGTTTGCGTCCGCCCGGAGTGCCCGTAACCTTCTTAAAGGCGTCCATTTCAAGGCCTCCATCAAACACTTAATATAGATTTTACCTCCGGCGAGGAAGGGTGGGGGTAGTATGGGGGCTCGCTGGGTCCTCCTTGGCAATCCTACCTGAGAGAAGATGAAGAAGATAAAGAAGAAGCTAAAAGGATCCCAAGTGTCCCGGGGGATTCCGGGGCAAGGGAGTCCGGGCCGCGCTTCTCAAAACCCCGGACCGCATCGTCCCGCGTGCCGAGCTCAAGATGGAGGACGCCGGGAAGAAATACATTTCCAATTAATCATTTGAGTATTATTTTCTTATGTTGAAGTGCAGGTGTTCAGGTTCACATTGTGCATGTTATTAACTGCCTTACAATATGAAATGTTGGTCATTTTTCAAAATCGTAGTAACCACTATCTTCCACTAGAGGGGAGCCTTTACCAAGGAATACGTTGACTCGCACTTGAAGGTACTTTTTTCTTTTTTTTACCTCTTTTGCGTTCATTAAAACAATACAAAACGCAACGCATTTTTTTTCAGCTTTTTAAAAACAAGCTGAACTAATTTATTTAAATACCACACTCAGTACAAGATGTTTTTCAGGGTAAAACATCAAATAAAAAATAAAACAAAAAAAGTGGTCTGTGTTGTAAATGTCACATGGATTTGGAAATTTGGTCCCTTTCGCCACATAGAACGCAGTGGAATGTGTAAGCTTACGCAAACAAACCTTTTCACCTCCTCCCAAAACATACACACAAAAACATATATTTACTATACTGTTAGTCGCGTTCCTTCGCTTATGGTCCGTATGATTTACTGCTCTTGATGCACAGAAAAGGTTAGTTTAATCAATGTGTATGTGTGTGCGAGTGTATCGAAAGCACTGTAGACACACAGAAATACACAAGCCACAACAATAGGTACTCCAGTGCAAGCTAAGACATTCAGTGCAGACTTTTGCTTAACTTGATAGAAAAAAAAAAATGAAATAAGAGTATGTTTGTTGTTGCCCTTGAAGTCTGCAGTGTTTCTGACAACAATAGAATTGGACAAAATACAATATTAGAATTCACAATACATAAATGTTTTCTCCTTGCAGTAACAAGAATACAATTCAAATATTACCCCAAAAAAAGTAGTACATTATTATGAGGAAGAGGTCAATTTAACATGACTAAATAAAGTTAAAATATTAAAGAGGGGGTGCTGTCATTTTACCAGAATAGCTTCAAAGCAGTACTCCAAAAGCTAAGAACTTCACAAAATAAAGTGTGTGGGATTTTATATGGTATTAAAATCATAAAGTTGCATTGTTCTAAGGGGCGGGCGAGTCGTTTTACGAGAATTAGGAAAATGTTACAAAAACACTTTCAGTCAAAAAGTTACAAGAAATAAAAGGTGAGTTAAGTAAAGTCTTTTTTCTGAAGTGGTAATATTACAAGAATAGTCACAATATTCTTAAAAAGAGAAATTCAAAAATATTCATTTTCACTACAAAAAAGCTACAGGTATTTTTGAGAATAGCGTAGTAGTCTTTTTTTCACATTCAGAAAAAAACCTTTAAAATCTTTCAAATGGTACAATTTTGGGAGACTAAACTTTACAAGTAATAAAGTTGAAATATTACAGTTAGTAACATTAAGTGGAAATAAACAGAAAATTAGCCTATTTAAGTGTCCCTAATGTTGTGGCTGTGTTCCGTAGTGCAAGTGCGTGGCGCAAATGTCGTTATTTGTGCCACAAAGGGCTGCTCCACAACAAGAGCGTCAGCATGAACCAAACGGGATTCAACACCTGACAAAATTCCTACTTGGCTGAGATCTTTGCAAAAAAAACAAAAAACAAAAGACGGTTAAACACCGACTCGACAAATGTCAACATAAATGTCTGCCAATTTATTGCAAACGTGGCAGAACTTGCTCTCTACAGACTGTGGTGATCTTGCCGCCGCCCTTCTCCTCCTTTGTGACGCTAATGCAAATTGCTACATGCGTAAATACGAGGACAAACATAACATGGTGAGAGAGAGGGTTTTTCCCAGTGGTTTCCGACCTGTTTTTCCAGTGCTTTAACTTTTGCTTTGTGACTCCACTCAAACCCTTTTTGCACCGAGCCGGCGCTGGCATAATACAGCTGTTGAAAGTCGGTGCCACGACCTGTTGGTAACCGGCCGAGGGCATCACGCTTTAAGGCGGAAGTCAACGCAAACTTTTTTTTTTTCAAGAATATGTTCTATGCAAGCCCACGAGTTGCAACAGGGCATTCTGATAAATATTGCGTTTGTGGAATAAGTGTCAAGCCACTCGTTTTTAGCCATCTATGGGGGCGGCAATTTTGTCTTCTGTCGACGACCAATCACGGCTCAGATTCGGAAAACTGGTCAGCCGCGATGGGTCCTTGTGAGCAGTTGTGATGTCCTTTTCAGTCGACAGAAGACAAAATGGCCGTCCCCAGGGATGGCTAAAAACGAGGACATTTTTCTGCTTAACTTATATTCCACAAACGCAAAATGAATCAGAATGCCGTGTTTCAACTAGTGGGCCTGCTGGGAACATATGTTTGGGTTGACTTCCGCTTTAACTGATGGGTCCTAGTCGGTGCTAGTCAAGAACTAGCACCGATCCCCAGCTAGTCAAGAACTAGCACCGACAGAGTTCTACTTGGCTCGTGAGCTGCTGCGTTTAAAAAACAAAACAAAAAACCGATGGCCTGACGCACTAAGACACTTAAGCCTATGCTAAAATACTTTTCCTTTGAAACGTACTCGTACCCCTTTCACACCAAGCTGGTGCCGGCGATACCGTGAGCACGCGGATCGAGTGAAGATTGCGGCTTACGAAGCGTCAAGCTTCTTGACGTAAAATGGTGGTTACGTATTAGGGCTGAGGTCACGTGGTCACTAGCAGGGGGCAATTTGCAATATTAAAGCGGAGCCTGAAATACCTGACGGCACCACTGACTGAGGAATGCTCCCTTAGTCGCTAGAGTCCTCGCTAGAGAAATCCTACTTGGCCTTTAAGTGGTTTCCTAGAAAAAAAAAAAAAGAGAGAGGGGCGCCCTGACGTGCTACCGCCCGTCCGTCAGACACCTGCACCCGTTTGCGAAAGCGCCGGCAGATTCCTGGTTGATGCTCTCCTTGACCTCCAAGGGCAGTGAGTCAAAGAGGTGGTCCTCCACGAGCAGGCAGCCCCGGCGCAGCAGGGGGCACTGACCCAGCTGCGGCGGTAGGCGGTCCAGGCAGTTGTTCTTCAGCTCCAGGTGGCTCAGCTGCGCCAGCTGGCCGACCCTCTCCGGCAGGGCGCCGACGCAGTTGTGGCCGAGGCAGAGCGTCCGCAGTTTGGTGCACTTGAAGAGCTGCTTTGGAACGGCTTCCAACTTGTTGCCGGTGATGGCGAAGTACTGGAGGTTCTGCAGGAAGCCCACCTCCGGGGGTATGGCGGCGATGGAGTTGTGGCTGACGTCCAGGTGCCGCAGCTTGAGCAGGGTGCACAGGGAGCTCGGCAGGCACTCGAGCTTGTTGTGCGACAGGTAGAGCGATTCGAGGTTTTTGACTTGGCTGATGGAGAGCGGGATGGCGATGATCTTGTTGTGCCAGAGCTTGAGGCACGTCAGCCGCCTCAGGTGCTGGAAGCTGATGACCTCCTCGATGGTGCGGATGTGGTTGGATTTCAGGTCCAGCTCCTGGAGGTTGTTGAGGCTGAAGATGGCGTGCGGGATGCGCTCCAGCTCACAGTTGTGCAGCTCCAGCTCCGACAGGTTCATCATCTTCTTCAGGCTGTTGAGCACCAGGAGCTTGGTGCCGTCGTTGTGCACCACCAGCTTGAGCAGGTGCGGCGACAGATCCGCGATGTTGGTGGGGATCTTGGTGAGGTTGCTCTTCAGATGCAGGACCTTCAGGTGCCGCAGGTCCCTCAGAGACTCCAGCCCGATCATTTTGTTGTTCTCCGAGTTGAGGTTGCCCACCAGGTACAGCTCTTGCAGGCTCTTCAGCAGGTACAGCCAGCTGGGGATCTCGGCCACGTCGGTGAACTTGACGTGAAGGCATCGCAGGTGGTCCCGCAGGAAGATAAATGCCGTCTGCTCCACCTTGGCCGGACAGTGGTAGAAGTGGAGCTCCTGCAGGTTGAGCATCTGCGAGATCTTGGCCGTGATCCTGGCCTCGGGGATGAGCTCCAGCTTGAGGATCTCCAAGTCGGTCAGGTCGAAGACGGCGTCGGGCACGCCCGACAGCATGAAGAGGTGCAATTCCAGTTTCTCCTGGGCGTTGCGGGTCACGTGCTGCCGCAGCTTCCCGAAGGTCCACTCGTGGTTCAGGCTGATCTCCCGCAGTTTGTTCTCGCTGACCTCCGACAGGAAGACGCCAAAGCGCTTGGAGTAGAGCTGGTCGTACTGGTCCACCATGTGCAGCAGGAAGGCAAAGTCGTTCTTCACGTCGGGGATGTCGCTGAAGCTGCTCTCCTCGCGGACCTTCTCGAACGAGTACTCCTTGAGCGGACGGCGGAAGAGCCAGAAGAGCGTGTAGATGCAGATGACGCCGTAGACGCAAATGAGCGCGATGTAGCTCACCAGCAGCTTCTTCAGCATGAACGCCATGTTGTGCGTGCAGTGGAACTTCCGGTACCCGGTCAGGTGTTTGATTTCCGGCTCGCACAGGTGGTGGAAGTCGATGGAGGCCACGAAGGTCATGGTGTAGCACAGGATGACGATGAACTTGACGGTCTTGATGAGCGTCTGCAGGGCGTACAGGCGGTAGATCAGGTCGCTGTCCTCCACGTGGGCGCGGAACTTGCGGACCTTCTCGAAGAGCGCCTTGGCTTGCTCGCCGTCCTTCTTGTCTAGGATGGTCATGGAGGGCGCCTCGCTCACCAGCTTCTCCGCAGAGAAGGTGACGCCCGATTTGGTCAGCATGGGCGCCGACTGGTTGGGGCTGCCCTCCTCGCTGCTGGTGGAAAAGTGCTTGTGATGGGCCGAGGCCCCCGCCAGGCGCTGCTTGTTCTCTTCCGAGTCCTCGCACGCCGTCTCCGACAGCGCCTTGGTGGTCCAGGGAGACTCAAAACACTTGCCCAGGATGGAGACAAAGTGCTCGATCTTGGAGCTGGTGCGGGGATACTTGAACCAGAAGTTGCTGCTCACCATCAGGATGAGGGTGTGGATCAGCGCCAGGTAGGGAAAGTATTTGGAGTACCACGGGAGGGCCACGTGGTAGCACATCTGGTTGACGAAGACGTACTGCTGGAAGTCCAGCTTGGTTCGGATCCCGGTGGCGGGCGGCTGCTGCGCCGGCGGTTGCTCGGGCGACGCCGCCAGGGGCGCCGCTTGCTCCCCCGCGGCGCTCTCCTTACTCCACGACCTGTCGGACACCTCGGTCGGCAGGGGCAGCACCTCGTCGGGGGCCGAGTCCAAGTCGGGCAGGCAGACCACCTGGTCCCGCGTCAGTTGCATGGTCCCGGCGAAGATGGCCAGCATGAGCATGACGATGCCCAGGTAGTCCATAAAGACGTCCCACCATGGTTTCAGGATGCGGTAAGTCGGCTGGATGTCGTTCAGGGAGGCGACTTCGGTGAGGGTGAACATTCCTGCCGCAACAAACAAAGAAACAAACGAAAAATGACGGCGAGTTAGCGCTTTGCACATCCGCCTTGCAGTCAGGAGATCCGGGTTTGAATCCTCACGTGTCAGAATGCAGGCTACC
Organism: Filicampus tigris; assembly: GCF_054856515.1. Taxonomy (NCBI): domain Eukaryota; kingdom Metazoa; phylum Chordata; class Actinopteri; order Syngnathiformes; family Syngnathidae; genus Filicampus; species Filicampus tigris. Next base: position 21,506,240 of record NC_141228.1, read on the forward strand.
ACAGGACGATGACACTTTTGCGCTACCTGGCTGGTTGAAAAATTAAAAAAAAAAAAAATGGGCCAACTCGCAAAAATATCTGCCTCGAAACTACAACTCTCACATGGCCGTGCAATATCTTGCTTCTCTTGGTGCTGCGTACACCCATAGGTGGCACATTAACCAGGCAGTACAAGCTGTTACACGTTTAGAAAGGTTATCCAAACAAGACCACTGACACATTCCTTCAACTCCCGCGCGGACGTTCTATGGCTAACGAGCCTGTGCCTGTTGTCTGTAAATAAACCTATCCTACATAGACGTGCTTTTTCCATGAAGGCGCTATCATCAGGGCCTTACAAATGGGATTCTACAACAACTGTTCTCGTCTCCCTCACACAGCCTCTTTAGTGTCCTTACATTATTTCATAGCTTTTAATGTTTTGATGGTATGATGTCATTTTCTCCCATATTTGAAAATGTTAATGTACATTACAAATATTGTCCTGAAGCTTTTTTTTTTTTTTTAAGGAAAAAAAAAAAACGTGAGACAAATCAATATTGCAATATCTAGCAGATTATATCCCAAATAGTTTAGCTCTAAAGTGCACCATGGAAAATCACTAACTCTCCCACTGCTGCACAGTCCCAACTAAGAAAGACACGCTTCGGAACCGAGACATGGCACCGATTGATTTCACGTGAATCGGCGCTAGGTAGTGCTGACCCAAATTGCACAAGCAACATGCTGCATTCAGGGTGCTTTCTTACGTCGAGAATACGAGAAACACACCGTGCATATTAATAATTCTTCTTCAATTACAAAGTTTTTATTATTGTGAGAAGTCAAACTCGAAATCACGATTAAATTTCAATTTCGTACCAAGCCAAACCGGTTACCCTGGTATAAATCTTAATAATAAAGACTACTCACGATTAAAAAAAACTTTATTCACTGTAAAAAAAATAATAATTAAAAAAAATAGTAGGGAGCTCTTGTTTAAGTTTTCATTTAACTTTTATGACATGTTGATGACTCTGGGAGCTCCCTGGACTTTGTTAGGATTTTCAAACAAAGCTGTGTATTGTCTAAGATTTAAAAAAAAAAAAAAAAAATTCTAAATCAATTTGCAAATCTCAAAAGTTGAATATATTTTTTTAACTGAAAATGTTTATCGGCTTCAAATATCAGTTATCCTCCTTCTTGATTACTAATAATCGGTATCGGCTCTGAAAGAAAAAAAACAAGTATCCCACTCCCAATATTACTTCCCCTTTGCACTAATTGTTGCACAATTACTATGGCATCACAATTTGGCTATATGGGTTACGCGGGTCGTCCCAACATAATTTCGTAATTTTTAGGGATTTGGGTTTTTTTAGATTACATTTCGACTTGGTGTAATTTCTCCTCAATGCGGCTCTTTGTTTTTGTTTACACTTTATTGATTCTGCTAAAATATGAATATATTACTGACAGTCAAGCTATCTTTCTAGCAAGCGTGCTAGCTAGCTAGCTACAATAACGGTGTTGTTTATCGTTGAATCGAGTAGCTAATAAAATGTCCAGTGAGTGTATAATGGAACTCTAACAGTGCAAATGACTTATATGGTCATATTTTCTTGTGTGGAAACGTATTCATGGGACAATGAGGAAAGTTGCCTCATGTCCGAGTCGTCATTAAACGTCGCACGCCTGCTTCCGCATTTGTCGGGTTACAAAAAAAAAAAAAAAAAAACACCTCACGCACATTCACTCCGATATATTTCGAACAAATAAAACACACAAAAACAATCAACTATGTGCTTCAAACACCCCCGAACCGCCACCCGATGGGGTTCAATTCGACAGGAAAGAGTCCTACGAACCTTAGCGGAGGTCTGCTCGAGGCGCGGTGACGTCCTGCTACGCCAGAACCGAAGCTGGTCGCCAGTCAATAGCCTTGTTGAAGCCGTCCATTCTTCCTGGTCGTGGCGGGGGTGCCTGTAGCGGTGCTCGGGCCGCTTCTAAGCGGCTTAGGGCGGCTGATACTACCCCTCCCACCCCACGCCTACCCGCCGTCCCGCCTCGCCGCGGATGGTCTGGTCCGGTTTGTTCCGCCGCCGCCGCCGGTCACGGGTGGCGGTGGGCGGCTGACGAGGTGGACTCTCGGCTGGGTGGAAGTGAACGCGGTGGTGGTGTGCGTGCGTATGAGCGGATGTTCTGCTGCTGCTTTCCGAGTTTCCGTCTGTGGACGGCAGGTGGAAGCCGCGTGTCGCGTGACGCCCAAAGCCCGCCGCACACAAGGGAGTGTCAAGCAACGGCAGCTGGCCCCCAGATCGACAGATAGCAACTGAGGGGTTATCCAACAAGTGTAGTAAAGTGTGTAAAGTGTGAAACGGAAAATGAAGCGGCCAACTGCAAAAACAACAAACATCTGGTTAAAAAAAAAAAAAAAAAAAAAAGAACTTTATTGCAACTCCCAGTTGAAGTTTACTATAATACTAAACATAAAACAAAGAGAATCACACCTTGAGAATTTAAAATAACGAAATAATTTTGTCTTAAAGTCCACTAGATTAATGATAACGCATAATTGGAAATGCCATAGACCGGCTAACAAACAGCATTGCTGTAGCGATGGTCTAACATTTTAAGCAATGGCTAATTGTACACAAACAGTGCAGCACACGCTGAAACACACACATAGACAGGCAATATAATACAGACATATTCTTTAACCTCTGAAGAATTACAAATCTTACTGTGGTTTACAGATGAGCTGAGACGTCTCTATGTACATCCTTACAACTGTATTATACTGCCCTCATGTGGCTAAGGGATCCACACCAAAATGAGTCGCACAATTTCAATTGAACCAAAGAAAAAATGTGGCAAAAATCGTTTCATTGTGTATATTCTATTTAATTATGCCCTTTATTGGCCGTTGCTGATTGTGGACCCCTCCTCCTACTTGCAGGCGTGTTGGAAATACACCTACCTAATACACCACCTCAAAATGAGAGCACCTTATCAATAAGGGTACTCAAAAAGAAAACACAAGCTAGTGGTAACTGTGAATGTGTATATGTTACATGAGAAAAGTAGCAGTGCCAGTGCACCCCGCGGGCCTGTTCTAGGGATTATTTGTTGTATCTTTTGGGCAGGTGTTGCCATTACAAACATGTCTGGCAATTTTGGAGTTGTGTGGTAAGTAAACTGCCTTCAGGGGCTGAAATTAATCAGCACATTATTAGGTTTCCTGTTTTACGGCAAGTTACCAAACTTTGCTGTCATGCGCCACCAACACGCAGTGATGAAAACACCTCTTTCCACTTAAGCATTGCACATCTCGTCTAGAATACTTTTTTAATTTGGCTGTGATCAGATAAATTCTCTAGGACATAAAATAAAAAAATAGTGCATAAATACAAAAACAAATTTGCCAAACCCCGCTCCCCCCCCCCCCCCCAAAAAAAAAAAACTCTAAACAGAAATACCATAATGGCGGTGAGAGGGGAGGGGGGGGTGACATTGGACAAGTGGTACAGAAAATAGATGGATGGAAAAACAAAACATTGTAAAGTCGGGTATGAAATAAGAGCCGTCAAGACAAAAGTTCCAAAAGTTTTATTTAAACTTCTAAAATAATATTTGTGTACTATACAGTGCTTTAGTTAAGGCAAGGCTTGATGTACGATATATGCTATGTCCGTTTGTCAATAGATGTATACAAAATAAATCTTTTGAGCCATAAACACTAACCATAAATGCTTTCTGGTCACTTTATTAAGTACACTTGCACAATCTAGCGAGGACCTGTACAAGAACAATTGTACTGAAATAGTTGTTATCATATAAACAAACACATTGAGAAAACAATACATTTAATGTGATTTTTTTTATGTGGTGCACAAAATATGATGACATCATTTTAAATATTGGTTGTTTTTCTTTTTATACTCCCTAATTTGGGTATGAATATGTTTTGCCCCTTTTAGCTTGTGTTGTATGCCACTGACAATGACATTTAGCTAAATTAATACCTCACTGAACAAATGCAGGATTTTTGTATTTGTACGTTTATTTTGTATTTTTTAATGTAGCTCTTATTTTCGCTTACATTACATCATAAAGGTGTACCCAATGTTGTGACCGTCATTGTAAATGAGGCGTGAATAAGGTCAATTAGTCCTCCATGCCTTTAATTAGCTGCGGTAAAAGTCAATTAGCTCTGGATCCAAAGCTCCAGGGCATAATTACAATATGCAGTAGGGCATCTTCTCAGAAAGCTGTCAGACAAGAAGAAGGAAAGATGTGGTACAACGTGTAATTTTACCTTTGGCATTTTTCTATTCTGACTGTTTTCCCTCAGCTATAAAGGCGACGTTTAGTTAAGCCCAGACTATTGTATGTGGTCTGGACGTTGGTGTTTTATGGGGAGTCATCGATCTTCGCTGCCATTCTCAGTCCACGCGCAGTGACAAAGACAAAAATTGCTTTGCTTTTTGACCATCATTCATCTGTCTAGTAATGTGGTTCAAATTTGGTAGCAATCGGGCGAAATTTTTTGCGTTTCTTGAGTTCAGCTTTTGAAGGGAAATTATTGAAACGACCCTAAAATGGCTGTTTCGACTCAAAATGGGAGACTTTCTGCGTGTTTTCAGGCATGGCTTCTTGAGATTTTTTTTGTGGGTCTACTCATAATAGAAACGTCTGCCAAATTTCAAAGTGCTCATCAAAACTGTCATCAGGGCCTGAACTTTGTGCTGCACTTTTAATGGTGTGTCATATTTCTTCGCCATGCTGAGCCAATCCAAACTTTCAAATACTGCACATTTTAATGTCACCCATCTGTCAAGTATACTTGGTTCAAATTTGGTAGAAATCTCAACACAAGTGTCTAATACCAGATCATCTTTGGAGGACCCCTGGAAATGACCCTAAAATGGCTGCCGGTCCAAGCATGAAAAATATGCTTACCAAATTGCATGTTGGGGGCTGAATTGTTTTGTAGCGAGTCACCAAATGACATCGCTATCCTCTCTCACACACAATGGCAAAACTCTAATGATTCACGTTGTAGCCATTTGTCGTCTATCTATCGCATATATGTGGTTCAAATTTGGCAGCAATATTTCATCTTTGAAGGAGCTTTGGAAATGGTCCGAACGAGGGTGAAAAAGCAGACTTCCTGTGTGTTTTCAAGTATGATTTCTTGAGCCTTTTTGCGGGTCAAAACAAACATCTCCCAAATGTCACGTTGCGAAGCGGAACCGGCTTCAGGGGCTGAATTTTGAAAATGAAAAGTAAAAAACAGCGCAAGTCCTATCCGGGCTCGCGAGATCCTAGGAAACAAGCAAACAGCAGGCACTGCGGTGACAGTAAGGCATCTCTACTCCGCTTTCATCTGGTCCCTGACGTCCGACGGCAGAGTCTCGAACAGGGCGTCCTCCACCGCCAGGCCGCTGCGCTTGAGCGCCCGGCAGCAGCCCAGCTCCTGTGGCAGGAGCTCAAAATGGTTCCCCCTGAGTTCCAGGTGGGTCAGCTGGGCGAGGTAGGAGATCTTTGGAGATAGGACCGACAGCGAGTTCTTGCCCAGTTTCAGCGTCTTGAGCTTCTTGCAGAAGAAGAGCTCGTCGGGCAGGTTCTCGATTTTGTTGCAGGCCACCGAAAAGTACTGCAGGCTCTGCAGGACGCCGATCTCCGGTGGGATGAAGCGGATGTCGTTGTGGCACAGGTCCAGGTAGCGCAGCTTGTTGCACAGGAACAGGTGCGAAGGCAAGATCTCAATCTTGTTGTGGCTGAAGTAGAGGCGCTCCAGACTGCCCAGCTTCTTGATGTGCTCGGGGATGTACATGATGCCGTTGTACCACAGCTTCAGGCAGGTGAGCTTGCGCAGGTGCTGGAAGCTGACGATCTCCTCGATGGAGCGCAGGTTGTTCTCCTTCAGGTCCAGCTCTTGCAGTCCGGTCAGGCTGAATATGGCGTGCGGGATGCGCTCCAGGTCACAACGTACCATCTCCAGCTCGGTCAGGTAGGTCATCTTCTTCAGGTTGCCCAGCATGACCAGCTTGGTGCCGTCGTTGTGCAGGTAGAGCCGCTGTAGGTGGCTGGACACGTCCACGATGGACTGGGGGATCTTGGTCAGATTGCTCTTCAGCGACAGCGTCTTCAGACACTTCATCTCCCGCAGAGACTCCAGGACGATGTTTTTGGAGGCATCCGGGCACAGCGACCCGGTGAGATGGAGCTCCTCCAGGTTTCGCAGGCCGTACAGCCAGCCGGGGAACTCCCTGCCATCGTCGAACTTGACGCGGAGCGCCTTGAGGTTCTCTTTGAGGAAAGATGTGGCCGTGGTGTGCAGCTTGATGGAACACTGGTACAACGAGAGCTCCTGAAGGTTCTCCAGCTTCGAGACGGAGGCGGGCACGCACACGTTGTTGATGATCTCCAGCTTGAGCGACTGCAGCTCACTGAGCTCAAAGACCGTGTCGGGCAGGCCGGGCAGCATGAAGAGCTGCAGCTCCAGCCGGTTGTTGGCGTTGACCTGCAGCCTCTGCCGCAGCTTCTCCGCCGTCCACTCGTGATTGAGGTTCAGCTGCTTCAGCTTGTTCTCGCTGACCTCGGACAGGAAGACGGCGAACCTCTTGGAGTACAGCGGGTCGTACTGGTCGATCATGTGCAGCATGAAGGCGAAGTCGTTCTTCACGTCCGGGATGTCGCTGATCCCCGTTTCCTGCCGCACGTACTCAAAGGAGTACTCCTTCAGGGAGCGGTAGAAGAGCCAGTAGGACGTGTACAGGCTGGTCAGTCCGTAGACCGCCACCAGGCACAGGTAGCAGTAGGAGAGCTTCGAGAAGAGGTGGGCCATGGTGTGGTTGCACTCAAAGTCCTTGTAGCCGGTCATGTCTTGAATCTCCACCTCGCAGGGCACCCTGTTGCGCACCTGGTCCACCAGGGAACTGTTGTAGATGACAATCACCAGGAACTTGAACACCTTGAAAACCGTTTGCCGCACGTACATGATGTAGAGGATGTCGCCCTCCTCCACGTGCAAGCGGAACTTCTTCACCTTTTCGAACAGCGCCTTGGCTTGCTCGCCCTCCTTTTTGTCCAGAACGCTCGCCGACGGTTTGTCCGCCACAATTTTTTCCGGGATGGAACGCAGCGACTGAGTCTTCTCCAAACCAACGCCTCCGGGGGATGCCACGTTGCCGCTCTTTTTGTGCTCCGTCTCCTCCGGGTTTTCTCCAGAAACCTCCGACAGGGCCCGGGTGGTCCAGGGCGAGTCAAAGCACTTGCCCAGCATGGAGATAAAGTGCTCAATTTTGGAGCTGGACCCCGGGAACTTGAACCAGAAGTTGCTGCACACCATGAAGACGAGCGTGTGGATCAGAACCAAGTAAGGGAAGTACTTGGCGTACCAGTGCAGGGCCTTCTCATAGCACATCTGGTTGATGAAGCTGTACTGCTGGAGGTCCAGGTCGGTCTTAAGGCCGCTCATTTCCCTCGGCCCGGACGAGATGTTGTAACGCACTTGCAGAGGCTTCACGGCCACTTCGCTCGTGTTGTCGGGAGATGTTGACGTTCTGTGCGGGAGACAGATGATCTTGTCTTGCATCACCTACCAAAGAGCGGAAAACACAAGACAGTGTGAGCAGGCGGGCGGTCAACCAAATGCAGCTGGCGGTTGCGTTGGGTTAGGTTTAGGGCTAGGAGTCACTCTAAAAACAGTCGGGTAAAAAATAACACAATTTGGGGTCAAAAATGGACCAATCCACAAATTTGCTCAGTTTGACCCACCTTCTTGCATTGTTTGGTACAAAGCAGTCCAGTTGTGGGGTTGTTTTGTACAAAACTACGTACCCATTTTTGCGGTTGTTTTCTGCAAAAACAACCCAGAAAGTTGGGTCAAATTGACCCGAGTAGTGGATTGCTCCTTTTTTGACCCCAAATTGTGTTATTTTCAACCTAACTGTTTTTAGAGTGTAAGGTCTTAGGGGACAGGTAAACCCGTCCTTCCGCAACTTCTAGATTAAAAAAAAAAATCTGTGTTCATGCGCAAATTTGCCTACTTTGGAGATGGGGAAAAAAAGACCCTTTCGTACTGCCTGTCAAAGCGTTCTTTTTTTTTTTTTTTTTTGCTGTTCTGTAAGAAAGGCACCGAAGGCGACCCATGAAGTTCTTAGCTTCAGAGCCACTCTCAAAATCAGCCGTCAAAGCTGTTTTTCCTGGGTCAACCCACATTTTTTGCCGCTTTGAAGACGGTATCAAACACCTGTCACACGGCCCAATTTTGTCTGGGTCGTTGTTCAATTTGATAAAATACCAAACATGACAGGAGGATTCAAGGTGATCCATGAATTTTATGGCTTTGGAATTAGTATCAAAGCTCTGTTTGACGCTCCCTGTCAAAGCCAGATTTTTTTTCCAGTCTTCTTCCTTTGCCACTGTTTTGTGAAAACAAGAAAAATTGACCTGCCTTGGGAGGTTGTAGCAAAAGGTCTTTGCCCCTCAAGCCTGATTTTTCTTTTTTGCCCAGGTCTCTTTTATGTCTCTCTCTCTTTCTGTGTTTGTGAAAGTTAACAATACAGAATGGAGGTAAGAAGGTGACCAGTGAATTTCCTGGCTTTGGTGATAGTGTCAAAAGCTCCTTTCATGCTGCCTGTTATTTTTGTTTATCGCTGTTCTGTGTGAAAAGTACCAGCACAGAACAGGGATTCCAAATTGAACCATGGATTATCTTGCTTGTTCCACACTCTCCTTTAAAAGCCAGATCTTTCCCATTTTAATCCCATGTCCCTTGTCTCTGTGAAAAGGAACAACACGAAAAGCTCCTTCACACTACATCTTTCTTGTGTAAAAAGCAGCGTACTGTTATGTTGATCTGTGCCAAGTTTCTTTTAAAAATAACAAGAAAAGGCACACAGAAAAAAAGGTCAAGCATCTGCAGTTTGCGGCCTCGCGTTTACTGGAAGGGACTGGGCGGGGGGAATTTTCCGCTGCTGAATGACTCCTTTGCTGCCGCGTTCAGCTTGTTAAAAAAAAAAAAAAAAAAAAGGCAGCTAGAAATTAGCGTGTCTGGGTGTTGGCCAACTCGAGAACCACGGATGAAAGGACTGACCTGGAGCGTGCATCCGAACACGCCGATCATGAGCATAATGACGGATAGGTAGTCGGTGAACACGTCCCACCACGGCTTCAGGACCCGGAAGGCGGGCTGCTGCTCCGAGAACTGGCGGAATTCCATCACGGGAATCATGATGCCTGCAATGACAGAGGACAGCAGTTAGATAGTGGAGTGTTTGAGGTCATATTACTGATGGATTGCTTTGTACAGGATTTTTCTTTTTTATTGATTCTTAAGGCCATCTGAAGAAGGATGGGATGCTCCACTTTGTGCCATCAACAATAAACCAACATGCCATTATATAAAAATTGGGCTGCCAAAATCCGTTTAACTTAGCAACATGAAATCTGGTAGGCATGTCTATCCTGCCAAGACCCACAAAAGATGTCAGAAAATCATGCATGAAAAGACCAAGGAGGTCGGCCATTTATGTTTGCGTTGGTCACTTCCAGGGGTTCTTAAAATTTGAACTTGTCAACATTGAAAATTCAGCCCTCCGAGCCAGTTTAATTTAAGATGAAATTTGGTGGGCGTGTCTGTCTTGAGAAGACCCACAAAAAAGTCTCAAGAAGCCATGCATGAAAAGACAAGGGAGGCCAGCCATTTTGATTGATTAAATATTAGAAACAGCTCTCAAGAGTGATGCAGTGTGGTTGTATATGACTGCAAATTACCAACCCGATAATCACAAATGAATAACTAACTCAATCAACTCTGTTATTATACCAAATTTAGCTTGCGGTCAGAAGAGTTATAAAGCCTATAAAGGTCCACTTTGTCTAAAGGAAAATTGCCATTCCCGCCCGATGAGTCAGCCGGCCAGCTAAACATCCTCCACCTTATCCCTTTCCTGACAGGAAATGTGTCCCCATACCCAGATGAATCCCAAAACAGACATGTTTGGAAAACACCCAGACTTCTTACGACAAAGAACACACGCGTGCGTGCGTGCGTGTGTCCTTGGGGGAGGTATTAATAAAATGAGTCTCACCGCAGTGCAGAATGAAAACACTCATGCAGACTCACGGAATGGAAACAGCTGAGTTGAATGAGGACTATAAACGGGATGCTGCAGTGAATTAAAAAAAAAAAAAAAAAAAAAAAAGTAACGTTACCTCAGTGGTTTACCTTCCTTTGGAGGGTGTTTTCTTCTCCTTTTTCTCTCAAATTGCTACCAGGTCGGTTCTCGTCGTCATCGTCGTGATGCGGCGGTTCTTGCTCTGCTGCCTCCGGTCCCGGAATGCCTTCCCCGGCCGCCTTTTCGAGTCGGTCGGGCGTGGATGCGCGCCGTGGACGGAGGCGGGGTAGACGTGATCGGGGCGTGGACTGCCGCGCGAGAAACACGAGACGAGTCGAGTCAAGTCGAGCGGCTCCAGCCGAACCGAGCCGAGCAGACTGAGCCAAATGGAGACTCAAGCATGACAACTTGTCGTATTCCACCTTAGTTAAATGCTACATCTAGTAAGTCTCCCTAACATTTGATGTTTGGACATTATTTCTTTATTCGTATTCATTGATTTTCATTATTTAATGGAGGCCTATCATTTGATATGTAGGCTATAATGTGGTTTGGAATGATATGCAAATTGCTTGTTTAAGTAAAATAAATAAAAAATACACGCGTGTTGCTTTATTATTATTATTTATTAGGATTAAGAGTTTTGTGTGCGTGGTATATTACTGTATAAGTAACTCAGCAGTTCCAAAACGTTTTACACCAAGTGCCACCTAAAAAAAAAACACTGCTCATTGCTCTAATGTACCATTTAATTCCTCCCACACGCTTTGAACACAGTTCAAACTCATAAAAACACACTTTTTTTATGTATTGCCCCGAGGCTGTTCTTAGTGTCTCCAGTTCTCTAAATAAGGGGCAACGTGTGTTTGCTTCTCGGTCCCTGTAAAACTGTACTGTATAATAAAATTGACACGTAAAATAAGACATGTAGACATTCAATATTAAAACACATCACTAATGGTGTAGTGCAACATTTGACTAAGGTGCAGGAAACTCGGGTTCAGTTCCAACTTCACTCAGTGGCAGTTTGAATGTGACAGTGAACTGTTGTCTATCTCTAAACGGGTTATGCGACTGCCTGGCGACCAGTCCAGGGTGGAGCACGCCTTTCGACCGCAGTCAGCTGGGCTAGTCTCCAGCTCCCTCTGACCATCAACAGGAGCAGCTGATTACAAAATGGATAGATATTTTTACGCTAAACCTTGTAATTATGTCTAACAACAGCCTGCTAGCTTAATGCTAAAATATACAGTGTAGTGTCAAACGCTATTATCAAACGCTTGCTATTAATTTTGCTGCATCTCTTCGAGTAAACTTAGCACTACCCGGCATGTTGTGGCACAAAGTGGTACTACCGTGAAGGCGCGTGACTCTAAATTTGGGTTTCCATGTATACCGTAAAAACCCATAAAAAAAAACATCCATCCACCCATTATCTTAACCGCTATATCCTCACGAGGGTCAGGACTTTTAGTACTAGGCGGGGAACACCCTGAACTGGTTGCTAGCCAATCGCAGGGCACATATGGACAAAAAAAACAAAAAAACATTCACACTCACAATTACACCTAAATGACAATTTAGAATGTTCAATTCACCTACCGTGCATGTGTTTGGAATATGGGAGGAAGCCGGAGTACCCGGAGAAAACCCACGCAGGCATGGGGGGAACATGCAAACTCCACACAGGAAATCAAACGCATGACCTCTGCACACATGCTAACGACCACTGTGCCACCCGCCATAAAAAAAAAAACGCTGCCCGGATTAGCCGGGTGGACCCCACACAAAGCGTAGAGGCCCCCGGTCACCCGGACCCAAGCAGCCCCTGCGATGACGGCCCCCAGTGGGAAGGGCAGCCATCCCCCCCAATGCGGAGGCCCCTCCATGAGGAAACACTGGAGCTAATAGCTAACAACAACAGAGAACAACAAAACTAAAAAAGAAAACAGTAGTATGGTCTGAGAACTAAAATCAGTACGACAAAATAAAAATAATCCTCACTCAGAAGAAAAGATAAATTACATAAAATGAGTTAAAAGCCAAACTAAAATGGATAGGTAATATATAGGTATGTCAAGGTAATATCACTTATGACTTGCTAACATCATTATCCTCGCATCGAGACCGAAAAAAAAAAAAATCCAGTTCGGTCGGGTGCCTGCGGTTAATTTTATTTGGACAACCCACTTGATGTCAAACTGCTGGAGTACAAATGTCGCTAATGTCAAGCAGCTTGCGCTCAAGTGTTACACTCGGATGGAGGCTCATCACCCGCGCACGACGATGGCGTCCCGACACCAACACTCCCAGAGGATCCAACGACTGGAGAAGACAATCTGGTCAGTGAAGTACTTCATGATTTCAAAATATGACCAATGTGAGGGTTTTAAAGAGGACTTTCAAACCGGAAGATTTGTTTTACAGTCAGCCCGGATTAGGACGACAAACAAGGGTAGGGGTCAGCATCAAGCTTCTGAGTTTCGAGGCTCGGTTAGGGGTACAAACTAGGATTAGCCTTTCAAATAGGGTTATAAACCAGGATTTGATTTCAAACTAGGGAACCACCCTATTCTGACAAAGTATGGAGTAGGCAGTACAGATTACACCTGTTTACAAATGTAGAAGGGAAATTCAAACTCAAGTGGCAACGGTAAAGACGGCGAAACATCTGCTGTACTTAAGTACAGCAATGAAGTAATTGCACTTTATTTTTCCCCACTAGTGGGAGCGTGAGCTTTGGATGACCTCGGAGTCATTGTTGAAGAACACTCTGGTCTTTCCTGTCATTCCTTTCTCAGGTCGCAAAGCTGGTTGCAGAAGGACCCTGTGGTGGTTGACCTGGGCGTAGGTTTCCCAGACACGCAGTTGCCGGCCGGAATCACGGAGGCCCTGGTGAAGACCGTCTCTGTCGACCAGATGAACCAGTACACCAGAGGATCTGTGAGTGTTGGGTTAAGGTTTGCGGACCCCAAAAGGTAGACACGGGCATTGATTTTTATAAAAGAATATATCTTTTTATATAGTGTTTTTTTTTTTTTTTTTTTAATAAAATGCCCTATGACACCAGCAACCCTAACCGTAATCCTTTTTCCTAACTCGCAGTTCCAACATTAACCCATTATCTGTAATCCAAACTCTTAAACCCCAGTTTATCCCTAACCCAACCCCGTACCCGTACCCATACACCTACCCTACTCCTAGTCCTAATAGTTTATCCTTAAACCTAAAGCTAACCCCTAAACCCAGACCTCTTCCTGTTAGCCTTAACTTGTCTTGTCTGTCTGCCATTTTAGGGACACCCTACATTGGTAGAGGCGATCTCTCAGGTTTATGGCAAATTTTACGGACGTTCTGTCAACCCGCTCAAGGAAATTCTGGTGACAGTGGGTGCCTACGGCTCCTTGTTCACCATCATGCAAGCTCTGGTGGATGAAGGGGACGAGGTCATCATCATCGAACCCTTCTTTGATAGCTACGTGCCCATGGTTCGCATGGCGGGGGCCCAACCTGTGTTGATACCACTACGACTTGTAAGCATCAACCAAAATCCTGTGTCGATTGGATGAGTTTGCACAGCGGTTCTCAAACCGGCTGACTGAATATTTGATTAAAGGGTTTCATGAGAACACACTAAACAAATGAGACTTTGCCGCAATGTAGTCAGTGTACTGCTTGAAGAAGGTCATCATTCTGTTCTCTCAAAATCACTTAAGACAGCCATTAATGTCTAAATTTCTGGCAACAAAAGTGAGCACACCCCGAAAGTGAAAATGTCCAAATGGGGCTGAATTCCTCATTTTCATTCGTGTTAAAAGGTCCCAGGCGTGAATGGGGAGCAGGTGCGTAAAATTTGGTCTCACATTCTTTACTACTGGTCACTGGAGCCAACATTTGGACATTTTCAGTGTAGTCCACAAAATAAACTGAACCCTTCAGTGACAATGTCCAAGTGTTTGCGCCATATTGAACTTCCACTGTCGTTCCATGAAAAGATTGTGATTAAAAATATATATTTACAAAAATCTAAGGGTTGTACTGACTTTTGTTGGACACTGTAGGTATGCACATTTTGGAATGATAAATATAATTTATTACAAATGATTTTGTGGTTCCCCCAAGCTACAACCCTTGGAGGCCTAACTCCGACTCGCAGACCTCAGTTTGAAAACCGCTTCATTTAGCACTTGTGTTACGGTATCTTCTCCACATGGCAGAAACCTGGCCAGAAAAGCACCAGTAGCGCTGACTGGTTTCTGGACCCGGAAGAGCTCGCCGGTAAATTCAACTCCAAGACCAAAGCCATCCTTATCAACACCCCCCACAATCCCACCGGAAAGGCATGTATAGGCCAAAATCCACCCCAAAAACAATAGGGGTACCGCCCGCTTCTGACAAGGATATTCTTGCTGCAGGTTTTCACCAGAGACGAGCTGCAGATGATCGCCGACTTGTGCGTCGAACACGACACGCTGTGCTTCAGCGACGAGGTCTACGAGTTTTTCGTCTATGATGGTCGCCAGCACCTTAAGATTGGTACTTTGATGCCCGCAGAACGCTTCCGTTTTCTTATTGGGCCATTTAGGTTGGGGGTTTCAAAGGAGGCCTGCAAGACAGAGCTCAAATTTGGGTTAAGCTTTCAAAGCCCTTCACAACTTGATATTAAAAGCATTTGCGCTGCAAAAACATCCCCCTAGTGGCCACGTTTAAAACAGCGCTAATCTCCTTTTTTGATCTCTGTTGCTGTTTTGTTTTTCTCACCTTTGCAGCGACTTTGCCCGGAATGTGGGAGCGAACCATCACCATCAGCAGCGCTGGCAAGACTTTCAGCATCACCGGATGGAGGGTGAGGCTATGTCGGCTCCGCGCCTGCACTGCTCGAGTTTGCCAAAGCCCAAACCTCGTGTGATTCAGTGTCGACAGAGACGATCTGGTGTGCTGTGAGAAATTACCCAGTTTCACCTAATTGCTCCCAAAATAATTTCCCCCCTTTCTACAAACTTCCACAGGCTGTATTCCCCCGAAGAATGAAGTATTATTTTTAAGATGAATAGTTTTTTTTGTTTTTTTTAATGAGTCACATTTTTTAAAATAGTCATATTTTGGGACATAAATTGGGAAACACCGCATGTAAAAAAAAAAAAAACTGTCAACTATCACCCATCCAGCTCGGTTGGTCCATCGGACCAGAGCACCTGATCAAACATCTTCAGATCGTCACGGAGAACACGGTGCACGCCTGCCCCACCCTGCTGCAGGCAAGTGTCCCGAACGGTAACGGGAATATTGGCACTGTGACATCAGGTTTCCCTGCAGGAGGCCGTGGCGCAAACATTACTGCGGTGTTACAAGCTGATGGGTGAGCCCGAGTGCTTCTTCAAGGCACTGGCCGACGAACTGGAGGGGAAGCGGGACCGACTGGCAGCCATGCTGCGGGGCGCCGGGTTGTCGCCCGTCATCCCCGAGGGAAGTTTCTTCATGATGGCAGACGTGTCGGCACTCAGTGAGTTCCCCGCCGGAGGTGGGGGACGCCAGTTGCAAAGGTTGCATAGTGACAAGAAGACGAGGGGTCACATTTTTTGGTTCCTCGCCGCGAAGCTGGTCAAGATGCATTTTCTGTTTCTAGATAAGGACCTGCCGCACGATAACGATGGCGAGGACGAAGCCTACGACTACAAGTTTGCCAAGTGGATGATTCAAGAAAAGGTAAAGTGGGCTGGAGTGACGCACTATAAGACAACAACTTGGCAGGCTTGTGTAGTGTCACATGAGCTATGACCTTAAGGTGTATCGTCAACATGTGTCAACATGACTTATCACAGGAAGAAGCGAGGAAGTCAAGCTGGTTTTCATTTACACAAACATTTATCATAGAAACAAATTTGTTCAGTATATAAATAACTGGTAAAAGTGACAATTAATTCACTCTTAAATCCTGCAACAAAACCGAAGGGCTTCCCCCTCCACTAACTGATTTACCAAACAACTGAGTAACTAACCACCCACCTAACTGACAATTGGAAGTAACAAGCTAACCAACTAACGAGCATCTAATGACCAGAAGAATCCATTTTAAAAAATAACCAAACAAACAACAATTAACCGTAATAAGCAACTAAGTTACCGACCACCAAGTTCATAACCATCTAACTATCCAAATAACTCGCGTCTAACGACCCAAATATCAAACTAATGATCAACTTAGTAGCTAACAAACTAAGTAGCCAAATAACAAGCAACCAACCAACAGCAAACTAGTGAAATAACTACTAAGTAAATTAACTAGCCATCTAACCCACCAAAAAACAGTCAGCTAACCAACCAGTCAACTGACAACCCAAATAAATACCAAACTAGGTAATTGAAGAACTGACTGACAAAGTAACCAACTTACCAATTGAATAAGAAATTAACAAGCTAGCAAATAGGCAACCAACAAACGAATTAAAAAAAAGTAACCAATCAAACAAAAATTTTCTGTAGAAACTGCTGGGCATTCCCACGACAGCGTTTGTCGGAGAGGAATCCACAAAGGCCTTTGACAAGTACATTCGCTTTTGCTTCTTCAAGGTAACGCCGGACACCTGCAAACAACAAACATATTTATTTGCAATTTGGACCATACACATATTACAATATGTCAACTTTATTTTTTTTTAATTTTTTAACAGCGTGAGGACACTCTGGATGCGGCTGAGCGCATCTTAAAGAAGTGGAAGTCGACGAGGGAAGCAGTGACAAAATACGATTAATAACCACGTCTGTCTTTAAACGCTGTCCAAGCGCATTTTTTAAAGGAAATTAATATTAATAAGGAAATAAATTATGAAAGGCATCTTAGTGTTGTGCAGTGCATTTGTACACAACAATGACGAACACGTTTGCCATAAAAAATGCACTTTTGGCCAGAGTACCATTTATTTTGAGTGTTGGCAGTACGTACCATGTGAGAACCAATCCCGTCATTAATCATGATTAAGCATACACTTAACTATGTTTGTTTTTTTTAATTAAAAAGACGAAAGACCCGACTAACCTGACCTCTATGGTCACATGACCCAGAGGCGGTGCCTTCATGTGCTCTCATAAAAACAGAATGGAGATAATCCCCAATCATCACACGTCCATGGCGTTGAGGTGACTCGCTTTTTCGAACAAAAATGCTTGATTTCTACGGTACTTTATTATAGCAGTTTATCATCCCTCTTTTCAAACATCTATTTATAAAAGATACAAAATTTCCCACGCGGGGAACAAACTGGTTAGCCGTGACGCTGCTTTTTCCTGGCGTGTACGTTAACGCATCCTTTTGCTCTGTTGGACTGTGCTATAGGTAAGTGACATTGCACACATGTTCGCTCGTCTTCTTTTTTCAAAATGACAAGCTTTTGTGGTTTATTTTTGGTGAAACTGGAGAGACGTCAGTACTGCGCCGATTACAATAATACGTTTAAAAGACGTTATTGCTTAGCTGGCGGGCTGTTTAAAGTGGTACTAGCAGGCGGTTGTTATGGTTTACTAAAGGTCTTTAAAAACCTTGTCTTTAGTGAGAAAGCGCGACTTAACGGTACCAATAATTCTTAATAAATACTGTTGTCATGTGACGAGGGAGTAACTTGACACTTCGTAAAGTAAAGCTTAGTAAAGTAGTAGCTGCACTCTGCAGACAGTGGCTGCTTCCTGTAATTTTTCTTTGTCGTCTTCTACGAGCATTTTATGCGCAGCAGTGCCACTCGATGGACCTCAACGTTATTGCAAGTAATAAGCGCTCAGGCGACAGTGGCATAATTAAAAAAACAGTAAGCCCATGTTACGAACAGATTTAGTATTGTTTCATATTTTTATCAAAACAAATTCTTATATAGTGAGCACTGATTATGTTGCAAATGTAACCCATGAGGCATTTTGCTGTTACAGAAAAAAAGAGTTTCCTTTGCCGGCAAATTTGCTCGTTGCTAAACTGAATTAACACGTATTGTTCACTAGTTGCTAGGCAGAATGTATTCTTCTCAAACAGTTGTGTGACATTTTTGCATACACACTGATTTTGTAGCTTACTCGCTGCTCTGTATTAAATATACATTTGTGTTAGAAAGACATGAAAACAGCGCTATCCGGCACGTGCTTCATTATGCCTCGCTTTTCTTGACGCCAACATAGACCAGGAAGTGGCACTGATTGCTCAGTGCAATATTAGAACCACGATTAATTATACTGAAAGAAGACCCGTGGGTGACAATATTGCTCTACATATGGCATTTTGTCCCCCTTTGCATTATGCTAAGCGTCTTCTAAGGCAAAGTATTTCTTTATTGTAGTTTTATCATAACGTGGTTAACTTAAACACAAAATTGCAGAATGAGCGTGGCCAGTCAGCTCCGACTCTGCTTCAGGTTTGCTTTCCGAAGAAGTTTTTGTACATCACAGGTAAGTCAATAACAGTAGCAGTAATGCTTAGCATGGCAGGGTGCTACCCAAAAACAATACAGAAACTGCTTGCTGGTGTGCTGCAGTGTACGACAATGGCGTCCAGACATGGTAACACCAAGAGGATCCAAGGACTGGAGAAGAACGTCTGGTGAGTGAGCGTTGGCCTTTTTTTTTTTTTAAGTACCGGTATGGTTTGACAGGCCAATATACTAACACGAGTTTGTGGTGGTAAAACCCAGGGTGGCGTTTACATCATTGGTAGCGGATCCTTCCGTCGTAAACCTGGGTCAAGGTTTCCCAGATATTTCGCTGCCACCGTACATCAAGGATTCCTTGGTGCAGGCAGTGTCGGTGGACAAAATGAACCAATACACTCGAGGCTTTGTGAGTAGCACCTCTGGTTTACATACACTGTTAGCATATCCAGGTAGCACCACCCTAACACTTATTTTACACATCGATTCGTCAGCCTCCTAAAATAATTGCCTAAATCATTTTTTCATTGTTTTCCGAAAACACGAAAAACTGAACCACATTCTGATTATTTGTACTAATAATTTCATTTCAGAGGTATAATTGAAAGGGCTGTTTAACTGAGGATGTAGGCAATTTATCAGAGGTGGCCAGCATCCCAAGGAGACATTTAAAGCAACAAATATCTTCTTTGTCAAAATGTGATTTAGGCCATTATTTCAAAAGGCGGCGATATGTCGTTAGCTTTACCCACCTAGCTTCTATTAAATCCACCATTATTGTTAGCTTTAGCCAGCTAACGCAACTGTAGCGCACCTCTATTTTACGGTACACTGTTTTACGGAACTTCTGTTTTGCATTCACATTAGCATCATCTTGGTGTGCTCTGTCCGTCTTGCTGACTTGATGCTGTAGGGACACCCTACGCTGGTGAAGGCGCTTTCTCAGGTTTACGGCAAAGTTTACGGGCGCCCCATCGACCCGCTCAAGGAAGTCCTGGTAACGGTGGGTGGCTACGGTTCCTTGTTCAGTACCGTGCAGGCTCTGGTGGAGGAGGGCGACGAAGTCATCATCATAGAGCCCTTCTTTGACTGCTATGTGCCCATGGTCCGCATGGCGGGGGCCATACCTGTGCTGATACCACTACGACCTGTAAGTATCAATCACAATCGTTTGGGGTGGGCAATTAATCAACTGTATTTGTCACGATAAACAACATGTTGTGAACAGAGATGAACTACAGTCGGTTACACAAGCACACTCCAAGTTGCCAAATGAATAGCTGTCACTAGCCGCCGCTAGCAGAAAATAAAGTTATTGATGTGCCTTTGTTTCACCCTCTTCACCATGTGGCAGAAATCGGGCCAGAAAATCACCTCCAGCGCTGACTGGTTCCTGGACCCGGAAGAACTGGCCAGTAAATTCAACTCTAAGACCAAGGCCATCCTCATCAACACCCCCCACAACCCCATCGGGAAGGCACGTAGGACAAAAAACACACAAAGCCAGCAAGGGTCCCGCCCACTTCTGACAAGTTGATTCTTCCTGCAGGTTTTCACCAGAGAGGAGCTGCAGATGATCGCCGATTTGTGCGTCAAACACGACACGCTGTGCTTCAGTGACGAGGTCTATGAGTGGATAGTCTACCGTGGACACCAGCACCATAAAATTGGTACGTGAGGTTTAGTTCTGAAGCGGTTAGGCAAATTGTGGCCCACTAAGTATTATTGACATGATCATGAGTCCTGTAATATTTGTTGTATAAATCCAGCTGTTCTTGTCCTAAAAAAAAATTGCTTTTACGGGAGTAATTTTTTGCTTGATTTGTTTTATTTTTATATGAATATTAAATATAAATTTAATATAAATATATTCAATATGAAATCATTGTTGAATTAGTTATAGGGCTGCACCTCATGATTATTTGAATAATTGATTAATAATGAATAGAATTAAAAACAAAAGTTAATTTCCCTTCATTTATTCAAAAACAGGACATTATTTCGACTTGACAATGCAGAAAATGCAACAACATAATTGAAATAAGACGCAGTTGCTGCTTTGGCCCATAACATAGTTTTCCAAAGTAAAAGCAGATGTTAGCAAATGTTTTATTTTGATTCAAAACAAGGATAATAAGTCTGCTTTCATGAAGGACATTGCTAGCTGGAAAAAGCAAATTGATTGAAAGTTTTGGCATCTTTGTAGCGACGTTCCCCGGAATGTGGGATCGAACCATCACCATCAGCAGCGCAGGGAAGACCTTCAGTGTCACCGGCTGGAAAGTGAGACGCCATTTTGAACAATCCAATCAATGTGCATCTATGCCAATGTCAAACCAAAATGGCTTTATTTATTTATTTTAATTTTTTTAAGAAGAAGACATTTTCTATGTTCAAGACATAGCAGCTGAGATAAGCTAACTGCTAATGGCATCGCTAGGAATATGCGTTCGACAATTTTTTTTTTTCTTTTTTTACTATTGAAATATGCAACATCCGAGCTATGCTCATTGCTTACGGCTAAAGTCAGTGCTAGGGATGCATGGTTCAACTGACAGTTGTGGGGAAAATGAACTATCAATTAAATGGTTAATTGTTGTTGGGTTTTTGTTTTTTTCGGTGACTGATATTTTTCATGGATGATGGAATTTTCTGTTTTCAAGATGTACTGTAATCTGTAAATGCTACCTGCTAATATCACCACTTGAGAAGGCTGTTCGACTTTGTCTTTTTACAAATGGACTAATGTCGAAATTGTCGCCTCTCTTCCTAGCTCGGTTGGTCCATCGGACCCGAGCACCTGATCCGCCATCTTCAGACAGTCATGCAGAACACGCTATACACCTGCCCGACGCCACTACAGGCAAGTGTGGGCAAAAATACAACAACGTAACCAAAGAAAGGTTTGAAATGTGACGACGAGTCGGTTTCCTGGCAGGAGGCCGTGGCGCAAAGTTTACTCCTGAACTATGAGCTGATGGGTCAGCCCGATTGCTACTTCACGTCGCTGGCCGAGGAGCTGGAGGGGAAGCGGGACCGCCTGGCCGCCATCCTGCGGGAGGCCGGACTGTCACCCATCGTCCCCGAGGGAGGTTACTTCATGTTGGCCGACGTCACGGCGCTAAGTGAGCTCCTGGGCTAACGCTAGCCAGTCGATTGGAACCACTGCTCTTGTTTTTGAGATGTTTGCAAAAAGCTTGATAGAAACGATTGTAAAGATGTTACAGCTGAGCTCTAAGTGCTAGCTAGCATCACTGCAAGGAAGCAGGAGTTTTAAGACAGCAGAGCTCGATTAAATGCTAATCATTAACATCGCCGCCAGGGATGGCTGTTTGACAGATTTTACTTGATCAGTTATAAGGAAAATTAATGATTACTGTAATTAATCTGTTCTTGTTTTTTAAATTTTCAAACAATGACGAAATTATCAGTGTCCAAGACGTAGCAGCTAAGCTAGGCTAATTGCTAATGTCGCTGGAAGTCAATGCAGCATATACAAAAAAAAAAAAAGCTTGTTTATGGGAAATACTCACTATCAGTGAATTGTTTAATTGTTATTTTTATGAGCAGTATTTTTAAAACAGAAGACGTTTCGGTGTTCAAGAGGTGGCAGCTGAACCAGGCTAAATATGAACCGCTAATGTCACTGCTAGGGGTGGGCGTTTGACTAAATTCCCTGAATCAGGGTTGGGCAAAAATGAACAATCAATGAATTCATTTTTTTTTAAGATAGTATTTTTATGGCTGGAAGGAAATGCTCTCTGAATATTAGATTTTCCTTTTTCAAGATAGAGGCATTAA
Source organism: Filicampus tigris (assembly GCF_054856515.1). Lineage (NCBI taxonomy): Eukaryota > Metazoa > Chordata > Actinopteri > Syngnathiformes > Syngnathidae > Filicampus > Filicampus tigris. The sequence continues at coordinate 21,528,556 of NC_141228.1, forward strand.
CATCTGTTTTTTTTCCCTGTAGATCAGGACCTGTCACACATGGCCAGCGACGAAGCCTACGATTACAAGTTTGTTAAGTGGATGATTAAAGAAAAGGTAAATTAACCAGGTCATTACCTGCCTACATTTGTGCCATGATATGTGATTCAATTGGTAGCAGTTGGACAAAATCTTTTGGATGAGTTCACCTTTGAAAGACCTGTGCAAAGCCTAAAACGTACGTTTCAAACCAACTTAAGTGTTTTTTCCATCATGTCTTCGTGAGATTTTTTTGTGGGTCTACTCATGATAGACATGTCTATGAGATTTCAAGCTTCAACGTGAATCTGACTTCTGGGATGTCATTTTTTAAAACATTCGCTGCGTAGTGAATCATTCATACTACATTTTTTTAATGATCTGATATTTGACCTAGAAACTGGCGGCCATTCCTGTCACTGCGTTTGTCGCGGAGGAATCCACCAAGGCCTTTGATAAATATATTCGTCTTTGCTTCATCAAGGTAAACATCAAGCAGATATAAAGTTAGTCAAAAACAGCACAATTTTAATTATAATTTGTCATAAATATTTTATTTTTGGGGTATTTTTGATGACACAGAGAGATGAGACTTTGGATGCGGCGGAGCGAATCTTGAAGAATTGGAATTCACCTGGAAATAGCATCTGAAGATTTCTTTTTTTTTTTTTTTAGCCCTGCTGCAAAGACAAAACATTTTATATATCTGTTGGAAACCATTGGAGTGTCTCAAGGTTTGGTTCTTTGCACCATCCCATTTAGCATCTGTAATGCTTCCTCCTGGCCAAGTCGTAACAATAATAAATCCTACTGTTTTCATATCACAAAAACAAAGCACATATTTACGATTATATAGATTCACGACTGAGGGAAATATTCACAATTTAATGAAAATCCCAAGTTCACACTAATTGAGTTATAATATCTAAATTAGATGGGAACTCGCCTTTTGAAAAATATTTTGCTGTGTGAATCTGTATAAGACTTTCTGTTTTTGAATTGAACTACTGAAATAAATTAGCTTTTCTTCGATAGGGTTTTCTTGAGATGCGCATGCTGTATATGAAATGTCGTTTTTAAGCGGTCTAATGTGAATATACTGTATATCACATTTTTCATACTGTCCAGTTATAAGCACGCTATGTCCTTAAAAGTGTTTGATAACAGTCAGTTGAGGTTTTTGTACCTTGTTGCCCATCTTTGGTTGGCTTGAATCTGGTGGGAGTTTCTGCCTGCAAGCCAGACCACTAGAGGGAGACAAAGCACAACACAATTGCGACCACATCAAAAGCATTTTTGTTTATAAATCTGACTGTATTTGAATATGAGTCTCGTTACCTTGTGTAGGTGTACCTTCTGAAAATATAAAACCTTTAACATAGAAATCCAAAACAACATTTTGTTTAATTAAATCATACAACGGAATACAAACACTTAAAAACATGGTCCTAAATAATAATTAAAGTGAAATAAAATAAAAGTTTCGGGCTTGGGCCTGGGTTCTAAAATAGGCAACGTTTTAGTTTCTATTGTATTTACGGGTACATGTATAGGTTTATTAGGATTATGGAAGGCAGCAGGTGGACAAATTACGAGTTGCTTTGGCCAATGACGTCATCGCGGAAACAGCGGAGGTGAATATTTATGCGAAAACGATAACCCACCTGGGGGTGAATAATCAACGTATTTGGTGGCGATGCCGTCATTTGATCTCCTTTGTGAGCAAGGCAGTTTGGTTGCAGTGTTAAATCAAAACTGTGCGCTAATCTGGGCGGCAGATGGTCCGCCGCATGTTTACTAAACAAAAAGACTTTCGTGGCCTATACGTGAGCTCACCGCCTTGACACTTGCCGTGCATGTGGTGTCCATTTTGTGCTCGCCCGTGTTGCTTCAACGTTTTGGTTGGAATGTTGGCTCCGAGCGTGGACACTCCCGGCTTCCCGTTCACAAAACTTTTAGAGACTGCTGTAAATGACGATGGGATCTCATGCCAGGGTTAGAGGCTCACAATAGGGTTCAAAACGGGATTAGGGTTTCAAATTTCAAACCAGGGGTAGAGTGTTGAGGGGGATACGGTTGATGAAATGGGTTCAGGCCAGTGTTGGGATCTCAAAGTAGCGTTTCAGTTTAGGGTGGGCACTGGCGGAGCTAGTGGAACTGCCCTGCCGAAATACGACCCCCCCCCCCCCCCCACCCTATTTATGTATTTCTGGTAATTGAACAATCATCATCGTGATCGTTGTCATGCGGTGTGAGAAAATTTTCCATGCAGCCTATCTGCGCCTTTCTCAGACACGTATAGCGTGCAGTCATCACATGCCCACGGATTAGTCGTCTGATGCCGCCGTAATAATCCCGCCATCGTTTATGCAAATTACGATGATTGTGCCAATAATCTGATATCACCGTGAATGAGGTTAACGGCGACCCGGAAACCTGACTCCGCGCGCGCGCACGCTGTCCTCCAGGTGCATATTAAATCATGACGGGATTGCGCTTTCAAAGTAAGATTTCAAGACAGTATTCATATTCCAGATTAGGGTTTCAATAGGGTTAGACTTTTAAAGGAGGGTTTCAAGCCTGTGTTAGGGTTTCAAGACAAGGGTAGACTGTAAAAAAAAACGTTTCAAGACAGGGTTAGGCCTTCAAAGTGAAGGTTCAAGACAGTGTTGGGGTTTTAAATTAGGGTATGAAGACTGGGTAAGATTTAGAAAAATAAAAATAAAACAGAATCCTTCGCAAGGGTTCAAATTGGAGTTTCAAACCAAGGCATACTTTCACAGTAAGAGTTCATGACACGGTTAAGGCTACAAGTTAGGGTTTAAAGATAAAGTTGGGCTTTCAGAGTAGGGTTTCAAGACAGGGTTATGGTCTCAGGTTAAGGTTTCAAGACAGAGTTAAGGTTTCAAACAAGAGTGACAGATTCATGTTAAGGTTTCAAGTTGTGGCCTCAAAACATGTTCATGCCAACATACGTGTCCTCTCTGTGCCGCCCTCAAATATCTGTGAGAATTTGAGAGTGGCAGCCCTACACGCCCCCCCCCCCCACACCCCCACAATAAACCCCCCAATAACCCCTCCATTAATACACGTTCCCACACTGGCCATATGGCCCACAGCCTGACAGCTTGCCGGACGCATAATTAATTTGTGGTGGCGTCTGCCTGTTTATTTCCCAACCTACATTTCCCTAATTGCGCCGATGAGGTTCAAATCAAAACGAATGTCATCCCAGCGCCGGCGGGTTTTACGGGACAATGCGGCGGTTAAGGGGTGACGACGGAGGTGCTTTTTGCACACTTGTTGGAGGTCGACACTCAAAGGGCAGAAATCCTCGACATTGTCTCCATGAGAAGATTGCGTGAAATGTGTCTCGGAATGTTAAGCAGTTGTGAACAGAGTTTCACACAGATACCTTGAAAATCTGAGCTGCGAAAGTAGGAAGACAGAATCCCGAAGTTGGCGTCTGGTGTGATGGGAGAAACCCCAAAAGTAAGTGTTGTAACTTTGCACCCCCGTCCCAGATTTCCGAATTGCTTGTAAAAGTACTAAGCAGAATTGAAAATTATCCGACTGTGCCATTCACACAGAACCCAGCAAAGGCGAACTATTACCCCATCTCTGTTCGTTTTCACGCACCTGAGACGCAATACCGCAGTCAGATGACATCAGCGCCAGTGCTCGGTGTGATGTATAAAATAGTTGTTGGGCTGTGACGGTTGCTTTCGCCGCGATAGGGCAGAGGCCACGAGTGGTACGTGTTAAACCTTTCACACCGATCGCATTTTTTCATGAATCTTCTCCCTTTCACAAAGATGCTGTGTTGCCTTTTAGGCCCCTAGCACCTTCCTCACTGTTCCAAGAAAGTTAGCAAATCAAAGCTGGAAAATCTGCCTTAGCCTTTCACACAGAACCCAGTGAGTCAGAATATTAGCATGACTGTGGATGCGTTCACGCAACAAAGTCGGACAATCTTGATGACACCAGAAGCGATGTATAAAATAGTTGCCGAATTGCTTTAAGATAACGGGGCGGGAAAATTGATGTCACATGAACTTTGCACCCCCCGTCCCAGCTTTCAGCTGTTCCCCCCCCCACGCTGGGGCCATTCCACTGTTGGGCCTTTAGCCCCTTTCACTCGAAATGTACAAATCAGAGCCGTATAATTTGACTCAACATTTATTTGCCTCTGCCTTTCACACAGAACCCATCAAAGGTGGAATATTGTGATTGTGAGCACATCGACAAACAGGGTGTTAAAACTTCACACCCCCGTTTCTGATTTCAAACAGCTGATGCGGCGTCCCATAACTGGGTAATTAGATCATCAGCACTAATCCGAACAGTTGTCGGATGCTGACAATTTTATGAGAAGTGCGTGTCAGTGTTTGATTTCACACAGGGATCCGTTTATCGGACTAAATAGCCCAATAGTGACTTGTATCAATGAAGAAAATTGCTTTGAGCTCTTAAAAGCAGTTGCAGGGTATCTTCCAGTCATCTACTTGCAGTACGTCTTTAGGCCAGGAGAGGACGCGCAAGCACAGTCAATTTCATCCAGCTCAGCGTTAAATCAGACGAGAAATCACGGATTTAAAAGAAAGACTAAAAGCGAATGTCTCAAAGCCTACTCACGTAAAGTTAGATTATGAATTAGGTCAAAAATAAAAAAAAGTTAACACTTGACATGTAAATCACAGCAGATGCAAATGGCGGCTGCTTTATCATTCCGATTAGATTTTTTTTTTATCAGGGTGATGGGCGAGATAGACGACGTTGCACGGAGATAAATTGTTAATTAGAAAAGCTGAATATGAATGAGGCGCCCTCATTGTCTAACATTAATAAGTTTAATTTGACGCCGTCATAGCGAGTGATTACAGATAGCAAGTAATACTAATAATAATAATAATTAGCTAAGCTAAACGGTGTTTGGGGGTGTCCTCTTTTGGTCTTTGACTTAAACGGTGAACTGCCGAGCCCATTTGAACTCCGTTGTTAACCAAAACAGCAGTACCTACAGTCTCTCAAAGGTATTAAAGACCTGTCAAGTGAATCCATAGATTTGTTTATAAGCACGTTATAAGATAATTGCTGAAAATGAGCAAAGCAAACACTGAGATATCTAGTATTGAATTGCGGAGATTTGTTTTGAGGTGGGAGGCTTGAGGAAGCGAAGCACGTGGCCGTCACGCTTTAGTTGCGCCCTTTTCCAACAAATAAGAAATTTGAATGCCTTAATTCGCATCAGTGTTTAACCAATGTAATTGCAAATTTCTTCCTTAATGTTACTTGGCCTATTTCTACCACTACAGCAAGCAGTTAGCTAGCAAGCTATGCCTGTATGGCGAAAAATACGTCTTCAGTGGATGCCACGTTTGACAGAACAGCTTGTGTCGTCTTTTTAAATTTCCAAGTGAGGAATTGAGGCCGACCAGCGGCCAGCCGAGAGCAGCCCTGGAAGCCTGTTAGCTCACGAGCTACCTGGTTGCTAGCCCTCATGTCATGGCGTGGAAAGCCCAGTGACGATCTGATGGGATGTATTCCAGCCATCAGGAGTTTTAGTCAAGTACTGTGTACAGTATGTCCATGGCTCAAACATGAAGGGATGTGTGAGTGTAACGTATGCCGTTAATAAAACCTCACTCCTCGGGGGAGGCTTCAAAAGAGGGTGCTAGCCGCAGAGTTAGCGTTAGCTCAGCAGTACACTGGACTCCCAGCCAGTGGCGCGTTGACGACACAGTCTCGAAGGCTGAGCAGTGTGACTTCTCGCCACCGTTAAATCGAAGGAAGAAGGACGCTCGACAAAGTAGCATCCATTTGGATGAAGAGAGGTCAGAGTTTGAAGAGTTTAAGACGGCCTCAGCGACAATAAGTGATAACTCTGCCTGCCTGCTATGCAAATTGGAGTTTTTAGCCAGAGGTGCTTCTACTCAACTGGCAGGTAAACAAGCTGCCTGAGTAGAAGCACCTGTGGCTAAAACCAAACCGTGGCAGGGTTTTGACTTTCTGGACCTGGATTTCCCATCTCTCCTGTTAAACAACCCTCTCCATGGTTTTCATGACATGGGATGTTGAGGGCCACTTGGAGAAGGTTGTACATGGTCCTGGGACGGCTCATCTTGGTGATGAGGATGATGGTGGAGTGTTTCCACAATTTGTGGGCGGCACCGGTGCTTATGGAAGTCTGGAACAAGCAGTGTTTGAAAACCCGGCCCTTGATGTTGTAGGATCCATTGTTCATCTCGGTCCTCTTGAGGGTCCTCACCACATCCTTGGCGTGGAATCGGGGTCAGCAGTCGTGAGTTGAGACCCAGTGTGGACAAGCTGGGTGAACTTGTTGGTCCCAAATGTGGAGTAGAAGGAGTCGAGGTCATTGGGTAGAAATGCGAGGCTCCTGCCAGTGACGTGGACAGCGGTGGTAGACTTCACAGCCGGCATCCTCCTCAGACCTTCCCAAGCTGTGCTGAGGTCCCCCTGAGAAAATGTCCCCTCCACTTTGTTCCTGTAGTTCAGCCTTGCGATCTTGGTGTCTCTTTAGACCTGTTTCTTGATCTGGTTCATCTCGGACGGGATGAGGTTGTGAGCAGCATTGTGGAGCTAACATATTCAGATACTTTTTTTCTTACCGTGGCAGGATTTTGTTTACAACGAGACGCCACGCTTTCGGATGTGTTCATCGGCCGCTGTATGTGCTGCTGTTTTGGTTAGCAAGGGAGTTCAAATAAGGAAATGTGTGAACAACAGTTTCTACCTGTTTTCTTTCTGATTGGGGGAGGTGTCTAATTGGGGGAGGGTGGCCCTCGAGCAGGGCGGTTAATCACCTGCCTCCCTTGGAGATTTGGCAACCCCACCTTTGGAACCCCCCCCCCCCTCCAACCCCCTCACACACAACCCCCGCGGTGCTGATTTGCAAGAGCAGATTAATCAGAGCGTGCACGGGCCCTGATGAAATTTTGCTGTTATTGTTCCCAATTTTAGCATCTTTTATTGTCTTCATCACTCATCGGCAGGGGGCGGGGTGCCGAGCGGGAGTTGGGGGCCAGCAGGTGGGGGGGCTTTACACATGCTTCAATTATGCAAATGAAGCTGCACACTTTTGCAGATTACTTCACTCGGTGGCTGTTGTTTGCGAGGGTTTTGATTATTAAATATTATTACGCTTTTTTTTTTTTTTTCTCCATGTGGCCCATCTGCTGCAATCAAAGTGGTGCACAAACTCCATTTAAGCGCTTCAAACTGGCACAAACCAGACACACGGAGAGAGAAAGAACAGACAGGCGCGTTCAACCGCCCCGAGAATTGAATTCAAGTTTATTTCAATTAGGGGCCACCTAATGATATTTTAATCTGCTGCCTTTCATTTCCAGGAACTGGGCTGTTGAAAGGTTTTCGGGCCGGAATAAGGAACACACAGATTGACGTTCAGATCTCGGACCGCGATAGGAAATTAAAGCTTTTATCCGCGCTGTTTTCTTGTTAAGACGCCTCAGTCGCTATCTTTCTTGTCGTACGATAAGAACATGAATCTTTTTCTACAAATGCTCTTTTCTTTATTTATAGAAAAAATGGATTTGCTATTTTCAGAAAATGGTCATTATGGTGAGTTTATAACCTTTCACCTGGCAAAAAGTTCCCCAAAACATTTCAATAAGTTATGCTGGCGTTCATGTTATGCTATTTAGTTATTTTCCTAAATAGTCAAGGTGATTTTCAGTAAATAACTTTTTTTTTTAATCATAAACGTTTAAAGCGGAAGTCAACCCAAACATTTTTTTTTTCAAGATTATGTTCCCAGCAGGCCCACTAGTTGAAACACGGCATTCTTATTAATTTTGCTTTTGTGGAATATAAATTAAGCAGCAAAATGCACTCGTTTTTAGCCAACTCTGGGGGCGGCCATTTTGTCTTCTGTCGACTGAACATGACATCACAACTGCTCACAACGACCAATCACGGCTGACCTGTTGAATCGTAGCCTTGGTTGGTCGTTGTGAGCAGTTGTGATGTCATGTTCAGTCGGCGGAAGACAAAATGGCCGCCCCCCATAGATGGCTAAAAACGAGTGGATTAGCACTTATTCCACAAACGCAATATTTGTCAGAATGCCTTTTTTTCAACCAGTGGGCTTGCACCGAACACATTCTTGAAAACAAAAATGTTTGCATTGACTTTCCCTTTAAATGAGCCTCTGTATTAATATAGAATTTACTTAACAAAATGCAGTTCTCCATTGAGTTGAAGTCAGGGGATTTATAGAATGGGAATAATTTTCTTGGAAAAAAAAAAGCATTAGCTATTTTTAAGAAATTAATTTGGCAAGTTTCTAATCTTTCACTGGACAGAAGGTTACCGAATACTTTACATAATTAAGAAGATTTTTATTGCACGGGTCATGCTGTTTTTATATTTTCCTAAATAGTCAAGGTGGAATGCCGTTTTTAGTCATCAAGAATTATATTAGTTTATATACTAACCTGGATTTTATTGAACAAAATCCACAGGTTCTCAATATGGTTGAGGTTAATTTTCTTAAATAGTGAATGTTAATACAATTTCAATGATGTATGATAGTGTGTATCTATTTACAAAAGTGGAAGAAAAATACCAATATTTTTTTTTTTCAGCAAGCGGACCATTTTTGCGGTTCGGGACAAATGAGAGAGAATATTTAACGTTAGAGTGTGAGGCTGGCTGGTTTCATCGCTGTGGGTTTTGTGTGTTCATTAATTCTATTTATGTCCCGGGTGGTGGTGAACGATGAAGTGGCGGTGGGGCTGGTGGTGGTGTTGGTCGGGGGTGGGGGGCCTCTGGTCATCGCATGCCAGCCCCCCTCGAACGCGAGACCTTCCTGAAACTCTGACAGTGCTTTGACGTGCTCTGTGTTAATTACAGTAATGGCAGCCATTCTCATTAAGTCATTGTTTACGTACCCGGGAGGGGGGCCTCGGCGAGCCCGGGCGAGCGCCCCGCCTCGTTAGCGCCGCGCAGCTGTTCCTTGCGGTCGGAGTGGTGCCGGACGCCGTCATTTTCAAGAATAGAAGCGAGCGCTCCCGCGAGGCAAAGAAAAAGCTGCCTCCCTCGACCACGCCCCCGTGTGGCGGGTCAAAGGCGTCGCTGACGTCCTTCCCAGCACTGCGCTAATGCGTGCGGGATGCAGCACAATCCGTCCTAACAGGCGACATTATTAACAGTTAATCACGCGGGGAAGGCTTTCATAATGGCCTCATTTCTACCAATAGCAGACTAATTATCCGCATTTGCGGCGGCGGTGAATTACCTTTGTGATTACGGCGGGAGCGTCTAATGTGCACTTTATGGTCTGGGGATGACTTGTTGTTTGCATCCGGCACCGCGTACACACACGCGCCGCGAAGCTCGAGCGTGGCTTAATTAAGAAGGTAAATTCTTAATAGCCCCTGCCATCAAATGCATTGCATTCATTTTCTGTTTACTTTTATCTTTTGCTAATTAATGCTACTTATCAAATATGACTGTGGGTGTGCGAGTGTTTATGTTTGTGAGGCAAATAATCTTTTAATCCTCCATTCCTTGTGGAAATAATGTGCTGCACTTAAACAAGTCGTTACGGCCCAGGCTGGAAGAAAAGGAATGGAAAGAAAACATTTAGTCTGGTTCATTTCACATAAAGTTTTAAAACTTGTTGTTTCGCTCTAATTTATTGGACTAATCGCGGAATTACTTCTTTGTTATTTCTGCTTTTATTTTCCACTTTGTGTCCCACGCTGCCCCGGTTCCCTTTTGGAGAACACGATGGATTTGTTGATGTTTTTGAAGCTGCGTGGAAGTCATGGCTAGTACCTCTAGATTGGTTAAAAAAAAAAAAGAATAAATAAAATAAAAACTATAATGAAAAATTGCAAAACTATTATAAGCATGCTCAGGACAGGTCGCTCAAGTCTAGGAACCAGTTTTTATCACACATGAAAGAATGTATTGCACATCCCACCATAAGGAAAGCAAAAGCAACCCACCATGCCAGCGATTGATGACCGCACAGCCCCGAAAGTGGTTGTATGTGCTGGTGTCTTAATTAGCGTTGAATTATTGCCACTCACACAAATGTTGTTTGCTTTGCTTTCAGGGGGGGGGGGGGGGTTGTTTGAGGCACAGTGGGTTTTTCTTGTTTGGGGGGGGGGGTCTCTGGCCTCATTTTTCCCCCTTTTGCACATCACTCGTTTGTTCTTCTTTATGTTGCATTAGCGCGTAGCTAGCTTGCGGCGTGGACATGTTTATGTGACCCGGTGATTTAAGCTTGTGTTCATTATGGCCACTAGTAACATAGACATGTTTATGCGAGCCTCTGGTCATTATACTAGCTAGTAACGTGGACATGTTTATGTTATCCTACAGTCATTATACTAGCTTATAATATAGACATGTTTACGTTAGCCTTTGTTTTTAGCATATGGCCGTTGTGCTAACTAGTAGGCTACTGTAGACATGTTTATTGTGTGTTAGCCGGTGTTTTGAGACTATAGTTATTATACTTGGTAGCAATGTATACCTGTTTGTGATGGGATTCAAATTTACGGTTATAAACTTGGGTTATGGTTTCCAAATTGTTTTTCTAGCCTGGGTTTGTGTTTCAAAACTTGAGTTTTCACCAGGTTCAGGTTTCAAACGAGGGCTAGTGTTTCATATTTAGGGCTATAAAGTGCAGTTAGTGTTTCAAATCAGGGTTTCAAGCCTGGGTTCCGGTCTCAAATTAGTGTTTGAAGACGAGCTTTGTGGAACAGGGGGCTTAATGAATAAAACTATTTCCCCCGCCTGATCACGCTGTGTAGAAAATTACTCCACTTGGTCTTTGTGTCAAAAAGAAATGTTTGTTTTGGCGTAGGACAATCATTTTTTAAAACAAAAAAAAAAAAAAAAAACACTCAAAACGAATGACTTGGACTCTAAAACTGATCAAAAAATGTATTTTCTTATCTGGGCCTGCCCCTACGACAGCACTTTGTCTCCTTGAGAGTGAAAGGAGGTAGCACGGCTCATATGACTCACTGCCGTATTAGCTTTAATTAGCCTGTTGCTATAACGAGGTGTTCATGTCTAGTGGAGGTGGAGATGAAGAAAAAGAAGAATAAGTCAGAGGCAATCAGCGGTGCAAAGTGCAAATGAGACTTACTTACTCACAAATGAATTATACGCCCCCTTTTTTTTTTTCTTTCTCTCTCTCTCTCTCTGCCCAAGACCATTAATTAAATCCTCTGGCATCGGAGGTCTTTTTCTTAATTTCAAGTTCCATTAGCATAATAAACAGTGTGTGAGTTAGCACAATGTGATGGCGGTAATGGAGGCTATTTATTTGACGTTATTATTTAAAGCTTGGCTAATGGGAGGAGAAACTGAAATATATCTCTGACGTGGGGTGGTGGTGGTGGTGGGGGGGGGGAAATCCCGTCAGGCTACGGTGGTGACGCCTCGGTTGCCTTTTAAAGAGTCACTGGAAAGGTTTGCACGCCAATAATTTCAAACATAATTAGCTGGCTCTTCGGTTATAATTCAAGCCCGAAAATGCCCCACAGCATGAAAAAAATAAAAGGATTATTAAAAGATAATTGCAGCAAAACAGCAAGGGGAAAAAAAGGCAGCCGAATACACAACATTGTGGAGCTATCGCCTGATTCTACAGGGTTATGGTTTGAAAACAGGGTTTGGGTTTTAAACGAGGGTTTAAAACCTGCTTAGCAGAAAAGCTGCTTTAGTTAATTGTGACTACACCAAATTAATTTCGACAGCAGCCTGTTTAGGCAGAAACTTTTTGGGAATTTTTTTTTTTTTCTTTTTTTTTAAATGCGTGTGTCATTCTGAAAAAAGTTGCGGCCTGAACTTAAAGGCTGTTAAGAAAAGAATGATAGCCAGTGGTTTAAAAGTTCAGACTGGAGAAAATCAGTCGACCACAAAATGTACTTACTTGGACTGTATATTGTGTTTTTTGGTGCTAAGTGACAAATTGTTCCGCTAAGAGAGCAAATTTCATTTAGACAAACGTGCACTGTCACAGCGAGTCCATTCTCTCCACATGTAGACTTATTATTATTGTTATTTCCTGCCCACAATAAATTGCTTGTTTCTGTACGCTTGCCGTGTCGGGTGTCGTTAGGATGACAGCGGATCGATGCCTTGCGAGGTACTCGAGGTCCAGCCGTGTGATCGTCTTACCGCGCGTCTTCCTGGAAGCAACCCTCGCTTTGTTGCGCTGAAATGAATCCCCGAAATCATAACCCCCGATCAGACCTTTCGATTGGCGGCTCCCAAAATTATATCGATAAAACCCCAACTCTGCTTTGTCATTCCTCTGAAGTCGTTGTCTTGGCAGGGCACGTCAACGGCCATCCGCTAGCGAGTGTCCGCCGTGACGCCATCGACGTTTCCGCTGCCCGAACATGATCGACGTGTTTTTTGTCTCTTTTGAAATTCAAACTTGACAAAATCGTCCAAGGTGTCAACAGACGTCCGCCATCGAATTAGTTAGCGTTAGCGCTCCAAAAGGCTCCATACACTGCTTCTTTGTACTTTAATGCCTCTTAGCTCTCAATAACAGTCTTGCTTCAACAATGAGAATTCTGGTGTCAGAAGACGGACTTGAGTCTGGCAGATTTTCGTGACGAATGTTGTCAGAAGTGGGAAGCCAGTTGTCTGCTATCTTGACTTGTGTCAATGTGTCTGGCGCTGTGATGGCCAACCTATGTAAGAAATCCTTCCCACTTTTTTGCTGTTGTTTAATGAACATCGGTTCATCCTGGAACTGCTAGCAATTGGAACTTGATCACTCTGGTCTCATGATAGCCAAAAGAAAATGATTCCAATCTGGTATAGGGCATTCTACAGTCACTGGTGTCAGAAGTGCGATGCAGTTGTGTCCGCGACCTGACTAATATGCCAAAGAATCAAAATGAAAACCCAATAAGCCACTTGCTTTGACACCAAGGAACTATTCCTGACATCTAACCGCAACCGTTTTCAACCCAACAGATTTGCATTCAAATTCACATTTCAGGGTTCCCTTCTGTGACGAATGGTGTCAGAGCTTGGGTGCCAGTTGTAAGACTCTTGCTTTGGCACTATGAGACCATTCTTGTCAGATGACCGTGACGTTTTTCAGCCCAACAGATTTGCATCCAAATTCGTGTTCAGGGCTCCCTTCTGTGACGAATGGCGTCAGAAGTGGGATTCCAGTTGTGTCTGCCAAGGAGTGAACCCGTTTAGGTTGAGGACACCACAAGCGGGACGCTTTGCCCTAATGTTCTTGCACCTTCCAGTGCTGTTTGGCAGGTTTTGGGGCATGTTGCTCCCCTGCGAGGTTGTCGCAGTTAAGCGAGACGAAGGCTCAGGCAGAATTCGGGACGGAGTCGCTCCATTAGATTAGCGGCCGTCCGTAATCCGTCACGTGGTGGCTGGAAGCCACGCGAGGCCGAGGCCCGCCCAGCGTAATGGAGCGGACATCGATCTGTCCTTAGCTGATTGAGTCGGATAATTAAAAAGCCTCTCATATGGTGCCTGCATTACAGATTGTTTGTCTAAATGCGTTCTCCTCTGCGTCGGTGCCGCCCAACTTGACGGTGTGTTCTACCATAGACCGGGGGTCACCAACATAGCGCTTGTGGGCCCTAGAAAGCACCCAAGGACCTCATTTTTGAAAATTGTAGAAGTGATCTTTTGAAAATAGGACTACTGTTGAAGTGTTGCATGTTTCCGCCTTTTGTTAAATCATTTTTAATAACACTGGTCAACACATTTTTACTTTATTTATTTATTTATTTATTTTTTGACCAGAGATGGAAGGAAATGTTTCTAGATTGAATTTCTGCCCTTGTTTTTTTTCGAGTATGTCAGGTTTTCATACCGATCATAATATAATAGCAATAGTATAATATGTAATACAGTGAGCTATTTAGTAATATTTATGAATTAAAGAGGAAATCAACCCAAACACATTTTTTTTTTTCAAGAATATGTTCCATGCAGCCTCACTAGTCCAAAGCATTCAGCATTCCGATAAATATTGCGTTTGTGGAATAAGATTTAATTCACTCGTTTTTAGCCATTTCAGGGGACGGCCGTTTTGTCACGTCTGCTGACTGAAAATGACATCACAACTGCTCAGGGCTCAGGTATCAACCACTCACAACTCAGTGTCAGAAAACAGGTGAGTCGCGATTGGTTGTAGTGATGTCATTTTCAGTCGACAGAAGTGACAAAATGGCCGCCGCTTGAGATGGCAAAAAAACGGGTGGATTAAGGGTTATTTCTGAAACAGGTGTTTTTTTTTAAATGTCATAGCTATATGGATGAATAAAATCCATATTGCGCAAGCTTCTAAACTTAAACACAACAAAATTGAAATAGCTCAAAAACCTGATGTGCTGGACCAAAAGTAAAGATATTTTTGAAATCACTTCCTCGAACGATTATTTTCATCAACTGCAATCCAAACGTCCACCGCCACCACTAATATATTTGGTAATTACGAGGGTCTCACCCAGCTTGTCCGTCAAATTCAAGTTTATGGACCACTGTAATGACCGACAGGTCCCTGTAGATGGCGGCGTTGCTTCACTTTCGATCTGAGATCAGCTCTGGAGTTCAAGATAAAGATTAGGGACGCCATTTCTGCTTGTCATGTCGATTATGAATGCCACCACTTGATTGTAGTAGTGCTTTGTGCAATTTCACTAACTTGCGTGGTTGTTGCTGTCTTTAAAAGGAGTAAAACAAAAACATTTTAAAAGCTTATTGCCGACATAATAGTGCCTCGGCGGAGGTCATGATGAACAAAGCAGTCAACACAGAAGCGTCACGGGTGGAGCGACGGCCCAACGGGGATCAAAAGGTGACCTTTTGCCGTACGAATGTGTTGCGACGTTGTCAACCTTCATGTGGCAACGGGCTGTGATGGCTCAGCGAGAGGAAGGAAGCAAGGAAGCGAGCGAGGAAGAAAGGACGCATCAAGAGAGCAGCTTTCAGCTCCTATACATCGCCGACCGTGTCATGCGTAATTCCTTCATAGCAACGGTGAGCAAGTGGCATTTTCCGCATTCTTAACCATCATGCAAATGGGAGGGAAAAGCTAACCACTGTTCATAATCAGGTGGCATGACAACGATATCAGTTTATCTTAAATAGGACGTATTTGCAACATTTCACTTAATACCTTCTCGTAATCACTACATAAAAACTTTTGATAATGTTTGAGAACAACGGGCGCTCTGATACTTGTGAGTGGCTACCACCGACCGTAACTCAAACGATGCTTTAGATTAATTTCAGGGTTAGGGTTAATTAATTTCACTAATTATACCTGTAATACATATAGTGTCGTGTACATTCAAAAGTATAAGCCAATGTTTCATCAAAAGAGTTGTGAAAAAATGTTATTAAGGTCGATTTCTTGCCCAGTGCTGCTTTAATTGAATTGAAGCCAAATTGTCAAATTACATCCAGGTGCAATGTAGAAAAAAAAAACTGGGGTTTTCCCATCATGCACCTTGCTACTTTATGTGACTTTTTAGTCTGTCTGACAAGCACAGCGGAAATGAGTGGTCCTTTTAAGGTTTGATAAATGTGCACGTCCGGGCGTCCCTAATCCAATAAGTGTCACAACAACAACAACAGCAGCAGTGGCGGCAGCAGTTTTCCTCTGCCTGCTTTTTCTGCTCTTCTTTGAAAGGACGCGAGCCTAATGAGCCGCGCGCAATGAGCTAGCGCCGCGTACTTTGAAGCTATCAATACGCGGCGGCTCCGAGTGCATTAGCAGCGTGATGTCTTGTGACTCGCCGCGTCCCCATTGGCCCGCGAACCGCTCACGTGACCGCCGGTTATATTTCATCATTTGCGCCGCTATCACGGCCCATTTGGAAATGTGCAGATTCTAATTAGCCACGAGCCTCTTGTTCCTTAATGCCTCCAATATTCAATTATTCCCGCGCTCCCCCCTCGGTGGAAACTATGCAAATGTCGGCTCGTATGTCAGCGGCTTTCCGAGGCCCCTCTCGTTTGTTACGTTTGGCGACGCTCTCTTTGTTTATGCGCATTAGCGCCGGTGCTATCGGACACGAGCTAAGTGAGAGTACGCCGCTGTTTTGTGCTTGCTGTCCATTAAGCTGCCGCTCATGTGAGCGCTCAAACTGCTTAATGCGCGCAAAGCGACTTTAAAGTGCACACGCGCTGAAACATGTTAACGTCCACTATTTGTATGCACTAAAGCGACGTTTAAAGAGGTCCAAAGCGGTATATACTGTCGATGCTAAATGCACAGGCGTGACGGAGGAAATGTCAAAAGGAAACAACAGAAATAAGAGGTGGAAAACAAACAAAACCTAACGCCTGCCATAACGTTTCCTCACCCTTTAAATTGCCTCGTTGGTGTTGTTTTTGCCGTCCAAATAAAATGACATTTTGAGGGCTCTGGCCCCTGAAGCCACTTTCACTTCGCAGCATAAAAGTTGGTTGGCACGTCTATCGTGAGTAGACCCAAAAAAATAGTTTCACGACGCCATGTTTGAAATTGAATGGAAAGTTTTGTTTTGCAGCAACTGTTTTGGGTCATTTCTTGTGGTTCTTCAAAGACAAACTTGTAGTAGGGATTTGATCTGATTGCTACCAAATTTCACAAATTCAGCCCACAAATTGTACTTAACAACATGAATTATGGTAGGTATATTTATCATGCCTCGACCCACAAAAATGTCTCAAGAACCTATGACTAAAAAAGACAGAAAATAATACAATGTGGCCATTTCCTGGAATCCTTCAAACGTAAATTTGTCCTAGGGATTTTTTGAATAGATCCACCAAAAAAGTCTCAACGAGGCATGCCTGGGAAGACACATGAAGTCCGACATTTTGGTTTGAGGTGAGCATTTTAGTCATTTCCAGGTATCCTCAAAAGACAATTTTGTGCTTGATACTTTATTATTGCTACCAAATCGAAAACGTCAGCGCGCAACGCCATTTTCACTTAGCAACAGGACATTTGGTCGGCATGTCTATCATGAGTAGAACGCCAAAAAAAGTCTCATGAAGCCAAAAAATGTCTCATGAAGCCAAAAAATGTACCAGTCACCAGCGCCAGTCAGTCACAGGTCACATCCAATATTGACAAAAAAATGGACTGGGTGCAAGTCAATTGCAGACTTCTTAAAGTCGTAACTTGAATAAAAAGTATCATAAAAATGCGTGGGGTTTTCCCACATTTTCCTTGGTCGAGTTTCCTCCTATTTAATGGGTGCAGTCAGCATTATGCAATGGCGGAACTTTGATTAAAAGAACGTCAGAGCGTCTTTATTGCGGCCAAACAAGCTCTGTAATCAACTCGTTGTAACGCTTTCAATGCTAATTTTCCTCCTGCTCACTGCGGCTTAATGGACTTGTTACAGCTTCGCGCCGCCATTATCCCGAGGAGGAGCGGGAATTAATCTTGCCGGTACAAGCGTGCCGATCTCCCGCATTAACAGCTGGATCTCCAATATGCTCCCGGCTCGGCTAATTAACAAACCGCAGCAGATTCCAGCAACTCCGCTGAAAAGTTATAGCAATGGCACAGAGGTTGGAGGGCGGGCTTTACTCTCGGGGGATCTTGTGGTGGGGCCGCACCCCTCTCGGCACCCCCCTCCCACCCGCTTATCTTTCTGCACGCCTCATCCTTCATGTACGGGCGCTCGTCATGTCCCGTCAGTGTCGCGGTTACACCTGAACACTCGACTGGTGCCAAACACCTGGCGTCCGCGGCGCTCTGTCCAAATGAAAAATAAGCATAATCTGCGTCCGGCAAATGAGGGAGCTCGTGACGGATTGGGCGGCTGCTTATGCAAAACGGATGCTCACAAGAACTCTGCTCTCCTCTTGACTTCGACTGTACGTTCCATCGCTGTTAGCGTAGTTAGCTCAACTGTTAGCCGCGCAGGAGCAACGCGGTATGGGATGTTCTTGTCTTTTTATGATTTAACCCCAGGATGTTGGGTATAAAAGTGACTTTCTTTTATCTTAATCCAAGGATATAATCTGGAATAGTTTAGTTTGCACCCAGATGTTGGGACGTATGATTAAAATAGAGTTTGGACCACGGGACTAGCATGTAGTCTGGTTTGAAGGATTTAAGGGATATTGAAATCTGGTGTTGTTGCGAAACTTTCCAAAATGTTTATTTTACTCATTTGCTAGCCCGCGCATTTAATATTAGCGTTACGCGACAGAGACAACTTGACATGCCTTAAGAGTCAGATGGATGTAACGAAGAGAATCCAGTCACCGTTCAAAATAAAATATTTTTCAGACACGGATGATAAATAAACCGCAAGTACTGTACTTTTTTTTTTTTTCCTCTTTCATCCGTGCAGCCCGCCGCGGCCCGGGGTTTGGGGACCACTGTTTTACATTACTTTATACGTTGGCATTCATTCGGCCTAGTCTACTTTTTTACAGCGCTAGGATGTGATCGGGGCTACTACAATGGTTTGTAACTGATTTTTCGGGTACAACCCGAGCGAGTCTGGTTTATATGTATTAAGTGCGTAGTTCCGTAAGAGCCTGGTCTAGTCCGGTTTATACCCAAGTGATTTTCTGGACTAACATGGTGAGGGTATAGTCTAGGATTGTCTTGCAAAGGTTATACCCCTTTGTAAAATTTGTGGAATTGCTATATTTTGGGATGGATTTGGTGAGTCTGGGGACCTTTAAGGCTTCTCAAGTGTGATTGTTTTTTTTTTTTTTCTCTATTTGTCAATTTAAAGGAGCACTGTTACCCGCCAGCTCATATCATGTGACCACACCGCTTGAAATATCCGCCGCTTGAAATATCGACTTCAATATCTCATTTGGAGGGGGAAAAAAGGGAATCATGTCATCTGGTGATGTTAAATCCATACTCATTTGCGCGCTGAATGTCGGCGGAACATGCCAGAACAGGGACGATGGGAGACATCCCTTCTCGGAACGCCGGGCTCGACTTCTCAACGAGGGACAAAATGGAGGCAAGCATTAAGGCCAAATGAAAAGAGCTATTGATTGTGCTCTTAATGCTTCGCTTTCTATTTGCCTCATTTCCTAAATGCACGATAACAAGAGCTCACCGCAGCTAACAATGCTCCTTAACGAGCACTCCCAACCAAAGAATTAGCGCAATGATTCGCAGATGTTCCATTCCTCTTAATCCCGGTCATGATGCAACCGAGACGTGATTTGATGATTTTAAAACGCCGTTGCATCGTGTTAGCAACGCGATGGATCGTTGGATGCTGACGAGATGGGAATGACGTTAAAATCCATGAGCTTGTCAATCAAATCAAAAGATGTTTGCTCGATGGTGTCCAGATGGCGAAATAAAACTAAGTGATGGAATCATCACTGTGATGAGCTTTGTGGACAAAGACAGTCAGGCGTACATGACGCACAATCCCAAACAGTAGCCTCTCTTGAGCTAGATGTTGTCGAGTTAGCTTTGGAAAGCTATTACAACCACAGTGCACCTCTATTTTACATGGAACATTTGACTACTAACACCACCACAATCATTTCTATTTCATATACACCGTTAGCTTGAGGTTTAGCCAGAAGAAACTATTATTTTACGTGTTAGCGTTAGATTCGGCTAGCTAACAAGACTAGCCTACACTTTTGTTTTATACACACATTAGCTTTAGCCAGCATGTCTATTTTACTCTCGCATTACATTAGCATCGTCTAGCTAAAACCGCAGGACGATAAAGAGTCCTCATGTTGTCCTAGTTTACATTTTGCCAAACCTGGCGACACAACAAGCTTGTCGAATGGCCTTTTTATCAGATTCATCTACGTGGATTTAGCTGAGCGGTTAATGCGTGTAAACATCAAAGCCAGAGCAGGTTTATCTCACGTGGCTTTGATATTACCAAACGATGAGTAAATTGTCGACGTGGCGCGATTGTATCGGCTGATGCTATCATCACATTGCCTTACCTGAAGCCAAATGTTTGGATCGCAACTTGAAGATGTTTATAAATATGAAGCGTGATAATGTCAACTTTGACTTTGATCTCGACACGTTTTTTTAGTCGTGGTTGGTCATGTTCCTCAACGCTAATCTGTAAAGGCGTGAATTGTGAATCCATTCAATTGCTTTACCGAACAAACGAAAACAAAATAAACATACTCAATTTTCATACACAATGGCCACAACCGGCGCCGCTTAACTGAGCTCACAATAGCCAGCTCCACTTTTAGTCAAGGACACCCATGTCACTCACCAGGGCTTTTAAAGCCGTATTCACTCAGTCACAGATATATATATCATAGTAGGCCATTATAACAGTAGATAATAGATAATATAATGTGGAACGTGAGAATGACGACCCCAAGTGGACAAT
Organism: Filicampus tigris; assembly: GCF_054856515.1. Lineage (NCBI taxonomy): Eukaryota > Metazoa > Chordata > Actinopteri > Syngnathiformes > Syngnathidae > Filicampus > Filicampus tigris. The sequence continues at coordinate 21,548,940 of NC_141228.1, forward strand.
ATCAGTTTTTATCCAATTAGTCGATCGGGCTCGGTAGAATAATCGAAATATAATAGCTAATTGGTTGATCCTTGTTGATTTTGAATATTTTCTCTGCCTCTTGATGACATGATCCATAGAAGAGTTGATCTTTGAAGGTTCGTCTTGGTGGAGCGGGACACTTTAACTTCCTGCTGTTCTTTTCTTTTTCTTTCTGCTGACTAGGCTTCTCCTTCCATCCTGGGACAGCGGCATGCCGGGGACCAGATGGTCTCGTTTCCCCCCCCCCCGACTGGGAGCGTCGCTGTGCAGTGCATCCGGAATTGGGCAACCACACTCATTGGACACTTCATTAGGTATGCCATCGAATAAGTGTCAATGCAAAGAGAGAGAAGGACGCTGAGTTTTCCGATGGATATTCGTTGAACTATGTTGTTTTTTTACTGTGGTAGATTTTGATACGATTTAATTTTAAGTTAGTATAGTAATGCATCCATTTAGCAGCTTTCAAAAGACGCAGGGAAAGCATCAAAGTACTGTAATAATAGAAAATTACATACATTATATTCAACGGGAATACGAACGTGATGAATATTTAAATTTTAGCACGTGAAAAGTAACTCGCTATATGAATGAAAGTCACTCCAATAAGTCTTTTTAAACAAGCAATATGATTTCGAAAGAGGTTGTGGATTTTAAATCAAGGTTTGGAGAGTTTCAAGACACATTTCGGGTTTCAAGGCTGGAGATGGCCTTCAAATTAAGGTTTGAAAGTATTGTGGGTTCCAATGTTGAAAGTTTGTTTTCAAGCCTGAGTTTTAGGTTTTGACCACTGGTTAAGGTTTCAATGTCGACCTTCAAACCAGTGTTGAGGTTTCAAATTAAGGTTTCAAGATAGATATAGGGTTCTGAATTTGGCTGGCTTGTGTTAAGGTTTAAAATTAGGGTTCTATTTCAGGGCATGGTCAGAGTTTAAAAACTGTGTTAGGGTTTCGAATTAGGGTGTTATTTTTCAAAGTGGAGTTTCAAGCCTTTTTTTAGGGTCTCAAAGGTCGGGCAGGTAAGGCTCTTAAACAAGGGTCATGGTTTCAAATGCGCGGATGTTTTAATCTCGTCCTATGACTGATCGAAACTAAAACAAGATAAATGAGCACAATCGCGCATATTTTCATTGGTTCAAATGTTGCCTAATGAGACACTTGCAAATGTAATTCCCTTCAAGTAGTTTGTCGAGAGTCTGACACCGAGCTCGTGAATAATTAATGAGCTTATTCAAGTGTCCCGCCCCCACCTCGCTGGAGGCCACGGGCGAAATAGTTGACGTTCCATCGTCTCGTCATCCAGTTGAGATTACGCCGCTTGGCTGCTGCGCACGGCCGGTCAAAACAAACCAGCTGATTAATCCCTCGCGTCTCACTTCCGAGTCATGATTGAAATCAACTTCCGGTGAAGGTGAGCTGCTGGCCGGCTGGACCGGTACCAGGCTGGCACTTTTGACTAACACAACCTGACAGCACACCAGTAAGCTTTCACCGCCAGGGTTAAGGTTTCAAAGTAGGGTTTCAAGGCTTTCAAATGAGGGTTTTGAGACATGGATAGGGTTTTAAAGTAAGGCTTCAAGACATGGTTATAAATGTCAAACAAGGGGTAGGGTATCAAAGTAAGGTTTCGGGCCCTTGCTCGGCTGCCAAGTTTATCTCATGGCGATATTGTGATATTGTCGTATCGTGACATTTGGATATCGTGACATCCCTAGAGGATGGAAAATAAATCTGCGATACTAAACATTCAAAAAGATTACGCAATGCGTTTGCTAGCTTAACGCTAACATATAATGGGAAATGTCATAGTCGGGCTCCGTGTCACGGCGTTACGCTTTAATAAGCAATGGCTATTTCAACAGACAGATATTATTAAAATACTCTAAGGCATATATTCTTTATCCTCTGCAAAAAAACGACTAATAATACAGCAGTTTACTGAGTGTGTTATGCTGCCCCCGGTGGCCGAGTTACAACACCCGAAGGAGCTGCGCTAAATTAATCATGATGCACAAGCCATTTAATTTGTTGTAACCTAAGTTTTAGTGGCAAGTTCAAAAGTGCTATTTTCCTTTTTAAAGGAACACCTGACAAAATGTGTTGTTAGTTTATTTGGTTAGGCTAGAATGGCTGAATGGCATGTCCATGTTTTCTTGATGTACTTTGCGGAACAGACTTGCGAGCGTGTCACCCGATCCCTCATTTTGCGTGAAAAGTAGTCGTCGAATTGTGGAGGGGACGTTCACCTTGCACCGTAACACCTCGCAATCCTCTGGAGTTGTTTGGCAAAAAATCTGGTGTGATTGTGACAATTCATCATCCAGCCCGGCGCTCCTAATTGCGGCCCAGTCCCCAAACTCTCAGGTGGCTGACGCTGACTATTAAAGACCCAAAAAGCAGCGCTCTCTTCTCACCCTCTCTCTTTTTTATTTTTTTTTTTTAAAAGTGTTACTTATTTAGCCGCTTCCATTAGCCAGTTAGCCACCTGTCAGTGTGACTCAGTCCCATCATCCCTCACTACCCCCCACAACAGCCGCCCCCCTCCCCTCCTCGGAATTAACAGGTAATTTGTAAACGTCACTTTGGGTTAGACGCCTCATTTTGTCGCCGGCTTTCCCAACAATCCGCCTGACGCCGGCTAATTTTTCCTTGTCGCACGCGCTCAGGATTCTGCGGGCAAATAGAGTTATGCGCCGCTAAAGAAATAAATGAGAAGCACTGACGAGCTGGTCGATCAATCAGTGATAAGGCAAGATACTGTAGGTTGAGTTCGTTTATACTGCATGACAAAGGTACAGTATGCTAAAAGCAACATACCAGAGGAGCGTAACCAATTGCATTTATCGCTGTTGTTGTTTTTCATGTACTTGTACTTTTCGAAGGAAAGAAAAAACTACCGGTACTTCTATCTAGCAAAAAAATATGACTTCATTCTCGGAACTTTTTCTTCTCTGAATCTCTTAAAAGGGCAGTTTGTAGATATATTTTGTAAGACTATGACTTTTTTCTAAAAGAAACCCCCAAAAAATTCACAACTTTTTTTTTCTTGAGATTAGTATTTTATTTTAAATAAAAGACTTTCTTTTTACAAGGGGGAATACAACTTTTTCTTCGAAAAAAAAGTTGCTCGTCTTGGGAAACTAAGATTGTTGGGGGAAAAAAAATCGGATTTTTTGGGGGGAGAAAAAATTATTGAAGGAAATAAGTTTTTTTTTTTTCAAACTATATTATTTGTTGAAAAAATTCAACTTTAAAAAAAAAAACTAAAAAAATATATTTTTTTCATGGAATACAAAGATTTGAAAAAAATGTGCCCTATTTTTTAAAATCTTAATAATACACATCTTAAAAATGTATTTTATATTGACAAAAATAGGATATATGCTGTGTATAAATACAACTTCGTGAAAAAAATGAACATTGTCATTGAACATTTGCCTTTTTGTTAATTAAAAAAAACTTCAATAAATAAAAAAAAAATGCACGTATCGGTATTTAATTTTTGAGTAATGAAAATCATTTTTTCTTAATAGATTTTTGGGAAAGAATACAAATATAAAGCAATGAAAAAAAATCCAACTAAAGCAAACAATTAGCACAAGACTACCACACTTGAAAACAATAAACAGCATTTTTTTCCCCTTTCCTTCGCTGCCCTCATTAGCCCGTGCCTTTTTTCGTCTCCATTTGTTATCACGGTGAAGTATTAGCCTAGTGTAAGGTCACATGCTCAAGGTTGGGAAGCTCGGGGAGGTGGGACTTTTTCGTCCCATTAGCAAAGAGGACGAGCCTAATTAGGAGAATGGGAATCAGGAAGGAACCAAAAAAAAAAGGTGGAAAGTGGTCCAAAATGGGTGAGTGTGATTGATTCAGTGCGGAGGGTACCCTTGCTGTAATGATACTTTCATAATTAAGATGGAAGAGCACCGAACGCAACCAAGACACCGCAGTCGTGTCAAGGGGCTTTAACGCTAACACCGGGAATAATTGCACTTGGGACAGCCACACTTGTCCACTCTGATTGTTGTGGACGGGGGACAAGAGTTACCTTTATATAGTGAGTGTATAGGTCATTTTCACACTGTAATGTAAATTCAGTTATGAAATAAAGCAAGATCTCCCCACATGTTATGACGAGAACTGAAAATGTGTTTTCAGACATGGTTTCTTGAGACAGTTTTTTTTGTGGGTCTACTCGTCATTGATGCGTCTGCCAAATTTCATGTTGCTAAGTGAAACTCGCTTCGAAGGCTGAATTTTCTATATTGTGGCTGAAAAAGTGAGCTGAAAATGGCCGCTCCGAACGAAAATGGCAGACTTTGTGTCTTTTCTGGCTTGATGTCTGGAGGCTCTTTCGCCTGCCAAATGTACCAAATTTCATGTTGACAAGTGAGATGGCTTCGGGGCTGCATTTTCCAAATTTTGGGGATGTGACTAGACTGAAAAATGTCAATAAAAATATTTGACAAAAAAAAAAAAAAAAAAAAAAAAAGAATTATGGTAGAATTCGGACCAAATCTCTGGCACAAGATAACCTTTAAAGACCCCTAGAAACGGACACAATGTGCCTAAAATGGCTGCTTCATACCAAAATGGTGAAAGGCTCTTTATAATTGAACAAAAAAATGAGGCGAAAGGCATGTGCTGAACAGCATCTGATGTGCGATGATGATGACGATGAGTCAGTGTTCACATGTAGGCAGATTGGAAGACCATCTGTCCCGGTAGCACCGCCACAGCCTGGCGTCCGTCACTAATGAGCTGGACTGACAGAAAACAACAACTAGAATACAAATATATCGAGAAATGGGTCACTCCAGAATTGGAAGACCCTTTCGAAAAAAACAGGTAGATTATAGAGAGAAAAGGTTTAAAAAAGTGCATTTTTTTCATTTGAATATTTTTGGGGGGGTAGATTTTTCGCAGGGAATAAAGTCTCCAGTCTACCAGATAAATATTTTTTTAACTTATTAAACTCTGCGTTAGTTGGGAGGTAATTAGAATAATGAAAACATAATTTATGTGAAAAAAAAAGTAATTTATATATCAACTCCAATTAATCAAGTAAATCAATCAATCAATCAATCAATCAATCACCCAGCCCTAGTTCAGCGTAGGAATAATACATGCTGACTGAGCAGAAGGAATCACAACAATATCGCCATCTAAGTAGAAAGGTTTTTTTTAGGTTCCCCCCCCCAAAAATGGACACATTGAGAGAAAATCCCATCAAATGGTGTCATGTGTCAGATTTAAATAATCCGTTTTTTTAAACCAGGAATTTAGAATACTGCCTGGCTAAGAGGCTAACCTGCTAAAGCGCGCCACCGAAGTGATTGAATGTAATCTGTGGAGTAGTATGCTAATCTTTAGCACTGGCATGTTTGTGTTAAAATAGAAGGTGCGCGCTTGGAGCTCGCCGCCGTGCACCCAACGATGGCGTCGACGCACCTCGTTCTTACGGATCGATACTACATGTTTATATTCTAGCCAACGTGAATAAAAGAAGCTCATGTTTAGCGGCCATGGTATGCTAACTAGCAACAGCACGTGTGCTCGTGGTGGAAAACTCATGACCTATAATCCACACGGCTATGCTCAGGGATGAGAATTTTCTGATGATCGGCGGATTTCTGACTTTTTTAGACCAAAATGATGGGGGGGGTGCTCTTGGCGTTCATTTATCGGTTAGTTGTGCTGCTTTACCTCATTTAATGTGACTTATATCTGTCTGGTGTATTTGATAGCATCCAAGTTTTAGTCGGGTTGCTATGGTGTGCTAGCTCGCTAGCTCTTGATACTGTGCTAGTTCACATTAAGGTCTTATCCCATTTCCTACTTCCCATTCATTTTATAAGCAGCATTATGTTTCATTTTGCCGTATTTGCTTTCACTCATGTTATTCTAGCAAGCCGTTTACTCGCAAATCTACGCTTGCGTACGATGTCAAATCGCTATTGAGCCTGTGCCTTTCTTGTCGTGACTTCATTGGGCCACGCGCTACAACCTTTGCCAACATGACCGGCCGCCCTCCCTCGCCGCGTTGTCTCAAACGTAATTTGTCGTTGATTGAAGGCAGTTTGATTTGGACATTTTCTTAGGCTAAGTGCTCTCAGAGAGCAAATCTAATAATAAAAAAAAAAAAAAAAATGCAATCAAAAAAATCCTCTTTTCTTTTTCTTGAAATGTCATTTCCTGACATTGCCTCAGAAAAAAAAAAAAAAAATCGGGTTGATCAAATCTTAACGAGCTGTGCTATTTGCCCGAGTGGACTTTGGGATGTTGACCTTTTGCGCACTCCACGCAGAGGGATGACATCTGGCCCAACCATTGAAGGGAAAATACGGCGATGTGCAATTAAAGTGATTCGATTAGACCGCGACGCCACTCACTTATGGGCTGCAGGTCTGGCGCGCACTTTGGAGTTTCCCCGTTTGTTCCCATGTGCCCTCATCTGCGCGCTCGCTTGTTTGTGCATCCACTTTCTGATGTCGGCCGGCGACCCGTCTGTTGTTTGTCCACGTGTCCTGGAAGGCTGGCTTGCGACCAGTCCTTTCTTTCTCTGATATTTGCCCGACAATTGATTGGCGACCTTTTGACATTGTTTGTCAATATGTTCCCTGACATCATCAAGCGACCAGTTTTTTGCGCCTTAATGTCGGCTGATGACCAGTCCCAGTGCTTGTTAATCATCCTCTATGGTCGACTGGCGACCGATCCATTCTTGGTTTCTCGCCACCTTGTGACCAATTGTCCTCTTTCTGGTGCCAAAAATCAGAATTCTAGATTTCAATTCAATTCACTGGATGAATTTGAATTTGAACTGAATCCACCCCATGGGATGTTGAATCCAATTCGAATTAGATTTACTGGAAAAGGGAATCGAATTCAGAGAAACTCATTCTTATCACTTATCAGGTGTGCTCCAAACAAAATGTCCCAAATGTTTGGGCAGCCATTTAAAGACTTGGATAGAGCAAGGTACTATCATGTTGACATATTTTTATATTTTAAATGATTTTAAATGATCTGTTTTATCCGAGTAGGATTTTAATGTTAATAAAAAAACAATTACTACACTTTACTATTAACTGTAATCTAGTATTGTTGAAGATAAATTCCTTACGATAATATTTATATGTAAAGCTTTCTTCGTAAATAAGCATTTAATTTTGCATGGTAAATTTCTTTGAATTTCATGGAATTTAATTTGCAATTCTGCTTCCGGTTTACCACCCCAACTCCAATTTCCCCAAATCTAAAATTGAATTCGAATTTAGGCGTCATTCTCAAATCAGTTCTGACTTTCGTAGAGTCCTGTTTCCTTGTAAGAAAGCGACGAAATTGCCCAACGCAGACGCCCGCGATGCAGCGCACGAGTTGTCGTTCCGACTCACCCGGCTACTTTCTGATGACACGTCAACATCGACGTCCGCTGTGATAGATGGCAAAAAAAAAAAAAAAAAAAAGTCCTTGTGTGCGTGTGTGCGCGCGCGCGTACGTTATTTAGCGCACGGGATGCAAATGTTTACAGACGTTGGAGCAGTAGATGAAGATAAGCGCGGAAGTGCGACGTGTCCTTGAGGCTTTGAAAAGCAGATCCATTTAGATAGAAAGCAAGACGACGAGGAGGACGCCTCTCATATCTGCGCCGCCTTTGGAGATAGCATCTTAGCAAAGTAGCTTGAATGCTGATGACGATCCAATTACCACAGACAACGACCATATTTGGAGGCGGGGCTACTTTTTTTTAAATTTTTTTTTTACAGCTTTAGTTAAATGACTGCCTTCGTTTTTTTACATGAATTTACTTGTGAGAAATGGCATGATGATGTAGTTTACGGTTTGCGAAGTGACCTACTCGAGACTTTTTCTGTTGGACTAAAGTATAACTTGACTAAAAAAACTCACCTATTCGCAGCGCTGGCCACCAGCTGGCCTTTTTTTTTTAAATCCTTTTTTCCTCCCACACAAAAGTCAGATTTTCTTGAAGCTATTTTTTCCAAGAAAATGTTAAAATGTTGTATTTCATCCCCACCAAAAAGTCATGGGTTTTTTTTGTAATCTTTCAAGAAATCCTTCTTTGTCTTAAAAAAAAGTTATTTTATTTTTCTTAAGTTGTATTTTTGGGTCTTAGTCTTATAATATTTTTCATTTCCATAGAAGTCATATTTTTAACGAAAAAAAATGGAGAAAATGCCACAGTGTTACATGAATAAAACGGCATTCTTTTTTTGTTTTTGAAAAATCTTTAACTTTTTAGAAAAGTCGTATTTTTAAAAAATCTAATTCTTAATATAAAAAAAAGTATTTTGTATCTACAAAGGAAGTTTTTTTCCAAGTCTTCAAACAAACACAATTTAAGAAAGTCTTTCTGAAAATGTTTTTAAATAAAAACGTTTTTTTTTCCCCCACATATTTTCAGTGTTAACTCATTCACTGCCAGACATTTTCAGACCCTCTTTTACCCTAACGTTTGAAAAAAAATGAAAAAAGAATACATTTCTGAGATTGGATGGTTGGACTGTGAAAAGACAAATAAAAATGTCCTTGGCATTTTTTTTTTTGTTTTTTTTTTGAAAAAGGAATTTTAAAAGTAATTTTGTATACTAAATTTTTCCCTCATTAAAGACCTCTTCATTTTACGAGAAAAAAAATCAGGGGTTGTTTTATGAGAGCTTTTGGAGGAACATTATCCATTCATTCTCCATTATTTTTGGAACAATTAGAATCTGTACGTCGAGGTACCTTCTCAAATGCGTCGTGACTGTTGCAATCCAGGGGTGGAAGATGTATGACGTGGAGGAGGGGGGAAAGAGAGGTTGCCCCTAACCCCCCACCTGCTCCCCACCGTCCGGCGTCTCAAAACGTGCTAATGCATTCGCGCTCATGGCCGGCCGCCATTTTGCGTACGACGATGGCGGGGACGGGCGCGGCATGCTAGCAGCTAATTAGCTGCGCGGGGCTGGCCAAATGGGCCTCAGCGGATGGACGTGCATGTGAGCCTCGTCAATACAATTACAGAAACGCCGCACAGTCGAATACACAAATCACTTATCATTGATTGAGAGAGAAAAGTCGGCTATTTTTTTTCAAGAAGTCAGAATCTCGTAGAGAGAAATATCTAATGCAGTTCGTGCAATATGAAGGAATATTAAGGCCACACTCAACAGAACCAAATACATGGGGGGGGGGAATAGATGGACTATTAAGAAAATAAAACAGATTGATTTATTTTGGGGGATTTATTTTTTCAAAGTCTTTTTTTTTTCTTTTTGCAAGAAAGAAGTCGTAAATTTAGGAAACGAATTTGTAATTACGAAGTCAGTTACAAAGAAACATGTAATTATTTGGGATCTATGGATAAGACTAAATTGGTTTGATTTTTTTTCTGTATTTTTCATTTTAATTGTAACTTATTTCAATTATTTTCTATTGATTTAATAGATTTTGTAATGCATTTTTTTCGGACATTTTATATTTCTTTCTTTATTCCTTTATTTCAATGTATTTCATTTCAGTATTTTCAAATTAATTCAAAAAAAGAATTGTATTTTGTTGTTGTTTATATAGATGTGCTTTGTCATTTTCTAGTGTTGACGTTGGTGGCAGCAGACCTCTGCAGCGCCCGACACGAGCGCGACGAGATGACCTGAGCAGGTCAACGTCTTAAATACTTTTTATCACCCGACTCCCCTTTTTAACGCCGTTAAAATATGCAAAGAGGCTAACGCTAAGCGCAGCTGCCTACATTATTTATCCCGCTGGGAGAAAAAAAAAAAGTGTTTTATCAGCGCTTAAGCTGGGCTTGACTTCACTTTTTGAAAATATTCACATTAACCAAAAGTGGAGCGCGGATGTCGCCCCCCCCCCCCCCCCCCAACCCCGCCCCTTCTTCTCTCCCATATTTGCTTAAAAAGCGCAAGGCGGACAGTTTTGTCGGAATGGCCGCGGGCAATGCTAAAAGCCAAAGATTCACATCATGTTACATGTGATAAAATAGTCTGTTCCTGGTCAAACTGTCCCCAAGCAACACTGTGGCTTTTCTTCCGTAATGTTTTATATCCAGTATATGCTGTTTATAGCTATCTAGCTATCTTATCTCGCTGTCTAGCTCTTGAGCTATCTAGCTAACCATATACATGGAAAACACTTATTGATTATCTCCCCGCTTATTCAAGATTTTTTTTTTTCTTCAATCCAATTCTAACAGACGTCCATTATTTGTGGATTTTCGCTATTGGCAGGACGTCCATTATTTGTGGATTTTCGCTATTGGCTATATATATGGATATATATATATATATATATTTCTCCATGGATAGCAGGTTGGGTTCCACCGTGTTTTTAAATTGTTTGTCTACATGTGTTGTTGCGCCGTGTGTGTTCAAATATCCATTACTTAAAGGATCATAACACTTTGACACCGATGCGATTCATTAGCGCATTTCAGCGCGTTGCATTCTGTGTTAGCATGAAGCTAAACGGACTGTCCTGAGGCAAAGCTAGCGGTATGTGGTTGTTTTCATTACACAAAGCGCAATTCTGCGTATTTTACGGTTGACAGTATGAACTTCGACTGCGACATCCTACAGCACCCCTGTCGGAAATTCTGATGCAAATGTGTAAATTAGAGTAAATTAAATATATATCGGTATGAATACTACGTTAACGGCAACTACTCTGAAAGAATGGTTCAATAGAGGTCGATACAATAGAGAATTTTGCTTCTTTGGCGGAGGTGCCTGCTGACTTTCGAGTCAAAAACTGAACAGATTACAGTGGGTGTCTGCACCCCCCCCCCACCACCACCACCGCCCACCTATCACACACGCACACACGTGCGCTTGCCAGCCATGGCGACTGCAAAGTGACAGGTCAATTGGTCATTTGTGCTCGGTTAAAAAGGCTAGAGAGGCTCGCTAGCACCAGTGTGCTAAAAGCTCTCCACCGCAAAGTAGTCACTTCAGCGAGCGAGTGTGTGTGTGTGTGTGTGCGTGCGTGTGCGTGTGTGTGTGTGTAAAGACTACTTAATGGAAGTGGCTCTCCACTCTGACAGCTGAGTGCAGAGCATCAAGCAAGAACGTAGCATCCGACACACACAGAAATCATAATTTGGGCTTTCGGAAAAAGTTAGCCGTGAATTAGTCAAGTCCAATTTATTTATACGGCCCTTAATCGCAGAAATGTCTCCAAGGGCTTCACTTGCTCACAGTTAACAACTATTAAAGACATCCCCTGATCTTAACCCCAAGGAGGGAAACACTCAAAAATCATCGCGACTCATCAGGGAATACATTTGTTTTTTGGGGCATGTTTCATGTATTTGATATTTCTTTTGAGTTTTTAAAAAAATTGGTTTTAAATGTATTTAATGCTTTTGGAAATGTATTTCGCATTTTATTTTTATTTTATTTATTGAAGTTTTATTATTTGTCTTAATGTGCTTAATGTTTTAATATGTTGTTTTTTAATTTATATTTATTTATTTTGTCATTTAACATGTTTATTTCCTAAGATTTTATTTATTTTATTTTTCCAGATATATTTCACACGTTACTGAATTTTACTTCACAATTTTATGTATTTCATATTTAGAATTGCCTTTAAAAATGTAATTCTTGTTTAATTTAATGTTTTTATTTACTTATATTATTTTGATCTTTTTTGATTGCAACTAGTGATTCAAGAAAATCTTTTTCAGATTCATGAAGATTTTTAAAATTAAATTTAAAAAATTTAATCATTTCTATTTTGTTTGTTATAAATATATTTTTAGTTTTTTTCTTTTTTAAATAAATGTAAAATAAAAAAATATGAATTTAAAAATATGTTCTACTCTTTCCTTTGATTGATTTTATTGAATATTTTCAAATGTATTTTTACATTTGACTTATTTTTACTTTGTGTTTTAATTTTCATGCTTTAAATGTGATTTATATTTTTCTTTTCGTATTTTTTTTTTCCCCGTCATTTTTATTGAAGCGCAGCTGGCGATGGGATCCATATGACTCTGCGGCGGGACACATAGCTTGGCGTGCGTGTGCGTGATTTCCTTGGAGGTGTTTTTGAGATGTCAGGTAGCTGTGAAGATGTCGGATGAGACACGCGCTGGTTTGTTATCCGAGCAGCAGCAACATGTCAGATTTGCATCTTTGAAGCAAAGGTAGCAGACAGCTTCGCCCCAGGCCGCGAGCGGATGCTTCCATCCCATAATAATAATAATAATGATAATACTTATAACACTAAAGAGCCGTTGTCACGTCACCCGCTGCCGTCTTTTTTTTTCTCCTCCTTGTTGCAGGCCTTTCGGCGAAAGCGCTTTGCCTGAGGTACAAATGCACATGAGGAATCCTTTGATCGGGTTTTTTACCTTCAAGTAACCTCGCGCGGCATTTAGTGTATGTAAGCACTTTTTATTTTTATTACTGACCACGCACTTCCTGCATGTTCCATCAAAAGTACTTTCTGCAACTCTCTTCCTCATCTGCAATTTTGCATGCACAAATGAACCAACATCAGTGTACCCTTTGATATGAAATGTGAACTCTAATCCTCTATATTAATATATCAACATCATATTTGACATATTTGGCAACTCTAATGTAGCATATCGTCGATGTCCTGTGAAAAACACGTATGTCCAATTTTGGATTTTTTAATTTTTTTTTTTAAATTTCATATTTAATATTTCATACAACAATCTAATGTCCTATACCCCTTTAATTTACCGTATTTACATATTTAATGTTACATACAACTCTTATATATCATTTATTGTTCCATGCAACTCTAAGGTGCAATTTGTAATATTGTATATGTCTCTAATGTACCATATTTACAGTATAATATTTAATGCTCTATACCACTCTAATGTACCATATTTAGTGTTGCAGGAGGTCCTTGTGTTATGAACGAGTTCTCTTCCTCCGCTGGTGGCGTACCCCGGATTTCCGCGTAAATCGGAATAAAACCCTTTAATGCTCCCTAAAATCTTTAAGCATCTAATTTTCGCCGGCGTCTTGCACAAACACACTCTGCACTAAGGGGATGGAGACAAAATGGCGGACGGGATTCGGGCGTCGTAAAGTCGAAAGCGTACGTCGTACACTTTTTATTTAACACAATTGCAAATGTGTAGTAATGTTCTATACAAAGATAATGTATAGTGATTGTCTATACATCTATAATGAGACATATTAACACGATATTTAATAGCTCCAATGTAGGATATTTACATCCCGCGGCTTATTTACATGATCTTTCGAAGTCACGGCCGTGGCAGCAGAGGACTATGTGAATAATTATCATGTTCGCCGAGGCGAGCCATACGCTTGCTTTTTTTAGAGCGACTCATTTGTGCGCGCTCACTCCCTGTACACCCACTCTACACCCCCACCCCTTTTAAAAAGACAAATAGCACGGGCCAAAACTAATTAGCAACCAGGAAGTAGTTAGACGCCCTTTGAAAAATCCGTCCTGAGGCAGGATTCCATTGTAGGGACAGCGAGGAGATGGCCCCCACCCAACCCTCGTTACGGGGGAGGGGGCGCATTCCTAGAGGGGTGCAAGACCTGACTCCACCCGCCCCCCCCCTTAAATCGCCCCCCCCCCCTCCCTCCCTCCCTCTACCCCCTTTGGCGCAAAGTGCAAGGACGCATGTGTCGCGGCACACCAGCCCGGTCGGGCCTGACGCTCGCACCACCTCTGGCGTTTGGAACGTCCGCAAGGACCTCCAGCAGACGAGAGCAAGGACGCCAAAGCGCCTTCCTCTGCTGCACCGCCAAATTCAAAGTGTCCATGCGTGCCACTTCCTACTTCATGGTCATCGTGACATGTCGCTGGCACACTAAAAAAAAAAAAAAAAACATGCATACGCCAAATAGCAAAAAAAAAAGAAAATGAAAAGCCAAACTGTTGTGGAGTCATTTCGTTTCCCAACAAAGTCTCAGGAAATTTGTCTCACGTGGTTTGCTGAAGTCTCACAAGATTAGCAGTTTAGCGTGATTTCTCGAAGTCTTCCGTGATTTGCCGACGCAGTTTGAGTTCCGCCTTTTTCAGGAAAGAGCCCCAAAAAAAGAAAGATTCTCAATAAACTGAAGTCCCATGAGATTTGTCACATGGGATTTTTCTGAACTTTCGTGTGATTTGCCAAAGTCTCACAGGATTTGCTGACACAGTTTGAGCGCCACCCCTTTTTTTTTTTTTTTTTTTACAAAAATGAAGTCTCACGAGATTTGACAAAGTCTTGCGTGATTTGACCTGCTTTGAAAACAACTCTGTGAGCGTTCTTGACCGGCCCAGCCAGAGCCCTGACCTAGACCCGACTGATGAATGTCGCACCAGGTTGCTGATTAGCTCCAGCAGCATAAATGTGCTAATAGTACACGCGGCTACCCGTTTATGCCGTCCCGCTCCCGTTGTCCCTCGCGGCTGGTTGGTTCCCGTGGCGGCCAACGGCCTCGCCTGGCGTTCATTAGCCTCGCAATCGGCAATCAGGCCACAGGGCCGGGGGGGGTGATGCCCCTGTTTAGCAAATCATGTTCCCTCTAAGCGGTGGACCTCCTTAATTATGCGCCATTAGCATCTAGCATGGCACGCATGGATGCTGCGACTTTCATGGACATGGCAGCATGTAGAAGGACAAACGGAAATGTAGCAAAACCAAGCTAACCACAAATGATGCTTCAAAGGTGCCAGGTTGGGTTTCTATGGCCGCGCCAGAGTTAATACACGTAACGTTATTGTTGTTTCGGAGTAATCTGTTCTGCGATTTTCGTAAGGCGACGTTTCATGTTTTGTGTGTGCTTTCACGTGGTTTTCTTTGGCCGCCCATCCAGGCAGCAGCAAACTAAATGGGCCAAAATGAATACACCAAACTAATCATATTATCGCGTTGAACAAACAAAATACAATTTTATGACGTGAACAATTATTTGTTTTGTGGACTTCCTGTCGTCTTTCCCCAGCAGCCCGCTTTGCCGACGCGAGTTTGTCACCGAGCCGATTTCAACGTCCGCAATCGGCTCTTTTGTTGCCCCCCCCGCCATTTAGCCCATTTGCCCGCCGCCTCGTCTTCCTTATGATTATTATTACCACCGTGAGCGAGACGAGCGGCGTAATGGCAAACTCGCCATTCGCTTCACGCGCCGCCGCTAATGGCGCTTTTGCCTCCCTCATGCTAATGCCGGCGCCGCCGCCGCCGTGGTGTTTGCGCGCCTTTTATTTGGACGGGCCGACGTGGCGCCGCAGTCGGGCTGCGTTGATGCCTCGCATGTATTCATGGCAGCGGCGCAGGTCAGAGCGTCACCAGCCGGCGGCCCGCTGTTTTTATTCAGGGCGCAGCGGGCATACGCGCGCACCTGACACCAAATGAAACAGGACGCGCTAACAGTGGCTAAATGAACGGTTTGCTATGGCGACAGGCGTCCGCTCAATGTTGACGTCGCTCGCCGGGCAAAGAGCAGCCGCCTGCTTGATTGTCTTTTTTTTCCTCAATTGACATTATTTGGATTCGCATAAAACAGTCAGATGGCAAACACCACATGGAACTCTTTATGTTGACATCAGTGGTGAAGAAATGTTTTATTTATTTGAAAAAATAAATTTGTACCAGCATACAAATCGGAGATATTTAGGTACTGTTTTTTTTTTTACAATAATAGAGGTGCATTTCATTCTTTTGTGTATATATTGAAAACATGTTTTGCTTTGCATTGAAGAAAGCAAGTATTTTATTTTATTTTATTTTTCTAGTTCTACAAAAAAAAAGTCGTTTTGTTGCCTCCAAAAGTTTTTTTCTTGGTTTTATTTTATCTGGAAAAAGGTCAAATTGATTAAATGTTTAAATATATAATAAGAATTATATATATATATATATATATATATATATATATATATATATATATATATATATATATATATATATATATATATATAGTTTTTTCCCCAAAACATTGTTTTTTTTAACTTTTATTTTTCCACATTTTTCACTGGAAAAAGGGTTGATTTTTTTACCTTGAAAGTCTTCTTTTTTTTTTGTCTTTTTTTTCGCCTTTTTTTTCGCGGAAAATACTCATTAATAAAATAAAAATCTATTTTAAGTGCGCTATATAAATAAAATTGCATTGTATTGTATTTAGTATTTTAAAAAGCCGTCAAGAAAATAACCTCGTTTTAAGTTTTTTTATTTTTTTTTAAGGGGCATTTTTAAAATTAAAATACAAGGTTGAGTTTCTTTGAAAAGTTAAATAAATAAATAAATAAATAAATAATTGAAATCCAGGGGGAAAAAACCACATTGTTCCTAACATTGGCATGTAGACAAGGAAGGCTCGCACTTTATTGGTGCGGAGTGATCTTGTGCTGACTTAATCTATCAACATAATAAGATTTTAATGTTGCCACTTGCGCTGCAGATGTAGTGCACATGTAGGCCAGCAATGACCATCATCATAATAACGGGCGGCCATCATCACTATCTCCATCCGACTAATGCTTAACATTAAGAATCCGCCGCCAGTAAGATGTTTGTCTATTTCTCTTTGGTGGCTGCCAAATGTGGGCCATCGCCGCGAGTCATGTGACCGCGCGGCGGCAGGGTTGCGTTCATGTCATTAGCACTTTGGCCTCACAGCAATAATTAGAACAGTAGCTGTGTCACTACAAAAACTCATTCCAAGACGTTTTGCCGGACACCATTTCTGGCCAAGATTTTTCTTTGGCTTTTTCTAGAACAGAAATGTGAAGAATTTCACAATATTTTGTTTGGACCATGTTTTTTTGTGATTTTTTTTTTTTTAATCTCTTGAAATTTGATGTTTAAATTAAAATTTTGACATGGAATTTATTTCCCTCCAAAAGTCTCACTTTTTAGTCAAATCAAGAACAAGTAATACCTTTGTAAAAAATGTTGAAAAAATAATTTACCTCAAAATTTTTAAAAAAATGACATGAAATGAAAAATGTAAACATTGCCGTTTTAAAATTTAAAAATGACATTTTAAAATGGAAAAATGTGCTACAAATGCTGAACAAAAACTTTCAAAATAACAAAATAAAATTTGAAATTTTAAAATTGAAATGAGTGCAATATGAAAATTAAAAATTAACATTTTATAATTAAAATTGTATTTTTTTAAATAAATCGTAACAAATGTTCAAAATAATTCTCTCAAAATAAAAAAAATAAAAAAAGAAAGTGTTATGTTTTTTTTCTAAAAAGTATTTTTCACCAAAAGCTTCACTTTAATTGAATAATGAACAGCTGTTGTTACATAGGTTGAAAAAAAATATAGAAATATTTTGCAAATCTATTTTTATAAAGTGGTTGGAGTTTTTTCCTTGAAAATTAACATTTTTATTGCTGTAAATTTTGGGGGCGAATTTTTGTTCTTTTGTTTTTTTTACTGTGATTTATTTATTTTTTTCAAAAAGAAGACATCTTTCTTTTTTTTTTTTCTTTTTGTGGAAAAATGAAATTCTACCTGAAAAAGGGCCATGTTTTTCAGTGGAAGAAGTTACCCTTTTTGGAGGGGAGCAATCCTTTAATTTTGAAAATGTATTAAGATGTTCATTTATTTGCGTTCGGTGGGTGCCGAATGTGGGCCACATGCAGCAATGAGTTATGTTAATGCGTTAGGGGTGGCGGGGGGCGGTAAGGGCTGCCTTCATTTCATTAGCACTTTGGCCTTAGAGCAATAATTAGCAGAGTAGGTGTGTCACAAGCAATCATGTTGCCGTTCTGCACTTCATTATTCAGATTTTTGTCGGGAGCGGAGGGGAGGGACCCCCCCCCCCACCCCCTACCCCTACCCCCACCCCTCCGTGTGACACGAGTCGCCCACGGATGACGGGGACGGAGATGGCGGTTGCGGGCACGTGGCGGGCCTGCTGGCAGCAGCCTGGCATGTCCACGGCTCACGTTGGCCACTAATTAGCACAAAGTAGCTGGTCGGCGCAGGAGGGCGCGGCACTAACGAGCGGTCGCTGGACTCCGGCGGCGAGGGGCGGTGGGCGGTGGGGCGGGGTGGCCACTTCCTGTCTTTGGCCCTGATCAGCCCGACGACGCCATGGGGTGGAGGCAGAGGGCAGGGTGAGAGGATGAGATGCTACTGACAGAAGAACAAACAAGGCCGGCTCTCTTCTTCCATGGTGATGGTGATTATTTACGTAGTCATCTCGTCAACACATGTAAACGAAGAAAAAGCGCCAGCACTAAGCGACGATAATAGTTCGCACTATGCGACGATAATCGCATAGTTTTTATCTTGGTGTTTTAATATTGTTCTGTTTGAGACAAAAAATAAAAGGGAAAAAAAACTGCAAATTTATGGGAATAATCCGTTTTTTCAACAAAATATTTCCGGATTTTTTTGAGAAATGTCAGAAATTATAAAGCAAAAAAAAAAAAATAATTCTAGAAAAAAAATGTTTTTTTAGGGTGTGAATTTTTTTTTTTTTTTTGATTTTTTTTTTCCTGGAATTTTTTGGGGGCAGGAGCAATTACTTGGCAAAATATTACTTTAAAAAAATGATGTGTACATTTATATGTAGATATCGTCACTTTCCTGTGAAAAACACTTATGTCCAATTTTGGGATTTTAACATTTTCACGTTAATGCAATGTCTGTAACGCAGAAACACCATTCACGTAAAAATGGAAAAATTGAAAAAAATGGACAAAAGTGTTTTTCACAGGACAGCGACGATATAATGTTTATAAATATATATGAAAAACAAATTTCAAAAATGTAAAAATTTTAGGAAAAAAAATATTGTCTGAAAAAAGTTTTGTCTCAAAAAAATGGACATGAGGCTGTGATGGTAGTTTTGAGTAGTTGAAGAAACACGAATGGTGGAAAATCATTTTTATTTATCGTGATTTCAATAGCAATCAGTGGCGCTCCTGTGAAAAAAACTTTGAAAGAAATGTCTTTGTGTCTCATCTGTAGCAAAAGTGTTGCACAGTGTTTTTCTTTGTAGTCTTAAATGGAGCGTGTGAAATTGCCAACATTGAAATGTAGACCGCGTAATCACGTGTGGACCCAGATAAGGATGCGTTTTGCTTGTCTGTAAATCTGCGCTCGCAGCGTGTGCGTGTGCACGCGCGTCCAAACGACCGGTCCCCACCCATGTGCCCGAGGACACGCGCGGTGGTGTCATTGCGAGACGATAGGTCGCACAAACGCGAGCTTGCGGCGCCCGAGGACACCCGAGCAGCGGCGCAATCGCCTTGGCAACCAAGCCAAGATGACCATGATGAGGAGGATGATGATGATGATGATGATGATGATGATTAGGAGGAGGATGGATGTTGTTCCTCACACGCTTGACTCCAGGCTACGTCATTTGGTTCCTTAAGCCCTTCCAACCTGTCCGGCCCCAATTTTGACCTTTGACAGCAGTTGACAAAAACCTAAAATGTTCCTCCCCCAAAAAACTAAACAAAAATAAAAATCGATGTCATATCGGAAGGCCCTGAAATTTGACACTTTACCTAAAGTGACACAAAACATTGAAGAATGGCATCCCTATGTTCAGGCACTAGAAATTGTTTCCATTAAAGTTTGAAATAGTCCAGAGAACTGTCTGCATTCCCACCACATTTGCAAAGGTTCACACAGGAACGCGCGCCGGTTTGTGTTTTTTGTCGTCTTTTGAAGATAGTCATTTTTCACAGGGGAATTTAAATTTCTAGTGGTTTAGTGATGGTGTTTTGGAAAATGAAAAATTGAACTTTTTCTAGAAAAAAATAATAATGTGAGAATACTTGTAATCTTTGGTAGAAAACCAGACTTAATATTTGTTTTAACAAATGGTTTTTTTGGTCTTTTTTTTTTAATAGTCATATTTTTCATGGAGTGAAAATGCATATTTATTCTAGAAAGCAATACTTTTTCTAGAAAAAAAAGTAGTCACATTTCATCTGAAATTAACGATAAATAACCATTGTTTTTTTTTAGAATAAAGTCATTTTTAAGGTAAAATAAAAGACTATTTACCAAGTAAAAAATGTTTTAACCTCAAAACTCTAATGTGACAATAGTCAAATAGACAAATAGTCTTTTTTTTTTGAAAGAACAAGGACAAAAGAAATCTGAAAAATATAATAAGACAACTAATTTGTGTTATTAACTAACAAATCTTTGGTTAGTGTTTTTAATCATGACCCAGCTGCATGATTACTATTCTGATTGGACGCTGAGCACACCTAAAGCTAATTTGCCAGCTCCGCCCTGTTGAGCGTTGGCTGTTTCCTTGTTTCAAATTTGGAGCCTGATCCCTTCTTCCAAAAGATTCATTGGTGAATCATTTGCAGGCGGGTTAAAAAAAAAAAAAAAAAAAAAAAAAGCTGAGACACATTTTGCTTAATTACGGCGTCGGCGCGGACGCGTGCGTGCATACAAATAGCTCATCAGGCCGCCGCTTCATTTGAAAAAGCACGAAGACGAGCGTTTGTTCGTCGGCTCCGTGACGAACGACGGGGCGCTCTTATGAATAATTCTCAAATCGTCGGCCATCAACTTTTAAAGATACCGTAAATCGTCTTTAAGTAGCCTCGTTGGTTACGGCGGGGGACGCGCCGCGGATGCTAATAAAGCCCAGACGTGGTAACTTGACGGAAAATGTGACCTCGGCAAAAAGAGGAAAAAATGATTCATTCATGAAAACTGTCATTTTGATCAAATTTCAGCAGGACGTTTGTCACTCATTGCCATCACTTTTCGCGCGTTATTGCACTTCTTTAACAGCATGAATCTTCAAAATGAGGTCATTACCAGGTTACCGGCTGCCATGAAAGGGAAAAATAACGTCCACCTAGCGACATGACAACACCACTCGTCACATCGAGCGAAGGCGATGCCAACACGAAATACTAACTCAGCCGAACTTTTACAGCGGAAGTCAAGCCAAGACAGTAGAACAGCTTCCGAAATGGAAGTACAGTCAACCCATAATCTTCAAGAGATTTCCTCCAAATTTACTTAAATTTTCAAGTCACGTTTCTCCGATTTTTTTTATTTTTATTTTTCATTACAATCTGTCGAACTTTTACAGCGGAGGTCAAGCCACCAGCCGACAGCAGAACAGCGTCCGAAATGGAAGTACAGTCAACCCATAATTTTCAAGAAATTTCCCCCAAATTTACTTAAATTTTCAAGTCACGTTTCTCCGATTTTTTGATTTTTATTTTTTATTACAATCTGTCAAACTTTTACAGCGGAAGTCAAGCCACCAGAAGACAGCAGAACAGCTTCCGAAATGGAATTACAGTCAACCCGTAATCTTCAAGAAATTTTCTCCAAATTTACTTAAATTTTCAAGTCACGTTTCTCCGATTTTTTATTTTTGATTACAATCTGTCGAACTTTTACAGCGGAAGTCAAGCCACCAGAAGACAGCAGAACAGCTTCCGAAATGGAAGTACAGTCAACCCATAATCTTCAAGAAATTTCCTCCAAATTTACTTAAATTTTCAAGTCACATTTCTCCGAATTTTTTGTTGTTTTTTTTACATGACAGAAAGTCTTGCTCTTCTTTTCCCAAATTCGTCGTATTTTTTTTTCGAGAAGTCAAGCAGTGATCTGCGCACTTTCCTTGCTATTTGCACACTGGCGTCGCGTTCTCGTACTTTGCACCTCTTAAGCATCTCATTAGCGGCGTATGGACGCGCCGTTTAATTAGCGGGCTCGTCGAAGATAAAGGCCAGCCGAGATGATTATTTACTCTCGTTAATGGAGGCTCTCTGCTGCTAAAGGTTAACGCTACCTCACCGTATCGTTTACCGGGCGAGGGGATAAACAAGTGTCGCTGTCTGACGGAGGGGGGAATTTTCAGCCGCGTCTCGAAAGCTCTGAAAACGTCGCTGCTTACTCAGTGACCCTTGACCCTTATGTCATATATTTATCTTTCATGTGAAAGTTTTAGAAATGCATTTCTGGGAAAAAAGTCTTATTTTCCCTTATTTGATTCACATTTTTCAACAGTTGGTTTGCACAAATATTGTCTTGTTTCAAGAGAACTTTTTTTTTTTTTTTTGAGAAATCGATTTTTTTTTTTTTAATTACTTGTGTATGTTTGGATTTCTTTTGTATTTACTTTCTTCAAAAATTACTTGTTTGTCCCAAAATGTATTTTTTTCTGAAATAAGTTCAAAATGGTTAATTAATACTTTTCCAGAAAATATTTTTTAAATGTCGTTAATTCAACAAAAAAGCACAGATAGCCCTGTTGTTTCTGAGATTTTTTTTAATCGTTACTTTTATGCATATTTTTTAATTTTTTACATTTTTTTTTACTAAATTAAACCACTCATTCTTTACTCAAAAGGGAAAAACTCATCAAAGAATGTTCTTTAAGATTTTTTTTCTTTCAAAAAGAAAGCAGAAGGCTACTCAAAAAAAGAGTGACTTTCTTTGTGAATTTATTTCTTTTTAGAGGAACCCGAGACATGGGCTCAGGTACGCCGCTGTACTTTTCCGGTCTCTTCTGTCTAATCCCGGCATGTCAAACTGATCCGTCCGTTTTGAAATGACAGAGCGCGATTCCTAACCTTCTGACCCCGCCTTTGTCTTCGTGGGGCGCTGATTAAAAGCACGCAAACGTCAACCTGGCAACTGAATAAAAATGGAAATGGAAGCGCCATCCGATTTAATCCTGTCTGAGGAAGAAGAATTTGGAGGATTTGGAATATCCCACCATGGAGATGATAAATGTGACCATTTCATAGGCGGAATCTTCCGACGTCTTCCTTTGTGTGACGCTTACGTGCAAAATGGTCGCCGTGTTTGATTCGGAAGAGCCGTCAAACCGACCGTCCTAAAAAATTTTTTCCCGTGAGACAAAGCCCATTTTTCTTAGAAAAATCTGACTTTTTGCTCCCAAAAATAAAGAAAAAAATATGTCTTGTCTCTCCATGAAAGTTACAGCAGTATTCCACCTTGTCTGGATTCCGTTTGAAAGGTACTGGATCTTCTGTTCCTTGCAGAAGGATGCAGGCTCTCTGTGCGAAAGATACGCTGTGAAACCACTGAAGCGAATGAAAAAAATGGATCAATGCATCTTTTTTTTGTCCACATTACGGATTGCTCCGACGCTTCCGGCTGGCCGTTAATCGTCGCGTCCCACGTTCCCATTTTTATTACAATCTGTCAGCGAGTCAAGCGCCCTCATTAGGAATTCTTATCTGCTCACTCGTGTTAACGTTTGCCAGATGGCAACGCTGTGCTATCAAAAGCTAATAATGATGTCGTGGTCAAATTAAGAGTGTATCAAAATAAAGTTAATGTGGTTGTGGGGGGGTGGGGGGTGTGAGGCGGCGATATTAAAACACGGCGATGCATCCTTGATGAGGAACGTGTGAAGGCTCATCCGTGGAAAGTCCATTCACATGCTGCCTTTGATCATCAAATAATCATTGCATGATCCGCTATCAAAATATCCATAACAAGTCTATCATCAATGTCCAGTAATCCGCCCTCCATCGCAGGTTGCAGGTTCGCTGTCCGGATATTTTGTGAAATTGTTTTTGGTACAACTCTTTTGTTCCCCCTCACATTTATTTGGGGTGTAATTCCACTATCAGCCACTAAATGGGCGGTGCGTTGTTTTGTTGGACACTGTAAATGTGAAAGAAAAAAAAGGGAAAAACAGGACATTTTTCAGAACAATGTAGTTGTTGCTGAAGACTGATTTTTTTTGACGGTGTTTTTTTTTTTGAGAAAGAAGACCATCTGTTGCTGCTGCAACTTCTTTGGCCGCTAAGAAGAAGTAGCAGCAGCAGAAGAATGTTAAATAAACATGTTGTTGGTTTGTAGGAAAAAAATGTGTTTGCTCTAAACGCGTATTGCAGAGTGCAGAGATATTGCACAGTGTAAACATTCAAGTGAGTCGGATTACAAAAGAAAAAAAATAGTGGAGTTGACAGATTGTGATGTCAGTTGTTGAGGAGTCTGATGGTGTTGTCTTGTTGTTGTGACTTTGTGTCCTTTGAGCATTTTTTTGGGCAGAAAATGAAACTTGGTCAAAACACCCAAGAAGTATCTAAATGTTAGCTGAAGTCAAAGCTCCAACATTTTTTTTTTTTTTTTTTTTTTTTTTTACTCCTGAGCAGATATCGTTCTTCTTTTTCTTGATGTCAGAGCAAGAATTCTACCAGTTTTGAGCAATGAACGCAAGTCGGTCCTATCAGAATGGTCTTTTTTTTTTTGTGTGTGTGCGTTTGTGTGAGTGCGTTTTGTTTGAGATGTCTATAAGCAGATGTCGCCCGGTAAGAAATATGACTTGTTGAGCAGCACACGTTGTCGCTGTTGTGAAAAGTCGTGCCAGATAGTGTCGGCCCACCACGACTCGGCGCATTTTTCAGCACAGAGGATTCTTTTTTTTTTTTTTTTTTTTTTTTTTTTTTAGGACGGTCCCCTCTGCAGGCTGATAACTATTTGTGCAGGATTAATGTCCCAATCGCTGCCTCCTCCTCGTCCTCCTCTGACACATCAGCGTTAATGACCTTGATCTAAATCAGCAGGAGGCGTGGAGGCACTCTTATTACCCGCAAACGTGGCCGTACATCAGACGCCCGCTCGCCACGCCGACGACGATATCTGCCGCATCAGCACATCTTTGCGCGGCGTTACCTGCCGGCCAAATGGGGAGCCCAGCCACGCAACGCTAAGAATAGTCAGCAAAACTTCGCCGCCAGGCTCTGCTCACCCATTGTGACGAAAACGAAACATGTTCATCGTCAATTGTCCGTCGGTTTGGGAAACATATTTGCAATTTGCTAGCAATCACACCAAAAATCGCTAGGATGAAGGCGGCCTTGTTGGGATATCTGGAAATGACCAAAAAGATCCTAAAACGCCAATCAGACCCATATGCAAGACTTCCCTTTGTTACTTTTTTTATTTTTTATTTTTTTTCAGACTTTTTGGTGGCTCTATTCATGTTGCTAAGTAAAACTGGATTTGGGTTCTGAATTTTTAAAACCGTTTCCTAATAGCTTTGTTTTATGGGGACTAGGGAGTCATCAAATTTTGCTCTCCCACATGCAATGATGAAAACTAAAAAATATTTGTAACTGAGCGTTGTCCATCTGTCTAGTATACATATTTCCAAGGTGCCAAACTGCGAGTGTGCACTGTATTCTTTTCAGGCGTGTCTTCTTGGGGCATTTTGGTGGGTCTGCGCATGATAGACGCGGCTATCAAATTTCTCGTTGCTAATCAGAACTGGCTTTGAGGGCTGAATTTTCAAAATTGTGGCTGTGCAACTAGACCAAAATCAACCGAAGTGGCTGTTTGGACCCAAAATGGCTGACTTTCGGTGACTTTTCAGGCGTGACTTCTTGAAACTTTTTGTTGTTGTTTACTTGTGATGGACACATCAAGTTTCATTTTGCTAACTAGAACTGGCTTCGAGGGCTGAATTTGTCAAATTGTGGGGGTGCAAGTAGACCAAAATGAACCGAAGTGGCTGTTTGGACCCAAAAATGGCTGACCTTCGGTGACTTTTCAGGCGTGACTTCTTGAAACTTTTTTTGTTGTTTACTCGTGATGGACACATCTATCAAGTTTCATAAACTTTTCCAAATGTCAGCTGTAAGCACCGTCATTCATCAGCGAACATATTTTGTTGTTAGCTGGTGGACATGTGCGAGCTAATTGGCGCTTTAAACTACTTTTAATTGGTCTGCTCTCCTTGAGAGCGCCAACAACAACAATTAGGCCGGCGCTGATTGCTGTGATGGAAGCCGTATTTCACTGAAGACTGCGCCAAGGCCAGCTTTTACGAGCCCCATTCCACGCAAAGGCGCGCTCATTAGCGAAAAGGCAGAGTCCGTGGAAGAATAAAAACGCTAATCTGCACGTTTGTTTATAGATGAATTATTATTAGCTCTGATTGTTTTTTTTCGCCGTGTAAAGCTGTTATGTCATCATACGCATGAAGGCCGGATTCTGTTTTCCAGCCAGCGAGTCGGGGTGGGGGTAAACCAAAACAGCTTTCAGCTAGCGCCGTTAGGGCCACCTTGCCATGTGTACATTGTTAATTTTATCAAATGGAATAACCATATCCACGTCCAAAATGTCTTTCTATGCCAAAACTATCGCAATTTACCTAGTTAGGCCATCAGAGCCAAAATAATGTTCATTAAAGACAGAAGGCCTTGTGCACTGCAACAATTGTATGTTTTGATCAGAAGACGTTTCATGTTTAGCGCAAGCGAAAGACACGGCTGACTTGTTAGTCAGAAGAGGTTGTGTACCGAATTCCGCGCGCTATGCAATTTCTCCTGTTTGTGGGAGAAACCTGTAACAATTGTATGTTTGTGATCACCAGATGGCTCAGTGTGTAGTACGACATGCCGCCGCTGTTTTGGCGAGAAGACCTGGTGTACTGCATTCCGTGCTCTGTCCAGTTTCTCGCAAGAACACGCAAGCAATTGGAGATTCATGCTGCGTGTACCCCATCTACACTTTCTTGTTAACAATTGTATGTTAGTGGCCAATCACTAGACCCCTAAACACACACTCTAATAATGTCTCAGGACTCTTACACATGCTTACTTTTAAAATCAAGTCTTCTTTTCTACTTATAACATTTATTTCATGATTAACGTGTCTTAATTGACAGTCCATTAAAAGTGAGTTAATGCGATAAAAAACAATTTGTTTTGTGCGTGTTTTGAGCACTTTTAGTTAAAAAAAAACAACAACAATTATTCTTTTTTTCCTCAGAGTACCAATTTTCTATTATAACAAAGTGAATTAAAATCCACGTGAGGGTGATTATTTCTACTATACGGCCTAATTATGTCTCCTTTTATTTGGATTTCTGTTCTCTCCTTTGATATTTCATATGCTTATTATCTCCTTTTCCTTTTGAGACCGCTGATGAGCGTCAGGCTGCAAATGAACAGTAATTGCCACCCCAATGCTTTGATCCCACAATATGCGCTAGAGTCTTTTCAACAGTGACGCACATTAGCAAAAGCACACTTTCTTTTTTCTGTGCCTGAAACGCACTCGTAGGACAATTGATATGTCCATTTGTGCCCCGTATTCCAATGAATGGCATTATTACTGCGAGAAATAACACAACATTTGCAAACACGAGCGTTGATTGTCAGGAAGATTCGGGGTTCATTTGGCCGTATTCCCAGGTAGGAGTTCGTCAATTCACCCCAAATGGGTTCACATGTAACATGGGCTCTTGAAAATTTTTCGTTCATCTTGTTATTGACGGAAATGTCCACCCAATTTCGTATTAATCAGTCAAACTGGTGTCGGGGGCTGATTTTTTTTCTTCTAACTTTCAAGCCCTGGAATTCATCGCAAACCGGCTGACTTTCTGTTTAATTTCATGCTTGAGAGTTCTTTGTGCGTCCTATTATGATAAACATGTATACCAAATTTCCTGTTAAGCGATACAACTAGTTTTGGGGGGCTACTTTTTCGAACTTTCAAGTCGTGAAATGTATCCCAAAATGGTTGTATCGACGCCAAATGGCTGACTTCCTGTTCAATTTCGTGCTTGGGTTCTTGAGACTTTGTCATGCGTCTTATGATTGACATGTCCACCCAATTTCACATTGATCGGTGACAACTGCATACTTAGCATTAGGACTAAGTAGCATAATGTTATCATTTTGAGCTAACATTATTTTATGGATAATGCAAGAATATTGTTTACCTTGGAGCAAAAAGGTGTGCCTGTTGATTTATTTGAATTAATATGCGGTTCACCACATAGATGTGTCCATTCCTGAGCCTACATCTTTCTGGCTTGATTTAGCAATTTGAGACCAAAAAACAAAAGTCAGCTGTGGACAAAAGTAAAGGTGAGCATATTTCAGTCAAGCGGCGGGTAACCTCTGCGCTCTCACTTTGCTAGCATAGCGATTAGCGCATCCTGATAGCAGCGTGTGCTGACCTTTAACTTCCCGGCAAGCGACAACAAATTGTCTCTATGCTCAAACCACTTATAGAGAGTAAAATGGCAACGTTAGAAAAAAAAAAAAAAAGCGTCTATATGAATGCGTTGGCTCGGGCTAGCTCAACCTTATCTGCATGGCAGCTTTACCAATGTCCTATCCATGGTGAGGTTATTTGAGCAGTATGCTTGCTTGTGGCATGCAATTAACTTAACACACAATTATTAATTAGCGTCAATGCAATTTTATGCTTTGTTCTACATGATTACTGGGAGCTCCGATAGCCTGACCTAAGCGCATATTGCCATTTAGTGGCAGAAGAGCAAGTCATTCTTCAGCTGCTACTTAATGGAGCATCTAATTCTACCAACAGGTTATAATTTGACAAAGTGTTTCAAAAGTGTGAAATGTCAGTGGTGAAGCTGTTTTCTTATAGATAGCGTTGGGACAAGAGAGCACTGCCCTTTCAAATTACGAGATAATGTGCTACCTCTTGTGCCATTTTGTCGGATGGGCAGCGGGAGTCTCTGAGCACAACTTTTGTGGGCTGCTAGCATATTGACTTAGTTCAAGAATTACATAAACTTAGCGGCTTCAATGATGACGTTTTGTCTGAATTATAGATTAGAGATAACAACTTTAGAAATAAGTAATAGCTACGGTAAAATATACAAATCAACAAACTACAGTGGAAATGGGCTAGCTGACTAGGTAATGGTTAGCAGCAAAGATTGGCTGCCGCATATGATGCTGCTTTGGCACGATTATACACAAAAAAAACGTAAGTATATCTAGCCAGGTAGTTTTCTTGTGGCTAAGGCTTGCTGCCACAAACTATGATGCTTAAAAAAGATTATGGATCAAAATTTAAAGCCGCACGCACAAAAAAAAAAGATTTTTAGTAAAAGGGAGCTACAGCATCGCTCCATTCATCCGCAAGCTATCTGGGTGGCTGTTAGCGGCTAATGTATAAAACACTCTTGCTTTGTTAACAGCAGCTCGCCAGTTCGTGGCTATAGCTGCTAGGTTGTGGTTAGCGGCTCATATTAGCTGCAACTAATAATGACGTTTTGACAGGATCATAGGTTAGAGGGAAAAAAAACAGAAAATCTATAAAACATAAAATTTTCTTACGAGTTAGTGAGCTAGCTAAGATAATTGGTGAAATCCACAAAATACCTCTTGTCGCAGGGGCTAGCTCGCTTACTGGGTCGTGATCAGTGGCCCATGTTAGCTGCAACGAATGATGGTTTTACATGATTATCGCTCATACAAAAACTTTTAAAATCAATAAAACACCCTACCTTTGGTAACAGCATAATAGCAGTTAGCTACCTAGATAGCAGTTAGCAGTTCTTAGTTTCTGCTCGTAAATAAATAGCACAGCCACAGTTAGAAGAGCTAAAGGCCAAACCAAAATTTTCTCTTAACAAGAAATGTTCTCTGTGTGCTTGTTTTCACTCGCAACGCTCTTATGCTAACAGCATGAAGCTTGCTCAATTTGTTGTCATATTCCTGTTTTGTTTTACCTCATGACAGACAGCCAGGAAGCATCTGCTGACTGACCTTTAAAGTTGTTCCCATCTGAAGGTGATTAGATGCTTTACCAGGGAATTAACGCACAACAACTGTTTGGGGTTTGGCTCCCATATGCACTTTATCTCTCCTCCCAAGACAAAGTAAAGCAGAATATATTAAGATCATAACATACAAATAGATTATACCGTAGAATTATTAAAAGGAAATAACTGATAACTCATAAGTTTACTTTTAGATCATAGCGTTTTACCATTTTGTTCTTTAAAGGTGACCATATTTCCTACTACATTGTCTGAGCATACTTGAACAGACAATTGCGTGTTTTCAGTGTTACAATTAATCGCCACTTTGTGTCACAAAATTTCGAACTGCAAAATGTCGACCTCGGAAATCTAACAAAGGATCATTTGATCTTTCAAAAATGTCTTTCAATAGCCTTTCAAAAACGTTTTTCAGTAACTAAAGTGGGCCGTGGCATCAATCCCTCACAGTGGTGTGAAGGCCCAAAGAGTGAAAAAAACAAATGTGGTTCCTCCCCGCGTGGTCACATTAGTGCTAGCGGTGGCCGCCTGGTGGGAAAATTCCTGACAAAGACAAGCGATATATCAATCTAGCTACCGCTAATTTACCACCGTCTTGGCTCATTAGACCAAAACGCATGACTAGCGTCACCATTATCACTGTAATGTGTCATAAATAACTGGGGGGAGAAGAAAACATTAGCATCATTTGTGCTAATCACTGATTTGTAACCTTGTGATGCTAGTAGGCAAATTAAATGCATCATGTCAATATTGTGAACCTCATTGTTATACTAATGTTAGATATTGACAGCCAAGTAGTAAAAAAAAAAAAAAAAGGTTCTTATTCCATTGATCAGGAAGTAGACTAGAAGTTGAAAAACCATCTTACAGTATTTCATATCCCGCAAATGATAGCTAGTTAGTCAGTTAGCTAACAAATGAACAAACATTCAAACTCACTAGCTAACTATTAACCAAGGCATACATACGGATTTAAGGACAAAAACAAGACCAAACAAAGCCCTGATTGTCTTTATGTGTGTGTAAGTTACAATTTCTACCTTAACCTAATAACTAGCTAAAAGTATGGAGAAGCAGGGCTAACATAAAGAGTGAGTGTGTGGGGGGAGCAGAGTAAATCACGGGGTTTTGGTCAATTAAGATGTGGCTCCGATGTCGGGGCGTCTGATTGCAATAGTTACGACGCGTATCGGCAGGATCCTGATTGAACCTTTCACGATAAAACGTCAGACATCACATCGTTGCACATTACGAGTATTTAAATTATGTGGACGTGGGTGGCTGCCATTATGGTGATGACGACGATGAGGAATGATGATGAGTGTTGGCCTCAAAAAGTTCAAGAAAAAAAGGTGGCTCTGATGTGACTCCCAGGCTTGTGATTTATTTTTGCGGCGAGACTTTGTCAAGTTCGAGTCTTAATTAAAAGTCTTAATCACACATTCCTGTTTGCTCAGCACTGTGCCCAAATGATGAAAAATGTCGTCAGGTTATTTAGACTTCCATAGATAAGCTAGCGGAGAGACGGACACAAGTATTTTAAAACAACACAGTTTTTAAGCTTGTTTAATCGTTGACATTTTCATTTGTTTGAACTGTGTGGAAACCACTTTAAATCAAACAAACGTCCAAATATGGTTGATTTGTTTGTTAAATTTTCATGTGTTGGTCAGTCAGTTACTTACTTAGTTACGTTCCGGGACTCTTGGAAAAAAACAGAGATCCATTACATCATACTGGAAAATAAGTTCATTGTTTACTTGTAAGATTTGTTTGTATAGTATAGGATTTGTTTGTAGTTAGATAAGCAGGTTGGAAAATGGATGGATGGATAGTTTCTTTCATGAGATCTTTAGATCTTTATCTTATTCTGTCTTAGTGAGGGAATGGGTGGGTGGCGGGTTTAGTGTCTTACTTCGGTAGTTCTTTCATATTCTATATACAGTACCAGGAAATCTGTTAGCTAATCTGTACCATCTTTGATCGCCTAATGTGTATCAGTTAGTTGGCTCTGTCGAAAAGCTAGTTACCAGTAAGAGGTCTTTCCTCCATAAATCTGGAAGTAAGCCTAGCATGTAGCTCCCAAGATTCACATTACTTGTAGTCTGTAAGTCAGTTTTTTGATATTTCATACTGATATATAGTTCGTTGGATTGGTAGGGTAGGTTTTTTTTCAAGGGTCAGCTAATAAGCTTGTTCTTTCTCACTTATTTAATTGAATGATTGATTTTGTTGGCTGATTGGTTTGGTGCATGGGTTCATTTTTGGAAGAGTTAGAACTATTGCTTTGATGTTTTTTTAGATTTTTAAAAATTGGATGCTGTCAGATGCTCTCTGGGTCCTGATACGGCCCACGGGCCTTAGGTTTGTGCACCTTTTGATTTATTACAGGGTTCGTTGTACCCGGGGGCCAGACAGAAGTTCATGTGTTCCTGTGCCAAAGCAAACATGTTCTAAACTTTTTAATCAAACAAACACGACGACTCTCTTTCTTGTCAGGACACGTCAAGAAAAAAGTGAGCTTGTGTAGCATTTCCTGGCCGCTGCGACACAGGTGTTTTTTTTGTACAGTAGCTCATGCACCAGCAAGTCTGAGCGTCATCAGCAGGAATGCACAGCTGCACACTGGGACCTTCATCCACTTAAAGCACATCGCAGCTGACGCTTGTGCAACACGTTTGCCTCTGATGTGACTGACTTACCCTTACCCTCTACAAGAGGTCCATTTTAAGAGAAGATTTGTGTAAAAATATGAAATTGACCAAACTGTGACATGGGAGGTTTCGGCCCGATGCCAGCGATTGGTAATAATGGAAAAGTAATGAACAAAGTAACTAACAAAACAAAAAGACAAACACACAAACAAAACAAGAAATGAACTAGCCAAATAACTAATAAATTGCAAGGAAAAGTAATCAATAAGTTACCTAACGGACTAAGTAACTGACAAACTCGGAAGGAACAGACTCACCAGGCAAAACTTTGCACATTACTCAGGAAGCAACACAGCAGTGTGGCTTTGATTTACATCAGCTCCGATGTTAGCATCAGGAGGCTAATGAGCTGATGGCGCTCATCAATTTTTATTTAGTGAGGGTAGGGGCCCCCGCCCCACCTTCAATAGTTGATAGACTTTGTCGTTAGCATTTAGTGCGCTGCTAAGTGGAGTTCCTTTGCGTGGTTAGCAAACAAGAAGCCACATTACGCCGCCTAAGTGTAAAAGTAGCTTGCGGAGCACGTTCTCGTTGGTATGCCAACGGTGAAACCATTTGAATAGAAAAACACTAAAGGCAACATTTTGACTGTTAACGTTTGCAGACACTCGCAAACCTTCGCCGCTCAGCGGGATATGTGTTGCAGTAACCTGCTAACTAACAAACAAAAGGGAGGTTGACTGTTAGCAGCTGTTACGCAGGCATTGTTTGTTCTTTTGCTCACTTGTCAATTTGCTAAATTAAAAGTGGCACTGTAACATCATCCTCCATGAAACAAAAAGTAGCAGCTAGCTAGCGAACACAAACAAACAAAAAATGATGAACACTAAAACTAGCCGTTAGCTTACTTTTATGTATCTGAGTAATTAAAGAACGAATGATTAATATTTTTGCGTCCGAGAAAACCCTAGTCATGTGGGTCAAACATGGCTGAGCCAACGCTACCACAGTAGTGGCTAATTAATTACATGCAGGTTGTGTAAAATATGCAGAAAACGTATTTGGGTTGACTGTCCAGATATTAATAATGATTGTGTGGGGATAAACCGTGGCCTACTTTGGGAATCTGCATATGTAAATATTCCCAATAGGCCGCCTCCCTCCCGTATAGATTGATTAGTTTAGCGCGTAAAGGTCACAGTCATAAAACACATACCTGTAATTAACAGCACCACATTTTTAACCACTACTTGGACGGACTTCTTATTGCCACACTAGCAACAAACATACAATAGTTGGACTCTCACCGGTTCTAACTACTATCAAGTTGTAGTAGGTAGTAAACAGGGGCAGAAGAAAGTATAGTAGAAGGCGGAAAGAGGTGTTAGATTGCAGTAAATAGATACAAAACAGCGGTGACCTGGTAAAAGGCAGTAGACAGTAAATATGAGGCAGTGTGGGGTATTTGAAGATTGTAAAAAGGATATGGCATTTGGAGGTAACAGGGTCGGGTAGAAAGGACAGTGGGGAGAAGTCGTAGAAGATGCTAGGAGGTCGTAGGAAGTACTTTGTCCTGGAAGGTAGTCAAATTGTGATCGTAGGCCATAGTAGGAGGTAGTCGGATGTAGTAGGAGTTGGTAGAAGGTAGTCAGGTAGTAGTAGCCGGTATTAGGACGCAGTTAGTCAGAAGTATTAGAACGTTTGTAGTATAATCTGGTAGGAGACGGTAGTAGGAGGTATGGAGATGTTGTAGGAGGGATTGGGCTGCAATAAAAAGCTGCAGTAGTTAGTTTCCTGTAATTGTGTACTGTAGAAGCCAGGTAGCAGGTGGTAGATAGTAGGGGGTATTAGAAGCTATTAGAAGGTAAGAGGCAGTAGAAGCTAGTAGGAATTAATACAAATTAGTAGAGGATAAGGTAATTGGAGGTAGTCAAAGGTAGTAGAATAGTGATATGTAATCCAAGCTAGGAAGTAGTAGGTGGTTGTAGGAGGTAGAAGGAATTAGTAGGCGGAAGTTCTTCTGCTTGTTGGACTACCCTGATGTGGTCTGTCAGGGACGTATCAAAGAGGGGGAGGGGTCTTGTTCTAACCCCCCCCCCCCCCCCCAAGGGGTGAGTTGGATGCAGCCTGACACCCTTGACAGGGGGCAGCAGGACGCTGGCACCAGTGCCGCAGGGAGGCAGCGGGGAGGGCCCTGACTCTGTGAAGCCCACCTCTCCTAATAAGGGC
Source organism: Filicampus tigris (assembly GCF_054856515.1). Classification (NCBI taxonomy): domain Eukaryota; kingdom Metazoa; phylum Chordata; class Actinopteri; order Syngnathiformes; family Syngnathidae; genus Filicampus; species Filicampus tigris. Next base: position 21,583,357 of record NC_141228.1, read on the forward strand.
CTTTAACCACACCAGCCATGTGACACGATACCATTGGACCTCATGGTCCCAAGACTGGACACTTCACCTGAGAAATGCTTTGTCTCCGTTTTCCTGATTCTGGAACACCGTTTTCTATCTCCAAATGTTCCTCGTCGCGTTGTTTCTTTCATCAATCTCTTCCTCTTTCAGATCTGATTTGAATGTAGTCTTTCCATTTGGTTCTTGGTCTTTCTTGTTTTCGAGCCCTCAATTTCGCCAGTACTCCATCTGCATTGCTGGTTTTCCTACACATGCTCCCTCAGTTCATCTCATCAGATGTCCAAACCACCTCAGTCTTGCTTGTATTATCTTGGGTTACCTTCATCAACCCTCCCCCCCCCAATATTCATTTAATATTCCGTCCTTTCTAGGCATTCCAGACATCCATCTCAACATCTTCATTTCCATAATGTCAAGCTTCTTCTACTATCTTGAGTGGTGCTGCTTCCTGGCCATGACTGGTCTAACCACTTCTTCACCTCTGATACCTTCCTCCATTTGTCCTATCCACATCATCTACGATAGTTAACTTCCTTCACCATTGCTCCTGTTTTATCTCCCGTCAATCTGATCAAGTCAGAGTCATTGAGAAAACTATATGCAGGTAAATGGCTTGACTGATGATTTTAGCCTTCTGGCCTACTGCTGTAATTTGAATGTGCAAAGTGTCAGATGAAAAGATGGGAGCTAAATTGCTTGAAAGGGAGACGGAACGATGGAATGAGTTTTGCGTTGCTTGGATTAATGCCACAGATATTGAACTGACGTTAGCTAGCACGCTAGCCATTGTTTTGCTAAATTACTCAAAAGGCAACCCATCAAACATTTTATACAGGAGTTTAGAAAGTATCCTCCACAGACCCGATGATGGAGTTTTCGTTTACACTTTGCCCTTTGGAATGAGCCACTAAGCAGTCTTGCGAGATTCTCCGTACAACTACTTACGATTGCACTCAATTTATCATATTTTGCTGGAATAATGTATTTATTTATTTATTTTAATGAAATCGAAAATAACCCTCAGCATTTCCCGGGTATATTTGGCAGGCAACCCTAAGCACTTTTTTGTCATCGTTTTCAGTTCAGGTTAGCGATAACCTTTCTGCCACTCGTAGGTACCAGGGCGTGCAAACATTCTAAAATGGGCTACAGTATAGGGCACCATGTATAGTAAGGCATATAGTAAGGGTATAGTAAGGCGTTTTTTTGCGATAAAAACGACCATGGCCTGTGTAAAAACGCCTGTCGTTTTGGGAAAAAACTGCCATGTATAGCAAGGTGTTTTTGTGCAAAAAACACGACCATGTATATAAGGGTATAGTTAGGCGTTATTTTTGCAAAAAAAAAAAAAATGACCATCTATAGTAAGGGTATAGTAAGGCGTTTTTAAAAAAAAAAAAAAACCCCGACCATGTATAGTAAGGGCCCCGTTATTGGGCACGTACCCCCCAGTCACATGACATCAGTCACATGACATGAGTCAGGCTGCTCTTTGAATTTCCATACGCTGCCATCGCCTGCAGCCCCCCCAGCACTCATTAACGCCGCCTCGGATTTATTAAAATAGATTATGGAAATGTTAATGAAGTCATTAATGACATTAGTTAAGCAGCATTGACGTGGTAGTGCTGCGTGTGTGTGCGAGCCCGTGCGTGTGTGCTGCGTGATTGGTGACAGGGACACCGCGGTGGGCGATGGCGTCCGACCGCCAGCGCTGACGTGATCCAATGTGGCCGCCGCTGTCCTCGCACCTCACGCTGCTGTCGACAGAGCTTTGCACGGACGCCCCGGGACGAGCGGCGGCCTTTTGCTCGGGAAAAGCGCGCGCTGGAACTTGACCCAAAATGGACGCTTCAAACCGAAAAGGATGAAGCCTTCGCAATTTTTGCGACGCCTATCCGGCTAGTGCGGTGAACCCCCATTTGTCAGCGGGGATACGTTGTGAACCCAAACAAAATAGGTGAAGATTACCAAGATTTACAGGTGAGAATGTAGTCGAAGAAATTGATAGGTACTAGACGGAATTAGCAGGCAGTGGACGATATGAGGAGGTAGTCAAAGGTCGTTGGAAGTCGGTTGTTGGAGGAAATAGAAGGTAGTAGAGATGAGTGTAAGATGCTACTAGAAAGCAGCGGGAAGCGGTACATTAGAAGCAATTAGAAGGTAGTTGAGCAAGTAGGAGAAAGTATTAGTCAGGCGTCGGACAATATGAAGGGTTATCAGAAGTTAATACGGGACCATAAAAGGTAGTTGTGGAAGTCAGAAGGAAGTTATGAAGCGGAATCGGATGTACCCGGAGGGAGGAGAAGGCAGCGGAACGACGTGCGAGAGGTCATTTGAACGCGCGCGTGCCGGTTAGCATATGTTAGCATTTCCATAATAGCATGTAGATGCTATTCCGCGCCATGCTAATGCGCGAGCAAGTTTGCGATAGCTAATCGCCAATCTCCGTTTATGATTGAGGGCGCCGTCATAAAAATATCAAGAACAATCGCGCCGGGCTCTGCGGCGGGAGATAGCATAGCCGCCACGTACATCACGCCAGACAGGCCCGTTGAGGCGGCGTATCGGGGTGCAGCGGTCTGGCGAGGGGGTGGTGGGGGGGGAGATGGGTCCTGAATAACTGAACAGCTGCTGGGACAAGGTGACACTTCTTTGCTTACTGCGTAGCCATCATGGTAGAGCTGGACGAATTAAAGAGGGCTACGGTGGAGAGTGACCGAAGGACTGTTCATCTTCATATTTTACAAGTAGAATGTTAGCCGTTTGGCTAAAAACAATAAGTGAACAATAAACAAGAATGTTTGAATTTTTAGACTGTAAATTGGCGGCACGAGGGATGACTGGTTAGCACATAAGCCTCGTAGTTCCATTCCAAAAATGTGCCTGATAGGTTCATTGAAGACTCAAAGTTGGCCTTTGGTGCAAATGTAAGCATAATAGTTGTAACGGGGATACATACCATGAAGACAATTTCAAATCTTTTTTTGAGACAATTTGAAAAAAAAATCATAACAATTTTGATTTAGAATCATTTGAAATAATTGGTTTGCTTCACCTTAAGAAATTCGTTTATATGAAGTAAAACACTTTAGGTAAGCACTACACATGAGTCAAAGCTAAAATATTAGATGTGATGTGAAAAAAATTATTATTTTTTTTTTCATTTTTTTCCCCCAATGTACCTAATAGTTTATTACCTGTTTTTGTGAAAAAGCCAAAGATAAGGAAGATGATGAAATTAAGGGTAATTTTTTTTCTCCCAAAAAGTCAGTACCTAAATCATCCTCCAATTCTGGAATGACCCAACTAGTGCCACAGATCGAGTCGAGTCAGACGTATTTATGCAGCCCTTAATCACAGAAAAGTCCTCAAAGGGTTTCACGTGCCCACAGTTGCCACGTATTAACAACATCCCCTGATCTTAACCCCCGGGAGGGCGAGAAAAAACTCAAAACAAAAACCCATATGGGGAAAAATGCGAAACCTTGAGAAGGGGCCGTAGATGGGGGAATCCCATATAAGAGTCCATTTAATGAGACGAAGCGCTTCAGGAAGACACTTTTGGAGAACTGGGTCCTTCCTCCCCAAAACCGGGCCCAGTTGCTCAATGAGGAAATCTTCATAGCGCCTCAGCTCTCGTCCAGATCAGTCGGAGCACAATCTGCACAAGCCGGGGAGGGTGAAAAATGTTAGCATTCTGCGCTAACAGCAGCAAATCGTGATCTTCAGCGTCTGCTAACATTTTTGCACCGTGTATTTTAGCCTGTGGGCGTCGGGAGGCATCGCTTGGCAAAACTTGCTGAAAATGTCACAAGCGCCGCATCGTGCTTTTGTTAGCCCTGCGGCTCATTTCCTGCGGGAGGCCATGCTAACAAAGCCGCTAATTCTCCCGTTAATTAAAAGGAATCACAAGTCAGCCAGCGCTTCAAATTAATCTACAAGAGATTGTGTGTGCGCGCGCGCGCGCGTGTGTGTGTGTGTGTGTGAGTGAGCATGCAAATGTGTGCGCGTGTGCGCAAGACGCCGCTAGCTGGGCATGACGCCGCCCTCCAAAAGAGACAAGTAAGTCTGTGTATTAGGGTTAGCAACAATGTCCTCCTGGAAACATACACTTGCCGCTACTTTATTGAACCAAGCGTCAAATAACATTCATAGACAGCCATTGTGAAATCGAAAAAAACCCCACATAAATAAACGACAAAAAGTTCTTGTAAGCCCCCTTGAAAAAGAGCCAAATGTTGTTACTTTGTTTTAATGAACTCAATGTCCAGCAATCTCAGATAACGAACAAAGTACCGGCAGTTGGTCACGGCGTTTCCAGTTCTGGTCGCGCAACATTGACCACTCACGCGGACGTCTGCTTTTTAAAGAGACAGTTTCCTCATTAGCTTGAAGATGAAGGGGGCTGTAAAAAAAAAAAAAAAAAAAAAAAAGAAACATTTCAAGTGTCGCGGGTTACAAAAATGAAGAGTAACAGTTACGCGATATGACACACACGAGGCAACGTTTTACTCACAAATGTCGTCGGGGGCAACGATGCGGCTAATTAGCTCCGGCAAAATGTCGTCGCTGGCCGTCGGCCACGCGGATCCCGCCCGTCGCCGGAGACGAGTTATAAATACTCCTCGGCGCACGGGAGTGATAAGGCGCTAATTAGCAACTGTTAGCAGCACGCGGAAAAAAAAACACCAACAAATGTTCACAGCTCTCCTCGTTGCCGTTAGCACGCGAGCGAGCTTCGCAGAATTTGCGTCCGCCGCGCTGTGCGCTACATTGCGGGCCGTAAGTTACATGCTACATTCCGGGCTACGCGGCGAGCTTCGCTTGTCCGCACTCCAGCCTGACAAATGAAAGCCGGCCCGGTCGTTAGATGAAGATTAGAAGATAAGAGCGTTATCTTCCACCACTTTTATCAGCGTCGTTTCTCTTTCCTTGGGCAGGTTGTTAGCGTAATTGCTAGGTTACGCCGGCGAGGAGAGGGAAGGCTACTTTTTAACCCCTGTCACGCGCTTTGGCCTCCAAAGGAAATCTTGACACGTTTTTGCTCATTTCTTCAGGTGGCTGACATGACCTCTGTCTCGTTCTTTCAATTAAAGCCCGACGAGCACTTTTGTGGTGTGGAAGGTCTGAAGCCGTTTCATTGCTCAGTCCCAAGCCCCTGAAACACGGACAGGCCAAACAGAGCGCAGCACACAGTTGATTTATCTATTTACTTTCTTTTTTTTTTTTTTTTATGTGTTATTTGCTCGTTTAATAAAAGGGGACTCGGACCACATTTCACCCGTTTGCTTTGTCACGCGAGCCAAGGAGGGAAACGTCCGACGATGTCGCTTTGCTTGAATGAACCGATTGTTGCCAACTTTCACCAGCTGCGATGAAAAGAAAACACAATAAAGACATTCTTAAAACGTTAAGAGGATAGCTGCAACAAACATGGACAGCAAAGACATTTTGTTATTTATTTATTTTTTTTAAAGTCCACTTCAAACATGAAAAGTTGAATATTGTGATGTAGTTTGAATGGACCGATAGTCAACAATCTTGATTAAAAAAAAAAAAAACAGCCAGATGGGATAGAACCAAAACACACACATATATGCTCAAAGATGTATTTATGTGTCATGAAAAGTCATTTTATTTTTTATTAATGATTTTCGACATTATAATCTACCGGCTACACACGATCACGTTTGTGCCTCGCCCGAGAACGCGGACGGCGTCACGCCCCAGAGCTGCCGAGCCATTGAGGGGGTGGATGTGTTGGGGTGGGGGGGTGGCGTTGGGGGGGGGGGTGCTCATCACTAATAGGCTGGCATGAAGACCCTCCCAGGCTGTGGAGCAGGTCCCGGCATGGCCTTGTGGCAGCTCTCCCACCACACCCCACACACTCATTCTCTCCTAGTTTACAAACTGGGGACATCGCCGGATCGGAATTCTGATCAAGATAGCAGATAAGATAAGATAGACCAAAATAATTTCTTTGCTCAAGCTATATGAATTCAAGTCATAAGCGCGCGCCGGACACCATTTGAAGTGGCTTTGATTAACCCCAAGTAGAGTTTGTCACTTCCCCGCTCAGATGTTTTTTTTGTTTTTTTTTTTTATCCGATTGAATTGAATTGCAAGTCACATTCATGTTAATCGTTTTTGAAATGATTGATCTCATTCTCTTTTATCTAATCACCAAGACTTGCCGTTGGAACAGGGCTAGGGTGGGTAGACTCTTCCCGCCCAAAGTTCATCGCCTACGTTGCAAAGTCGAGGCTACGTTGTGCGCTACGTGCTACAAGCTACGTGCTGCATCGAACGCTACAGGCTAAATTGTTTTGGGCGGGGAGGGGGTACGCCCGCGTCCCGATTGGCTGAGAGAGCCGCGTCTTCATTCCAATCGTAAACGTGCCGCCCCGGGCTGACGGACTAGTCTCCGTCCGTCTCTCCGTCCAGCGCAGCTAATTAATTTCATTAGAAAGTGAAGTCATCTTCATATTTGGAGCGTTGTGGCGTTGCTAATTTATTTCCAGATTTAATTAGCTCGCAAGTACGTCGACGAGAAGGAGGAGGAGGAGGAGGAGGAGGAGGGGGAAAAAAAAAAAAAACACAGCTCGGGCAGGAGGACTTTTTAATTATCAGCTGGGATACATGTGAAAATGTTGACGCCTCGGGGTTGAGTTAATTAAAACCTGCATTATTTTAACTTTAATTAGCTGCCGTCTTTGTTTTCCACCGCCATATGGCCGTGTCCCGTAGTCAAATGCAGTTAATTAAGCTCATTAAGATAATCATTTTAATTACTCCAGACAAAGTGATTGGATTGAGGATGACGACTTTTAAGGCCGCATGCTTGTGTTTTTATTTTTTTTATTTATTTTTTTTTTGTGTGCGTTGGGCGGCAGCTGGCCAGCCGCTCGGCGCGGCTACGGCGCAAAGGCCCGTAGTACTTTGTGGCGGACATTTCCTGTCACCACTAGGTGGCGCACCGACAAACATGGATCTCCTCGATGAAAATCCTCCTCCATTTATACGCTTTTGGACCAGATTGAAACTTGTGGACTTATATTTCCCAAATCATCATTTTACGTCCTGAAAAAGCAACTTGAAATCCAAATGCTTGTTCGACACCATAGTCACCGACACGGATCTTTCGGAGCCGGCAGCGGCGTCCGAAGATGTCGTGTTGGTTGTTCAGAGAGCGGCCCACTTAGGTAATTTGTTTGCGTCTTTAATCCTATTTCCTGCCATCGCATTTAACTCAAGCAAATGCTATTGTGTGTGCGCGCGTGTGTGCGTGCGCGCTATAAATAAACGGGTTGCTGCGCGGGATTTGATTAGAGGGCGGGCATTTAATGAAGGTGACCTTGAGCGTCAGGTGACCGGGCGCACATACGGAGCGCTAATATTGCTAATGTCCGGCCCTGATGCACTGCCACTGATCCGCAGCACTCGGCAAATTGCTTCAGACAAATGTTGATGCTCTCGCGCGTGTGCGTGTGTGTGTGTGTAACTTAGAACGCAACATGAGAGCCACTTTGCCGCCATTTCCTGTCAGGACGCAGTGCCAGGGAATGACCGTCAAACTCACCAAATGTCCCTTGTCAACTTCCTGTCGCTTTGTTTACCGCCGATCTCCCTCTGAGGTCATTTTTTTTCGGACAAGAACCCGATGGATTTTTAATGCCAACCGGGTAAAGTGTCGATGACGCTCTCGATGAGGTCAGATTAGGTGGTCCTTTTTTTTTTTTTTTTTTAGGAAATGCTCTTCTTCTCCTATGATCATTTTGAGATGAACCCCATTGATGTTTAAAGAGCAGCAAGTAAAGTCTCCGGAAGCGGGAACATTCGTCAAATTAGTACTTAATAAGTTTCTCGCAAGTTTCAATTTTCCCAATTTTCTTGAGTTGCCATTTGAATCCAAGGACATGATGGATTTTTAATGACAACCAGGTAAAGTGTCCAAGGTAAAATGTCAGATGAGGCCTGGCCCCTTTAACTCTCTACCATTTTTTTTTTTTTTTTTTTTTTTGTGTATGATCTATTTCAGATCTCAATCTAGGCCAGTGTCATGTACCCTCCTGATTTTTAATGATAACCGGGTAAAGTGTCCGTAAAAGCGGAAAATGCCAAATTAGTCCATGCCCCCACCTTTTTTTTTTTTTTTTTTTTTTTTCTTCCTTCTCTTGTGATGTCAGTTGTTTTGGTGGTGTCAAGAACCCAACCAAATTTTAATGTTAACCAGCTAAAGGCGTCCCTGCTAGATAAGATCAAATTACTTCATCTTCCTTGTCCACTCTTTCCTATGAACTTTTTTTTTTTTTTTTTTTTTTTACACACGTCACTTTAGACCCAGTTCTTTTAAAATAATAAAGCACAGTGTCCGTGTTCGCTGAAAAAGTCCATTTAGCCCAAGTGCTTTTGTGAACAATCCCACTTTTACTCTGATAGTCTTAAAATGACTTTTTTTTTTGTTTTTTTTTTTTGTTTGTTTGTTTTTTTCCTGGTTCACTCACTCACCCTCTCCGTCCCGGTGATTTGATGGTACCCGGTCTCGAGATTATCGGTATTGCCGGAGTCCAGCTGGCGGCCTGAGGAGCAAAAGGATCAGCACCCGGTGAGGAGCAGATTAATAGATTTACATGAAAGGAGCTGCTGGGGGTTAGCATCTGCTCCAAAAGGATGCCTCCCCGTGCCCTCATCCTCCTCCTCCTCCTCCTCCTCCTCCTCATCATCATCATCATCTCGATCGTCTCCAAAAGAAGTCGCCACCGCGCCGGCTAATTAGGGCCATGCATTTATTTATGAGGCGGCTCGTTACGCCGAGGAGCAAGACGGAAAGGACACGCGGCTCCTCTCCACTCGCCAGTTTTTCATGATAACAGACGCCCGCCCGAGCGCCCGCCCGAGCGCCCGCCGCCGCCTGGCACATTAGAAATAATCACAAGCACCAGAAATCATACACACGCTTACAAACGGCTAACAGCGGCACCCAAGCCAAAGTCACTCCGAACACGTGAAAACAATCGTGTACAATAAATACGTCCGTTACTCAAAGACGCCAATCCAAACACATGACTACAAAGTACGGCAAAAACGCGTATATGAATTACACAAACACGTAAATCGGCGACACAAATAAGTAGATCCAAAACTATACGTCCAAGAAACAAACCCGTGCGTCATTATAAGCATGCAAATCAGCTGTGCGAGCGCATTAGGGGTGTAATAAAGGATTTGAATCTGTAAAGTGGTTTTGAGTCGAAAGATCGGACTCGAACCGTAGCAAATCGTTCCACTTTCAACTATGTCGGGATACATATCGAATCATCTTGTATTGGGGTAATTTGGAGAGATGCACACATGTCACATGAATAAAATGACAAGAAAGTCATCGCGTCATCACCTCTCGAGCTGAGCCAAACCAAATTGAATTGGAATTCCAACTGTATCGAACTGAACGGAATCGTTTCACTTGAAAATCGAAGCGTCCTGGAATCGTATCAAACCCGACCGATGTCTTGAATGAAATTGTCTTTTATTAGAGAGCTGCACACCGCTAAAACATATCCCATGCAAAACTATAAGCAAAAGAGTTTTCCAACAACTTTGTGCTAGTGACCTTCAACGCGTCAGTTAGTAAAAGTATCCGAGCAGCTGTTTTTTTTTGGTGCCATCTTTGCGCGCGTACATTTCCACCTTTGAGGCTGTAAGACGAGCTTGTGTTTTTTGTTAACAGCCTTTTTAGTAAAAAAGCACACATAATGGATGGGATCCAGTTTCCGTGTCCTCCTCGAGGCCTAACTCCCGATACTTTTTTTTTTTTTTTTAGTGGCACCTTCTCTACCGCCAGACAATCATCAAGCGCATTAAGGCGGCCATTAAGGGCGTCTTTGAGGGTGTCGGCTTACGCCATTGGTTGGCTTCAAAGCCGACGACCTGACAGATCGTCTGTGGGAAGACGACACTCTCTCGCGCGTCCGACTCTCCTTACATACCTGAATCGTTACGTTTTTTGGGGTGATCTTTTTTTTTTTTTTTAAACTCACCTGATTTTCCCCTCTTTACGATTTGGTGTGTGCCTCAGGGCTCACCACTAGCACCACTTCTGTTCTTTAAATGAAAACAACAACAAATACGTGTAAAACACAGTCAACATACTCTCAACTAACAATTACAAAAACGTAATTTTGAAAAAAAAATCATTAAAAAAAAAACTTTTCCACAATCCTAACAATAAATTGTAACACTTTGAGTGTCTCGTATAAATGTGAATTCCAACGTGTGGTTTAAAATGCCTAAAAGGGTCAATTGTAACTTAAATACATTACCACAAACGTGAATATAAATACGTATAAACGTTTTGTTTTTTTAAAGTCAATGTACTAAAACATCCATCCATCCATTATCTGTACCGCTTCTCCTCACAAGGGTCGCGGGGCATGCTGGAGCCTATCCCAGCTGTCTTTGGGCAGTAGGCGGGGGACACCCTGAACTGGTTGCCAGCCAATCGCAGGGCACACAGAGACAAACATCCGCACTCACAATCACACCTAGGGGCAATTTAGAGTATCCAATCAACTTACCATGCATGTTTTTGGACTGTGGGAGGAAACCGGAGTGCCCGGAGGAAACCCACGCAGGCACGGGGAGAACATGCAAACTCCACACAGGGAGGCCGGAGCCGGGATCGAACCCGCGACCTCTGAACTGTGAGGCGGACGTGCTAACCAGTCGACCACCGTGCCGCCGTACTAAACCATGTAAATTAAAAATACATGTCAAATGCGTAAAAGCCAACAGGCAAACGCGTGCATCCAAACACACAAATCAATTACGCAAACACCGAAATAAAAAGACAAACTTTAAAAGCCCAACTCATATGAAATACGCAAGTGAGTAAATCCCAAACATAATATACAAATAAAAATTTCAACTAATTTCAAAATACCAGTTCAAACACGTAAATCCAGACGAAACGGGTCAACATTTGAATGACACAAACGGCTGAAACAAACCTAAAACAATTCCATAAAGACGTCAATCCAGATGTCAAAACAGGTGAATCCAAATACGAATGATGTCAAATTCAAAAACTGCAAGCACTTAAAGTCGAGCGTAACGGAAATGAACTCCACAAGCGCACACTCTTACTTAAAAGGCGTAACTCCAAAGATGCATCTCATTCATAATTCCAACACAAAGACACGTCTGAGACGCTCATTCACAAAGTTGACTTTGAGACAAAGTAGTGCCAAAACGTGTGCGCGTGCGCCTTTGCGTGCGCGCGCGCTAACAGCTTAATGGACGCAAGCGGATCTCTTAATGGAAAAATCCAGCGTGGGGCGGCACGACATTAATGCTGTTAAGGGCGTGGATTACAAGCCAAAGCCAAAATCAGACCCAAAATAAACGTGAAAGATTATTGTCATGATCACTTTTTCCTGACCTCGCGCTGCCGCAGCCCGTCGAGTCGCCACCTGAGCGCTCGATTCGCTTTTTTTTTTTTTGTTGTTGTTGAGTGCTCGAAATCACCTTAAATGTAAAAGCGGCGGCTCAGCTCGACGAGGATGATGCTGCTGCTGCTGCTGCTGCTGCTGCTGCTCCTCCAAAGTCATTAATGCTGAATGAGAGATAAATAAATAAATCAAATAGATAAAAGGGCAGTTTTGGCGTTAAGTGGTCGCTGGACGCTGCTGCCAGAGCGCAATTTCAACGCGGAATTATCCCCTCAGATTGTTTGATTTGGGATCAAGTCGACCTTAATGCATTTGTGACTTGGCTTTTTGCTCCAGCAGCTTGTTTTTTGCGGCTCTTTTTATTCCCATTTCAGCATCGGGTCCATTTGGACGCTGACGACGCCAATAAACCGTTGGCGTCACTACTGGCGATATTTCAAAACACTTTGACTTGTTTTTACGTTTGGGTGGCAACACTGTTTGTGAATCAAGCGGTACTTACGTCTTTTATCAGCTCTGCCGAAGACCGATATTTGAATCAGATGTGTCGCAGGAGGGACATCTTCAAAGAGGAAGTCGACCCAAATATGTTTTTTCCAAGAATATGTTCTATGCAAGCCCACTGGTTGAAACGAAGCATTCTGATCAATATTGCGGAATAAGAGTTGAATCCACCCGTTTTTAGCCATCTCTGGGGGCGGCCATTTTGTCATTTCTGTCAGATGAAAGCGACGTCACAGTTGCTCAGGTAACCACCAATCACGGCTGACCTGCTTTCTGAAGCTGAGCCGTGTTTGGGCGTTACCCAACCATTTTAAAGCGGAAGTTTTTTCAAGAATATGTTCCCAGCAGGCCCACTAATTCTGATTCATTTTGCGTTTGTGGAATATAAGTGAAGCAGAAAAATGCACTCGTTTTTAGCCATCTCTGGGGGCGGCCATTTTTCTCTTCTGTCGACTGAAAATGACATCACAGATGCTCACAACGACCAATCGCGGCTGACCTGTTTTCTGATTCTGAGGCGTGATTGGTCGTAGTGAGCAGTTTTGTGATGTCGTTTTCAGTTGACAGAAGACAAAATGGCCGCCCCCGGCAATGGCTAAAAACGAGTGGCTTGACACTTATTCCACAAACGAAATATTTATCAGAATGCCCTGTTTCAACCAGTGGACTTGCAGAGAACATATTGAAAAAAAAAAAAATGTTTGCGTCGACTTCCCGTTTAAGCAAGCATGTCGCACATCATTTCCAAAGTCACCTGGAAACCGTTTAATTTCACGGGGTATATTTTCGAAAGAAGTCTCCTTTAACTGAGGGCAAAGAAACAAACCCATTGACTGGTACATTTAAAGTTCTCTTTGTGGGAATTTCGCTCAAAAAGCAGCTGCTCTGAGTAGAGCTGTCAAGAAAGGCCACTCCAATTTTGACATTTCACAAAACACCGGGGGGGGGGGTGTTTGAGCGTTTGAGTGGCCAGTAGCATTTCCGAAAGAAATCTCCGAGTGCAAAGAAAGCAACCCGTCGTTTGGCGCGTTTGAAAGTGCTCTTACGGCGTGTTAAGCGGCGGCACACTTCACATGGAGGTCTCGTCCTGCGCGAGCAGCAGATAAGCGTCAGGCCCATTAGCGGGGGGTGGGGGGGTGGGGGGGATATGCTCCTCCTTCAGACCCATTAGGTCCTGCGAGGACTTCAAACAGCAATTTGTTGTGCAAATAGGACGTTCAATTTGCGGCTGCCAAGCGAGAGTGCGGAAGAAAGAGCCAGCGAGAGAGAGCGGGAGAAAGACACGTCCCGCTCGCTCTAATTGAATTTTCAAAGGGACATTTTCCTCCATTTGTGTCGGCCGGCACGGGTGATGAATGGCCAAGAGCACAAAGAGGCCACGCGTGTTTATCCGTCTTCACCGCCGTCGTCGTCGTCGTTAAGATGAAGCCGCAAAAATTGCCCGGCGGGGGATGGACCACCTCTTCAGAGTGAATCGGCAAAAGCAAACTTTCGACGCCTGCTACCTGCTTCCCGAGTCGATGTAAGAGCTCCGGAATGTCGGTCCAAGGCTTGGAAACCAAAACGGATGCGTCAGGCGAAGCTCACACCCGAGGTTGAAGCGGCTAGTTGACATTACCACGGCGCAATGACGATTATGGCTTGAAGTCGATTCACCCTCAATCAAGTTTCGGCATTGACAACACAGACGTGTCGCTGCACACCCTAGCAACCCTAACCCGACATAAGGTTGACATAAATGAGAAACTGTTCTCAGCCTCAATTATTCCCAACAGAGAAAAAATAAATAAATACTGCACAGAATTCGCTCTTTAGCAATTCTTAGTGTACAAGTATTGCCTTGGAAAAGACGCAAAGTGAGCCCCTGAAACCAAAATGGGTGAATGATTTCAGACTCTCATCAGGGTTCCTTTGGGCAAATTCTTCAGCGGGTGTTTCTCAAAGTAGCCCTGGGATATGTAACAAAATTACAGTTTGAATCCAAAATGAAACCTTAACCCTAACCCTGAATGAAATATTAAAAGCTTTCGACATAGGCAAAAATTCGTCATAAATTTACTTTGCCGTTTTTCTTTCATTGCACCTGCAAAACGGCCGCCTTCCTGTTCAATTTCGTGCATGGGTCCTTGAGATTTTTTTTTCCCGCGTCCTGTGCGTCCAATTTCATGTGGGATGGTGAAACTTGCGTGAGGGGAAGCTCGGCTGCAGGCGGCACAACTTTAGTGTCGGGGAACAAAGCCATCTCAAAATACAATACACTGTCCATATTTTTTTTTATTAATTAAATACACCATAGTGGAGCAAATGTCTCGGAAAATATCACAAATAAATTCATCTCTTTTGTCGGGCATTTAAATGTTGGGAAACTCTACACCAATGAATGACTGACAGGGAGCATTAGTGGAGGTTTTTTTCGGGTGTGAAAGGGAGTAGAAGTGGTGGGACAACAACATTAACATGCATACTGTACATACAAATACACCAAATGTGGGTGCGGCTATTTTTGACACCAGGTAAGGAGGGAAAAAAAATAAGATAAAAAAAAAATAAAAAAAAAATATCACAATCCCGCCACAACATCAAAATGATATCATGTTGCTTCAATAGAAAACATGACACCATCGGAATTTCGGAAAAAAAGTCACAATCTCTTCCTGTAGAGTCTTTTTGTTTAGGTGTCCCCGCCTCGTTAAGTGCAAGTATCCCATCCAGGTTTGGGGAGAGTTTGGAAAAAAGGTCCACAAAATGTCTGTGGTGAGGATGAGTAGGGGGGCTAAAATGAAGGCACACGTCCCTGCTTTCCCGCGTGGCGTCCGTTTAGCACACCTGAAGAAAGAAGAGAGGCGTCAGTGAAGGGTTTTTTTCCCAAGTGATTTGGAAAGCTAGCCACATTGCTGTTTTATACACACAATTAGCATTAGCCAGTGTGCTCAACAGAAGCCAACCTCGAATTTTACAAACACAGTTAGCATTAGCATGTACGCCGCAGTACATATTTGACAGTTAGCGTCAGCTTTAGCCAGCTAACAGAGCATACACCATTTCATCGCTGTCCTGTGAAAAACACTTCTGTCCAATTTTGCAAAAAAAATTAATTTTCACATTTATGAGATCTCTGTAACGCGGAAACACCATTCACGTAAAAATGAGAACATTTTTTAAAAAATGGACATAAATGTTTTTCACAGGACCGCGACGATTTGCATAAGCTTCAGTCAACTAGCGTGACCGCATCGGACCTTTATTTTGTTAGCGTTCGCCAGCTAGCACAAACATCCTATTTTAGGTGTACCTTTGTCTTACGTACGCACGTAGCATTTGCAAATTGGCACAAAAACACTTAGCTTGCGGTTTAGCCGGACGACATAACCACAGCACACCGCTAGCTTACATCCACGGCTAGCATCGGCCATCTAATTTTGCTGTCATTTCTTGAGTTGCCATGATTCCACCGGCTGAATTTCTCCCTCCGACCGATCGGGGCGGCGGTACCGGAGTCAAACATGTCATGCTCTCTGTGTTTATTTAATAATTGTCCGTGTTAGGCGCGCTATAATTAAAGCAGCGTGGCCGATATCCACCACCACAGTGCACTTTAGCATCAATAATGCAGCACATTTCACTACAATGGATGTGGAGCGCATCAATAAGCAACGAGGCCCCGCTGTTTACCACGACTTAAACAGACGTCCGCAATTAAGCTTCCGAGCACTTTGAATCGGCGGGCCCCTGAAAAGGGCCGGCGCGCGTCTGCGAGGATTTAGAGGCGCACAAGCGCCGTCGCCGCTCCGAAGCACTCAAGGTGAAACCACAATGCAATTTCTCTTCCCGGCCGACGTGATTACATCTGCCGCGGGCGTAATGAGGGACCAGTGCGTCCTTCGCGTATGATTAGACGTGTGTTTTGCTTTCAAATGGCAAGAGTACAGATCACGTCACGCCGCCCCCGGGCTATGGATGCTGGCCTAGGTGAGCACAGAAAAACGGTGAAAGATGCTCATTAACGCGCCAGAGTACAGAGATTCAAGATCAGACCTTGTGAGGGATGACTTACAAGCGTTTCACGCTTCATAGTCAATCCTCAAAATTCGAATCACTAGCATCCTTGAATTTGCCCAAAAATGTCCAACTTCCTGTTCAGTCGGGCAATGGTTTTTCAGACTTTTTTTTTTTTTTTTTTTTTAAACAATGAACGTGTCCAACGAGTTTTATGTAACTGAGAAACTAGTCAGGGCCTGTTTTTTTCTGCTAACTTTCCAGGGGAAGCCACTGAGTGCAAAAGGGCCAACTTCCTGTTCAATTTCGGAGATGCGTCCTTGTGACTTTTTGGTGCGTCCTGTTTTGATAGACATGTCCACCAATTTTCATGTAAAAACTCATGCCAGCGGTTGACTTGTTACCCCAAAATTTCTGTGGCGTGACTGTGATATGGCAGCTTCAAATCAAAATGGCCGCTTTCAATTTTGGGAGCGGTCTTTGAGAGTTTTCCTGCATTAAAGTGAAAGTCAACCCAAACATATATTTTTTTAAGAATATGTTCCCAGCAGGCCCACTAGTTGAAACACGGCATTCTGGTTAAAATTGCGTTTGTGGAATATAAATTAAGCAGCAAAATGCACTCGTTTTTATCCATCTCTGGGGGCGGCCATTTTGTCTTCTGTCGTCTGACAAAGACATCACAACTGCTCACAAGGACCAATCACAGCTGACCTGTTTTCTGAATCTGAGCCGTGATTGGTCGTTGTGAGCAGTTGTGATGTCATTTTCAGTCGACGGAAGACAAAATGGCCGCCCCCAGAGATGGCTAAAAACAAGCTGATTAGCACTTATTCCACAAACGCAATATTTATCAGAATGGGCTTGCATAGAACATGTTCTTGAAAAATAAAATGTTTGCGTTGACTTCCACTTTAAGAAAGACAAGTCTACTAAACCGCAACGGCTCGACCAAGCTACGGTTCTCAACTCCAAAAACATGACGCGTTGCAAACAAAAATTCGACTTCACGACATTGATCAGTTCATGAGAGCGTTTCGAAAGCGGGCGGGGGCGAGGGTCTCACCTTCTGGTCCGGCAGTAGCGGGTTGGTCTGCAGCGAGCTCAAATGGCCGTTGATGAGCGCCGTGGGTCGGTCGTGCTCGCAGAACAGGCTGCCGTTGACGTAGTGGAAGCGGTCGCCCGGGACCAGGCGGTTCCGGCAGGTGGAGCAGGTGAAACACTGGAGAGACCAAATTAGGAAAAAAGGGGGGTCTTGACGCCTTGGAGCAGAGAAAAAAAAACAAAAAAAAACATGGCCACCTCCGACTAACGACCTTCAATTGGGGAACCGCTAATGAGGCTCATGAGGGGTTTCCGGCTAAACGGGTCACCTTCACGCACCGGTTTTGACTTCCACGGCTACAGAAACGCTTTGGACTATTAATAGAGCACATCCTTGGCACAGAAATGTCCAAACCTTTCGCTAATAGACCTGCTAAATGGCCCAGCTGAGGAAAACTGCAAATAAGTCTGATTTCGCAGTAATCCCCACAACGTTGCAGCTGCCGTAGAAAGTTTTTTTTTTTGTTTTTTTTTTGTGTGTGTGCTGAAATATATTTACAATGTGCTTAACAAGCATCTTCAT
The DNA here is from genome assembly GCF_054856515.1 of Filicampus tigris. Lineage (NCBI taxonomy): Eukaryota > Metazoa > Chordata > Actinopteri > Syngnathiformes > Syngnathidae > Filicampus > Filicampus tigris. Next base: position 21,600,955 of record NC_141228.1, read on the forward strand.
ACAAGTGTCAGTTTGATTACGGCATGTGTGATGCTTAAACTACTATTTTTTTTATTTCAATTTTACAATCTTTGTACAATTTATGCAAAAAAACAACAACTATATGTTTGAAATGTGTGTTTAAAGCGTGTGGGAGGTGGATTTTACGCCTTAAATTATATTAAACAAAATAAATATAGGTTTTACATCACCTTTGGAAGAAACTTGGTTGAGTTGTAAATTTCTTTTTTTTTAAAGTTCAAAAATATTTTAAAATAGGTCATTTTCATCCAAATTCTGTTTGAATTCCATTATTTAGAGTTAAGTAGATTCTGATTAATTACAGGATGAATTAAATACAGTACACACTTTTTTTAAATGTAAATGTAAAGTTATTCAATTATTTATTTACAAGAAAACGAAGCAGCCATTTAAAAATACGATACATGTTATATCATTCCATTCTGAAAAATGTTCGTTTCATCATTTATTTATTTTTAAACGCACTGCTGCTAGATCAACGGGTACCACTTGCCACTTTGTTGGGTCAGCGAACCAAACGGTACCGCTTGGTGAAAACGTCGGCTTCAAGTACCCCCTTCTCTTGTATGTGATGCTAAGCTAACTTGCGGTCGCCGGCATGCAAACAAGATGGCCGCTTCGGGAGCGCTCACCTTGAGATGGTAGACGTTGCCCTGCGCCCTCATGACCAGCTCGCTGGCGGGGATGGACTGACCGCAGGCACTGCAAGCACCGCTGTTGCCGAATAATCTGAGCGGAAAGAAGAGGTGGGCTTAATCTTACCGTCCGTCAGGCGGACGTCAGGACCGTAAAAGGGCGCGTTGTCAATCGGAATGACACCGCCTCACCCAAAAAATGTGACAAGTTGTTAAGACACGGTTACGGGAAATCGACAGCCTGTCTAGGCAGCAGCGCCACATTGCACCCTGCCGATTGAGTAGAAGCACCTTTTTATTTTTGACTTTCTGGACCTGGATTTGACACACCGCCGGTTGCAGCCGACAGGACAGTTGAGGACGCCACCCAAAACAAAAAACAACATTGCAACATAATGTGTTGGATAAGCAGCATCAGCAGCCCATCGAGGCGGCGACGCCAGGTTGCGGCCGTCAGGAGTGTCGAGGGAACGGCGTACATGATACTTATTTAACCCAAAAATGTGTCGTTTGTATGAGCTAATAGTGTGGTGGAACACGAGCAACCACAGCCCGTCCAGGCGGTCGAGGCCATTACGAATGTCGATTTTCCATCGCTGCTGTGCTTCAATTAGGAAGCTGTCAGTTCTCATCACTATTATGCAGTAACAAACACAAAAGACCTGACGTTACTGTCAGCTGATGTGCCAAAACAGAAGCATCCACAGCCCATCCAGGCAGCGACTTTGGGCTGCTCTGATCAGTACTGTCGGGAGGCGCTCCCAACCAGGCGGCAGCGGCCATCGGACGCTCTGTCATTGCCGCGCTTCGGTTCTCATCATCGCGACACCAACACAAAAACGCGTTACCTACCTACAAGCTAACAATGAAGCGGAACAGGAGCATCCGCAGCCCGTCTAGACGGTAGCAGGCATTAGGAGCGTCAATGATGTTCTGTCGCTTTGCTGGCGCTATTAGAAAGCCGCCATTTCTCATCATCATTCCTCACACTGTAACACAAAAACGTGTCGCTCCGACGAGCTAATAATGCGCCGCAGCAAGAGCGTCTGCGGCCCGTCCAGGCGGTTGCAGCCATTAGGAGCATCTCGAGCGCTCTGTCACTGCCCTGTTTCCATTAGAAAGCTGTAGCTAGTGGGCTTGATATATCATGTGCACGGGTTAACCTTTTCAATCACGGTGTCAACACTTTAGATTTGCTTCTACTCATCTCCCCCCCCCCTCCAATCCCGACCACCGACCCCCCCTCCCCCCTCCCCTCCCCTCCCCTCGATAATGAAATGCTTGCTGCGGCTTCCTTTCTATCTTCCTTCTGAGTCCACAATTTAGATTACTTCATCTCAGCGAGCAGCAAACTGAATGAAATTTCGATTTGAGCAGAAAGTAATTTACTGGGATCTGGAGCCATTTGTCATCATATCTCAGCGGGTGTTTGCTCTATCACGCCACTTTTCCTAAGCAATCAAATAAGAGCGCGGCATCTGACATGCTTCGATGGGAAGGGCGGGAAAAAAGAAAAGGGGGTGAGGTGGGAGAAAGCGGGGACAGAGGGGATCAGATTAAGTTGTTTGGCGTAAACACCACGGTAGACTTTTTTTTTTTTTTCCCGCCCAATTCGGACATATTGAAGGGCTTTTTACGAGGAAGTAATGAGCTAAATTGAGGTTCCGCATCCCGTCCAAACAGGAGGGAAGAAAGCGGGTTGGTTGGGGGTCTGCTTTCAATAAGACAGCAGCAAATTTAGTCTGGGAGTGATTTGGAAAGGCTCCATCAAAACTCAATTCCACAAACTAATTAACTGGAGGCTGACGGTGACGACGGTGCCAGCTCGGCGCTTTCACTGGGACAAACGTGACGCAAACGTGTCGGGCCTGGCAGCCCCCCCCGCCTGCACCCGACAACAACAACGCGAGTCCCTTTGTGCTGCTCGCATTCTGGTAAAAAAAACCAAAAAAAAAAAAAACACATTGTCACTTTAAAGGTTAAGTCGGGAATTGAGCTAGATGACTATAGATGTTAAAGTGGAAGTCAAGTCAAACATTTTCTTGACAATAATGCGCCACCGACAGTCTAAAAACGATATTCGGATTCATATTTGGGGAGTACAAATTTAGCCCCCCAAAAAAATCCAGCCGTTCTTATCCATGTCCGGGGGCGGCCATTTTGCCTTGTAATGCCACTTGCTGTCGGCGGAAAATGACGTCGCAGTGACCGAGGGCTCAGGATCTGCTCTTGTGATCTTCAAAATCTGAGCCCTTTCTTGCTCTGATGTCATTTTCAGTTTCGATGTTGACTTTAATGTGCATGTTTTCCCTTACAGAGTTTTTGTTGCTTTACTGTGAATATTTGTATTATTTTTATTTGTTTGTTTTTTTTTTGCATCTAGGCGGTTGCAACATTGTGTCCCTCCCCATAGTTTAGGCTTTAATCTAAGTCCCCTCACAGTTTTTGCTTTAATACGGGCGCTTTTCACTTCAGTTGTAGTTTTAATGCAGATTTTATTTGTTCAGTTGGAACTTTAATGCAGAATCATTTTCTCTCCGTTTCAGCTTTACGCATTTTTTTTTCCCATGCATTTTTGGCATTTTTTTCCCTCGAAGTATTTGCTTTAATGCAGATTGTTTTTCTTTGCCTTTAGTTTTAGCTTTAATCTGGATTTTTTTTTTTTTTAATCTAGTGAGTTTGTGTCGATGTTTGTGCGTATACATTGGCATTTCCCCCCCCACTTTATATTGTCAACGTTTTCCCTTTAGTGTAGGTTTATTTTCTCGGACTTTTGCTTTAATTCTGATCTTTTTGTCTTCACAGTTTTGGCTTTGACGCAGAGATGCTGTATGGATCGATCTATATACATACAAGCACCGTATGGCTATTATGCTTTTAACAGATATCGCACATCCGCTCGACTGAGAGCACAGTTGGTGACAGTAGAGTGTGACAGCAGAGGGGAGAAAGGAACCTGCGCTCTCGCACAAATCTCGCAATAATATGGATTCAAATTTGATGATATTAGGCTTGCAATGGCATGATAAACTCCAGCCATATCAGACTTTTGGACACGTATGATCGAGGCCTGCCTTGGATCTGATTTGGATATCCCCCCCCCCCCGCCACACACACACACACACAAACATACTGACCCGGGTCCCCACAATGTTGTGGGCTGAAGCGTAAACGCATCCAGAATGGGAAGTGGGCATTCCGAAGCTGTGTGTAAATCCAGCCCAAGAAGAGTCGCGTATGCACAATCAAGCGGTCATCCATATTTGAAGTCGGGCTCTAATGGCCTCGAGTGCCACTGAACTCCAGCGCCCGGGTGACACGCCAGCGCCGGGGCGGCGTAATTAACGTCGGGGGACCTTTTAATTGCGGCGACGCATCTGTTTGGGCTTCTTATCCCCCCGTGGCCAACCCCCACCACCCTCGCTAAAAGTACAATCTTGACTGATGTGAGGATTACATTAAAAAGAAGAAAGCAGTCTGTCAACAGTGCGGCTGTCAGGTAAAACGCCGGGCTCATTCAGTGCTGCCTTTGAGTGGGGTAAAATTACAACCCCCCCCCCCCCCCCAACCAACCCCCACCCTCCTCACATGCAGTCCATTAAAAAGGCTTCTGTGCATCAGCGGCCAAAGCACCTTAAAAGCATGAGGCCATATTGAAACTGAAGCGCGGCTTTGCATAATGGCAGAAGGTGCATTAGAGTGGGGGAGGGTGCGGGGCGAGGGGGGGGGGGGGCAAGGATGTGTGTTGTGCACGTGTTTCGGGAGGACGGACGGTGACGTCGGACGGCCAAATTACACGCGGTTAATTCAGAGTAACAGATCGGGCCCCCGCCGAGCGAGTGCAAGGCCCTCGGAATTAATTCCGTTATGACAAATCAAGATAAACGCGGCCGCTAAATTGCACGGCCATTTAATTAATTCCCCGAGATCCCGCGCTCGCCGGGCTCTAACGGTTCACGTCGCGCCGCCGCTGTCATGGCGCTCGCTCGAGCAGGCTTCAGAGTGATATTAAATAACCAACTATTAGATTTACCTCGCACGTTCCATTGGAAAAGTGCCATTTAATTACCTCGGCTTATTCAATTAAGTGGGGGGGGGGGGGCGGCGGGGGATGCGTTTTCTCCCTTGAATGCTGGAGCAAATTAATTCCCTCGGAGACAGAAGACGTCACCATTCCCCCAAAATGTGATTGTGGTGCCTGTTGATGGGCTTCGAGTTTGATTTAAGCGCACTTGAAATCTTCGAGCACTTTAATGCCAAACATTTTGCAACGGGCACGTTTGCCGGCGCCAACGTTGGCGTCGAGCAAGGCTAGTTTGTCTCACTAACTGGCAGTGAGGGAAGAGCGATCATATTACTATACCGAAACTTCATTTCGCGAATATTCCAGAATCAATTTGTTTTTAGTATCGATCCACCGAGTCAGAAATAATCTTTTGATCCTGAACTATTGCAACCTCAATGCTGAAGCGGCGCTTCGATACCAAATCAGAGATCGCTTCACACTGAAACGAATTGAAATAGCGATCCTTTGATAACGACATTTGCAATATTCAATACCGAAATATTAGGGGTGTAACAAAAAGCCATTTGAATCGGAAAATCGGATTTGATTTTAAAGATTGACTGCATCGGTATACGAACTAATGAACGATTCTCAATATTTCTTGAACCGGCTGATGGCACCATCAAAAAGTTATAAATTGGTTTGATGTTGCTGATGAATTGTTGTTGTTTCTTTGAATTTAAGTTACTTGAACAGTTTGGAAAGCTCTTGAGTGTTATCGCTTGTTCATAAACATGACAAATGCTACAAATACACTTCTCTAGTCTTTGATGATGGAACTATCATGTTTGCAGTATGGGCAAGTTAATTCATAATGTAAAAATATTGTTCGCGTACAAGGGGAAACTTATTGCATCCTCTCAAACTCAACTGTAGCATATCAAGTCAAATGGTAATCCCACTGAATCGGACCGAATCATATCGTTTCGTTTGAAAAGGGACAGCCCTTGAATCGTATCACAACCAATGTAACGGGACAAGTATCGAATCGTCTTTTCCTGGGCACCGCGGCGAAATACTGAAAATGTTATCTTGACATGCAAGTCCTGCGGTACTAAAAAGCTGATCCTGCAATACGTAAATATCAAGACTTTGATAGTGATACACTGAAAAATGGATCCAGAAATACCGATCATCACCGACATAGGTGCTTACGATAGTGACAAGCATCCATCCATCCATTTACAGACCCTGAAATATTGATCCTGTGATACTGACAAAGACTGATATTGAAATGTTAATATTTTGTTCATGAGAGTCTGAAATATTGATCCTTCCAGACTGAAATATTGATACTTGAAAAAAAAAAAAATGGATACAGAAATAGCAATACTTTGGTCCTTTGCTACTATAGTCCAGAATCTCCACCTGACTGCAGTTGGTCCGTCCATCTCCTCTTAGGCGAAGACCCTTGTTCTCCAGCTGCGTTCAACGTGGCGCCGTTTGAAGTGGAAACCCAGGCGAGTACTACAAAAGCAACATTACTGTCCCTTTAAGATGAGGGAGAGAGGAGGGGACGGAAAAAAAAGAAAAAAAAAACCAAAACAAAAAAAAAAAAAAAAAAAAAAAAAAAAAAAAAAAAAAAAAAAAAACAAGCATCAAATGGCCTTGGCAATAATCCGTCCTCACTATCTGCCTTTCTCTGCTGCTCCCTCTCAAAAGCCAATTTGCTTAATTAAATGTTTTGTTTGCCCGCGCGCCTCTCATTCATTTCGGACACGTCAGCGCGCGAGCGGAGACAAGCCAGGGAGCAGATCTCATTAGATAAAACCCATCAGGACTAAAAGGAAATGGAGGGGGTGGGGGGAGTGGGGGGACTTAGCGGCTATAATTAAAGCATTTAATTGTGTAGACTCACTGTCAGATGCCTGCTTTATCTCCACGGGGATCGCACGCTTCCATCACACGCATTTCGCTTTGTTTGAGCCCGGCTACAAGTGGGAAAGGTGCACGGCTCGCTCGCTCGCTTAAACGGCGCCAGCGTCCCGTTAAAAAGCAAGCGTCCCATTGACTCCCTCTTCACGTGCTCAAGTCGCGTCGTGCCAGCCGAGGCTCGGACGCAACACGGGCGGGGAAACCGGGAGGGGGGAGCGGCCACAAAGTACCCGTTTGGCAAAGTTGCGACAACGGTGCAGATTTGTGGATTCGTGTATTCCCTTTACAAATTTAGACGCGTGGCTAAGAAACGCGAGCGCAGCTTCGCTCGAAAGCTGCACCAGGCAAAGTCCTCTACCGGAGGCGCGCTCCATTTGCTGAGCCCAAACGGTCTCGGAACGACACGAGGAGGGATGCAACAATAGCGCTGAGCGTATCTGTGCCCAAACTTCACGTTGTCCCTCGAGAAATATCCCGGTACTATGGCCTGACATCGACCTTAAAAGGAAAGTGAAGTCAGCAATGGCGGCACGCGGAATCACTTCAGCTGTCCTGTTCCAGTTTTAGTTTAGAACTACAGCAAGCAGTCTCAGGCGGTTTTTCACTCACTTTATTTTGCCCGTAAAACAGCATGCGCAGTCCTACTTGTTGTGCGCTACACCCAGCTCCCGTCTACGAGCGGCCACATGGTCGAGGCAACGGGAACGCCAACTGCTGCCGACGTAATGCAAGATTTCTTTTGATACTGCGCAGCGAACAAAATGCGTCAAAACCTTTTCGAGTCGTACACAGACCGGTTGGCGTTGCCGTTTTGGTTAGCAACGGAACACAAGCGTCGACACTGTGGCGCGATCATGTCAGAGTCTGCTCATCGCTGCCAACGTGACTGTCGGATTATTTTTGAATAGCGCGGTCAGACTCACACCCTTCTCCTCGTCTGAGGGACTGTTAACTGTGCTGCTGTTTTGGTTAGCTTCCGCATTTGACTCTTTTAACGTGCTATCTATGCAGGTGGCAAACCAAAATGCACTGTTAAGGCACACGTGCCGAGTGCTGAAGACAAATTTGGTGTGGCGCCGCAAACCCAAAAAGCGTTGGAATAATGCAAACATTATCGCTTGTAATCCGTCTTGTCTCCTTGGAAGCAGATGAGTATCAAGACAAAACACTTGTCTCCCTCACTTTCAAATATCATATCGCCGTGATTTATTTGACTCGCCTTTTAGCTCGGAGGGAATAAAGTTAACTTTCGGGAGCACCACCAAGACAAGGCAAATATTTATCATTTATACGCACAGTAAAGACCGTTTGTCTGGATCGTGTCATGACTGGAGAAGGTGCGGTTTCACCGACACCGACAAAATGCTCGTTTCAAACATTACGGAGCTAAACAAACGTGTTTATTTTTCTATTTAGCGGACATGACGATATTTAGCGCAAGAGCAACTTGCGGGTGATCACGCTGCCATTTTGGTTAGCAACAAAACAGGCACAGCGGCACACGGAACTGCAGCATTGAAAGGCTCACCGAGCATTGCTCAAGACGCTTGGTGCTTCCCCGAATTTGTCTCCCTAACCCCTACACGCCCTCCAGGTGCTGCTGTTTTGGTTAGCAATCAAACACAAGCACAGACACACACACAACAACAATGTGGAGCAACCACACATCAGAATCAAGTGGATCTTGCTACGTTGCTTAACATTGCTTAGAGTTTAATTTACTGCATCTGAGAGAATGTTTACAGGCTCCTGTTTAGGTTAGCAACATAACATCGTCTTCCCTTTCAGCTCAGTTTTGTGGGATTGCTGTGTCGTTTTTACCTGATGTAGTCGTTCCGGCAGAGGATCATGCCGCTTTTGGTGTAGCACGACGTGCCGATCTCGCCCAGCTGCGCCTGGCAGCACGAGCACTTGAGGCAGCGACTGTGCCAGTAGCCGTCCATGGCGTACAGGAGGAAGCGGTCGGCGATTTTCCCGCCGCAGCCGGCGCAACGCTTCCACGGCAGCGAGCCGGCGGACATGGACGCCGGCGGCTGCTGCGGGCCGTTTCCTCCGGGATTCACCATCGGTCCTGGGGGGGGGGGGGGGGGGGGGGAGATGGGATTTACTTTTGGCGGTGCTCGTCGATACTTCATTTGAGAGAAGGACTCCCCAGAAAATAAACACAATATTGTGGAGCGACCCCATGTCATCTATCACTGGGGCGACTCTTCTGGGGAAATGAAGAATGGCAAGAATCAAGGCAGACTGGGTGGAACAAATAAGTAGACTAGCTCCAACAATTATAAACATGGGCGCACACAACACTGTGGAGCAGCTACATCAAATACAACAACAAAAATGAAGAATATTTAAAATATTTGATAGAAATGAAGCAAAACATCATGGAGTGAATTCAACTACGCAGGACGACTAAGTGGGAGAGCTTATCAAAACAAACATGAACACACAAACATTGTGGAGCAACCAGGTGTCAGAGGAAAAAAATGAGACTATTTTGGGAAAATGAAGCATAACGCCAAGAGGGTGAGTCAAACCGGGCTGACTGAATGAGTCACATAGCTCCTTGGAACATAAACGTTGACACACTATTGTGGAGCAACCACATGTATGATTCTATTTGAGGGCAAAGGGGAAAAGAAGTGAGGATAACTGGGTAGGGCAAATAAGTGATGTCGTGCTGTAGGAACATGGACGCACACAACATTGTGGAACGATAACATGGTGTTGTCGACTAGAAAAAAAAAAAAAAAAAAAGATTACTTTGGAGAAGTGAGGCAAACCGAGTCGAGCCAACTAAGTAGCTCCAGGAACATAATGACGGACATAAACAACATTGTGGAGCGACCAAAAGTCTAAGTATACTAGGAGTAGGGCACTTTGGGAGAAAGGAAGTGAACCATCAAGAATCAAAGTAATCTGGATTGAACTAATAAGTCACTTAGCTTCCTGGAAGATAAACACCGACACACAACATTGTGGAGCAACCATATGTCTGAGTCTACTGGACAAAAAGTAACTACTGTTTTAAAGTGACAAACTAATGATGATGAACTAAAAAGTCTCATAAACATGTTGGCGCGCAACATTGTGGAGTGACCACATGTCTGGAGTCTACAACAAAAAAAGAGACTGTTTAAAATATCTGGGAGAAATGAAGCAATACGTCAATAAGTGATGATAATTGGACCCAAATAAGTCGGGTCATTCTCTGGAAAATAAACATGGACACACAACATCGTGGAACCAACACGTCAGTGTCTATGGGAAAAATGAGTATTTTGGAGACATCAAGTACCACATCAGAATGGATGAGCTCCTTGGAACGTAAGCAATATTGTGGAGCGAGCACATGTTAGAGACGAGTAAAAAGGGATGAATTTGGAGAACTAAAGCAAAACATCAAGAAGCAAGGCGGCAGACTGGCCTTGACACATGAGGATGAAGACGAAACTTTGCGTTTTGTTCGTTTGCTGCTCGGAAATTGTAAGGCGTCTATTTGAGGAAGATGTTTGGACTTTGAAAGGACAAACAGAATACCCTTCTGCGCCGTATTGTGCCTCAAGGGTATGCGGCTGGATTTGCCATCCTTCACTAGAAAAGAACTTTTTTTTTTTTTTTTTCATTTCTAACCTTCTTCAGATTGACATCCATCACAATTACTCTTCCAAATATGACGTCCTTAATACGTTTCTGCCAAGCGTTCTTACGTCAAGCAGCCATTAAATGTCATTTAAAAGTGTAATCCCCTCCGATTTGGCGAGGCAGCCAAATCTTTTGCTAAAGGCAGGTAGGCTAATTGGGTCTGGGGAAGAGGAAGGGGGAGTAAGTGGGGAATAGGAGGGCGGCGGCGGCAGGGGCGGGGGGGGTCCATTCACGAAGCCATTAGCGATGGCTTTTAGGGACAAAGCAGGCAGCCTACCTTTAGAGCTGATTACATCTGAGGAAGAGGAGGATGAAGGAGGCGACCTGAAAGTGACTCCTCGGGTAAACAACACGCAGCCATCGTCAAGTTTCACACAGGGGAGGAGGAGGAGGAGAGGACGGTGGAGTGGAAAGGAGCTTTTAACTTCACTCAGGTAATTACACGGCCGGGCAATTTGAAGAGAGCAAGCGATAAGATCGCGTAAAAGTCAAAGTCATCATAATAAGCGCGTCGTTTGGTTCGGTTTGACCGAAAAACGGCGTGCTAGCAAACGTCAGCTAGCATACTAAATACAAAAAGTGAAGTGTCCCCCCCCCCCTAAAAAAAAGACTTTCAACCACGTTTAAAACATTCTACTCACTAACTCAAAAGAAAACCGAAGAAAACTCACCTAGTTTAAAGTGTAGAGAAAAAGTGAAGAACAAGCAGGAGAAACAGTCCAAAAAGTGCTCGTAGATTTTTTTTTCTCGCAAAAACAGGGAGGGGGTGGCGGGGGGTAGTTTTTTGACTTATATTATTTCCACCGTTTTACTGCCTCGGCGTTCGGCTGTGGCGAGAATACGCGGACTCCATGGCGAAAAGAAACTCGGAGGTCTGCCGCATCGCTGTAAGGTCCTCACACCGAGTGGAGCGTGCCTTTGACGGCTTGAGCAGCGCCGAGGATGCCGCTGCTGTTTCTCTCCCGTCCGAAGCTCCTGCGCCTCACGTTCTTCGAGTCTCTGACAAGGAAACGAGCGCCTGTAGAAATGACTTCTGCCTGGGTGACGGCCCAGCGCTGCAGCCAATCCGGGTCAAGAAAGTGGAAACTGGGGGTGGGGATTAGCGAGAGCCAGCCAATCAGAGCGAGAGAGAGAGAGAGGAAAGGCAGTGCTGTAGAGCAGAAAAAAAACCCACTTGCAAATACTTCACTGTATCATTATTGTTAATATTACCCATGCATATTTGATTAATGCCCGTATTAATCTCTCGTCATTTATTATCTTTTGCATGGGATCACATTCTCAATGGAAACGTGCAGAACGCAGACGTAACCTCGCGGCTGGCTTTAATTACCTGACATTCCAGAAGGGTGTAGCGAACCAAGTTCTGGCACGCATCAACGTGCGTGCTCGTTATTTGCGTGGAGTGGCGCCATCGTCTGGCACAGAGGGCAATTGCAGCGAGGCGCTCGGCTGTCATTTGTGACCTCATTAAAGACCCCTGGGGAGTTGGGTTCAAGCTAAGATGGCTGCTTCAGCGGTTGGTTTTAGAGAAGAAGGAGAAAAAATACGTCTCTGTTGATTTTAAGGAAGAAGATTGGTTCAGGTCATGTACTTAGCCCAGAACACTGGTTATAGAGAAGAAGAATGGTTTAGGTGTTGGTTTTAAAGAACAACACTTGGTCAGAGGGTCGATTTAAGACAGGGAAGACGACGACTGGTATCGGTTATAAGGAATAAGACTGCGTAAGAGCGTAAGATGTTCGGTTGAAGGAAGACGGCAACGGGTTTAGGTCTTGAGGATGACGAGTTTTCAGCATCCCGGCGCCCTCACGCCGTAGTTATGTTCGTCTCTCTAACAATTTCAAACCACATGTTGACTGTACAAAGAGAGAAAATAAAAGTCTGGATGTCCTGTATGCCAATGTGAAGGGCGGACACAGCTAGCTCTTCTTCGCTCCCTTGAGACCACCAACCGGCTGCTAGCGGAACAGCAGGTAGTCAATATAAGGACTGTGACAATTTGGTATAGAGGAGGCGCTGCAGGAGTGTTACGATCCGAGCAATCGGCGGGGGAAAAAACCTTTCTAAAAAGTTTCATTGAGTAGTTTCGATAGGATGGAACACTGATTTCTTTTTGGAAGAAGAAAACAGTTTCAAACGTCTGATTTGGGGAAGGACTGGTTCAGGTGTTGGGGTTAGGAAAAATAAAAGGAAGAGTGATTCCTGGTCTAGGTTTTATCATTTTAGACAAGAAGACAATTTAGGTTTTAGGGAAAAAGAAGACTGGGGCGAAGTGTGTGTGTGGCGGGACGGCGTTCTCACCATCACAAAATTGATCATCTCCTTTCTTCGCTGAGATCTTTGAGTCCCGTGGCACTTTTTTTTTTTTTTTTTTTCCCCAAGCAGCTGCACTTTGAAACAGATTAAAAGGCAGCAGCAAACAATATGGCGGAGCCGGCCTCAGATGTTTGGATGCTCCCCATGGGGCTGATCTCACCCTGGTGAAAAGGAAACCGCCGTGCTTCGTAATGAACACGCTTGTCCTGCCGGGGGGAGGAAGGAAGAGAGAGAGAGGAAAAAAAAAAAAAGAAAATCAAGAGAATTCATGGTGATGGTTAGCTTCACACTGGAGTTGTGCTCTGTTCCGGCTTCAAGCAGGGCTGACCAGACAACAATTTCAACCTCCTCCTCCTCCCTCGTTCATTTTAAACGCTAACGTCAACAAAGTGAGATTTCGGGCTCTTCGCTATTGCGCTGATGAATGGCCAACAGTCCGCTTCCCTAAAGACATCCAGAAAACTTGAGGAAATTCTTTTCTCTGCGCTGTATCCGCTTGTTCTGCCCGCGCGCTAAAGGCAGCGCTTTAGCTTAGCATCACACAGATGGTTCGATCCCCCATCAGTCTTTTTTTTCTCTGAAATAAACATTTAAATTAGCGATGGACCGATTATCGGCCGGGCCCATTATTGGCACGGGTATTTGGCTTTTTGACGAATATCGGCCTTTTTTTAAAAACTCTGCTGGCCGATAATAAATCAATTTAAAACTATGGAACTCAAAAAAAAGATGTGAAAGTTGACCATTTCTGTCATTTTGAAATTTACTGTAGAAAACTACATGGAGCTGTTTTCAAGTTTTCATTTACCTTTTTAAGACAAGCTGACAATCCCGGGTGCTCCCTGAACTTTTTGCTCGAATTTTTATAACAGAGATTTAGATTGTCCAAAAAATTCATGAAGTAATCATTTAAAAAGAATCAACATTATGCAAACCTGACACATTTTGTTCAATAAACACGTTTAAAGATGTTGCCACAAAGTTAACAAGACATTTTTCTTACGATTTTGACGCCAATATTTTCCTTTTGACCGAAAATGAATACCGGCTCCGAATATCGGTCGTCGGCCTCCTTGACCACTAATAATCGGTATCGGCCCTGAAAAAAGTATATCGGTCTATCTCTAATTTGACCTTTTGCCTAAAATCACTGCATGAACCTTCCTTGCCAAGCTTGCACCAGGCAACAAGCAATATTTAAAAGACGGGCTCAGGCATCCGTTTTTTGGGGAGCAAAAAGACCGATTCAGGTTTTAGGGAAGGCGCCAGACAAAAAAAAAAAAGAGAGATGATCAATTTTCCGAGAGGGGATGCCCACCCTTCTCCAAAGCCGGATCGCCCTGACCCCACACCGCCTTCGCCCACTTCTTCCTACCAACCTTCGCAGCGCCGCGCCGTAATTATTTAGTTAAAAAAAAAAAAAAAAAGACGACGATCACCACTCAGAGTAATTTCTCTCCGCTCTGTGTTATGAGAAGCTCATTAAAACAAGCTCGGAACAAACAAAGCTTTTTCCCTGCGAGCCCCCCCCCCCCCCCCCCCTCCCCTCTTTTCAGACTCATCTCGTAATTTCCCTCTATTTTAATCATTGAAATCAATTAATCATCGGGCACTGGAAAAGATATTCCGCACCATCTTTCTGCCGTGTTTTTGTTTCGGCTGATGAGATTGTCAAGAGAGCTGCGGAGCAAAGTGGGCTCGCGTCGCCCGCTTGCCAAAGGGGAAATCAGCTCGGCGCAGCGGCGTCTCCTCGGAGCTCCGCGAATAATAAAACAATTAAAGTGGAGGAAAAGATTGTCTTTATACATCCGACGTCTTTCCAATGAGGCCGGGGGCATCTCATAATGAACATGTTTTGTCATGTAAAACCCACCCGGCGCATTCAAAGTCCCCGGACAACTTTTCCTACGGACGGGACTCACTTTTGGACTTTTTAAAAAAAAAAAAAAAATTTTTTATTCAGTCAAATAAAAACAACGCGTCAACTTGTCGTCTTGCCTGGTTGAGTTGTTGGCTCAAGCCTAGACTGACGAAGACGGATTTAGGTGGCGACTTTAGCATTCTCAGACGCTTTTCCCGTGCCACCTTGTCCCCGCAAACATTGTCCTACCAAACCAAACAAGAGCTGTCCCTAACTGGTTTTAAGTTCAACGTCTAAGGCGCGGATGGACTTGAGCTAGCCCAAGTGGCACATTCCGAAGCCGCCACCCTCCGCGCTAATAAAAGTGTACGGAACGTCCCCGTAAGTAACGCGAGGCAGCCAGTCGATGAGCGAACCCCACCCCCCACCCCCCCTTAAAGTGCTTTAATCGTCGGATAATTAATTCCGCGACGCTATTCCCGGCTCCCCGTGTGCGTCGACGTACAAACACACAAACAGCCGCTAACGACGCGGCCTTAATGAAACGTTGTGAATCCTTAACGAGTCCCGAAGCCTGGTGATGAATTTCATAATTATTCGGCCCCCGCACGAGCGGCGCGGGAAAGCCATCAGTCAAGGCAAATGAGTTGGCATCCATTAAGGCTTTGCGATGTCTTGTCAGGACGTTGGCTTTATTAGCTCCTTACAAGCGTTGCCATAATTGAGGACATATTTCATTTGTCTCCCAGTTCACTTTACTAAATGACTGCTATTTTTTTTTTTTTTTTTTTTTTGGGGGGCTTTAATATTTATTTACAACGACAGGCCCCCGAGCTGCTTCCTCAAAGCGCTGAGCCAAACTCAGCTAACTTTAGCCGTTTAGCGAGAAAGGCGTAAAACACAGTCGGTGAAAATGGACGGACACAAGCACATTGAATCGGCAACATTTTGCTTTTATCGGGAACGTTTGCCGCTTAGCCCAAACAACAAATCCATCCGATCATTCGATCGACTAATCCACACTGGTAAGCATTTAGAAAAAAGGTGGTTAGCATGACGAAACGGTGTACCACGTGGTTAGCATGAAGAAAAGTTCGTATGACGAGATTCGCAGTAAGAAAATCCGCGAACTCTACGACATCTTGAAGAAACGTTGCGGGCTTTGGCTAGCATGAGGAAACTTCGTAAAACTTTGAATGACGCGGTTAGCATGCAGAGACTTTGTGAAGAGGCTTCGCGCGGGCTAGCGTCGCCGTCCCGTTCCGCCTGCGTCGCCGCCACCATTTTCTAGCAGTCTCGACCGCTCGCGCTCCCGGTTGGATGCTAATAAATAAAAAATAAAAAAAAATTCAAACTCCAGGCAGGCCAACAAAGAAATAAGGATAGAAAAGAAAGAGCGAGAGAAAATGTCAGCCTTCCTTATCATCATTGAGACTTGATTGCTGTGGGATTAGAATGCAATCAGCATGGCGTCACTATGGCGACCACTGCTTTTAACTCTTTATCATTGCCGCACATCTTAATTTAACTTGGAACACTTGGGATCACTTTAGATGGGAAATTGACCAAAAAAAAAATGAAGAAGGAAGGAGAGAGGAAGGCAGTGTTGAGGGGGGGGAGGGGGGGGGATGTATGGGTGAAGACAGACATTCTTGTTCTTTGTGTTGTATTTCAATTTAATTTGTCTTTCAGGCTGAGAAAATCAATTTATCAAGACGTGTGTGGGAAAGTGGAGGGGGAAGACTAATCTTGTCAAAATGAATGCTTGACACATTATTTGGACATCTGTGTTAGTCTTCGCTGACCCCCCCCCCCCATACACACACACATGAGCGTTCTTTTGGTTTATTCCATGTTGAAGGGGAGGCCCTTATAAGTCTCACATTAATAAACAACCCAAGCTTCAGGTATTTGTGCTATGAATTTTTTTTTTTGGTATAAATGAATCAAATCTGTTCTTGTCCTTTTAAAAGCACTTTCAAGTGTTAAGAAAAAGCGCAATGCAATTTCCCCTCATGTTTCAAATTATTCTTGGAACGGTTTGACTGTCGTAAAATTAAAACTTATGACAACTTTTTTTTTTTTTTGCATAACATTTAGACTTTAGTCTTGTTTTGATTTCATTTAGTAAAATTGCCGCTATATTCTGGTGAATTCTCCTCTTTAAAATTACAAATTATTCCCGTAAAATATCATTTTTTTCTTTCAATAATCACACATTTATTCTTGTAAAATGTATGAGTTTTTTTTTTCTTGTAAAATATTGTCCTCAGATTTTGAATTTATTCCTGTAATATTACCACCTTTTCCCTCTCAATATTTCCTAATTTTGTTTTTAAAAATACAGCTTTTTTCACAACTACTTGGACTTCTGCCACGGAAGGAGGAAGTTTGTTTCGGGCGTAGGCGGAAGTTGCACCTACAGTAAACACACTGGCTCATCCAATCACAAATCTAACAGCAGCTGTGTTACATTTGTGATTGGCAGTCAGTGGGAGTGGAAAGATAAAATGGGGGCGGCCATGTCTGATGTGGCGCAGTTTTGCCTCATGATTGTTTTGCCAAACTAGGACTAAACACAACATGAAAACACAGTGGGAGAATCAGGCCGCGCGTGGTCTGGTCGGTGTCAGACACGCCCAGTCCAACACAGAACCAGTTTATGACACCATGCCTAGTAATCTGCCATCGCAAACTTCGTGAACAATTTAAAAAAAAAAAGTTGTGTAGTCTGGAAACTCGGGTTTGGTGGAGCAAAATAACTGATGACATAGACAAACCTGATCATTTGTTGTCGCTTATTACTAGTGATGTAACGATTAATCAAAAATGGATTTTAAACCAATTCGCCCCGGTTAATCGATTTGATGAATCGAAAAATCGAGTTGTAAATCCATGTAGAAAATGATGTCTTGAAACATTTTTTTTTTTTCATTCCAGATGGATAGCACATTCCAATGATGCTTTTGCGCCGAACATTGCGTATTGCGGATGGCTGCACAACCACACTAGTGCACAGAGACAAGCATGGTAGCAATTTAGCAAAAAAAAAATGGAATCGAAAATCAGGAACTGAAAATCTTATCAGGGCTTGAGTGAATCGTTACATCCCCACTTATTACTGTTCACTGATAAATGGTGCTTGCCGAACTGCTGTATAGCAGCAATAGCGCACTGTGATTATCTACGAATCACAGTTGTAATGGATTTATTTCCGACTGTGGATTATTTCTTATTGTTCTCTTTCTTTCTGTTCCGTTGTTCGTTCACCTACGCAAAGGGGAAGCCATCCCAGTTGTGGTCATCCAACGTTTCCACCACGTTAGCTTAGCTCCAAACAAACCATCTCTAGCCGGCGAACGGAGAGACGCTCCCGAGTCGGCCGTCGGCAGGAATCCATAATCCATGGCCGCAACTTAATGGCTGTTTTAATGAAAGCGAGCGTTTGGGGAGATAAGAGCGACGGCCCACTGTACGCCAATGTGCCAAATGGAAATAAGTGCAAGTGGCAAGGTCACTAATCAATAGCCAGTTAATTAATGAGGACTGCACCGGAGTATGGATTTGCAAATGCCGGCCTTTTTTTTTTTGCTTCAATCGTTGAACGACGTCAGCGCGAGAAAAAAAACCAAAAAAAAAACACACACACTCCAACACAGCGTCACCTTGAATGTCTTATTTCAGCCAAAGCAGGAAATATTTAGCGTCAACGATCAGCTTGTCTAAGCGACATCAGAGGCTTTGTGAGAGGACGGAAAAGTCTGTCCAAATACAGTGGGAACTGGAAATTGAAAGTTGAATTTTTGTTGTCTTTGCACACGTCTCGAGTACAGAGCGAGGAAATTCGTTTTACAGTTTCCGCCCGCTCAAGGAACATTGAGGCCATTGTAGAAAAAAAATAATGATGATTTTGATTGATATTGAAATCACGATTATTGAAAACGATTATTTATCGATTTCTAAACGCATACATTCAACTGCTTTTGTAAAAACGACAACAACAAGGAATCATTTTTGTAAAAACAACAATTTTGAGTCCGACCAAGCTAACGTACGTGTTTCTGTGGCAATTGTTATCAAACATGTGTCGCAGGTTTAAAAAAAAATACATTGGGAAAGAAAAAAAAAAAATAAAAAGTTAGCGTGAGACTATGGAGTTGGGTCCGGCGAAAGGAAGAACGTAACAAAAAAAAAAAAAAAAGGGGGTAAAAATTAAGTCGTGATTACAATTGCAGGACATGACACTTAGCTGATTTGAATCCAAATTTGACAAAGGCCGTCAATGGCGTCGATGGCGGCTCGCTCGCCAGATCCCCAATCAAAAGTTCGCCGTGTATAATTTGACGCAATCACATTTCTCCACAGTCATCCAGTGCAATCAGGTAATCAGAGGGAAGCATTAACAAGACAAATGGAGTTGGAAAAAGAAAGTGGGTGCGCTCTGTTTGCGGGAACTTCCCACCGAGAAGGCCCCCCCCCGCATCCCCCCCCCCCGCCCCTCCGCCTGATTACCCCCATCACCCTCATACGGCGCCGCCCCACCGCCGCCATGTTGGCTGCTGATTGACTTGTGCGTAAAAAGGCGGCAGGTAGATTATTACTCTTAGGGGCCATTGGTGTCAAGTGATTAGTCTGCGCTGTTTTTGACAGAACCTCGTCACCTCGTTAAGAGCGTTTCGCCACCTCCACTCTGACATCTGATTGGCTCGCTAGCTTTCGGACGACGCGGCAACGCTTGCTAGGCTAAGTGGTGTCGTTTCGCCACTTGTCATATCGGCGTACATACCTCTTTTCATGAACAACGCAGACAGTTTTGTGTCCGGTGTTTTCCTAAACAGGAAAAACACGTACTGCGTGTGGTTTTAACCGGCATCTTACTCCTTTTTCAGAATCTTGATGATCTTTTTTGGCCACACACAGACTGTAACTTTTAGGATTTGTAAAAATGTTTCGATCATTTTACAAGTGGTGCGCAACGGAGATAGACCGATATGTTTTTTTTTTCCAGGGCCGATACCGATTACTAGTAGTCAAGGTGGCCGATAACTGATATTTTGTGCCGATATTAATTTTTCGTAAAAAAGATCATATTGCCATCAAAATAAATCTTAACTTTGTTGAAACGTCTTTAAGCATATTGAACAATTTTCCAGATTTGCTTAATGTAGGGTTTTTGTGTATTAGCATTACTACAATTTTTTGACAATATACATTCTTTCTCAAATTCTAACAAAAAGTTCAGGCAGCACCCAGGGTCGTAGTCGACAGTAAATGAAGTTCTCCAAACTTTCAAAATGACAGAAAATTTAACTTTCACATATCTTTGTTTTGATTTCGACACAGTTTTAAATTGATTAATTATCGGTCATCAGATGTTTTAAAAAGGCAGATGCCGATATTCGTCAAAACAGAATATCGGCGATAATCGGCCTGGCCGATAATCGGTGTACATGTTTTCGTAAAAACATCAAAGACCATTTTAGTGACTAAAAACGAGTAAGCCGTGTGATTTCGTAAAAACCAAAGACAACTTTCGAGTCTGAGCCGCACCCAAAGTGCACCTTTTCATGTACATCAAAGGCAATCAAGAGTCCGGAACAGGACGGGCAAGTTTTCCATCCTAAGTTCTCAGGAGGCTGCCTTCTCGGTTGTTAGAGGGCGTGCCCTCTCAATGCTCACTCTAGATTTTTTCTTTAATCGTCCCCCCCAAAAAAAAGTAAAACTAAGAAAAGGAGGCGGACGTGAGCACAACAAAGGAGGCGAGCAAAGCGTAATAGGCTCTCTGTTTGGCTGTGGGGCTCTTTACAGCCATTCTAATTAAGGCCATCCAGAAACAAAGGAGCTGGATTGAGGCACTTTCTCATCAGAGTCTCTCCATGAGCCTCTTTTGTCATGAACACACAGCCAATTACAAAGCTCCACAATGGGTGAGCAGGGAGGCAGCGGGCGCGCGTGTGTGTGTGTGTGTGTGTGTGTGTGTGTGTTGGAGGCTGCTGAGGGGCTGTCCAGAAGCCCCCCCCCCCCCCGTGTCAAGACTGCACACAAATCGAAAAACCTCAAAAAGGCTCCGGCGACTTTGCAGTAAACACTTAGCGAAAAAAAAAAAATCCCCCTGAGAAAACGTCACGTACGTTTGGTTCAAGTTCCCTTTGAAATGTTGCAAAAACATGCACGTTGGGTTCAAGGAGACTTGAACTTTTCAATACTTTACTTTAAAAAAAAAAAAACACGGAAGCTAGGCTAATCAAATATACATGTTTTTGTAAACATGACAGAATGAGTAGCAGAAGAATTAGAAAGTGAAAAGTTCCGTGGACACGTTTGCCGGTTTTTCGCTCGCTATGCTAACATTAACCACCAGAAGGCTGTATTTTCGCACTTGGATCATTTAAGATCGACTATCACTACATGCGCGTCCCCAAACTGAAAAAACACAAAATACGCACCACACGCAGTGATTTTTTTTTTTTTTTTTTTTAACCTGGCGAGACTGAAAAGCTCAAACATTTTAGATCACTCACCTCCAAGTCTCGCGAGTTCACGAGAACGCGTACGTTGCGGCCATTGGATACTCCAAATGGTCTTTCATGTTTCCGAAAAACACGTTCGGGCGATATCCTAAATTATACACGTGAAAAAAGTTTTTCAGATATTGTAAATAGTCTGTCACGTTTACGAAAACGTGTACACGATCGTCCGATGGGCTACTTTGTCTACTAAAACGCGTACATTGTGCTGGCGACATTGTCTCAATTGACAAAACCATCGGAAGCGCGTTACGCGTTAACCCTGAAAAAACGGGACTCAGCAAAATTGTAAATTGATGTTGATTCGACGACGACGGAGACGCTGGAGGCGGTGGTCGAAAAACTAACATGAAATCCGGCAGCCATGCGCTGTTGACGACACAATTAGCGGCCAAAGTCAACGCGCTGTTGGCGGCACCTTGATTCTGTAGCCCACTCGCCCCCCCCCCACCCCCCCCCCCCCCCCCCGGGCCCCCCCCAGCCCAGCCTCAAAAACAAGCTTGGAGCCAAAGTAAAGACAAGCCCTCCTTTCATTTCCTCTGCACCTCCAGGCCGTCGCCCCTGCGTGATCCACCCCAAAACGCTGTCGCACGGGCGGTCCGAGAAAACACAGATGGGCCCGATGCTCCCCGTTGATGTTGGGGAGAAAAAAAAAAAAAAATCTTCTCGTCGTCGCCGCCGTCGTGTGAAATCTGACAACTGAGCGAGGGCAAAGTGGTTAGAAACGTTTGCAGGCCCAAAGTGTTGACTTTTTTTTTTTTTTTTTTTTTCTGCAATATTACAAAAACGTTTTTTTTTTTTGCAAATACAACTATTATGATTTAAAAGTAAACTTTTTTTATACTATTATTATTCTCAGAGTTTTGCCTTTTTTTCTTTTTTCTTGTACTACTATGACTCTTTTGTTGTGATTTTCTTTCCGGGTAAAACTGATTTTTTTTTTCTTTCCCAACATATGTGATCCGAAAAAAAATCTTTGAAAAATACATTTCCGTAACTGGTCATTATATTTTTACGTTAGATTCCCTTGCAAAAACGTCTTGTTATATTAGCATTCCTGCCATTCAATTTGTACTTTTATTCTCATTTTTTACAAAAGCACATTTGAACTTGAATGAATGATGCTCTCATTGTAAAACTCTTAACGTGACCGTTGAGCATCAAAGCAGCAAAACCCTTCTCTAAATTGGCCATTCGCGTGCGAATGTTTCATGCTGACAATTTACGCTTCGACGAGCCTAATGCACGCTGCTGCGTGTTTTCGTAAACGTCAAAATGACTTTAAAATTTCTGACAGGCGACCCTAACGGATTTATGTATCACCAAATGCGTCCTATTGTGCATCATCTTGCACCTGGGCAAAGGCAATAAGTAATTGTGGCCGCATCTCCGAGCATGAAGGCTAACTAGCCGCAGGCAAGCGTAGCTTCATCAATCTCGTCGAAGTGGCGTGGCGGGACGGCGACGGCGGCAGCGGCTGCGCGGCGGGAGGATGGCTGCCCTGACAGTCGCGGTCAGGCGGCTCAATCTGTCAATCGGACATCAGATTTACCAACGCAAAGCTCGGCTGCGTTTGTGAAATATATTTGTGTACAGTCACCGTATGCCTTTACAATGAAAAGTGACAGCAGCGAGACAACTTGAACTCTTACACATAGTTTTGATATTTGAGTGCAATAAAAAAAATAAAAAAAGTCATTCTTTCACCCTGAAAGTTGAAATGAATATAAAAAATATTCATATAATTAGAGACTCAAACTGCTAACAAAAAACAAAACAAAAACAAAAAAACAAAACAAAAAAAAAATCAAAAACTTAAAATTGTCCTTGACGTTGATTAAAAAGACGTAAATTAGGGTCGTCTGAGACTCAAATTAATTTTATGTTTGTGAAAACACTCAGGTTAAGTTCATGAGAGACTAGGACAGCGGAAAGTTACAATCGTCTTTGATGTTTACGAAAAACACGTACGTCGGGTTCATCAGAGACTCAGGATTGTGCTCACTGTTTGCGAAACATTGGCGACTTAAATTGTTTTTGATATTTGACGAAAACACGTATTAGGTTCGTCAGGGACTTTAAATGGTCAAAAAAATGAAACCCGAACTTGCCTTTCAATTGGAATTTCCGTACATTTAAAAGCCAATTTTGAGTTTCCAAATTCCGAACCGCAAAAACACATGAACTGTATTGGAGTGGTGATGCGTTTGTGGAGATTGGGAAATATTAACGCTAGCTACAAAATAAGAGAACTCAAGTGTAAATCTTGCTCATCTTTTGACCATACGTCTTCTTCCTGTTTGCGGACAAGAGAGTAGCGACTCATTAGAGCTGGACGGGGACAAAAACAAGACTTTCTTTCATTAATAAGGAAACACGAGACGGCGGCTAATGTGGTAAAAATGTGCGGCGTTAGGCGGAGAAAGAGGCAGGCCTTTGTTGGCCGCTTCCTGGCTGACAGGAAGTGAGAGACGCGCTCACGTTTTTGATCACGGCCCGCTGACGGACGAAAATGGGGGATCACAGAAGATCATAGTGGGGCTCGATGACAACAGGCCAATTTGGACGTCCCGGCGCTTCTTCTTGCGGGCCAAAATCTGTCTGAGAATCCTGGGAACGCTGCAAAGCCGCACGTGCGTTCCCACTGGCCCAAAAACAGCATAGACGAGAGTAAATGAGAATTTGGACAAAAAAAAAACAACAACAAAAAACAATTTTATTCTTGTAAAATTGACCACTTTTTTCCTGTTGAAATGAAATGAAAATATGAATATTCTTTTAATATTCAGACATTTCTTTCGTAAATATAACTTCAAATTTCTATTTTAAAATTAAAAAAAAATCGAATTTGAAAAAGTTTTGAGGATTTTAACAGGATTTTATTCTTGTTACATTCACAAATGTTTTATTTCATAAAATTAACTCTTTAAAAAACATTACAACTTTTTTATCGTGCAAAAAATAGTTTTTTTTGACTCAAAATTGAAAGAAATCTGACCTTATTCAAATATTACAGCTAATTCATGCAATAAAATTCCATTCTAGCTAAATATTTTTACGCCAAAGAAAATGTGTTGAATGTCACAATATTACATTTTGCCAGAATAATGATGATTTTCATGAACTCTGACTTCATTCCCCCCCACCCAACCACCCCCCATAAGAATTCAATACATTATTCTCACACTACTGACTGTATAAATACAATTTTACTCTGGTAACATTACAAGTTTTTTTTCAAATAAATAAATAAAATAAGTAATTTAAAAAATATTTGATATTATAATATATATATATATATATATATATATATATATATATATATATATATATATATATATATATATATATATATATATATATATATATATATATATATATTTTTTTTTTTTTTTTTTTTTTTTTAAATTCTGAAAATAATAGTGACACTTTTTTTTTTCCTGCAATAAACTTTATTGTCGTTAGATTCCCCCCAAAAATGCAACTTCAATCTTATACTACACCTTTGTTCTCCTTGAAAGCAATGAGACTTTATTCTTGAAACATGAACAATTTCTTTCGGGTAATTTCTGATGCCGTGCGACCCTGGTCCCGGGCGACCAGAAAAAACAAGACATTCCACAGTGTCCGTTTCAGCTGCAGATTAACCGGCCGAAAGCAAAACAACGGACGGCGCGCTAACAAAAGCGTTCTCGCCCGCCCGCCCGCTCATGACTTTAGGCAGGCACATCTGCAAGTCATCCACAGCGGGCGGGTCAGGTGGGACGGGCCGGCCCGCTCGCTACACTTTGCAGCACTAATGCATTGCAAACACGCCGTGGCCTTTGAGGTGCGCGGCTAGTGTTTCCCCCGACGTTATTGAATTAAACAATCAAAAGCCGGCTCCGTGTTTTGCTTTGCTTTTCATTATGGGACGTTACCTTGCCGACGCACAATTCCTCCTCCTCCTCCTCTTTTGCTTTTTCTGGCCGATTAGGACGTCATCATGGCAAGGACGTTCTTCCTATATAAAATGGATCGTCTAAGGAGGAAGAGAAAGTCTGTTTATTTAGATTCTAGAAAAAACAACATTTCATATAACCCTGCCCCCCCCCAAAAACATTTAAATGACATAAATAAGATAATTTTCCATCCAACATTTTACTGTTTATTTTTGTAAAATTACTACATTTTTCAAAAGAAAAATGCTATTTGTTTTAATGTACATTTTTTATAGCTTTTTTCATGGGGAATTTTCCAAGAAAAATGTCTGTAAAAAATAGTTTTATCCAAGATATTTTAAAAATTATTTTGAAAAAATTCAAATTCAACTTTTTTAAAAGAAAAATTATGACTTCTAAGAAACTATATCACTGTTTTCTGACTTTATTTTCCTTATTTATATTGTATTACAACATTTTCTGAGAACAACAGTTTTTTTTCCAAGAAAGAAAACTTTTTTCCTCATATTTTATTTTAAATTTTTGTCAGAATTTGCCTTTTTCTCATCAAAAAAGTAACTATATTTACACCTTCACAATCTAATGAGATCCCTAAAATTGATAAAGCGGAAGCATGGAAATCCCTCAAGCCGATGGAGCAGGCTGCCAAATCAAAGATCAGCCTCCTTACAAAGAAATCTGCTTATGTGCATCACATATTTTGTATTGAGCGGTTTATTTTTCCGATTTATCTCAGAGGATTGGCTCTGTCACCAGAGAACACATCAAAAACCTAAAGGGAGGCGTGACAATGCTCTAAATTTATTGATGTCACAGAAAACTTGCCGGTTGTGTCGTCCTTTTGAACAAAAAGTGAGATTTTTTTTTTTGGAACAAAATTTGTAGTATTATGGAAAAAAATAATATTTTTTTTTTTCAACAAAAAAAGTTGATCAGAATTGCATTTTTTTCTTAAAAAGTCAATGATGAGAATGTATTCTGTTAAAAAAAAAAGCATATCTAGATTTAAGTGAAGTCAGATTTTTCAGAAAAAAAAGTCTAATAAGAATTGAAACAGTTTCCTTTAGAGCAAAAAAGACATGTCCACTTTATGCTTCATGTTTCAAGTGGGATTAAATTAAAATCAAATATAAAGACTGCAGTTACTCAAAACAACTTTGCAGATTCACGGGTAATTGGCCCTCCCAAGCACTCTCCCGCCCGCACGGAGGAAATACTGGGCTTTTGATGACGCACAGGTCGGATGTGTGCGGATGAGCGTTCATACTGCAGATGCATCGGATACATATCCGATTTATAACAGCATATGAAAGAATTTATAACAGATTTGAAAAAAAAAATCGGAAATGTACTGCTCACACTGCATGAAAATAATCTGATACGTATCGCATATGGGCAAAAAAAAAAAAAATGGAATTGAGCAGTGTGAACACACCCTTATATTTAAAAAAAGAAAAGAAAAAAAAAGTATGTTTTGAAATTCCTCGAATGCAACATGAGTTCCAAAGCTGACTTTTCACTCTCGAGTGTTCAGGCCAGTTTGTGACGACATAAATTAAAACCAAAATGTGGGTTTAAAAAAAACAAAAAAAAACCCCTCTCTTTCTGAAACTGTGAGGTCAAAGTAGAACTTGCCTTGTTTTTGTATGTTCACATAGAGGACTCACCAGGGAATTTCTGATAAAAATTAAAAAAAAAAAAAAACGTAGGAGGAAATCCAGAGTGGGGATATCGTAATGAGTTCCACCTGTTTCCTTGAAGCCGGCTCCAGTTTCCCTGTACAAACGCATGCAGATTAGCTATCAAAGACCCTCACCACCGACGCTGCCACGACCACTCAATGGGCCCTTTGTTGCCCGTTGTCAGGAGGGAGGGAAGGAGGGGGCGTGGAGCCCCGCACCAGAGGAGGAAACACAAACGTGCCACTTGGAAGCACACTTGCAGTACAGGCAGGACTCGGCCAGTCAGGCCCGAAGAGAAACAGGAAGTCAACCACTTTGGGTCCAAGAGGCCACGTTAAGGTCATGCTGGACACGGCCAGGGTCTGTCAAAAGACGAACTTGGCGGAGAGATTTTGTTCAATTGTGACCTAACTTGAAAATTCATCCCCGTTAGCCAGTATGACTCAGGAACATGACATTTGGCGGCCATGTGTGTCATGAGTAGACCCACAACAGTCTCAAGGAGCCACAGTGGAAAAGACGCAGGAAGTCTGAGAGTTTGATTTTGAAGTCCAGCGGGCCTTCAAAGACAAACTTGTTCAACGGCTTTGAGAATCCTGCCCCTGAAGCGACTTACACCTATCCAGACATGTTTATCATAACAGGACGTGCAAAAAAACTCTCAAGCATCCAAATGATGAAAGGCAAATGCAAATGTGTTGAAAAGAAAAGTTAAATACAACTGAATTTCCCAAAAGGCAGTGATTCTTTGAGAATCACTGTAACAACACAGAAGGGCGACATGAAACTTTTTTTTTTGGGGGGGGCCTATGTGAAGTTTAACGATCATGACACGGATTGGCCCCGTTCTCGCCACTGCGACAGCTTCCTGATGAGATGATTAGTAGAATCATTTAAGGTCGCCATGCACGGAGGAAGGGCGCAGGCGCTGTGCAGTGTCATGGAATGCATCTGCCCAAGAGTACGACGCCGAGTAGGAGGAGGGCGAGAGCAGGAGAGCCCATTCGGCATTCAGTCGCTAATTAGAAAAATTAGATCTATGAAAGGCGGCGAGTGATCAAGGCCTTCAGCCTGCGCCTGTGTCGCGCTGCCGCGGCACAAAGAGAAGGCAACAATGAGGCGGGATGGAGGAGAAGGGACGGCGGTGGGGGGGAGAGCAGATAAATAATTTAATCCATTATCTACTCTGCAAAGCTCATCAGCACCGACACACAATGGATTCAATTGCTGATTCTCCGCCAGCCTCCAGCAGGACGAGAAAGGGGGAGGTGGGGAGGGGCGGGGGGCAGAATCGCGGAGGAGCCGCAGCAGTGTTGGGTGTCTTCTTCCGCCAAGGTCAAACGACAATAGAGCAATCTAATTAAGAGTTTCCCCGCATGGGGTCAGCCTCGCCACACAGGCTCGTATTGTCCATTAGCTATTACATCATGTCCCGCCTGTCAGTGAAAGAAAAATGCTTATTAAATGCCCCCCCCCCCCTCCCCCCAACCTCCACCCACTTTTCCCCCTCTGCCGCTTTAATTGATAAGAGTGTTTCTATAAAGTTGTCCGGTTTGAATATGCAAATGTTTTTTTTTTTTTTTGCAGTGGGTGGACACCCGTCATGACCCGGTAAAGCAAAGCATAACTTTGCGTCAAAAAAAAACAAAACTTCTGTTCACAGTAATTTTGGGATAGGCTCCAGCTCACCTTCAAACAAGTGATGTTGCTCAGGAGGTAGCTAGGCAACGTGCTACCTAGCATGATCGGTAGGTGAGTTACCAAGCTGGTAGCTACTCTCATTTGTGATGCAACATTAGCAACCTAGCTAGTACCTACTCCCTTATGCTGCTATTAGATTGTCCATATAAAACTTAGCAACCTAACTAGTAGCTACTCACCTTTGTCACTAGCACATTGCCTATCCTACCTACTTGGCAGCAAAGCTAGTAGCTACATACGGATGTTGCTAGCAGGCCATCGCCTGCCTACTTAGCAACCTAGCTGGCACTTACTTAGCTGGTGCATTTGAAAAGTCACTCTGGCGCCCTAACACGACTCTAAAAATGGGTGTGTTCAGAGCAGCAGAACGCGGTCCCCTCCTCTTAATTTCCAAACACACCCTATCATACAAACCAATCAACAGCTCATGCTTCAACTGTTTCTATTTGTGTTGCCTGATGCTTTGGACGCACCGCATCCCCAGTTGAAGCGGCACTGTTATATTGTGGCCCTCTGAATAACTGAACGGCACTTTTAAACAACACTCTTGAGTTTTCGAACCATCGGAGTGGAGCAGAGCGTGTTTGGAACTTATTTTCAAACGCAATGTAAATTACCTACGTACCATCTTAGCAACCGAGCTGTTAGCTATACCGACCTACCTATTACACTAATGCGTTGCATAGCTACCAATTTGGCAACGTAGCTGGTAGCTACTCACCTAAGTAGCTATGTAGGCAATCAAATAAAAAAAGTAGGTGAGTTGCTAGCATATAAGCTGCTTAATATGTACAGTGACTCGTGCTAGCAAGATAGGTTGTTGAGTAGCTGCCGGCTCAGTTGCGAAGTAACTTGGTGAGTAGCTACCAGGTGTTTGATAAATATGAACTAAGTGATATTGGATGTGAATCACTTGAACAACGAAAATGGGAAATATGACGTTAGCAGCTAATCAAATGATTAGTCTACTGATGCTAGCATTTAGCTCAGTACTGCCTAAGTGCAGCCTTAGCATAGCCAACCATTAATCCTATTGGGGGGGGGGCCTTTAATGTGCATCAGACCAGAAGGCAAGTATCCATTAAGGGATGAATTTGGCCCAGCTTTATGATGGCGTCCATCATCTTTTTTTCCCCCTCCCCAGCTCCATCCATCATCTGCACCAAGGCTTTCTTGGCCCACTGCCTCCGACACGCTGGCTTCCATTTTACCTCCCGTTCGGGCACATTTGCATAAAACACGATTCGTACACGCCACCCAGCGACCGGTCGGTGGTCCCCTTTGGCCGTGCGGGGGCCCGACAAGCTGTCTCGGATCTGCTCTGTTTGCTTTATGGAGCAAGAAGTGCTCGCAGTGTGAAGGCTGCACTTCAGAGGGGGGGGAAAAAAAAAAAACAGATTACGATTCTTTTTTCACTTTAAATGAGGCATTAAATTCCATGAAATACATTTTAAGGAGTATTTGATCGCACTCGTGCACACCATAATCTTTTATATTCACGCTGTTACCTAACATCAATAGTGGCACACTTCTGATTTCAAGATGAGCTATTCAAAAGCAGTTGAGTCCTTGATGTCAAAATTACACATCAGTCACTGGCGTGGGCATGCGAGTTGTGCTGGTTGGGTAAAATTATTTTTATTTTGAAAAATTTTAAATGTTATTTTAAGTGGTTTTCAATGAAATGTTTGCTAGTTTTACCATTTTCCCTCCATTTTTAATTTTTCTCCCACTTAACTCACTCAATGCCAAAAAATGTTTGGCAAATCTGGTGTATGTATAATCAAATAACACAATATTCTGTGGGGCTTTTAAAATCAGTCAAAATCAGCTCAAAAATGTCTGGCATTCTAGGAGTTGTCTTTTCTGAAAAGGGCCTGCAGAGAATGAGTTTAAAAAAAGAAGACTATCTGGCAAATTGGACCTATATTCATGAACACAGCTAAAAAGTCTTAAGAATCAAATGTCACAAAATGCCCCTGGTACGAAAGTGCGGCTTAAAGTGATCCGGATAGCGTCTCCGTTGATAAAAAAGAAAAAAAAGAAAAAGTCCTTAAAGTGAGATAAAGCGTAATGGAGCCATTGTGCTCATGTTGAAGAGCCTCGTCATTATTTTACATTTTTTCAAAGTGTCTGGTCACAGAACATTCTCCCAATTCTACGCCGGCGGTATCATTACACGCAGAGCGGCGGAACAAATTGTCCGAGACCAAGTGAGAGTATTTATGTCCAAGTGAGTCTAATGGCGTCATTTGTGGCGCGGATGCTAATGCGCTATTAGTGTGTTCCATTGGGCTGAGCTCAGGTGCATTCGGGGGAACTTGCTGAACCTTCTCAGACCAGAGTGAAGAGCAAGACTTCAAAGGCGGAGGCATGGCGACCTCTAGTGGCGAATAACAAAATTACTTCTTTTTTTTTTTATTTTTACAAAATGCACCTTATATGAACATGTGAGATTGATATTCAAACACACATGACCACATTAGTTGTTCATGACCATTAAATGTACTGAAAATATATATGTTTTTTTATCTGAAACACAAATGTCTTCAGTATTCAACCAAAACAAAGGACTTCAGCTTGCCGTTCCAATACTTTTGAAGTGGGCTGTAGCCACTTAGTGACAGACATGCATGAAAGAAATTAGGGGGGGGGAAAAGGAAGAAGAAAAAAAAAAAAAAAAAAGACTACTTTGGACATAATTTAATGAAAGCAAAAAGCAGCGTGTTGTTGACTGAAGAGGCCTTGAAAGCAAGATTGAATTGGTTGGAAATGTGTTCCTAATTAACCTTCAAGCTCATCAGCCCCAATCAATAGAGTTTTTCCCTCTAATTGAGACAGAGTAATTATCAGACTGTATTCATCTGCTTAATGAAACAATGTTCCAATACGCCTGCGGCAAAAAGCTTAATTGAGTTCCATTTTTTTCCCCCCTCGTCCTTCCCTGAGACAGGCCAGACTTTCCTTTTTTCTTTTTTTTGTGACCGCGGCCTCAAAGCGGCGAACGGGCGCCACGGACTGCTGGAGCGTGAAACTCACCTCGCGGACGCCTCGCTGGCAGATTTTAGTGGCTCATCCTTCCTGCGAGAGGCATTTTGAGGGTTCGAGCGCGTCAAGTGCACCCTGATGACTGACATGCACACATTATTGTGTGACACTGTTGAGGCGTGAGGAGGGACAAAATGGCAAAGCGATATTAAGGGCGACACTGAAGTAAAAAAATAAATACATAAAAAAAAAAGATTGATGCTATGATGATGCGAGAATAGTCATATATCGCGGGGAAAAAAGTCGCAATCTTATATGTTTTGTTAAAAAGTTAAAATGTTACAAGAATCAAGTCGGATATTTCAAGAGAAGTGTTATTTTTGTATTTAGAAAAATATCGCTATCTTAGGAGAAACTTTTTTTTTTAATTTGTTTTTCTCCAAAGTACATTATATTTTGGGGGAATTTCACAACTTTTTTTTCTTTTTTCAACTACAAAATCGTTCAAATTATGTCACCTCTCAAAAACATACTTTTTTATGTCTTAAATACAAAAACTTCCGAAAATGAATATATCACCCTTATTCCAGTTAATTGACGCTTATTTCCTTGAAAAACGTTTTCTCAAAAATATACTTTTATATACATCTTCTTGGGGGTACTTTTTTCTCTGAAATATACTATGACTTCCAACCATCCGCCCAATTTTTTTTTGAACGTATGCCCCCCCTCAATTTCAATGTCTATGTGTATGTTTCCCCCCCATGGTGAGGCCCTAACACGTATCTGTCCAAAGCAGGGTAATAAGACCATCAAAGACAACTTTTGAAGGTAGGTGTTTATGTTTTGAAATGGAAGCGGACGTGATGAAATACAAAAAAAAAAACCCCAAAAGTGATTGTTTTGAGTGCCAAAAGGAGAAAAAATGCGCAAATATTAATGATCCTCATAAAAAGGCACAATCAGTTGTACGACCCTGTACTTACCAGTTGCGTCGTCACGCTCCAAAATCGATCTAAGATGAACGCCGCTGATGGCGTCTTGAAACGGAGACAAAAGTATTGGGACAAAGACCACCTTAGTAAATTCAAGCATTACAGGTGCCACGTGCGGGCTCAAATTCAGCTTTACAGATGCCATGTCTGTAACCGACGCATTGCTTGAGAGCTCTGTCCCAATACTTTTGCCCACATGGTACGTATTTGTGCAGTTGACCATTCAGTTGTCTCTTTGAGCTTACGATACTGATATTTGGTCCGTTAAAAGCAGTTTGTCCACATTTCCTCTGCTGACTTTGAAGTCTCCGCTGTGCATTTAAACATGTAAACAAGCTCTAGCAAGGTAGCGTATAAAAACAAAAGCTCATTCGTTTGACGAGCTTGCCAGTTCCTCATCAGCCACTTGAAAGGTGCTAATCGACTCTAAAGTCGCTTTTGTTTCGTTTCACAGTCCAGTTTGACCCCCGTCATGAAAAAAAAAAAAAAACCCAACAACACTATTACCTGTAAACAGTCCTGGAATCCAGCATGTGCGTCTTGGTCCTCTCCAGCGTCGTTCAAGCGGCTTTGGGGTAGATCTTCTCGTAGAAGAAGCTTTGCGGCAGCAAGAGGAGCTCGCCGTCCTTCTCTCGGACGGCGTGCGCCCGCACGAACTGGAACTGCTCCAGCGCAAACTCGTAGAACTCGTTCTCGATCTTCCAGATCTTGGACTGCTGCAGTTTGCCGATGGTCTCCCGGGTGGGCGGCTTCTTCTCGGCGGTCTTGCGCAGGTGCGACTTCTTGCCTGGAAGACAACAAGGGTGTTGACGACCTCGCGCGGGGACTTCAGCTCTACAGATGCCACGTCCACGGCGGCGGTATCGGTTCAAGTGAACGTCCGCTTTACAGATGCCACGTAAGCCTCAGCGTGTCAGATGTCTTAAGACGTCTTGTTGTGGCATCAGCTCGGGTTCGCGTGGCAGTACCCGTCTTGTAGAGTGCGGTGGCGCCTTTGAAGAAGCGCGGCAGCGTGGCCTCCAGGATCATGACGAAGTCCTCCAGCTCCTCGGTCACGCCCACCAGCAGGTACTCGTTGACCAGGTTGTACTTGGCCTGCTCAAGCGCCCAGCGGCTGCCCACATTCCTAACATTTTGGGACACAATCACAGCCGATATATTGGTAGCGTGTTGAAGTCCTGGCTGTCGTTCAAACGACATTTTGCTTTGATTTGTAAGCAGAAACTTGATACAAGCGCTGTATGCTGGCAGTGAACTCATCTCACAACACGCAGCAATTTGACAGACAACAAATCTTCAAAATGTATCGCCACGCCCAGTTGAAGTTTACTGTCAACTTAAAGAGAATTACACGATGTGTATTTAAAACAAATGCACAGCGTTGCCTTATGACAGTTAGCTTAACTAGAACAAACATAAAGAAAATGTGTTTCTGTAAGAGGTGTACATTTGTGGAATAATGCTGTGTTCAAAGTAAAGTACAAAATGACTATAAATCAGCCGAAAGACGGTAAATTGTCCAAATGCCATTTTTGGGGGGGAATGTGTTAAACCGAGTGAGATGTAATGAAATATTAATTATGAGTATGAGAGTATAATCATACATAACTGCGCTAGTGTGTGCTTAGGTACTGCATATATGTAGGCATACATGAGTAGGTTTATAATGCCGATTTCCCTTTCTTTTCTTGTTGAGACATACTACATGAATGACCAATTACTGTATTACTTTGAAAAAAGTCAAAATACACAACGAACAAAGGGTAGGACTAGATAAGCTATTACTTCCGCCTACTGCCTTCTGAACATGTAAACTGTGCTTAATGATGACGAGCAGCTAACGACGCAAAACACCGTAGACACGCTAACAAAACTAGCATCAGGGTTGCTGTGTGCTAACTAGAGGTGATAACAACAATAATACATGTAAAATAAATATAATGAATAAATAATACTTGAGTAAGTCATTATCGCATTTTCTTTTTTTTTATACAGCAGAATATTATGGTGTGCCGTCATTTTGTGCTCACCAGCACTCTGACTGGTGTCCACAGAAGAAGGGGATCTGCAGCCAGAGTTTCTCGGGGGCGCAGTCAAAGCCGGCGGACGCTACGCACTCGTCAAAGGTCTGAAAAACGAAGACGAAGCGCGTGATGAGGCTTTCAAAGCGTTTTCACGGGCGTTTCTCAAGAGCACCTTCTTGTCGCCTTGCTTCCTTCGCCGCAGGCCGGGCCGGTAGTCGTCGCCGAAGCGCAGGAAGTAGTAGTAGGACACCAGGCGCTCGATGGGGTCTCGCACCACGTTGATGTACAGGGGCTTCCCCTTGACGCCGTACCTAAACGCAAAGAGCTTTACTAGCATGCCAAGTGTTCGCACAAGTATGTGAGACGGCAGCGGCTCTCACTTGGAGAAGTCCAGATAGGCCACGTGGCCGTGGTAGAAGCCGGGCTTCATCCCTCGCCAGGATGTGACGTTGTGAACAAAACGCATCTGCATTCAAAAGACAAAGTCCAACTTTTGTTTTGGCTTTTTTTGTTATCTCTTCTGTCCCCTCCCAAATTGAGGATCAGAAAGTTTTATTAATGCTTTTGTTGTTGTTATTATTATTATTTTTTTTTTTACAAAGGCGATAGTTTAAAGAGACGCCTGAAAAGCATCGGTTCTGACCTGGTCGTGCAGGGACATGACGGGGTTGTTCTTGGTGGTGTTGATGTGCAGCACGTGGAAGCGGTTCTTGGCGCACAGGTCGTATGCGATGTTGGTGAAGGACGTGCTGGCCGTCTTGGGCACCCGGTTGTAGATGATCACCATGTCATCGTCATCGTCGTCCTCCGACGAGAGGCCGCGGCGGCCGTCTTCGCCGTGACGCTGCTGCTGCTGCTCCACCACCTCGGAAAGCTCGTGTCTGGCCATGGCGCGCTCTGGTGGATAAACGCATAACGACGTATTGAAATTAAGTTAAATACAAAGGAACTGGACTTGGGCAGCGATTTCTTGACGTAACACACTTCATCGCTGTCTTTAAGTCTATTAAAGATGTTTACGTCATTAGGCCACTATAAGGACATTAAATAATTACTTATCCACGATGTAATCCTGGAGTGTGGGCGTCTACTTCCTAACAGACATTACATCACTGGACACTTGATTAGGTGCACTGGCACAGTCTAATAAGACCATTTTGAAACATTTGCAGTGATTGCAATTTGCAGGTAAAGGCATTTATTTAAGCAGAATACACACTGTAAAAAACATAACTTGTATTTTCTGAGCTAAAACCTTAAGAAGAAAAAGCTTAAGTTGAAACAACTTTAAAATGTTGACGTTTACGCAAAGCAAGTTTAAAGAATATTTCTATTCTTTCTGTGGAAGTAGATATTGAAGTTAAGACTGGGGGGAAAACCGTATTAATAGCCTGTGTTTGGTTTCGTGAAAACTAAAAACTTGATTTGACCCCAAAAAACAAAACAAAAAACCCCCCGGAAATTTTATCTATTAAAGGTCATTGCCGTGCAGCTCTAAATTCCAACTTTTCAAATAGCTTACCGACCTAGTTTGGCTCTGGACTCTTCCAGTCTTTGGATCTGGTTCTCGATGAAGAGCATAGTGACGGCGAAGGTCAGCACTGCCAAAAGATGCAACTTGGGCGGCATCATGACCCTGAAGAGCCCCATCAAGCATCCACGACAAGCATCACCACCACCCGGGGTGAGGAAGGGAAGCAGCCACCGATCCGGTCCGCTGCTGCCGTTAAAGACCTGCCGACCCACGAACCGTTGCTGCTGTCTGACGTCGACAACGTCTCATCAAACTAAAAGGATTCCGCCCCCACAATCAGAGATTAAAATCTGCGGCTTGGCGCCATTACTTGATGAACGTTCGATCGGGGTTGAACTTGTTAGCTTCTATGCTATATGCTACTCGTGTTAGCGTCAACTTCACAACTCAGCTCACATTTCTTTTGACAAACGGCAACTTTTGAACCTGGCCGGAAGCTCTTAGTGCACACAAGTTCCTTCATTAAATGTGAAGTTGATACGAATATGGAGCTCAAAAGCGAACGTATAATTGTTTTGGTGTTGTGGATCGACTGCTAGCTTGTTGCTGAAAGTCGCGATAGTGACGTCATTTCCACATAATTATTCTTCGTGTTCATATTAAGGTAGACGATATGGCTTTTGAGCCGCAGTGCGCCACACATTGGAGAAAACAAGTATGATCTGATACTTGTATTCTTTTACTCTAAATAAAAATAAATTTCAAGTTTCAAGATGTGAGGAAACGCGAGTGTGGTACAGTGGTGAGAAGTATAAGAAACACTTTGTTATTGCACTATATTTGATCTGATTTATTTTTTCAATGATATTTCTACTGTAGTTTACTCCCTACATAGATTTACTTTCTACTGATTACTGTGTCAATAGAATTATTAACAATTCAATTTCAATTTTTACTTGGGTATTGTACATTTCATACTCGCATGTACTTATTCTTTTACTTAAGTACAGAAATTGAAGCCGTTCTTACCTGTTTTTTCCCCCCACACAAGTATCTGTACTTATACTTAAGTACAGAGATTGAGTACTTTTGCCCTCTCTCGTGTGGTATTACAAGATCCTGAACTACCGTGTAAATTTGATGATTACAGGCGCGATGGCGTTTGTTGCCACTAGATAGCGCCAGAACAGCATGAACAGGAACAACATTTTTAACTTCAGACAGTTACCGCATACAGTTCAATTGCAATGTCAGTTATGATAAATTTTCAGTTACATCATACAGTTAAAATACATTATCATCAGCTGTTTTTTTTTGTCATAGTCCTGGAATTGACTGCAGCAGCGATTGAAGTACACAAACAGTACATTGTCATTTGAACCGTAAAGTTACATTAATGGGCGACAACATTGAGTTACATCAGGACATTGACACATACATGACGCTGTCAGTTACGTCACACCGTAACGTTGCATTGGAAAAAGACGTCAGTTACACTCCATAATTATTACTTACATCTTTCATGACAGTCAATTATATCATGCAGTTACATTTAGGGGTGATTGCAATGTAATTATATGCTGTAAACATATGAAGTAGCAAAAAAAATGTGAGTTCCACTATATTGTCAGTTACGTCATACAGTTAGTTACAATATATTGTCGTCATTGGGCTATTTTTAGCAACTGTAATCAACTACAATAGAGCTCAAGTATGAGAACAAACTAAGTGATATGAAATTTTAACCTCGCAGGTATTTCCTTCCTTCCCTCACATTGTGAGGCTTAGAAAAAAAAAAAAAAAACTTTAAAAAGAATTAGCCGATCCATTCTCGCTGCACACTTATTACTTCCATTAATTGTACCCATCAAGAAATGTGATTTCACGCGCACCATTTTAAAGCCTTTAAAGTCTGTTCCCTGGGAAATAAAGACACCTCCCGGAGGGTTAGGAGGAAGCAACACTCTCGTCACACTGTAACAAAGCCTTTATTAACCCCCCCCAAAAAAAGAAAAGTGTACACTCGCCTGAATCAATGGCGTGGAAACAAGGCGGCCGCCAATTACCTCATTCATGGTGCTTGTGCTGCAGGCCGGCAGATAACGTAGCACACAAGCGTGGATAAACCGTGATGACCACTGCATTTACTCACGATAACACTAATAGGATAAACAACACATTGCTTGTTTGGTCCCTGATGTTTTGTTTTGATCATCTCTGGTGTGATAGCCTCAAACACGCATTCCATTGTTCGCATTTGTCTTTGTCCCGCTACATGCTCAATGGAAATTAATTTCCCACTACAACAAAAGTTAAGGGCAGTATGGTGGAATTGTGATTAGCATTTTTGCCCGACAGTTCGGAGGTTCGGGATCTGAATCTGGGCTCTGCCGGGTACTACAACTGGTTAATTAGCCACAAGCTAGCTCTCCTCTGACTCGGCCAACTAGCTAGATAGTGGCAAGCTTGGTATCTGTTAACTAAATAGATGTTCTAGCCTTGCCTCCGACTTGTTAGCTTCTTTTTGCTGCTTGGTCACTTGTTGCTAGTGAGCTAGCTGCTAATTAGCGGCTAACTAGCTGCCTTTGTTTCCAGATAGATACATGTTTTGGCTGTCAGCTCAAGGATCTATTGTATTGTTTTTTATTATTTGACACCCGCATGTAACATAAAAAAATAAAAATAAAAATCTATAATTCAGTTAACTAGCTGAGACTGACTGACTAACCAACAACTTTGCCCCACCACAGGTAGACTATACATATATATATATATATATAAACCTACAAATTCCATGGACATCAGTTAAATCATTTTCTTTCTATTTTATTTAACAATGTAGATAACTAACTAACTGTCTAGCCACTTGCCCCCCATCCAAGTGGACTGTAACCTCTCCACAAAGTTTCATGGACATTGGTAATGAAGTTTAGCTAGCAATTAATTAACCGACTGATTGACTAACTAACCAACCAACCACTTGGCTCTAGCCATGGAAGTGGACTGTAACCCTCTTCAACTAACTGACTGACGAACTAACTAACCAACCAACCATAAAACATATTTGTGGGACTAAAAACGTTCACTTTTTCAAAAGATCAGAAAGCCTTCCTGTATGCGAATGTCTTCATAGCGTAATGTTTGTGTCTGGAACAAAATGGCCCTGCTACCACCCACACAAATTGTCGCTACTATGCCGCTAGCGCCTTCGCCGACAAAAGGCTAAAAAGCCCCAAATGAGAGTCCATCCCGCAGCGCAGACAAGCGCGACCTGCTGCGGCATAATCTCCCGTCATTTTCTGCCGTCTTTGTCGGTGCTGAGGGGAAAAGTTTTTACAAAGACGCCAACTTGGGATTTTGGGGAGCGCAGTCAAGAGCTTCCATTAGCACCAGGCCACAATAAGAAAACACTAGAGAGAAAAAAGAGGGAGAGGTGTCCTGGAAATGATGAAAGGCAGTGTCAGGAAATGGTAGAAAAATGCCCCATTTATTTTCTTCCGCCTTTACGGAAAAAAACTTGAATAGGTTTTTATGCAGAGGTGTGAGGTGCACTGCCCTCAGGCGGACACTAGAGGGCAGAGGAGGCCTAACGCTGCAGGATGTAAACATGCTCACAAGCCTTTGATATTGCAACATTGAAGTAAAAACACAGGGCTTGTGTCACCAACACTGCGGTAGCAATGTTTTTTTTGTTTCCTTCTCTTTCTTTCCTTTTTTTAAAAAAACCAAAAACATTTAAAGTACTTAATCTTTCCTTTTTTTTTTTTAAACATTTAATGTACTTAATCTAAATCTTATTGAAATTTCTTGAACTTTTAGTGTTTTTTTTGTGTGATTATTAATTGGTTAAAACCCAGGATGGAATTGAGATAAAAATGAATTATCATGAAATAAGTTTTTGGTGAGAAACAAAAGTACTTAAAAAAATCCTCATGTCTGTATGTTCATGTTCTTAGATCAACAAAAAGTTCTTTAAAAGCAAAGATAACTTACTTGATTACAAAAATAAACGAAGTAAATAAAACCAACATTTGATATCATCTGGTACCACTGCCAAAGAGTGTATCCATATCTGGATGCATACCATCATTGTGAACACCAGCGTAAGCGAGAAAGCCAAAACTGTGAAGACAAAATCCATCCATCGTGTTACGTTTGAAGGATGGCATCAAACTAACTAACTAAAAAAAAAAAAAAAAAATCCCCCGAGTAATTAACCAATCAGGGCGCGTCAGGACGGCATGACAGAGTGCGGCCGTCGCCGGACGACAGGCGGGCATCCGTTACGCTTTCACATCTAAATGAGAGAGCCAATTAACTGGGCTAATAGCTCTCTCCTGTTTAATCTGCTAGACAATGGGAGCTTTTTACAATATCCTCTTTCTCAGTCGCTGTTTTCACTTCAATTAGCCTCCTCCTCCGCCGCCGCTCGCTGTGATTAAGCGCCAATCATTATTCTTCAATTAGGTCTTTGATCGGCCGTGTGTACTGTATACCCATACGTAAGAATGCCCGCGAAACCGTCAATTTGTTCCCTTGTGTCGTGTGTGTGTGACTGGGAGGTGCACTGAGCAATGGCAACTTTGTTGACAACTATTCTGCTAGTCGCTAAAGGGCAAATAAAAATCATTTTTACTGTACTTTTAAATGTAACATACATTTTTTTATACTAATATCTGATATGCTTAACGTGTTTTATTTAAAGGAGCCCCCACAAAGTTTCATGGACACCAGTTGTCTAGATGAGCCATAATCCAGTTTGATACTAACTAACTAACTAACTAACTAACTAACTAACTAACTAACTAACTAACTAACTGCATGGGTTGATGAAAGTAGACATTGGTTACGTTGCAATGCAAGTGGGATATGTATTCTCGAAAAATCCAGTTAACTAACTGACTGACTGATTGACTAACTAACCAACTAGTTAACAAATAGCCCAATGTAAGAGGACCATTATATTGTACAAAGTTTTTGAATTTTTTTTATATTGTTCAATACAACTAACTAACTAACTAACTAACTAACTAACTAACTAACTAACTAACTAACTAACTAACTAACTAACTAACTAACTACATGGTTCGATGCAAGTTGACCAACTCTCTGAAGGTTAATCAGATTTGTTTCCTTCAACAATCCAATTCACTAACTATCTGACTGACTTATTTCCTGAAAGACTAACTAGCTAACTAACCAGAATAGCAGAGAGAAGCGCGCAGCCCTCCGCCAAGGCCAAACAGTCCTCCGCTGGGCACAACGTGACACACAAATCCGCAGAGAGGCCCGCAATTAACTCCTGGGTTGTAATTACAACTCCGTCGTCTCTTAAGGCCGCCTGACGCCTAATGAGTTGTGACTTTATTTTTTTCCCCCCCATTTCCTCTCTGCAAAAAGCGAAAAAGTGCGTCGGGAGGGAGGGAGGGACGACGGGACACTCTCATTTGCCCTACACAGCAGAAATAATGAAACATCAGGGCTTTTGTGGAGGATAGAAATATAAAAATTGGAAGGGTGGGGAGGTGTAAGGTGTTGGGGGGGTGTAAGGAGAAGGGGGGGGGGGGACATTTTGTATGACCTCCTCCTCCTCCTCAGCCCATCCATCAGGCAGGCCGGCTCATTATTCTAACTAGCCCGGCCTCTTTTCTTCCGTGGCGGGACGCCATCAGCCGCAATCTGCATGCCAATTATCGGCCAGACCCCCTGATACCCCCGCGTGGAAAATGATCTGTCAAGGAAAAAAAAGCCCCAATCTCCCAACCTCATCCCCCCCCCCCCCCCCCCCCCAAACCAGCACCAGCACCCACCTACGACAGCAGGCCTTCTTGGAAAATTAATCTATGGGCACACACAGAAAAAAAATGATTATAAATGTAGCCATTCTCCAACTCTGGCTCGGAGGGCAGCATGAGTGGAGTGTGTCATAATTGCCAGGCGGGAGGAAGGAGAAGAAAACGAGGAAGAAGATGAGGGGGGTGGAGGGGGGACAAAGGGACACTGCCTACTGGAATGTTACGCTAAGGGTCATGAGGCGAGCGCTCGTTTTTTTATGTTCATATTACAGACGAGGAGCTCTTGATGGTGATGGCGGGACGGGACATTTGATGGCAGCACATGGTTTTGGATAATTACTTAAAAAAGGACCGTGAACCTCACTGCCCTACCCTGAAAGTCAAGGATCTGACTGTTCATTAATCCTCAGCG
Source organism: Filicampus tigris (assembly GCF_054856515.1). Taxonomy (NCBI): domain Eukaryota; kingdom Metazoa; phylum Chordata; class Actinopteri; order Syngnathiformes; family Syngnathidae; genus Filicampus; species Filicampus tigris. The sequence goes on from NC_141228.1 coordinate 21,642,916, forward strand.
CCACCTAGGGGGCACGTCAAGCGTTGAAATATCAAACGGCTCATTTATTTCAACACGTTTGTAGCATGTTTGACCTTACTCCAGAACCGCCGTGGAGGACCACGTTGTACTTTTATACTTTTATCGACTTCTAAAGTTTTGGAACGGCAAGGTCAATTCCTTTGTTTTTGTTGTATACTGAAGAAAGGTGGGTTTCAGATCAAACAAAGAATGAGACACAAATTTCATGCCGCGACGTGACCCCCAACATGCTTCACAGATGAGCTTGCGTGTTTTGGACCAGATTGGATTTTGCAAAGAAGTACAGAGATGAGCCACGTTTTTTTGTCCTGATGAGACCAAGATGAACCTCGACCAGTGACGGAAAGGCCAAAGTATAGTGAAAGAAGGGATCTACTTCTGATCCAAAACACACAAGCTTTTTTTCTGAAGTATTCTGAAGTCTACAAAAGCATTTTGTCTTGCAATTGACATAAAAAATGCAACCAAACACTTTCAGAGGGGACTGTAATCCTGGTTCTGGGGTCATCAGGACCAAATGAAGATAGTTTCAGGAACTATGAGTGGCAAGAACTAACACTTCCTGGAACTTTAGCTGGAATTGGACAAAAGACGACCAACCAGAGGTTCAGCAACATTTGCAGCTTTGAAACTTTTAGTTCCATAAACTGAAAACACCAAGTACAAGAAGTTGATCGAATTTGGACTTGAGATGCTCCTTCGAAGAGACTACTGCGGTGGGAGGTAGTACTTTCCAGAGATCGGGGGACCTTTGGGTGAGAGTCTGTAGCTCTCACTCTTTTTGAGTTCTAGATGCTACAAACGCAACAATCTAAAAAAAATCCTGGAATTGAAAGGAAAATCAAATACTCTAAAAGTTTCCTGCCACATTTTGAGGAATTGCTGCTTTTGGCCAAAAGAAGACACTGCTGGAAGTAGAGTAGAACTTTTGAGAGGCCCAAGAACCTTTGGGGTGGGGTCTGCAGCTCTGAATGTTCTAGTTCCAGAAGCTACAAGTTTCAAGAAGGAACATTTCCAGAAATCTAAAATAAAATGGATGAGAAATTCCAGGAACTTTAGGTGGAATTGCTACTTTTAGCCAAACGAAAACTCTCCTGGGAGGTGGGTAGTCCCTTTGAGAGGTCCAGGACCCCTTGGGGTGGGGTCTGAAGCTCTGAATGTTATCATCCCAGGAACTACTAAAACCAAAGTTCCTGTCACTTTAACTACTACAACACATAAACCTGAACACCAACAATGAGGGGTGAGGCACAGCAATATCGTGGTTAGCAAGTCTGCCTCACAGTGGAGAGGTTCTGGATTCAAATCCCAGCGTCTGGAAGAAGGCAGTTCATCTTGTGCTCTTTGTAAGGAGTCATGACAAACCAAACAAAGGCATCTAATCTGTAGAACACAAGCTTCCCGTCCAGTTTCCAAGGCTCAAATCCCCGCTGTGTCCATGAGGCAACAACAACCACCATGAGCCAGCGTCGTCGCTTTTGTGCCGGCATGTGTGCGAGCTTTTGATTAAAGACACAAGATTCTTTAAGCACATTAGGGGCCATTTTGTTCAATTGTCTGGCCGCCCTCGTCCGTATCCGCCTGCGCCCGAGCCCAGGCGGTATCGCGGCCGGCAGGCGCTGAACGGGTAGCGGAGGAATTACGCTAGCGCGTCGCCGGCTGATGTCTTATCGTGCTACGGGGCAGGCGGCGACGTGGAGGAAAACAAAACAAAAAGTGGATTCGTGCATTGCGTTAATGGAGAAAGGAAAGAACAAATAACCTCTCATTGTACGGGTTATCGATACAGCGGAGTTAGATACCGATACTGTCGTTTGTCGTCCCTCGTAGAATTGGGGGGTTGTGCGCTTAAAATAAACAACAAAAAACAGAATACACTACATTTTTTATTTTTCTTATTAGATAATTTCCTTCCGCCCCTTATTTTGTTACGTTGATATGATGTATTGTGAATGTATTCTTTTCTCCTACTAGATCAATATCCATTCTATTTCATAATATTACTGTTTTCTATCATCCTGATGTTATCAATTAATAGCTGCATCATCAGCTGTTGTCGTTATCAAGTAATCACCATAGCAATATTTGTGTTACAACCTAATTGATATAATATTAGCATTATCGCTTGAGCAATGGATCACAACATTGTTATCAAATAATGTCTGGTATCTGGTAAGTGTTAGCATTAGCATGCAATCGCTGTTATTATCATTATAGTAAATATTAGCGTTATCATACGATTGATGTATCGTAATGTTAGCATGATGGCTGCATCATAATGGTATAGTTACAGTATAATCATTGCAGCGTTATCATTGTTATCACTGAGTCATAATATTAGCGTTGACGCTGTGTCATAGTAGTACCATTAACGATGGTAATGTACACACAGTATAGTATAATAACTAGTACTGCGTAGTCACTGTATCATTGTATTAGCCTTATTGCTAAATTGCTGTATCATAATATTAGCTTTATTGCCCTAATATTGCTTTAGCACAAATGTTTGTATTTGTGAGCATATTTGTATTGTGAGTTGCCACATTTGGCTAGCTAGCCAAGCCTTGCAGCATTTTCATTCATCATCTTCCTTTATTCAAATTTTTGGCGTGTGTGCAAGGCAGAAAAGCGGCGAACAAAACCACATTTCAATATTCTCCGCGTAAAACGAGGACGTTAGCTGGAGTGCCACGCGAGCCGAACCCGCGCCGGCCAGCCGCCCCCCCCCGAGTCATAATTAAGAGCGGCTGTGGCGTGGTTGTCGGTAGTCAATTACAACTCCCGCTCGATGTGACCACGAGCGACGCAAGAAGACACCGCCGCCGCCGTTTTCATCGGAGATGTAAAAAAAACTCAGGAATGCGACTTAAAATGTAGATTACGTCCGAGTGGGGATTGTGAGCGGGGACGTCTGTGACCGGACGCCCTCCCAAACATCAAACCATTATCCCTCCATTAAGGCAGAAGGGAGACGACGGCTCCGTGTTAATTGAAGCTTTGGCCGGTCGGCTCTCTCCAATTACTTTTACACTTGCCTACGGTTAATGCGGACACAAACGCACGCTGGGAACGTGCCGCGCACTGCCTTTAAAATCACGACACTCTCTGTTGTCATTGTGGAGTACAATGCGCATGATATAATAATGACTAATTTGAATAATCAAACTTTGATTGCTCCATGCGTTATATGACGAAGGCTAAAATCCTTTGCCATTTAATGTCAGCCATACATAAAATACCAGATTTCCAAAGCAGGAATTTGTCAAAGTATGAGCCCTGGAATTTGGCTCAAAATGGTCTGCTTCAAACCAAAATGGCCAACTTTGGTGACTTTTTTTGTGCGTTCTATCACGATAGACGTGTCGATCCAAATTAGTGTCTATTGGTGGAACTGGGGCTAATCTTTTCTAACTTTCAATTCGTGGGATTCACCCCAAAATGGCTAACTTCCTGTTCAGTTTTGAGCGTGGGTCCTTGAGACTTGTTTGTGCAACCAGTCATGATCGACGTGTCCACCCAATTTCTTGTCATTCGGTGAAACTAGTATTGTGGACAAATTTTGCTCATTTCAAAGTAAAATGGTTGACCCTATGTTTATTTTCAGGCATGGGTCCTTGAGACTTTTCATGCATCCTGTCATGATAGACACGTCCACCCAATTTCATGTTGATGAGTAAAACTGCTATCGGGGCTACTCTGTTCTAACTTTCGAACCCTGGAATTCAGCCCAAAATGGCTGCTTCAAACCAAAATGCCTTCCTGTGAAATTCCGACCACGGGTCCTTGAGACTTGTTTCGATGATGGACACGTCTGCCCAATTTCCTGCAAATGGGTGAAACCGGCGGCGGGTGACACTTTTTTTTTCTTTTTTTTTCATAAATGCTCAAAATAAGCAGTTTGGCATTGCCATTTGCGAGGTAAAAATATGCATTTTGCGCCTCGTTACAACACATTAAATAGCAAAGGGGAGAATGAACCGCCGAGACGTCCCAGAAAGCTTCACACCACCGCTCACATCACCCACTGCGGGTAGTCAGAGGTTCAGGCGCAACTCGCGTGACACTACGCTGCACCAGATAGCTAGCAACGCGTTTCGGCTGGCTACTGCTGCGGCTGAACGCGTTGCGGAGTTGCTCCAAAGTAAGTAATCATTGCCTTTGTGCCGGCAAATAAACGACATTAATTCTGATGAAGAGAGAGGCTATGCTAATTGCTAAGCTAAGGGAGAGGCTATGCTAATTGCTAAGCTAACCTAAGACTTACCCACCTAGCGTGTTCAACACCGGAATAAATTGCTTGGGTGATCAAGTCCAACTTTTCACAGATGTCTGGCTGGAGCCACGTCAAAGCGGAGAACATTCCACTTTAAACAGCAATATAGCAGGCGAACTAATGAGCAAAAAAATATCATCGTCATTTTCAAAAAGTTGCTCCTCAAATGAAGTCACTGATTTGCAAAACTGCTCCGCAAAGAAAAAAAAAAAAGATTCTAAGCCTTGAATATCAGGACGGTGCATGTAAATAGTAAAATGAATTGGATATAGGCACTAAATGTGACATTTGGACTTGCGGCGTGACTCGAAGTAGGCGACGCCCTCTTCGGCATGGCCTAGATTCCAGCACGCGCTGATTGTTATCATCATGTGAATTAAAGCGGCACATAGTGTCCACTCAGCACACGTGCTCGCGTCTGGACGGCCAATATATGCAAAAAGTCGTCCCCCCCCCCCCCCCCCCCTCTTGTGATTGCTTCAAAATTGCAATAAGGGTTCTTGACACTGATGTGTAATTATTTATTACATTTCCTCTCATATTCAAACCTCGGCTGTTTCAAAGCGTCTCTGCGGATCGCGAGAGGAGAGGGGGGAAAAAAAAAAAAAAAAAAGAAGACAAAATTAAAATCCATCAGCTAATGTGTCGCTTGGTAATGAAATAAGAATCTGACACTCTCTCTCTTTTCTCACTGTGTGTCGCATTGAAATGCAAAAGAGGTGTCCCGGCGTTACCCTGGCAATTCATCATAAAAAGCGGCGGCTGCGTTCTACTTAATATACATGAGGGCCCGCTGAATTATTACATTCTAACAAACTTCTCAGAGTGCGCAGACAAAAGGGTCAAGTATATTATTTCCCCTCGCGTCAGGCGGATGGATGAGCTAAATGGCTTTCTGAAGTTGGAGAAGTCCACACTTTCTTTGGAATATATTTTACACTTTGTCCCATTTCGCACAAAGCCCGAACTCTTTAGCCTCTGTTCCCTTTCCCCCCCCCTCCTCCTTCTTTCACGTCACCTGCGCGTTCTCCCTTTGCGCTTTTCCTGCTCTAATTCATCTCTGCCAGCCATTTTTTTTCTTTGATGCATAACATTGCAATTTTTTTTTTTCCCGGCCACTCGAATAAACCTCGGAAAACACCGATCGTTTTATTTCTGGTTCATTCCTCACAAGAATGAGGATGGATTGTGCGGGGCAAAACCTTATCTCTGGATGAGGTTGAGTTGATCAGACACAAATGTAAAGACATACGTTTGTGTATTACCATTAGCGGGAAGAACAAAATGAACCTTAACAAACAGGTTTCGTAGGGTATACGCACCGTTTGCAGTACGCAAGATCTTCTGACGAACACGGCAGCTGATTACCAGACTTGTATGAAAGATGAGCCTGCTTGCGATTATAAACATACAATTGTTCCATGTTACTTGGAACTGGAAGTACAAAAAATATGGGTGTGTCTTGAGGGGAGGTTGTATACATGTAATGCTTTATAACAAGCTCTTGCACTGTCCCAATTATATTGAACAGAAGGATCCTCATGATTACAAACATAAAATTGTTTCTTGGAACTGGGATTAGGTGGAAAAAATAACGAGCTGCACGATGTGTGAGGCGAGGTTGCATTGAGCAGATAACGGAATGTCTTCCCACTAAAACTGCAGCCGCCGTCACACTTTTACCCCACATTGAGCCACTAAACATACAGTTGTTTAACATCACCTGGAAGAGAGATTACAAGAAAAAGGGCAGAGGTTTCATAGAGCAGAGCAAACACACAATTGTTTACTGTCACTTTGAAACACTAATACAAAATAAATAAACTGGGAGCCCTTGAGGGCAGCTTGCATAGAGCTGGACGCTGCTATCAAACAAACTAAATAGCGAGGCACCCGCCGACTGACTACACACATACAATTGTGTATCACGTCAGCTGTTGTGACACTCATAATAACCATGAACTCATTCCATCCCTGTGACATATTTATATGTCAGTTCACAGTGGGTTTGAAAAAGTCTGGTACTGAATGACTTGAGCTGCCTGTTGACAACAAACATACAATTGTTTACATTTACAGTACTGGAAACAGGGAATATAAAACAATGGGTGCCATTTTGACGAGAGGTTGCCTAAAGCAAACATCAAGTCATTTTGAATCTCATGTACGCTGCTGCGTACCTAATAAAGTGTCCAACGAGTCTTCCGTCATTCATTCCCCACATTTGATGTTGCGCGTGAAGCGGCGTCCATGAATAAATATGAAGCGTGTTGATGATTTCCAATGAGTGGGGATAAGGAGCCGAGGGAACGCCGGGAAGTCATCAGGAGTGACACGTGCCAGAGCTGCGCTCGCAACGCATCATTTATACATTTATATGAGACACGTTTCCACTGATGCCGCCATAATGCCATTATCATATCGGAATGTGTTTCTTCTCCCCCCCCCCCCCCCCTTCTTTTTGACTGGTCCCTCGGGACGCGTGGACAATTGCTACGCACGGTCAAAAGATTAATGATAAACATGACAAGGACAAATTAGAATATGCACAAGTTGGCGTGCGCGGCGGCTACGTCCAATGTCCCGCGGCTAAATAAACAGACTGCTCCCACTTGTATATAGATTCTAATTTAGGAAATAGTTTATTGCTTTTTGAAGTGTCACATTTCATTTTGCGGCAGACGTAGGATGAATGAGAGGCTAAAATGCGACGCTAAATATTGTAATGACATTCAAAAACTGCGTAAAGAAGCCTCAGTGTAAATCGGTATCATACATTTAACTGTGGCATTGTTAAAAAATAAAAAAAAAAATAAAAAAAATGGAAACATATAAGGCTTTTTCACATTTTATGAGTACCCGCCACTAAAAGTACCGGGGGTGGAACAATTGGAAATTAGACAACCTCTGATGTTACACACAAAAAAACATCGAAATATTCAGTCGTCACAAACATTGTTTAATGTTACTTAGGACAGCGAGTACATAAAAAAAACAACCCTCGGGTCGAGACCACACAATCTATTACATTTCCATGGAAAACCCCCCAGCGTGCAGTAGCTTCTCTCCCTTCTAGTGCGCACACTGAAGATCCTGATTGCTTTGGAAGGGCAACATGAATCCTAATCACGGGCGAGCGCCCCCTCCCTAAAAGCGAGTGTCACAGCCAATGCAGACGATGAGGATGAACCACGAGCAAACTGAGTGACTCGTCAAGTCCTCCCGCTCATTCATCACATCGACTTCTTGTCATTTTCTACCACATTTTAGTCATTCAAGACAACAGGATACACGCACACAACCAATCCTAAAAGACAACAACAAAATGAAATTGCAGTGATTGAAAGAAATGAATTTATTGATACAGTAGGGATGGATGAGTCGATGGATGCGATAGATAAATTAGCTAGCTAGCTTGCTACATTAGCTAGCTGGCGAGAGAAAGCCTCATTCAGCTTCAAACCGCTGAGAGCAGACTAAAAATCGAAAGAGTCTGCATTAAAGCGCACCAGATTCATACGATTTTGGATGAATTGAATGTTTATTGCTATGGCTGTACTTGAATTTTAGAAAACATGTTTTACTAAAGTACAGGCAAATTGTCATATTTTTTTAAAATTTGAAATGAATACACAGTTAAAAAAAATAGTATTACTGTTGCTGCATTTTATTTTCCACTTTTTTATTTTCAAATTCTGTATTAGCTTTTATAATTTGGGTTCAAAAGACCCTAATTATTATTATTATTACTTTATTATTAAGATTAACCCTCCGGTTGTGTTAGTTTCTTCTTCACTGCTCAATGTGACCCGCTCAAATGTTGAATCAATTAAAAAAAAAAAAAAAAAAAAAAAAAAAAATTATATATAAATACAACGTATTGTTTTTAATATAAAAAAAAAACGTAAATATGGAGACCATCAGACTAAGTTTTATCCTTTTTTTCCTCTAGGTTTTCCAAATGGATCAATTTGACCCGCAACATAACAGGAGAGTTAAGTTGACTTATTCAAACAATTGGTTGCAATGCTTCAATGTTGTCAACCAAAAAAAAAAGGTGAATTCAGTTTGAGGGTCATCATTGTGGCGAGCCAACTGAAACCGAAAGCGTCCGCATGAAAGCGCGTCACGACGTCGGATGCATACGATGGCGTAAAGGTCTTAGCCGGTGTCACAATGGTGTCGACTGAGCCACTTTCTCCGGCGGAACCGCTAAAAACTTGTCTATGTCGCTTTGTGCATTGTGCTTTGAAAAAAGGCGCTTTTGAATCGCTTTCCCGCTACACGCTTTCCAAAGAAAAGACAGCGGCGATGATTTAAAATGCCACAAAAAAAAAAAAAAAAAAGAACGGGGAAAATAAACAGAATCGGGATGAAAATGTTCCCGCTCCTTTCTGGCGGAAAAAGTTCTCGTCCCGCCTTTCTTCTTCCCTTTTCTTTCCCACTGTGGCAAATTTTGTTTTCAGACTCGGCAAAAGAAAAAAAAAATAGCCTTTTCTCATTGCAAATCTCTCACATAATGTATCCTTAAAAGCACATTACTGCGCTAGGAGTTAAGAACACACTTCATATTTACACTAAAAAAGGGAAAAGGATTTTAAAAAATAACACCCCCCCCCCCCCCCACCCACGTCTACACACTCACTCCTTGAACAATTGCTCGGCACAATCCTATCCTTAATGCTTAAGACCGGCATAAAAGAAGGGAGTTTAAGAATATAGGGATAAGCCCCTTTCAGCTTTTTTTTTTTTTTTTTTTTTCTCCCTCTGAATCTTAAGGCTCGCTTGGTTTACGCTCTGTGAATAACCCAGCGTCAGGCATCCACTCTAAATAGATATTACAATGATTTGGGAACAATGCCCTGCTGCTTGATTCGCCTTCTCACACGCACACAAAAATACAGAGAAGTGTGTACGGCAGAAGAGGCCGAGCGAGATTAATGTCTGCGCAGATTCTTTTGGTGGGGCTTGTTGTGAAGATGCTTTTTGAGAGGCTCAATCCCTCCCCTCCAGTACAATGCAGGGGCTGCCGATACAAGCGGCAGACACGGGGTCACCTCCCCCCGGGGACACAACAGAGGCAGCGCGCTGCCGAGCCAGACACAAAGGCAAAACACAGCTATTGTCGTCTTCTGATGGGAATTTAGGAGCAAACTCAACAAAATTTGACTGCTTTATAATGCGCCTAAGATTGGGGTGGGGGTAGGGGGGGGGGAGTTGCGGGGGGCGTTGGTAGAGCGGCCTAGCTTGCACTTTGTACGGGTTAGCAATTATTAGTGGTATCAAAGGATACAAAGTGCAATAGCGCACAATACTTGTGCGAAATGTCTCCAAGTGACTATTTAGTCGAATTTTGTGGGGTACAATTTCCTACTAAATACGGTCATAGATTATGGTATCACAAAATGTCTCCCAATTTGGAAGGACACTGTACATAATTGGACTGTTACATAAAGGAGTCTGCTCACTGGTTTAGCTGGATTAGCTAGCTAGCTCGCTAGATGAGCGAGCTTTCTTGCTAGATGATCTATCATAGCAAGCAGTGTTGACATTCTGGTTTCTGTGAACCAGATTGTCCACTTAAGCAAACAAAGTAACTTTTATCTAGCTAGCTCACTAGATTGTCTAGCTAGCTCGCTAGATTATCTATCTATCTATCTATCTATCTATCTATCTATCTATCTATCTATCTATCTATCTATCTATCTATCTATCTATCTATCTATCTATCTATCTACACTTTGTGGATTAGCTAGTTACCAAGACCGAGTGCGTAAAAGATACGACGACAGATTTCACGGAAGTTTTGTAGATTAATTACGAGTAGTTATCGAGTCGTATCACAAGAAAACTACAAAAACATATTCAGTTAGCTACTGCATTGAGTTATACCACGCAAAAAACGACATAACTGACTTTTGCGGAATGTTGCTGATTATTTGGTGTAGTTCTATTTACATAAAAGAATGAAAAGAATATTATTTGTCCATGTAAACTACTGACAATGCATTATTACTACTTTGTAGTGCAGGGTGTTAGCGTTGACGTTTTTAAATGAAAGTGATCCGTCTTACACTTAACGTCGTCACTTTTTCTGCAGACTTAGCGTGACGACACCCGGACGCGTATAATGTGCTCAACGCCGCCGCCATTTTCAGCCAGGGTGTTTTTTTTTTTTTTTTTTTTTTTTTTTTCTTCTCCTGCCTTTCCTCAGCACAAGACAAGTGCGGATAAACCCTGGCATCTTTTCTTCTTCTTTAAGCTTTCCAAACGGCCCCGGGGGCTCGGCAACAACTCCGACCCCTTGTGTCTCCTCTCCCAATCCAAGATTAGCCCCGTCTTCTTGTCTTAATCCAGCAGAAACGCCGCATCCTGACTTCCCCAACACCTCGCCACAATTACCGCACTAACCGTAATCCTCCGTCCCAGCCCCCCCCCCCCCACAACCCCTTCTCCCGCTTTTAAGAGGGGTGTAAAGATCAGGGGGGTGAGCACTCATCCCTGCCAGTTGAGTGTCTGTAGAAAAAGGCAGAATGAGTAAGCCTGGTGACAGCTTATTAATGCTCAGGCTTTAGCACTGGTCACTCCTTAAGTGTACTGTACTGGATTAGAAGGATTTGCTTGTCGCGGCTCAGGTCGGGGAAGCGTTTGAGGCCGCGTTTCTCCCGCTACGTGCCGTCTCGCTCCGGGGGTCCGGCGGGGTATTGTGCCGCCGGTCGATGGTCGCCGAGATACGCAACAGGGACAGGCTCATTTTGGTTGGAAAAGCCCACCACCATTCGCAGTTTCGTTTTTAACTTCAGTAAGATAAAAGTCACAACAAGTGGGCTGCCACTTGTTCTCTTTTCGACCTTGCGTACCTCATTTACTTACTGATGACGCAGCATCAGCAGCAACTGAGGGTTTAGTTTCTTGCACAAGGATACTTCGATGCGGTCACAAGGGCCGGCCGGGGATGGAACCCACAACCTCTGGGTTGGGAAACGAGCACTCAGTGCAATCCTGCCTTGCCTCCCTGCTTTTGGCTCCTCACCCAAATGATGTGGGTCAAATTCACCCGTATTTAATTCTAGTAAATAAGAACCCCCCAAAAAGCATACAGTAGGTGAGTTAGTCAATTCTCTATTAAGTTGTGGGTGAAATTGATTTGTAAAAAAAAGTCTAGTAAAGAGTACAAAAAAAAAGCATAGAAAAAAAAAAAAAAAAAAAAAAAAAGCTCTGCCGACAGGACCTACCGGTGATTAAGAGACTATTGTTAGCTTGCTCATTAGCTCCGGCATAACGACCGCTTGCCGCCGCCACTCTAATTGCACCTTTTGTCCCGCAAAAACGCCACTGTACACGTCCAACTTGGCTTGCACTGCACGGCCGTCCATCACATCACCGCGTCCATCCTTCAGTCGAAATGAGGCACATGAAAGCTCAATGGAACAGACGAGGCCGGATGGCATGAAGACGCGCGAAATGCAACTGGGCCAACATTCCCTATTTGCCCTGCCGCCAGTTTCTTACATTATGCAGCCATAATTGGGAAATGTCATCACACATAAAAACAAAGAACTTTCTGTTAGTGTTTTTTTTTTCCAAATGAAAAAAAAAGTCGATTTGCTGAATCAGAGCAATTCCTCATCATTTTCATTTTTTCTCTTTAAAAAAAAAACCCTCAATAAATAGGAGTTTTATAAAAAAAATTTAAAATACTTGCAAAATCAATGCGGGTTGCGAAAATATTCACAAAAAATATTTGATGTTGATTCAACAACATTTCTTCGAATTATTTTGATTTTATTTTTTTAAATATTTTTTTAAAAGGACTAGTTTGTAAATCTCTGTTTTGAAATTAACAAGAACATTTGCATTGTCAAGACATTTTTTCAGCAATTTTTTCTTAAAAAAAAAAAAAAAACACAACTTTTTTCAAAAAATACAAATTCCATTTCAAGTCTTGTTTTTTTGGAGTTTTATTTTCTGATACTTTAACTACCAATGGTAACACCCGTGGATTAATTCGGTTATGCAGTGGTAATCAGAAAAAAAGATGTTACCTTTTGATGAGAAGGAAGAAAAAGAAAGGCGCTTCCGGCATCAAAAGGCTTGATCACATCGCATACTTTCAACATAAAAGACATTCATTCATTTTTCATTTGTATTTGCAGATATGTCACGTCAGTGCTTTTCTTATTGGGGGAAATCTCGAGCGGGCGGGGCGGTCGATGTTTGATATGGAAGCTCTGATGCCCTTCTCCTTTCCTTGATTTTTCTCACCGGTGGGACTTTTCTTTTATTAATATTATTATTATTATTATCATTCTTTCATGTGCCTCTGTGCCGCTCTGAAGGTGACTTGTTTATTTCGCCGCGATGACTATCTGAGACTTCACAGTGGATCCGTCCAAGCCGCCAAAGCCGAACAATGTCTGCAACTCCTCCGAGGAAAAAAGTGGGACGCTTTTGCCGCCATTTTAAAGAAGCAGCTGACTTTCATCAATTGATTTACTAACTAACCAATGTTCAAGTACAGTATGTCGGTTTTAACATCATCTCACTTGATAAGTAACTCATATTTCCAGTTATTTACTTTTCACATTAACTGACATGATAAATGATCTTCAACCTTTTTTTAAATATAAACAAATAAATACATAAATAATCACTGTACGTAAACTCATTTGATAATTACGTATTTTTCGACAAAATTTGATTTGTATGGAAGCGTATTGTATTAACTTGAGAGAGAAAAAAAAATCCAGTTTTTATGAGGAATTTTATTTGGGCTTTAAAAAAAAAAAAATTATCCCTTTATAGATTTTTTTTCTGTTTTATAGAATCGTTTTTTTTTTTTTTTTTTTTTTAAATTTCTTTGGCTTTTCAGAAAATTTTGTTTTTCTGTTTTTCCCCAAAAAATCCATAAACCGATTTAAGTAATCACAACTATTTATCGAAACCGGGTGCGGGTGTTTTTCTTAATCCAACTGGTTAGCTCGCGAATCTGCAAAATTCTGTGAAATCAGTAATGCTGTTTTAGCGTACTCTGACCTGACCACTAATCTGAAATGTTATCGATTTTTTTGTTGTTGCATTGCCTCACTTCATAACTAATGTACAAAATTTGTGGAGGAGAATGCGATGGGGGGGGGAAAAAAAGCGGGGACGCTTCTCCTGCGATCTCGATGAAGAAGCAGACTTAAATCAATTGAAGGCGGCCTTTGAAAGTGCTTTGGTTATGCCCATTGTGCGCGGACGGGGGGAAAGAATGAAAAGGGAATCGGGAATTGTAACATCTGTCGCGTTTGCCTTGCGCTGCCGTCGTCACAGGCGCACAATGAGCTGATCGATTAAAAACAAACAGACAAACAAAAAAAAAAGATCCACGCCGGCTAGAAAGCGAGGAAAATCTCAAGGCCTGCGGGCATCCAAACACATTGAAGGCATCCAGAGCACAGTGGAAGCCAAAACTGTGCTAAGCCACAAGGATGATTCACACAAGATTCTTCTTCTTCTTCTTCTTCTTCTTCTTCTCCTTCTTCTTCTTCTTCTCCTCGTCATTGTGTTGCCATCCGTCAATGCGGTGATTCTCTGGCCGCCTTACCTCACTTGACTAACTCACCAGTCAGTACATACTGTACGTTTTGAAATTTGTGATGCCACTTTTAACGTTATCTGACTAGATAACCAACTTTTTTGATAGAAAGAAATAAAGCACCTAAGCAAATTTTGTAGGATCTGATTTCATGTCTGCATTTCATTATACTCAGTAATGCATTTTTTCAATATCATTTGACTTGTTTGATAAATACTTTTTTCTTCCAGGGAGGCATAACAGGAACTAATTCCAAAGCCCTGAGTTATTACAAAAAAAAAAAAAAAAAAATATATATATATATATATATATATATATATATATATATATATATATATATATATATATACATTTTGCAAAAATTGTTTATTCTTAGCTTTGACAAGATGAAATTCGACTAGCTAACCTCGCTTTGCCTCACTAGTTGTCCTTCTGCTTTGACCTATACTGGTGTGACCTCAATCGCCACTAGAGGGCATTGCAGCCCAGCCTTTCCTCTCCCCTCCCGCCCCCACTACACACGCACACACCCAGACACGCGTGTGCGCGCTCCACGTTTTCTTCTTCAGCTGTGCGGCCTCCCACAGTGGCATCAGATCAAGACGAGCGATGGTTGCACAGATTGTTGCACGCTCTCATTATGATGCTTTGATTGCTAAAAACATGCGGAGCAGCAAATCCTCTCCCTCTGCTCCTCCGCCGCCGTCTCGTTGCGTTGGCAAACTTTGACGACGACAACAACAACAACAACAACAAACAAATAAACTACAACGATTGCCGGAGAAAGGGCGTGCGCGGATGCCGGCGCTGGGCTGAAATGCTGCCGAGTGAATTGAGAGTTGTGACACGTTTCGATTCGAGATCAGCTTGAGAATTGCTTTGGGAAAAAGCGCAATTGTGGGAAAATTGGGAATGGGGAAAAAAACGCTGAATTTTGCGAATATTTGGGCGTTTTAATGGCGCGCATCGGTTGGAAAAATGTGTCCGTTTTAGGACAAACGCGGGGAGAATGACAATGCATAAAAAGCGTTTTGGTGCCGTTTTGGAAATGTAAGGATCTGAAAACGAGACGGAGCTCAGCCAGGCTGGGGTGTGGCTGCCGCTGTGGGATGAACAAGTTTTCCCGCCACTCACCTTTGAGCTGGCAATTAAGGCCACGGAGAACAGACAGGTAATTGTCCGCCAATTGTGGGAAGGACACCGCCCAGCAAAATGTCAACGTCTGCTTCTGCTTCCTCTCATGTGTGCCGACTTCACCGGCTCAATGGCCGAACTGATCCTTTTTCTTTTCCCCAGTCAGCTTTGTGATGTGGATGTTTTATGACCCGCAATGAATTTCAGTTCGCAAGAGTTGCGTTAGCAAGAGTCAAAAGCGTGAACTTCTTCACCCAGACCATTTGAAGGTGTTTTCAAACTTTTGACTGACATTGTAGATTTGAATGATTTTTATTCATTTATATGAGAAATTATCCATTGTCACATAATTGGTCAGAGAATCGTTCTCCATTTCCTACACCTAATTTATTATTTGTCGGTCTGAAGAATCATGATTTATTTACTACCGGTAATGTAGAATTCAGAATTGATCTTTAATGATCCCAAATTATTATTTTCGCTAAATGTATTTTTTTAACATAATTTTTTTTTTTTAAATCATGAAAAATGTTCCAATTTCACTGAATTGGTCTGAAAACCGATCAAATTTCACTGAATTTGGCCAAAATTTGGAATGAATTTTACAAGAGTGTATTTTTAATTAAAAAAATAAAATGAGAAATTACCCAGTTTCACTTAACGTGTTTGAAAATAAATATTTTCTTACACCAAATTTTGTTTTGTTTTTCAACCAATTAAAAAAAAAAAAAAAAAAATCCATTTAGTGGCTGGCGTTTTTGCTGCAACCTCTCCTGAAGCAGCATGTGGCTCATCACGATAGCTTCCGTTTTGTTCTCCCAGTTCAAAGTAACCTTGAGCAGTTTTGAGTTTGTGGTCGGAAGGTGCCTGTGTGTTTTGTACGTTTGGCACCGCGATGGCTCTGCTCTCGACATCCGCTCGTCCGTCTCTCAAGTAGAAACATTAGCCTACCGAACGGTTTTGTCTCTGTCATGTCGTGACCGCGTTTGTGTCCGATGGAAGAAGGTTGAGGATCAGATTAATAGTCTATCCGGTCAACGCTGGTTGTATGCATTGATAGATAATACCTGATGAAAGATAACACACACACACGGCAGCGTACGCACGCACACACACACGCGAGGTTTAACTCCCGGGAGAGAAGAAAGCCGAGGGCCGGGCTCAAGCCGGCAGGGATGAAAAGACGAGGCGAAAGACAATCAAGATGAGGTGAGCAGATAAGCTCTGTCCTCTGTCTTCGGGTTTGTGTTGTCCGTCGTGCGTGCTACGCGCTCATGTGAGCAAGGCCCTGGGCTCTCAGGGACCAAGCGGAGAGCCCGGGGGAGAACGAGCCACACGGCAGAGTTGCGGCAAACAGATCTGGAACAAAATGCGCCAGAAAAAGGGAATGTAGGGAGGTTTTAAGTCTCTGCTGTGAAGGTAGGGTTTCGAATTAGGGCTTCAAAACAGGATTAGGTAGATCAATACAAGGTTAAGAGTTCAAATCCTGGTTAGGGTTTAAAATTGAGGTTACAGTTTCAAGTTAGGCTTTTAAGACGGAGATTTGGTTTTCAAAGTATGGTTTGACGACAAGTAGGGTTTCAACCATTGGTTAGGCTTTCAGACAAAGGAAAGTGCTTCAAAGTAGGATTTTGAAACAGGTTTATAGAATTTTAATGTAGTTCCAAGCCAGGTTTATGGTTTCAAAACAGGGTTAGGGTTTCAAGATAGGGTTTGGGGTTGCAAAATGTGGTCTCAATCCTGGGTCAGGGTTTAAATACAGGGTTACGGTTTCAAGACAGGGGGATGATAAATTAGGGTCTGAAATGCAGATTAGAGTTTTAACCCATTGAGGCCAAAAGCTTTAGCCTGGCTCAACCTTTGCCTCCAACCTCTGGAATTACCCTTGAAAACCTGAAGTTTTCCCAGAAATTCAACACGTCCAAAATAACAAATATCTGTAGCAGACAGAAGCATCATTCCAAAAGAATTAGAGAGCTCAGACGTGGCTTTCACACAGGCAGAGTTTATTATTATTTACTGTTTCAATCGAAGATGTAAAAATAACGCCAGTGCAAAAGGAGCACTTTTAAAAATTTTTTTTTGTCTTTAAATCGAGTGGTAATTACCACCCTCTATTCTGTTACAAAGACGTCAATATCGTCATTGTCTACGAACCATATCATATCACGTTCGACTGGTTCCACTGGTTCAAAGTCCACAAGCGCGACGTCTATATATCACTGCCATTACTTATTTCAGAGCTCCCGGCGATCGACGGCATCCGCCATTAGCCTACGGCTCGAAAGAAAATCCCGCGACGCCGTCACGTGTGTATTCCGATGCATTAAATTGGCTAAGAGACGGAGAATTGGATTGGAATTGGAAAAAAAAGACACAGCCGTATCCGCTCCCCCGGCTTTAAAGGTAGAAAGACGCAACAGCGCTCCCGGATCTAGTGGTAGAAACGCGCTAATGCGCTCCGTCCTTAATGGGTTGAAGTAGAATTTCCAGCTAGCTTTAGCTTTTAAAATGAGAGCTTCAAGCTTGTGGCAGGGTTTCACAGTAAGGTTTATAAAGTTTGGCTTGGCTTTCAAGCCTGGGTTAGGGTTTCAAATTTTGGATTTAAATCCTCGGTTAAGGTTTTAACGTTAAATTTCAAATCTGGGCTACCCTTTCATACGAGGAGCAATTTTATAAATTAGCGTTTCCAGACAGGTTTTGGGTTTCGATACGGAGTCAAGGTTTCAAAGTGAAAGTGTTCAAGGTGTTGAAAATCAAGTGTGAAATCTTTCAAGTAGGGTTTCAAGCCATGTTCATTTTTTTCTAAATTATATCTGAAAGCTTGGATTCGGGTTCCAAAGTACGGTTCCAAACTCGGATTAGGCTTTTATAGCGTCTCGATGTCAGGGTTCAAACAAAGGACAGTAGGCTAAAGTAGACGCCTGACCTGACCTGACCTGACCATGACCCGTCAGAACACAAAAAAAGCCGATTGTCAGCTTTTGGAACGACATCAGTGAAGGCACCACATCGCCTCTTTTGCGAATAATAACGTCTTTGATCACCACACCATATTGAGCGTCCCTTCTTCCTGGTGACAACTTGTTATTTAACCGAGCGGCTTCACCTGTCGGCCAAACCGCACGCTTCCTCTGCCAAGACCGACGAGTCACAAACGTGGACGCTGGCCAAAGGAGAACAACAACTCTTTTCCGGGGTTAAAAAGCCAGCAAGTGATTCAGCATTCTTCTTTGACGCCGCATTCCCAATTATGATGCAAATGACACCTTTCTCGCATTTTCATAAATCATCGATGGAAATCAGGGAGGGGCAAACTCACTGCTGGTGAGGTCCACAAGTTTTCATCAGTTCTACTCGGGGGTGGGGGGGCCACGTAGAACCATGCACTTCCTAACCGGATGTCTGAGAAAATTGTATTTTACAAATGGACAAGATATGTAAAAAATATGTGCTCTTAATAGATTTTTTTCAAAATACATTTCTCAATGCATGTAAAAAAGATGCAGTATCCTAACCCAACAACCAAAAATAACCACATACTGTATTTCTTTTTTTCAAGTGCAAAGGGCTCCTTTGCATAAAAATGGCCATTCAAGGACGGCACAAAACTGCTAAACAAGAAACCAAAGTTAAGTGCAAAAAATAAATTTTTTTTCTTTTTTTTTTTTTTGTACAAAAATAAACTCACTCAAACGTGTAGTTTTATTGAGGTACTATGTTTGTCCTGCATGCCATTCCAAATCCGCCCCAAAATTATTTGTGAAGCGTAACCAAGCCATGTCTGCCATCTAGTGGTGAATGGTGATATTACAACTTAGAACTACAGTCGATGTGCATTTGCGGTTCAGCATAATAATAAAAATGACTAGCTTCCTATAAGACCTCCAACGTTAACTCCCCGAGTTAGCTTCCAATGTTAGCTTCAATGTCTTTAAATGTTAGCTTCCAAAGTTTGCATCAGCAGCTTCTTAAGATCGCGTCCAAACCAAATTTAACATTCAATGTTAGCTTCCAAACTTAACTTTAAATGTCAGCTTCTAACCCAAATTTAACATTCAATGTTAGCTTCCAAAGTTTGCATCATCAGCTTCTTAAGATAGCGTCCAAACCAAATTTAACATTCAACGTTAGCTTCCAAAGTTAACTTTAAATGTCAGCTTCCAACACAAGTTAACTTGCGACGTTAGCGTCGATGTCTTTAACTTCAGCTTCTTCAAAGAGCTCCCGATGCTACCTACAATGTTAGCATGTGACATTAGCTATCATAATATTCTCATGCAAGGAGAAACGCAAGTTATAAATAGCAAATAGGTTAGGCAGCCTAGCGCGAAATGCTCAATCGTGGTCCCGCTAGCCATCAATGTGAATAAATAATGGCCGCCCGGATGGGGTCAAGCAGGGCATGCGTTTGTCCGTTTGTCTGCTGCCATCCATTATTGATAAACCTTTAACTGGTCGCCCACAGGTTAATTGTGGTCAAAGTGTCGACGCGTCCGCGGAGGCGCGACACAGCTGAGACGCGCCAGACCCGAGGTGGACAGAAGATTGGTTACGCGCGGCAGACTTTGCCTTTGCCTCAGTTAAGGGTTCGACATAGGGTTTCGAGCCAGAAATTGTTTTCCCAAAGTAGGGTTTGTGGCGGACGTTAGCGTTTCAAAGTAAGGTTTAAATACATGTCAGATTCACGTAGGCTTTAAAGATATGCTTAGGTTCTTAAGACGGGGGTTTGAAACCAAAATTTGAAAGCCTAGCCAAGGCTTGAAAACCTACTTTAAAACCCGGAACCAGGCTTTCTTTGAAACCTTAATCCAAGTTTGGAAACCCAATTTGAAACGTATCAAATCAAGGTTTGACGCCATAGTTTAAAACCTTAAAAAATGTTTTTGAAGTTGAAAACGCAAACCTATTTCGAAATCCGACTTTGAAACCGTACCGCGGCTCGAAACGCTCCTCTGAATCCCGGCCAATCCAAAATGTCAATCAAGGTTTAAATGACTAATTTGAAACCCTAACTCAGACGTGAAACCTTCTTTGAAACTCCAACCCTGGCTTCACACCATCATTTGAAACCCCAATCCCGGATGGAAACAATAACCTTTGGTTGAAACCCTAATTTGTGCTTGAAGCTGTTATTACTTCAAACCCTAGCTACCCTTCCTCGTTGATATCTTAGAAAAGCAGCAACTTAAATTCACAATTCCACTATGTGCGCTTGCCAAGACACACCGACGCAGTTTAGGAGCGGCTCACCTCCTCAACTCTCGCGCTTGAATCGGGAAAAAAGTGTGTTATCTTGGAGCACGCACACGTGAAGGAGCGGGCGCGCAAATGACATCCAGCTGCAACAATGGGACGGATTTGAAGCACTTCTCCGAAAAGGGAAGATCTCGTCTTGGCAGCCACTGATCGTAATCAAAGCGTGTGTAGGATTGTGCCCGTGTGTCCAGGTGAGTGTGCGCACAAGTGTGTGTTGTATGTGGGGTGACCTTGAGCCGGTGGCGCACACGGCATCGGGGTCGTGCTTGGCTGAGTACTTCCTGAAGCGCGACACACCCACTCCGGTGGGGGATTTGCACACCCCAGCGGCTGCGTCGTCCTCTGGGCCTCCATTGCTAACCATTAGTAGCGGATTAGGAGAGCTGCTACAGTAGATGTAGGAAGTCGGTGGGGTGGGGGTGGGGGGGTGGGGGCGGATGTGGTGGTGGGGGGGCGGGTTGTTTTGTTGGGGGGGGGGTTTTCTGCCTGTCTGCTGGCTTTCAAAAATGGCGTCAAAAACAGACTCGTACAAGCAGCTAATTGAAATGCTAACTGGACAAAAGGCATTTGAGTCCAGTCGGATGAAAACTGTACATTTCTGGCAAAGACGGCAAAGCTTCTTATCAAATGTATGCAAAAACACTCCAACACACCGCACGTGCCTACACGGCGGCTCCACACACCAAACATTCATTTACACAATCACCCCATGTTTAGCGCAGTTATGCTAGGCTATTAGTAGCCAATGGCTAATGGAGCATGAGCATCTCATGCGGAGGTCACCAACCTAATTTGAAACTG
Source organism: Filicampus tigris (assembly GCF_054856515.1). Lineage (NCBI taxonomy): Eukaryota > Metazoa > Chordata > Actinopteri > Syngnathiformes > Syngnathidae > Filicampus > Filicampus tigris. The sequence continues at coordinate 21,663,984 of NC_141228.1, forward strand.
AGAACTACTTCTTTGGTACTGATTAATGCGACGGGCTACCAGTTTGATATACACTTTCTGAAATTAAAAAAAATACATCCATATATTATTACAATAATTATCAGCATATAATTAATAAGGTAGGAATCAGTTAAGGTATATATGCAACACTTTATTTCTATAAATCTCTGCATGAGTTTACATGGTCAAATGACCACAACATCACTGCAAAATCACAATGTCCCATCATTGATGAGCTATTTTTTAGAACAGCTGATCCAATTACTGATAGCAAAGCAGAATTATCAATCAATCAATCACATTTTATTTATATAGCACTTTTCATACATAAAAATGCAACTCAAAGTGCTTTAAAACATTCAAAGCAAAACATAGAATTATCTTCAATCAAAAGAAAAGATGAATTATTTAAAAGTTGTTGAAAGCCAAACTAAAAAGGTGTGTCTTGAGCTTCCTCTTAAAAATATCAACAGTCTCTGCAGACCTGACATCCTCTGGCAGGCTATTCCAAAGGTGAGGACCAAAATGGCTGAATGCAGCCTCGCCATGCATTTTGGTCCTCACCCTTGGAATAAATAAAAGGCCGGCGCCAGAGGACCTCAGGATCCGCGAGGGCTGGTATGATAAAAGCAAATCAGATAAATAAGATGGCCCAAGACCATTAACACATTTATAAACTAATAAAAGTACTTTAAAATCGATCCTGAAACACACAGGGAGCCAATGCAGCAATTTCAAAACTGGCGTAATGTGCTCCCGCCCTCTGGTTCTCGTCAGCACCCGAGCGGCTGAATTCTGCAGTAGTTGCAGTGGTGAAATGCTCTTTTTCGGGAGGCCAGAGAGCAGGGCATTACAGTAATCTAAACGACAGGAAATAAAGGCATGCATCAGCACTTCCGTGTTAGCCTGAGAGAGAAACGGGCGGACTCTGGCGATATTCTTAAGGTGATAAAAACCAATCTTGGTTACATTTTTAATATGAGGAATAAAACTGAGCTCAGAGTCAAAAATGACGCCAAGGTTCTTCACACAGTGTGAGGGATTAAAAATGTGTAGTTTTGGTAAAAGCTTCTCTCTCTGACCTTCGGGACCGATAACTAAGACCTCAGTCTTGTCCTCATTGAGCTGTAGGAAATTATCTGCCATCCATGACTTGATATCTAAAATGCAATTTAAAAGGGTATCAATGGGTCCTGTGTCATCAGGAGACACGGCAATATACAGCTGCGTGTCATCAGCATAGCTGTGAAAGCTGATGCCGTGTCCCCTGATGACATCCCCGAGGGGAAGCATATAAAGATTAAAAAGTAAGGGGCCTAAAATCGAACCTTGAGGAACCCCACATTTAATTTCATGAGTTTTAGAGGAACAAGTATCCATACTTACAAAGAAATATCGGTCTGTGAGATAGGAATAAAACCAGTCAAAAACAGTACCAGAGATGCCCACTAGATTTTTAAGTCTATTTAATAAAATTTGGTGATCTACTGTATCAAAAGCAGCGCTTAGATCCAGTAGCACCAAGACTGTGAGTTTTCTCACGTCTGCAGTGCACCTAATATCATTTAAGATCCTTAAAAGAGCAGTCTCCGTACTGTGGTTCATCCTAAAACCAGATTGATATTTCTCCAAAATATTATTTGTATTTAAAAAATGATTCAACTGGATGAAAACCAGTTTTTCTAAAATCTTACTTAAAAACGGTAAGTTGGATACGGGTCTGTAGTTATTAAAAACGCTCGGGTCAGAACCGCTCTTCTTCAGAAGGGGCTTCACCACCGCCGTTTTAAAGGCAGCTGGGAAGACGCCTGTCTGAAGAGAGCAATTGACTATATTTAAAATTTGTTCTTCAAAAAATCCATAAAATGTCTTAAAAAGAAATGTGGGAATTGGATCCAAAAGGCAGGTTGTTGGGTTTACCTGGGAGAAAACTCGAACAAGTGTCCTTGCATCAACCAGGGCAAAACTTTCCAGTGTTTCCTCATGTAAATATGATTGTCCGGGTTTATTAAAACTTGTGTTTTGACGGGCTAAAAGACTGGATCTTATGTCATCGATTTTACTTCTGAAGTGGTCTGCAAAGTCCTCACAGAGAGCATCTGTTGGTCTCTGTGGGGACTTATTAAAATCAGAACTAGTTAAAAGTTCAAAGGTGGAGAAGAGAACCCTGGGGTTGTTTTTATTGACTGTAATGAGGTTTGAGAAATAGGAAGATCTTGCCAGTTTTACTGTTTTATTGTAAGATTTCAGTTGTTCGCGTAAAATTTCATAGTGTACTGTAAGTTTACTTTTTCTCCACCTCCTCTCTGCACTCCTGCATTTTCTCTTTGATATTTTGATAGCATTGTTTCTCCACGGGGGTACAGTCTTTGTTTTTGTTGTTTTAATTAAAAGTGGAGCTACTGAATCTAATGATGATTTAAGATGTAGGTTAAAATTGTCAACAATAAGATCACAGGGTGCAGGTAAAATGTCAGCAGGAGTGTTTTTTAAGATCTCGATAAAATTTGCTGCCACCTCAGAAGATAGGTAGCGTTTCTTCACTGTTCTGACCGGGACTGCTAGATGGTTAAAACTGGCGATGTTAAAATAGACACAGTAGTGGTCTGACACTGCCAAGTCAACAACAGAGGACACACCAAAATTACCATTTTTTTACTTTTTTTCACAGTGCCATCATGTCATGGTGTCGTAAAAACATGTGTCTACTTTTTGACAAGTTTTAAGAATGTTCAGCGGCGTCAATGCTAATAGTATTTCAAGAATACTAGTATTGAAAATGAACATTTTCAACTTGGTTCAGGGCGTTAACACGTGTCATCACCCCAAAAAAGATGTCCACTTTATCACCGGGCTACGTTTTGCTATGCTATAACTATTTTATGAAAAGTAGAATGAATATTTCATGAATGATCGCATAGCATCATTAGCATTTGCTCAGAACGCCACAAATAACATCACAGTCCAATAAAACATGCAACACCTGACCTGAAAAAAAAAAAAAAGAAAAAAAAAAGCCCCCCAAAAGAGAAGCCGTCATATAGAAAGCATCGGTGCCTTTTTGCGGCCTCGTCAAGGGGCTCAACCGAGCGAATCTGAGGGAGACAAAAGGTGCGCTTTTCTCTGTGAGTGAGGGTGAAGAAAGCGTCAGGTAAATAGGAAGCCATTGTCTGGCCACAAAGGTGTCGCCTTAACCTCATCAGCTTTGTGGAAGCTCGCCTCTCTATTCTCCGCCGGTCATCGGACGAGCTACGGCACGCTTTCAGAAAAGCCTCGTGGCGGGCCGAGGTGGGAAGAGTTGCCGAGGATTGTACGCAAGTAAGAGTGCTGTTACTTTAAAATAATGTGACAAGTCAAAATTAAATGTAGCCCTCCAAATAATTACTTGAGTAAAAAGTCAAGTTTCAAGTTCAGCCCTTAATCGCAAAAGCGTCTCAACGGGCTTCATAGGCCCAAATGTCCCAAAAATCAACAACACAATCGGGGTGGAAAGTGGCCACTTCACAGCGGTGATCTTTGATCGCCCTGGCCAACTTGGACATCATCCACCTAAAATCTGTGCGCCCATAGCTTGAAAAGGAAGGAAAGGAGTCGCTTCCATTGGCTGTTAAGCAAGTGGGCTGCGTTAACTCCCACAACGGCGCAAACGCCCAATTCCAACTGCGCCCATCTAAAAAGATACCCAAAAGAAAAACTACCCCCATTGCATTCAGTTCGACTGCGCCGGCCGGGCGTGACTTTGTGTGCGGTCATGTGACTGCCTGGTTACTTAATACAATGAAGTTCAAAGCCAAATTTCAACTTTTTGTCTCACCTTGTGGTGATATCGACTCATTCATTTGACAAACTCAAACAAATAGACAGCAATGATCGGAAAAAAAAAAAAAAAAAAAAAGGAAAAAAATCTCGTCGCGAGCAGAACGTGGCTCAACGTAATGAAGTCAAATTGGCATTAGTATCAAGTATGTTGCTTTTCCAACGAGGCAGACAAGTCATGTAAGCGAATGAATGCAGTCCGTTAGCACTACACACCTCAAGCGGCCCGGGGCCTCACGCGCACTTGCAGAACTGGATGGTGCAGACGGCGGCCGCAACCACCGAGACGGCAACATGGGCGTTGGTGTCTCACAGCTTCGTGAGGGCAAACACTCGCACTCTCTCTCATGGGCGCGCGATTCACTCGTGACCTTTTCGAAGAGCAGCGGGTGGGGATGTGGTGGCAACGCAGACAGTTCGAGAAGAAATACGCGACGTTGCGACACATTCCCACCCTTGCCGTCATTTTCTCAATCTCAAATCCGCTTGCGCATATCCCGCCGAGGCACTTTTGGTTCGATGATACATCATCGCCGCCGCTCACCAAAAATGTGGGGGCTTCGGGGGGAAACTTCGGGATGAACCTAAAATGCATTCTAACCTTTACAGGTGACCGAGCCACTTTTCAGATTACCCGAGCAATTTTGACCCCAAAGCGCGCTCAGCCACAAATTGAAATGGATGTCACTGTGTAATCTACGTAACGTGCTACACAACGATGCTAACATGCAATGGCCAACGTCGTTTAGCAACTTTTAGCAACACGCCCTGAAATTTAGCTGGAAACACTGAAGTCGCTGACCTCTTTGGTCGTGTCGATCAAAACTGCAGTGGTGCCTTGACTTGCAAAAAGATATTTTTACATTCCATATCATGCTAACATTATTGTCGATGTTTTCGCACCGTACGGCATTTGCCTTTCCGACGCATTTTTTGCTGTTCGGTGGCGATTTCAGTGAGGGACGCTCATATAAGAGATGGAGACGACCAATGACGCCGACCCAAAATTTGCGGGTAAAAGGACGGTGCCGCCGCTAATCTGAGCGCGTTAGCGTCAGATTGAGCTCTTGAAAGCGAAGGCAACTCAATCTCCGACATTTGAAAGGCTTTCTCTTTTCCTCGCCTCCTTCTCACAGCCCGCAGCCAAATGGCACTTGTGTTCCGCCACGGCACATAAACACACACAAAAGAAGTTAATAGCGTAGATGCAAATCAAATTACCAAAGCGCTGTAAACTGCCGATCCTCCCTTGCACTCGGGCCTGTAATTACTCGGGCTTATGGGACTGTAATGAATGCTAATGACACGCCGCGGTGAGGCCATCGAGCCCCGTGCGATTTGCGCTGACGTTCCGAAGATCCCCGCGCCACCCCGGTTGTTGTCGCATGCGGTGGTAAAAGTTGTTGGGAAAGGCCATTTGAAAATCTTTGAAATGACGAGTGGAATCTGGAAGCCGCGTTTGGCCCACTTTCAACGGTGTAGGCGAGGCTTTGCACGTCAGTATCGCCCTGGTTCCAATTCAAGAATGAGCCCAAAATGGCTGCTTCAAACCAAAAATGTCCGACTCGCTGTTTAGTTTCGTGTAAAGGGACCTTGAATGTGTCCTGTTATGATAGACGCGTCCACTAAATTCGGGGAAATTTCACACGACAATGACGTGGGCTCAGTCGCATCATACGTCAGTCTGGTATACTCGGGTCCCGCTGAAACCGATAAGGGCAAACACCCTACGGAGTGGGCCAAAGTACGAGCCCTGGAATTCACCCAAAAATGGCCGTTCCAAACCAAAATTGGCCTCTTCCGGTTCAAGTGCCAGAGCACGGGCAGCACGTCAGACATTTTCCTGCATCCTGTTATGAAGTGCACCAAATTTGGTGTCTATCCGCGAAATTGGTATCCAGGGATTTTATATTTCAAACTTCTATGAATCCACAAAATGATCGTCGCACTGTCGATGCCGTATCCCACCGAGAATTAACGGCGCCGGCTCAAAAGTTTGACGATAAAGGATCGCCCATCTGCCCCCCGATATACTTGCTTATGAGTGGGGCTCATTTGGACAAATTCCCTAGAAGCTGTTCGTCAAAGTACCAGTCCTGGAATTTGATCCAAAATGGCTGCCCAGCCCCAAAATGGCGGACTTCCGTTTCAATTTCCGGCATGGATCCGTGAGCCATTCGGTGGGTCCGATGATGATGACGATGAAGACGTGTCTGCCGAGGTTTGTGTCAGTTGGTGAAACTGCTGTTGGAGGCCATGATTGTGATGCGTCAGAAATCGGACATCACTGTATGAATAAAGTCTTTTTTATCCATACTTTTCTTTTTTTACTAGTACTGAATAGTATTCTTGGAATTACATTTTTTAAAAAATGTATAAAAAAATAATAATAAAAGGCTTGTTTCCAAAAATAAAGGCTTATTTTTTTAAAAAGAGAAAAATGTATAATATGTATAAAAACTGACGCTCTTGTTAAATTTGACGGGTAATATCACATTACGACTTTATTTCTCGTTGGATTACGACTTATCGACAAATACATCTTTGTTTGACAAGATTGTGTATTTTTTCTTGAAAAAAACATGACATTATTATTTCTAACATTACAACTTTTCTTTCTCAATTAAAAAAAATGATACCATACACTTTTTTATTGGAATTTTTCTTACTTTAATTCTCACGGCGTGTAAAGGTACACATATTCTGGTTATATGTTAAATTGGCGTGAGGAGTATGAGGCGATGTCCTAAAATAAATATGCCTACCCGGGCCGTAGTCAAAAAGTTTGATAATTCCCAAGTTGATCAAAGTCCAAGGGTTGATTCACCTCGTTGAATAAACATCCGGTTATCGTATCGTTTAGCACGTTTTCACGCATTAGCCCATCTCTTAGCGCAGCTAAAAAGATGCTTATTGGCGACATTAGCGACTTAGCTCCCCGAGGTCTGGCGCAAAGCCAGCAGGACCCGGTGGCTAAGGCGACTGAATACGGACTTTACGCCGACCTGAGCTGAGGAAACGCTGCCGTCGGGGGTCCTGCGGGAGATAAGGACAGGGCGGACGCACCACTGGGGGCTGGGGGACAAGCTGCTTGTGGGTATCGCGGAAATCAAGCATGCCGTGGCACACAAAATGCCGGGGAGACAAAAAAAAAAATTCAAGTCATTTACTCCAGTTTTTTTGCATTAAGTGCTGTGTGCACAATAAATATTCTGAAAATCACATTGTATCATTGTTTTTGGTAGTTTCTTGTTTTGCTCGATACATTTTACACAACAACTTTCTATTGCGACATATGCCGTTACTGCAAATGCAATGTACGCAGTCATACAAATTTAGAATTTTCAAGACCAACTCAAGTATCACGCGATACTTTTGGCATTACACAAATGAGTGCATTTATGTATCGATGAGTCAAAAATGCCATAAAATGGCGAATAGGAAGGGAGTCACTTGTATTTTGACAGGTTGCAAAGCTGCAACGTACACGGTAGCATCGCTGCACTGCTGATGAATTATTTCAAATAATTGGGCAATGTTATAAAAGAAGGTTGAAAGTACATGAAATGTTTACATTTTGGGACCATACTTTGGGGTGTATGTAGGGTTCAAATGATGAATTTAGGCAGGTATGAACATTTTGGGGCGTCACATTTTTGCTCTCCATGTCAGGGCTTGTTCAACTGTGCAGTGTTTTATGTATGATACAAAGAAACGATTCAGTTGTGAAATTCTGGTTTTTGGAGTTCAACGAGTGCAACTTCCTGTTCCCACTGACTCTTCCTGTCCTTTTTTTTTTTTGCTTTGTGCGGCAGCCAAGGATTAACCTCACAGCGGCTTGTTTGTATCATGACGATTTATGAACGTCTTTGTTGTCAGTGACATTCATAACTGCTGTCAATTATAAATAATTGATGATCGGCGAGAACTTGCCGGCTAAAAATAGAACATCAAAGTGTAACAGAGAGCGCTACCTGACCATACTTATTGTTGTTTTTTTTTTTTTTACATTCCTTTTCAAACTTTGATGTATGCCGATTGCGGATCTCACCAGTGCAAGTTTATTGTTGAAATGATTCGTTGTTTTGTTATCTCGCTACATCATTCCTACCTATGTGCCAGGTAACATTTGGCACCCACTCAATATTTCCCCAATTTTGTCAACCACAACACTTGCGTTTGATTGATACCAAATGCGTCATGAGTGCTCATCATGACATGACGCAACAAAATCAATTAGAAACTGCGCTCTGAGAGTCGCGGCTCGGCGGCCATTTTGGTTTAACGATGCCGTTTTGAGGGTATTTCCAGAAGTGATACTATAACTAACTCCTCCTAAGGAATCGATCCGATTGCTATCAAATATACGACCAACACAAAATCTGGCCGGCGCGTTCAACTTGACATGATGCACAAAAATGAAAAGAAGCCAAGTTGTTAAAGGCACAAAAAGTCTGCCATTATGCTTTGAAAGCGCCATTTTTCCACACATTTGAGCAGTTAATAGTCTTTTTGCCGCAACAAACTCCTCGTCGGGGCCTCACCAGACTCCCACCAAATTTGAACTAAATTCACTCGACAGCTGCAGCAAGGATTGCTAAATTGCGAAAATCGTGACTTTTCATCTTATGGTATGGGCGGTGGCAACGTTTGTAATATTTCCGTGCCGGGATCAAAGGATACACCGACAACGTGTCGATGGCTAATTAACTCTGTCTCAAATGAAAGCCGTCCCGCCAAAATCCGGTCCAGCTATTTCCGGCCGTGCTAGAAGAAGGAGAAGAAGAAGAAGAAGAAAGAAGAAGAGTGGCATGGTAAAGGTCAGCGAGAAGCACGATCACACGGGCCGAAAGATAAAGAGCCCACTGAGAAATATCAATTACGCCTTGACATTTTCCACCCGGAGACAAAGGATGCCCAAGAAAAAGAAGCACCGCGGCGAGGACCTGAGGCCAACGTGGCCCCATCAGAAAATCGATTTGGATATATAACTGCACTTTTTGCTCACCTGCAGGGTTGTTAAGCATCACATTTAGGCAAAATTGGATGAAATCCGGAGGAATCATTCGTTTCGTTTTGAAGGATACCTGGAAAAAGACGACATGGCCATAAAATGGCCGACTCCCGTGCGTTTGTGGGCTGGACTTCTGGAGATTGTTTTACGGGTCTGCTGATGATAGATACGCCGAACAAATTTCATGTTGCCAAGTGAAACTGACTTCAGGGGCCGAATTTAAAAAATAAAAGGAAATTTGGTTGACACGTCTATTATGAATAATACAATAAAACTCAAATTCTTCAGTATTTACCATTGTCCATCTGTCAAGTATTTGCAGTGAAAAATGTCAAACACAATTTTATTTTGGAAGTACCGTTTGAAATGGACAACTAGACTCTAAAATGGACACTTTTAACCAAAATGGCAGACTTTTTGTGTGTTTGCCGCTCTGCGACTTTTTAGGCTTTTCTATCTATTTTTTATCGACTCATAACAGACCAAATGTCATCTTGCTGACTGAAAACCGGCTTCAGGGAATGAATTTTCAAAATTGGGATTTTTTAAAAAGTTTGATGGGGAACCACCAAACTTTGCCCATATGTAATTACAAAAACTTAAACACTTCACAATTCAGCGTCACCGTCCGTCTTCAACTCTAGACGCAATCAGACAAAATATCTGGGATGAGTCTAAGAACCACTGGAGTCAACCCAATATAAAGTGTATAACTTTAGTGTAGATAATACTTTTGATGGACATACTATACCTGTCAAGTTTCAGGTTGCTAGGTGAACGTTAATTATTGAGGTCAAATCTGGACACAAATGGATAAAGTCTCTTGGACAATTTTGGTCTGGAAGGGTCTTCGAAAACAGCCCAAATTTCCCTGGCCGCTTTGAACCAAAATTGCCGACTTCCGATGTGTCTTCAGGCATGGCTTCTCGAGACTTTTTAGTAGGTCTACTCATGATAGATATGCCTAAAAAATGTCATGCTGCTACGTGAAAGTGGATCTCGGAGCTGAATTTTCAGTTGTATTGCAATCCGACAAAATGCCTCGGCCAAGTTTGTCTTTGAAAGGCCCCTGGAATTGTCAGCAATTGCCTAAAAAAAATGTCTTCCGTCAACCAAAATGGCACACTTTCTAAATCTTTTTCAGCCATGTTGTTCATGCAACATTTTTTGTTGATGGACTCAAAGATTGACATCAAGACCAAATTTCATGTTGCCGCGGGAAATCGAGCCCCGGGGGCCGAATTTTCAAAGAAAGCACCTGCGCTCGGCGAATCTCGACACAATTATCTCACTTCTCATCATCTTCTGCCGCCGCGCTTCATCAAGTACGCGACGATGTAATTAGCCTTCATAATCAACGCTGTAGCTGCTTTGTGGCGATAATGTTCCACACGCTCCGGCGCCGCACGGAAAGTGAGGGGGACCGAAGGTGAATCGAGACAAACCAACTCAAGCGTTCTCCGGATTGTTTCTCCCCTTGCCAGCGATCTCAAATGAACGCAAACGATCGTATGTTTGCCCACGTTCTGGTGAAGCCGCGTTACCAGTCAACGACAAGTAAACATGTTTCGTTTTTACTTTAGACCGGTTTGCATCTTCATTTCACCAAAAACACGTCTCATTGCTTGCTAGCATTTACAGCGCAAGACTTTGCATAAAATCTTACTAAATTCTTCAGATCACTAACCATAGTTAGTAGTCGTTTGTTTTCATACATAAGCACTGAGAATGTTGTTATTCTGAACTTTTTTTTTTTTACTCATTTTGAGCAACACTTTGCCTATAAAAGTCTTTCATGGAAGTGTCTGGCAAAATTCTAATGGCAGCATCCTCCATGAATTAGGAAGTAGTCTCCTCCCTGGCTAAAAGATAGACAATGATAACACCACTTTGTTTTTTCACTTTTCTGTGGTCTGTTTTTTAACGAATGATATCTAGTTATAGTAAGTTATATATATAGTTATATATGGTCAAGATAATATTGACAAACCGGAAGGGGATTTTGCTGTGGTTTCCAGGATGCTAATATTAGCCTCTGTAAACTAGCATGTAAATGCTGTTTTCGGAAGCTTTATTCATTTTCAAAAGACAAAATAGCTTGGACATAATAATGTTTGAGTCATCCCCGCCCTGAATCATATTTAACTTTTTTTGGAACGGATTGCAAAAAGGGTGTCAATGGAATTGCCCAACCCCAAGAATCATAATGGTATCACCCTCCACAAACCAGGAAGTAGCCTTCTCCCTAGCTAACAAACAAATACCACGCTGAGCTGTTTTTTTTTTTTTTGTTTTTTTTTTTTGCAGAACTAGACTTTTAAACACATGCCTTTTTTGCCTCATTTTCAAAAGGCACGACAGTTTGGGGGGATTATGTGGTGAAACAAGCGCTCTGAAAGAAGTTTCATTTGAAAGCAAGCGGAGGGTCCACGGCGGCGGCGGCGGCGGCGGCGGCGACGTCCCTTGAAGAAACAGATTAGCGGCGAGGTAATCGCGAGTGTGGAAGTGTCTGTTATCTCGCTGAGGGCCTGTCTGCTCCACTGATAAATATTCATAAATATACCTTTTTTTTTTTCTCCCAGGGGAGCCTCTCACTCCTTCTACAGTGGCGGGAAGTAAAGTATTTTGTACTCGTAACAGTTTCAAGTTATGGTTCTTGAGTAGATTCGTAGTTATCTGTACTTGAGTACAGTCTAACGTACGAGTTTTTCAAAGCACCAGGCAACGCTTGAATGATTTTTTGAGGTCTTGATTTGTGATCAGAAATCTGAGATACAAGGGCCGCCGGATTGTGGCAGCGAGCTTCATTAAAAAAAAAAAAAAAAAAAAAAGCCAAACACTTGCTTCAAGATGTTTACTGTCCCAGTTAAAGTTTAGTGTCACACCAAACATAAGAGAATTACACGTTGTGTATTGTATTAAAAAAAAATATACATAACTGTCGTAGGAAAGTCTGCTAGCTTATTGCTAACATACAATTCAAGCGAATAGCATAGATTCTGCTTCGTTACAACCATCCGAGCAAAGGATCTTTGAGTATTCGTTTCAACGGGGAAAAGATTTTGAGTTCTGATCGCGGTCACGGAAGTAGTTTGTGGCTGGCCCTACAATTTGAAAACCTTACCTTTTTGAAGTATGCTTGTAACTTTTTCTTCAACCTGAGCGGATTGACGTACAAAAGACGCAAACAGCGAGAGGTCTGTTGAGCGCTTGCTTAATTGAGAGCCTGGGGTCTTACATGGCGGTAAAAACAGGGGCGGCCGTCAAATGGAGGATCGTGACTAACGAGCAAATTATTTTCCCATGTTTGATGTTGTCGGCTCCGAGCATGATTCAAATCGTCAGCTTCTGGAATCAAAGAAAGGAATTCACTATAACATATGGTCAATTTGTTTGTTATTATTAGCTTATTTAGCATTTTTTTTTTTTTGCAGTAGCTCTTCAACGCAATAGATGGAGCACGACAGTCCGGCACTCCGAGCTGGCCGCCGTCACGTCATGATTCCTTTTTTTCATCTCATCACACCTGTGCGGCTTCTGAAGGTAAGTTAGCGTGACCGGATGTGACTGTACTTAAGTACGCAGCGTGATTTACCTTGCTACCGCTGATTTTTCTGCACAGAAAAATCAAAATAGAGGCAAAAAAAACGTCAAGAATGATAATACCAAAAAAAAAAAAAAAAAAAAAAAAGAAAAGAAGACAATGACGGGGACAGATGAAAGGCGGCGGGAAGATCACGTTTGCAAACATTTCTGTAGGCTGCGTTCAGGAGCACCGTGTTGGGTTGCCAGATAAAGTGGTCGGCACGTCGCCCCCCAGCTGCTTCTTGCTGATTAGTCTAATCCACTGAGAGCTTCTGATTGAGGACCACGAGGTATGTGTATGGGGGGGGACCCTCCTCCTCCTCCTCCTCCTCCTCCTCTTCCTGATAAGTGACTTTACCTTTCACCTCCAGAACCCGGCGCACATCTCTGCGACATATCCCGCTCGAGCTAATCTCATTTGGTCCGGCAAGCGACCACCGTTAGCTCGGATTGGCCCTTCGGCCAACCAACCAACCGACCGACCAACCAACCAGTCAGGTGTGTGCGTGCGCGCCGCGCGGGGGTGCGTGCAGGTGTGCATGTGTGTGTGACTAACCCATTCATATCACCGGCTCGCATGCATAATGTGCTGCCAAAACAGTCACGTCGTAATGACATGATCGCCATGACGATAAACAGTCATCATCACAAGACAGGCTTTGATTCGGAATCTTGGCGCGCCTTATGACCTTTTGAACTATTAACGGATTTTGGGAGGTCCACACAGAGGGCAGAGTACAGATACAGTTCATGGCAGAAGTACATAGACTTTGGGGGGGGTAAAAGTACTCCGCTCAAGTGGAAAAAAAAGTACCTGCTCAGAAACGTACTTCAGCACACAAGTTTTTTTTTTTTTTTTTACTGTTCTTGACTTACCCTTGTTTCTATACTTAAGTTGATTTTGTTTTTATTCGCTGTTCAGGCCATGCTTTAACTCGCTCTATAACATTCTACGATAAAATAAAAGCACTCGGCCTTTTAATAACCGCAAGACAAAATGAAACGAAAATAAAGTAAAACTGCCCAACCTCAAATAACCCGTAAAGCATATACGCGTTTACGGCACGTAAAGTTAGACACTTTTGAGATTCCCGCCATTTTATTATATTATTAATCACCATTTCCCTCGATTTAAGAGAAACCGGTCAAACTAAAATCCACCCCCCGAACGTCCCCCCCCAGGGGAGGAATTGCTTCATTTCATTTTGCTGAATACAGACGTGAAAACGGCGACGTTATAATGCGATAACTTAGCATGTCAAATTGTAAAACCTATCGGGCTATATTGTGATACCTTATCACGTTAAAACGTGACATTGATCACATGAAAATGTAAATCGTCTTATCGTGTGAAATTGATCACGTTCAATGTGAAATTTATCACGTTATACCGTAAATCGTAACAGTATCGCCTGAAATTTACTACATTGAAATGTGACATTTATCACGTGGATGTGAACATCATATTTGAACATGAAATTTAACTTGTCACATCACAACGTGAAATTTATTACGTTATAATGGGATAAGGAACTTTTTCTTTTGTGGTGCGGCAGCGATACACGTCCACAGGCCACTCCGGCCTTCTGTCATTACAAAAGTCCACTTCATCCTCTTGTACAGTGCAGCCCAGAAGGAGAGACGTGCACTTCCCGAGTTCCACTTCCTGTTCTATGGTTGCCGTCATATTTTGCCACCATTTTTTTTTTTTTTTTAGAGTGAAACAAAGGACTACAAAAAAAGCCCCAATGGCACGGAAACCAAGTTTAGTCTAATTTCTTTACTTACACTTCTTTAACAATACATAAATAACCACCGTGAGGCTCATAATGAGAATATTTTTTTCAAATCCATTGATATCAATTATTGTCATTATTATTTCTACCAAGCCTCTTTTCATTGTTTGCATCCCTTTGACTGACAATGACGCGAGGGTTCACAAACGGGAAAATATTTTCGCTGCGTGGGGCGGTTCATTATTTTCATAACCACGATGATCAGAAGGCTCTGGGGTTAAAAGTTTACGGGGGTTGCGCCAAAGGTGCGCAAAATGACTCACATGCACGCACGCACGCGCACACACAGGTGGCATGACATTCCGTATGAGAAATCTGACGTCAGTATGCTTGGGAAAAATATGCTTTGATACGATTTCGCGTTTTGAAATGAGAGAACAAATGAACTCACTGTTTGAGAAGGAACAAAGTGCGCTTCAGTGTGCGTGGATGCATTTGTCCATTAATAATAATCATAATAGCAAACAATAGAATTCCGTTGCATGTCTGCGGATCCACGCCGAAATATCAATTCTTTCTATGTCAGATCTTTATACTCTAGAATTGATTCTCAAATGAAAATCTTGATATTTTTGATACTTGGGGGTATTTGAGGTAATAGACAGCTCAAAAACAAACAAGAAAACTCTTCAAATAAATATTTGAGGGACAAACAGCACTCGATGATACCGCAGCCTACTTCTTAATAACATCCAGTAACGACATGATGTGCTTTGTAATGCAGAGAATCAATTTTTGTCACACTTTTTGTTGCAATTCACTGGACATCATGTCGCTTCTTTTGGTGTGAGCACCTTGGCCACCTGGGGGCAGTATAATACATACTGTACAGTGGAGGCCCCCGCTATTTATGGGCATAAGGACCAGGAATAGTAAAACTCTGCGAATGACTGATGCCGATTATAAATGCATTGAAAAAAACGTAACTTAAAAAAAAAAAAAAAAAAAATCACAATCTACAGTACATATTTTTTGACGCATTCATATTCTTGGAAAAACACAATATTTTTAAAAAATATGACAAAAAAATATATATTACAAAAAAATAAATAAATAAAATAGTATCGGAGAATATGTGAATCTGTTGTACATGGAGAAGGTCGCAGTAATATTAGTCGCAGAAGACAAAGAACATATACCAGTGAGTATTGCTGTACAGTGGACCGATTCACCTATTCGCCGATTTTTTTTTTCACTGTTTTTTTTTTTTTTTTTTTTTAACCAACCCCCGTTTTCCGTGGAAAATGTATATTGGAGGTTTTATTCACGCTTTTTTTTTCAAGAATTCTGTGGTTTAAAAAAAACAAAAACATTTACGTTTAAGGGTTATATTTGTTAGCTGGTGTATAACTTTTTCCATTATGTGTTAGCATTCAGCTAGCGGAGGCAGTGTGACTGTTTCTAAATCCACGAGTAATTCTCTTCATTTTATGTTCAATAACATTAACAGCTTGAAGCCTCGTTTGTGGGAGAATTGCCGACTAATTCTATCCGCCAATCTGCTGCTTGGCGTGCAGCGCTCGCATCTCAAGTTTGCGCTCACAAGTCGAAGCAAAAAAAAAAAAAAAAAAAACGTAAAAATTGTCCAAACCACACCTGTTATCTCAAAGCATCAAAGCTAAACTATCCAGAGCTTGCCTAAATGCGACAAGGTCGCCGGGAACTACTTTTTCTTTGCGTAAGCGCTTCGGCACGCTCTTCCGTAAATCCGTCGCTCAGTTTCGTTCTGCGGAAAGAGCCATGACCCGCTCTGTGATGTTGGTGGCAAAACAACAAGGAGATGAGGCAATACAATGAAAACGTTGCGAAACACTTGGGCTTTAAACCGCCGCGCACAATACGATGAGGTCAGTCAGGTGATGCTGATAGCCAAAGTCAGACTTCGCTGGCGGGGTCTCAGGCAGCCACTATCCCGGTCCAGGAGGAGGAAATGTTAAGCGCCGCCGCTGCTGCTGTTGTCGGAGTTGCTCAAATGAATAAAGATGGTGACGACATCAAGTAACAAAATCAATATGTGCGTCGACAAAGATAATCTCACGTGGGCCAAAAAGTAGTCAAATGTAGATATTGGTAAAAGTGCGCATTCATTTATTTGTTTTATTAAATGCTGACGCTCCATTTCTTAGCTTGACCAGACACATTAGGTGCATTTACACAAAGTATCGGCGTCGCCGATAGCAGTTTAAATTTGACTCAGTACTTTACATTTGACTATTAGCTATCCGTAAAGAGCATTTTCGTAATAAATCAAGTGATGGTAATGGAGCGTGTATTTGTAAAGATTTTGCTACGAGTTTACGGCTGTTTTGTTCCTCAGCGAGATTCAATTTTAAAACGTGCCATATTTGTGGTATCAATGAAATATTGTGGATTTTCCTGCTCAAGTTTTTGCCCACTTCAAACAAAAGCTGTTCAATAATGTATCCAGTTACATAATTTAAAAAAAAAAAAAAAAAAAAGACGTTTCATCTGGAATCGGTGAAAGAATTTTGAGGATGTTTTTGTATATTTGTATTGAAATGCTTCAAGCCATGACACCGTTTATATTGTACATCAAAGAAATTGACAAAAATAAACTTGATGATGCAAGTTTGCTTTGGAGTGAAAATTGTCTTTGACCTTACTGATCATATGTATAAGATGAATAAAATATGTAACATTTTTAGAAACGTCCTATTGATGACCAAAAAATAAGTCGCATTTGAAGGGCCACCTAAAAAATGCACAAATAAAATCATGCACAAACACATTTTAAAATGTTCTCCTGATGTCACAAATCTATTTGATGGACGCAAGTTTACTTAGCTGTAAAAAGAAAAATCTCATTGACAATGTATATGTAATATAAATACTATATATTTGAGTAAGTATGTTTAAAATGTGTCCTCCTCGTGACTCAAATGTACTCATTTGAGTAACATTGTTAGCCGACTAGCATATTAGCCTAGTCAATTTAACAAGCAAATGCGTGTCTCTGTTAAAGCTGTTAATAATGGAATAATTATCATAATGAATTGAAAAGGTGTGAAACGAGGTGTTTAAAAGGAAGTCTAAATATACAGTGTTACAAAATGATGTAAATCAAGTATAAATATGAGTTATAAACATCCATGTTTAATTAACCTGAATTTGATATAGGAGCGTTCTACTTTGGGATCCTTTGTATGTAAATAACCTACTAGTGTATTAATTTGATATTTGACTAGATAAGTATTGTACTTCTTCCTACTCCCTTTGAACGTGTAAACCGAGGTGATCAATGACATTTACTGATGATTTTTTTTTTCTTTTCCGTCCTTTCTTCCATTTTTTTTTAAATCTCATATTGTGTTTATATGGAATCAATCAATCTTAGCTTACTGTCACATTATCAATAAAATAATAGCATCGTGCGTGTTGTCATGGTCATCGGCAAAGGTTGCATCAAAGCAACTGGAGTGTCCGTGTGTTTGTTGAATTCGTATTGTGTGTTTTGCTTGTTTTCCCAAAACTTGATAAAAAAATAAATAAAAACGTGGGTAATCGTGCGATTAGGCTAATGATAGAATACAAAATTAGACATCAAAGAAAATGTGTTCAAAAGCATCTTCCTGATCACAGGGTGACTTGAATGATGCAACTTTGTGTTTCGGTCAAGGATGACTTTGATCTTATTGGCGATATATCGTAACAGTTTTCACGCGATTGATGAAATAATAGAAACGTCAAAGAAAACGTGTTGTCAAATATCTTCCTGGTGACAAAAATCAACACTATGGATGCAACTTTGCATTTGAGTGAAGGTTGACTTTGATCTTATTGACCGTATGTCATCAAATGTTTCCAACTGATTGACCACACAATAGAAATATTAAAGATCAAAGAAAAATCATTTAAAAAATGCCTACCCGGCGACAAAAGTCAACTCGATGGATGCAAATTTGCGTTTGGGTAAAAGATGACTTTGATCCTATTAACGCGTCATAAAATGTTTTGATCTGATTGATCCTATAATGCAAATATTTTACATCAAAGAAAAGGCATTTAAAAAACATCTTACTGTTGACAAAAAAATACTTTTTGGATTCAACTTTGCATTTGAGTAAAAGATGTCTTTGATCTGATTGACCATAAAGAATCCTAAATGCCGTGCACGAGAACAAATACAATCAAATTATAAATATTTTTTTTTCAAAATGGGCCTCCTGTGTCTTTGCAAATAAAGTGTGGATGCAAATCACTTTTTTTTTTTAAACCTTTAAACAAGCGTTGCAATGTGATTCCTTTCCCCCCTAAGCTTTCCTGCTTATATAAATATATATTTTTTACATTTTGATCATTTCTTTGCCTTTAAAAAAAAAAAAAAAAGAGCATCCTGC
This sequence comes from Filicampus tigris, assembly GCF_054856515.1. Taxonomy (NCBI): domain Eukaryota; kingdom Metazoa; phylum Chordata; class Actinopteri; order Syngnathiformes; family Syngnathidae; genus Filicampus; species Filicampus tigris. The sequence continues at coordinate 21,682,553 of NC_141228.1, forward strand.
TTCAAACAACACAACACAGAGTGTGTGTCTTTTTTTTTTTTTCCTCTCCTTCTCTTTTCTTGCCTTCCACGTGCAAATGCTATCCCAGATTCAATTTCAGATACTGACGAGGGTGCTTTTCATCCTTTTTGGGAGACAATATTTAATATGCTGAAATGAGATCAGTTTTATCCTCGCCCGTTTTGCGCCCACACAACCATTCCGCCATCGCGTTCTTTGCTTTCTTTATCACATCTGCCGCCTTTCAAACACGCAATCTGAAACAAACGCCACTAAGTGCGGGCAATTTAATTAAACACACACGCAAAAAAAAAAATAAAGCGCTAATTGTCTTTGATTTTTAAGTGTCTCGTAGGGGAAAAGTAGCCCTACCCCCTTCTACCTCCCCCGTGGACGTTTTTTTTTTTTCTTCTTTTTTTTTTTATCAGCAAATGAAGCGTATAAATGACCTGGAAAGGCGTGCAGCCTGTGAATGAAATCAAATGAAGAACAATTCTCCCTCAGTAGCTGTGATGAGGATGATGTGGGGCTGCCGAGGAGATAGGAAGAGCACCAGCGCTGCTGGATTCACGCGGGTCCATGCAAAGAGTCAAATAGATGGGATAAAAAAAAGCAAAACACTCCATTATTTACAGCCATTTTTTTTTTTTTTTTTTTTTGCACTTAAGTCCTGTTGAAAGCGACTTTTTTTTTTTTGCAGCGTCATGATTACGTCATTAAAAATGATAAATGTAAACTGAAAAAAAACAACAAGAGCACGAATGAGTATATTATGTAAATAGCATGTCAAGGTCCTAAAAAAATATATATATTTTTTTTAATGTATAAAAATATTTTTGGGGGGGCGTGGAATACTCATTAAAAAATCCGAATGAGTTGTTATAATGTTAAAAGAAGAAAAAGGTGTGATGCATGTTATAATAAAAAGCTACCACAAAATAAAAATGTTATATATTAAAGCTATTTTTTTTTATTAGAAGTGTCATGAGAACGTCATGAGAAAATACAAATCATTCTTTAAAAATAAATGATGAAATCCAGAGTACTGATATTGTCTTTTAAAACTGGTGCTACTAGAAACCAATCTAATAAATAGAAACTAAATTATCATGAATGTAATGATCAATAATTGGTTGTCGTGAAATCATCAAGGAGCATGATGAGAATAATGAAATTATGATTGTCAAACAAAAGTGACATGAAGACTTCATAAATACAAAGAAAAAAAAATTATTAAAAAGTCTGAAAACAAAAATGAATTTTAAAAATCCAGTGCATGAAAAATATTTGTCTGAAAAACGGTGACATCTCTGTGGACATTAAAAAGAAAAACCTAAAGAATCCAAATGAAAAAGACACTATAGACATAAAAGTAAACATGGTGACAAGCTCCATCAAAATATATTATGTAACAAAATGAATCCCGATTGCGCATGCCAATAAGAGCCTTAATAATAAATTAAGTCTTGTGCATTTTAAAAACTAAAAACAAAGCCACAAAGCAACAAATCCAGAATGCAAGTCATTATAATAACTTGGAATAATTGTACTTCATAAAAGCACCCCCCCCCCCCAGAAAAAAAAATGCCACAAAACCCGCATGCTGATGAAAATAATCATAATATTGAACAGAAATCAATAATGCCACAAAACAAGGCAACGAGTGTGCTAATCAACGTCTGGAAATCGTGCAAGATGAAAATGTGGAATGCATAAAAACACAATCAAAAAAAAAAAAAAAAAAAAAATCCAGCTTCAAGCAACTCTCCCCTATCCTCAATTTTTGGAGGTGTCCAACTTCAAGTATCCTCATTTACAAGCTGTGCTTACAGAAATGCCCCCCCCCCCCTTTCCCCGCCCCGCAACCCCCTCCTGCTGCCCCCCAGGGCTAGATTGCACCTCCACTTGTGTGCAGCATATGTTCCCGCCAGATAAAGTCAACAATTTGCACGTGCAAAATGAAATTCTTAATTAGAAAAGGCGCGTGCTCGTGCGCGCGCTCTCGCGCTCCTGTTCCAGCCCTCCCAGTTGACACACACACGCGCGCACACACAAGTGAATTCCTACGTGTGCGTGTTCGCCAAGTCTTTTGTCTTAATGAGACAGCGCGCATGTTGAAACACGTGATCGCTTCGTTTGAAGGGGCCGCTTCTTTTCTTTTCTTTTTTTTTTTTTTTTTTTTTTTTTGGCTGAGTTGTAAAAGTTGCAGACAAGTAAGTGCAAGACGATGTTTTTATGTTTGGATTTTAGTTTCGTTTTTTTTTTTTTTTTTTTTTTTTCTAATCCACCTCCAGCAAGCTCCGGGGCTCGGCTCCCATGTGAGGCCACGAAGCCGCCAAACGGGTCCGACAGGCGGCTTCGATGCCGGGGAGGCCTCCCCTCCTCTCGACCGCCGACCCGGTTCTCCAGAAAGTTACGAATTAAAAAAAAAAAAAGAAAGAAAAAGAAAGAAAGAAAAAAAGCAGCTCCCGAGCTTGATTTAGATGTCAATTTCGCGCCTTGACTTCTAAATATGAATTGTCAGGTTGAAGAATTGTGTGCTAAAAGCATGAAATGAGACAGATTGTCTTTTATTGGCTTCTTCTTCTTCTCTTTGCTGGCGTCAACAAAGAGGTGTCAACCTTCTATCGATACATGACATTTGATCTTTTTATTCCTTTTTTTTTTTTTCTTCGATAGAAAATACACATTCAAATTAAATTAGAAAATACAAGGGAAGCAAATGCGAAAAGAAAGCATTTTTACCTTTAGAGACGTCATTGATATAACCCGTATGTGCCAATTGAGGGGAGGGCGATAATAATAATAATAAGAGTTGATCAGTAATAAATCAACACAAATCAGCATTGAAATGTACACAATAAATAAAGTGAAAGGCCTCCTTATTGTGTTTTCTTCTTCTTCTTTTTCTTCTCGCAGGTTGCCGTATAAACATTTACATTTCTTACAATCCTTGCACGCGCGTGCATGCAGGAAACGTGAGCGGAAAAGTCCTTTCCGCTCTCCCGCAGCGCGTCGTCTTCTGTACATGCAAAAAGAGTCAGTCTTGCTTTTTTGTTTGTTTGTTTGTTTGTTTGTATTGATGTTGCCGTCATCGTCGTCGTCGTGGTGGTGGTGGTGGTGGTGGTTTAAAAATCTCAACATGCGCGTGGATTACATGGCAGCGGCGTGCGCGGACGAGTAGGGGTCAATCCCAGTCTTGCTCATACCTGGAAAGAGGATGTAGGCCACGGGCGGCTGCAAGCTGGAAGCGGACCAGGCGCTGCAGTTACACGGCACCACGTAGCCCGGGTTCGTGGGCGACGGGTGGGTGTGCGTGTGCGGGTGCGGGTGCGGGTGCTGCGTGGGCCCGCAGCCGCCCAGCGTGCCGAAGGCGCCCGCGCCCTGGTAGCCCAGCGACGAGTAGGGCACGCCGGCCGCGGCGGCGGCGGCCAGGGCGTGCGGCACGTCGGCCATCTTCTGGCCGAAGCCCGCCGCCGCCGCGTCCAGGAAGGACGAGTAGGGCGAGGCGGAGGTCGGCGGCAGGAAGGCGCGCGCCGCCGCCGCCGCCGCCGCCTTCTCCGTGGGGCCCAGCAGCGCGTCCGGCGGCAGCGGCAAGCCCTTCAGCTGCTCCGTGTCGCCCAGGTAGGGCAGCGGGAACACGTAGCGGTCCTTCTTGAGCAGGTTCTTGGGCTTGCGCCGCGGCCGGTACTTGTAGTCCGGGTGCTCCTTCATGTGCTGCGCGCGCAGCCGCTTGGCCTCGTCGATGTACGGCCGCTTCTCGGCCTCGGACAGCAGCTTCCACTCGGCGCCCAGCCGCTTGCTGATTTCAGAGTTGTGCATTTTGGGGTTCTCCTGGGCCATCTTCCGCCGCTGGCCCCGGGACCAGACCATGAAGGCGTTCATGGGTCTCTTGATGTGGTCGGCCGGCTTGGACATGGCTGCCTGTCGCGGGTGCCGGCGGGAGCCAAAGTTAGAGGGGGGCAGAAGCTGGGCAAAAAAAAAAAAAAAAAAAACAAACGAAAAAAAAAAACAAAAAAGAAAGTGGGGGGGGGGAAGCCGAAGGGGGGGGGGAGAAAAAGTTGAGTTCACCTGCTGTTGGGAAGATGCGAGATCGCTGCAGGCATGCCACGCGTGTCGCTCGGGTGGCAAACAAAAAGGGGGGCGAATTTTTCAAACAAAAAAAAAAAAGAAAAGAAAAAGAAAAAAGCACGCAAAATCCAAAGAGAGCGCGCTCAAAAAAAAAAAAGTCCGCCACAGCACAGCGAGCATGCACGTGGGAAGAAAAGAAGCAGAATCCACAAAAAGGTGAAAGCAAGAAAGTCTCTCGTTCCTCCTTTCTGTCCTTCGCTCTCTTCTCTTCTCTCTCTCGCTCTCTCTCCTTCCTCTTCTTTTTTTGTTGTGGTGTTCTTCGCCGCTCGTCGGTGCGCTTGGTGGCTTCGTCCGTCGAGCTGCACCACCTGGCGCGCCTTGCAAATGAGCGCGCAACGCGTCGAGGACCCAGCCAAAAGCGGCCGAGTTCAAAGGCAGGGCTTGCTCGGCGTTCTTGCACGCAACGTGACGTCACGTGCGGCGCGGCCGAGAGGTGCGGTGCGCGCCGGCGGAGTTTAAGACAACCTGCCTGCCTGCCTGCCTGACTGCCTGCCTGCTTGCTTGCCTGCTTGCGGCCACCAATCAGCCCCCGGCGCACCTTGGTCGGACGGCGTGCGCGGGCGCGTGCACGTTAATTACCTCAAAGTAAAACCGAAGGCCGGGAATAAATACTGAATATTCGAGTGGTCACAGACAACAAAAACGGTAATACATGTACCAAAAAAAAAAAAAAAAAAAAATGGGGAAAAGATCAGTAAGAAATGATTACCAAGAAATTTTCCCACTTTTAAAATAGTTACGAAAAAACTTTCAAGGACTTCCGAGCAGAAAAAGAATGAGTCTAAAAAGGAAATAATTCCACTCCCCCAAAAGAAAAAAACACTACAAAAAAATGGAAAAATCCATGTAAATGAAACTCTCCCCCAAATTTTTAAATATTTCCCAAAATTTTAAAGGATTCTAAAGCACAAACAAAATCAGCAAAAAAAGTGAATTATATTTTTAAAAAATTGTAATTTTAAAAAATTGTATTTTCACAAAATTTTCAACAACCCTACAAAAAAATGATCATACAGAACCATTCTTTTATAAATTTTAAACAATTTTACCAAAAATACAAGAATGCAAAGAAAAATGCTGTGTAAAAAATGTAAGAAAACAAAACAGGACCGAAATTTATAATAATCCAACCAAAAAGTCTTTTGTTGGTCTATTTCTATTACTAAAATATCCTACCAAAAACTATCTTATCCCAAAAATCTAATAATCTTCAATAAAAAAATTATTGAATTGTACAACAACTACTGTTTGATTATTTAAAAAAATCCACCTAAAAGTACAAACCCACCCAAAAACTTGAACCTGGCTTTAAATCTATCCAGAATAAGTCACACCCAAAAATAGAATTAGACTTGAAAAAAAATTTACGTTTTCTACATTATTCACAAAAGCACTTAACTGTTTTGTCGTGTGTGTGTGTGTGTGTGTGTGGGAGGGGGTGGGGTAGGAAAATTACTCTCCCAGACTTGCAACGGCAACGAAAAAAGTAATCTGGCCAAAATGTTCAGCTCCACTCAAATATTGTGAACGACAAAGAAATTTCAACAATTCTCACAATGCACAACAAAACTTTTTGAAAATAAACCAAACGAGTACACGTCGAGTTTAAAGAAGTCATTAGACTCATTTGTGTCCTTGAAGAAGTTAACCTTTCTTTTGGTAATTGAGTACAACGTGTGCTGATTACATGTCATTAAAATCTCTTTCAAGACGACCTCATCGGGCAGTTTCGAGCCCAAGTGCTACCATGACTACAACAACTAGACGCGCCCAAGACATGCAAATGAGGTGCTTTAGAATGACTCCACAAAAGCAGGGTGGATTTCCAAAGAATAATAATGATAATAAATAAATAAAAACTTTTTTTTTTTTAAAGTGGGGGTGAGTGTTCCGCATTGTCAGACTGCCCTCGAGGCCCACTCTGTGATCAAGGATACAAGACACTCACATCAAAAACCGCTGAAGCAAAAGGCTGCGAGATTGCGGAATTAAAGAATCGAGGAAAATTCTTCATCATCATCATCATCGTCATCGACGTCATCTGAATATTTCTGAGGGAAATGTTCTTCATTTTGACTTTTGGATGATGGATTTTTCAGGTGCTCTCTCTCTCTTTCTCTCTCTCTCTCTCTCGCTCTCGCTCTCTCGCGCTTGCTCTTTCCGCGCATGCGCCAAGAAGCAGGAAGATTTACGTCGTTTAATCGCTGGGGAAAAAAAAAAAAACATTAAAAAAAAAAAAAAATCAGGGGAGGGGGAAGACGACGATGAAGAAGGCAAAAGTGGGGACGATCGGGCAGCGTGAGCGAGCAAGAGGCGACTTGGTCTTCCAGATGACGTGAGAGGCTCATCAGCGCACCAGGTAAAATGATTCCAAATATGGGTCAAATATTGTGTTCCGTGCATTGCATGGGGGTGTGAAAAAAAAAAAAACGACGGGCACCCGCAAGGATGTTTGCATTATTATTATTATTATTATTATTATTATTATTATTATGGGGTCTCACGTGGGGTCGATTTAGAGTTTGGTATACATTTAAATACACTTTAATCATTTGTATACAAATAATAATAATATACATCTTTTTTTTTTTTGCACGATTTCCTTGTACATTTTATATACGCGTTTCACTCAAATAGTCAAATACATTTTTTTCTGAATAAAAACATGTATCGACATTTTTATTTTATTATAATGCAAATTTTCCCCTCTTTAATTTATGCTAAGCATGCACTTGTGCTTTTACTGACCACATGATGGGACGACGATTTGATCCATCGATACGCACGCAACAAACGGGAAAAAAAGAGATATGTACTAAAACACAATAAATGCATACATTTCAAAAATGTATCATACATTTTATTCCATCTGTGGGGAGTCACTCAAATAGATGAATTAAAGCCTGCCTGCTGGGTGAGGGCGCACGCGCGGAGTTTGCGTGTGCGTGCACGTGTCCTGCTCCCTCCCCCGGCGTAACTGTCCGTGGTGCTGAAGCTCTTCATCGTCCCTCTACGAGACCTTCAACTTCAAGCCCCGCCCCCCGACCAACCGACAACAACCAAACTATCAGCAGCTTTCAATATTTGCCTCCCTCTTAGCGCCTCACTCCAATAATATCACTTGCTTGTGCAAAAGCCTCTTTTGTGTGTGTGTGTGTGGGGGGGGGGGGGAGTGTGCGGGTGTGTGTGTGTGTGTGTAAGTAATACGCTGCGCGTGCGCACACGCCAGAATTGCTCCAATGAGTCTGATGAATCTCATTAGACGCAGCTGCAGAAAAGAGATGAAATATGAGCAGATGACTTGCACTCTTCATATTTTGGACGTCAGCAAAGCGGCGTGATTATTTGACAGTAGGTATCAAAAGTCTACGCGCCGCTGCTCAAATGGCAGGCAGGACTTTGTGACATTAAATAAATAAATAAATAAATAAACAATTCCAAACATTTTCCACCACTATGGTGTCCGCTATATAAAGTTGAGCTGTTCTAGTAGGCTTTTCCTGCCCTTTCCCATTTCCAGCCAAAGCCTCGAGGTTTTACGCTAACACCAATCTCATTCATATAACTTTTTTTTTTTTTTTCCTTTTTGAGAGGGGAAAATAACGGAGATAATGTGGTTGCATAAGTGTGCACACTCTCATGACTGGGACGTGGCTGTGTTCAGAATGAACGAATCCTAATTCAAACTCATGTTAAATGGGACTCAGTGTACACATGTCGTGAATTAAAGTGCCGCTGACTAACCCAAATAAAGTTCAGATGCTCTAGTAGGCTATATATATATATATATATATATATATATATGCATAACTCCACAGTAATTTAATTCATTATTATTACACCCCACCCTGTGCAAAACTTAACTAGATGCACATTTATATTATAGTTCATATATATATATATATATATATATTTAAAAATGTCAGGGGTTGTCGAGGGAGCAAGGGATGAGGGGAGGCAAAGGTGATAAGGGAAGAACATCAAAGAGCGCGCGGGTCCACACGGCCCATATTCTACTATACAATTAGGATTAAAGGGGCCCGGCGGAGATCAGGTCTGATAAATGATCACAAAAGCCAAGACGATGTGACTCACCGCTGACCTTCATTAACAGGAAGAGATTCATTGGAGAAAAACAAGGAAAGAAGCAGCAGCCATGTCGCGCTAGCATGCTAACGCTATTACCCTTCAAATTCGAGTCAACCTCCGCTACAACGTGGTTCACCTTTCTTTTTTTATGCAATCATTTTTTTTTTTAAATGTATTTTATTTTGGCGATATTTGCGGCTGCTTACTTGGACTCAGATAAATGGTTGCGCAATCACCGGACGGTCTGATGTGTCGATCACGATAGCTGCGACTCACTTGCTACCGTTGCAGTCCGTTCCGCCGCGCTCATCGATTGAAAACTACGCTGTGGCTGAAAAACGGAGATTTCCAGGACTTTTTCATTTCCCTGACGTTGGAATCACTGGAAGGTCCTGACATCCATCCTGAGTACTGTTGCAACTTTTGGAAATTCGAGACAAATATTCATCGTGTAACTTCATTTTACGATCCGACAGTCAAGAACGTTAAACTGTGAGGAGCGTTCCTGACCATTGTTTCAATCAACAATGAACTTGCAAAGAAGCACTATGGCACAATTGTGGCCCTTTTGTTGGACTGAATGGTGGTGATTTATTAGTCTGTCATGTTTGACCCCCGGCTAGTGATACCAACGCAAGGTGACTTATTATGTTTTAAAAAAAAAAAAAAAAGGGGGGGGGGGTGTAGGGGTGGGCGGGATAAGGTCGTCTGTTAAATTAAAGAATGTTCCTTTTGAGGTTCATTAATGCATACCCAATGTAATCTGCTAAGATTTCGAAGTTTTGGCCTGCTAAAACGACAGCAAATGTTTCTTCTCCTTTAACCCATTAAGGACGAAAGCGCCCGTCTCAACAGCTCCGTCGGTGGCCTTTGGAATCACCCTTGAAAACCTGAAGTTCTCGCAGAAATTCAAGAGCTTAGACATGTGGCTTTCGCACAGGCAGAGTTTATTATTATTTACTGTTTCAATCGAAGATGTAAAAATAACGTGTCAGTGCAAGAGAAGCACTATTTCGATTTAAGAAAAAAAAAATCGAGTGGTAATTACCATCCTCTATTCTGTTACAAAGACGTCAATATCGTGGTTGTCTACAAACCATATCATATCACGTTCGACTGGTTCCGCCGGTCGTGCGCGTCGCGTCGTCTATATATCACTGCCGTTAATCATTTCAGAGCTCCCGGCGATCGACGGCGTCCGCCATTAGCCTACGGCTCGAAAGAAATTCCACGACATCCTCGGCGGTCTCGCGACACCGTCGCGTGGATATTCTGATGCATTAAGTTGGCTAAGAGACGGAGAATTAGATTAAAAAAAAAAAAAGACACCGACGTATCCGCTCTCCCGGCTTTAAAGGTAGAATGACGCAACAGCGCTCCCGGCTCTAGTGGTAGGAACGCGCTAATGCGCGCCCCGTCCTCAATGGGTTAGTTAACACATCAAGTCAACACATCACGTCGCTATGCTAATAATGCTAACAGGCTACAATTGATCATGATAGTGCTCGTCAGGCAGCAAGAGGGCAGTGATTTCATTTGTCATGATTTCAGTCTGCATGCATTCTTTCTTTCACTGCACTATGGCTTGCGTTTCAAAGAACATTCTACCCAGAATTTGGGGGAAATTCTTTCCACTTAGCAACATGAAATTTGACAGGCAAAAAAAAAAAATTAATAAAAAAAAAAGAAAAGGCTCAGTAAGTTATGCCCGGAAAGGAAGTCTGCCCTATTGGTTTGAAGCGGCCATTTTAGGGTCATTTTGGCCGTTTCAAGGGGTCTTTGAAAGTTGCGGCTTTTTTAGAGAATCCACTGACTGGCTGACATCACGTACTGACATTTCACTTAGCAACATGCCCCAACTGACATAGGGAGCCTGCCGTATTGGTTTGAAGCGGCCGTCTTAGGCTCATTTTGGGCATATTCACGCGTCTTTCGAAGGTAAAGTTGCCTTCCAGATTTTGTCTGATTGCAACCAACTTTGAACCGCGCAGACAAACGAGCGACACTGATGTGTGTGACGACGGCTACTTTTCGTCAATGCGCGCGGGCGGCAAAAGTGAAGGACGCCATTCGTCAGCCGGCTCACGCCCGATGCAACTTTGCACGGGCGACCAAACGGCAACTTCTCCGTTCAATCGGATGAAAAATGTCAATCTGCTCAAGTTGAGCGGGCGCATTATTATGACGCACGCGCATCCTTCATTGCTGTTTATTCACGCAGTTGAAAGGAGGAAATGAAGCCCGAGTCAGAAAAGTGGAGGGGTGGACTGAGATGGAAAGTCTCTATTGTAGGATGTCAAACAATGGGATTTTTTCTCTATATATAATAACGTGCGCACACACACACACCGGGGGCCACAAACTCGTCCTCTCATTCCGGTGTGTGTGCGTGCGTGCGTCGTGTGTGTGAGTGGAAATAGGCCGGGCAACAATTAATTTGCGAGTGAATTGAGGCAGGATCTATTACCCCTCTCTCTGCTTCTATTGCTCTAATGGAAAATCTATTTGGCTTGCCTTTTGTGTCCAATATAATTTAATGCCCCCTTTTATTAATGGCCTGAAATAATTATGGCGGGGGTCCCTTTTGTGATTCTCGAGTATGTTTCATTTAATTGTGTAATAAATGTCTAATCGGCCCCGCCATCTGAAGCCATTATGGGCGCTAAAATTAACAATTACGCCACAAATGTCTCGGTGAATGCGTTGTGGGGGGGGGGGTCTATAGAAATGGCTGCTGATAAGACACGTATAAATCATTCATGAGAATTTTCTCACAGAGTGAGAGATAGTGGATAGAAAGAGCGCAGGAAGAAAAGAAGAGAAGAAAGAGTCCATTCAGAGAAGGGGATGGATCCGAGTCTCTTTCTCGCCATCGTTTGCTGCTGCTTTTTTTTTTTTCTTTTCTTTTTTTTTTTTTGTGTGTGTGCAACTTTTAAGTGATAAGTGATACAAACACCTGGCAGGGCCTCCGCCAAGGCTCCCGGGTTGCCTCTAAGCCGCGTGGCGGCTGACCCGAGGCAATTAAAGAGGCGTCACACTCGCTCGGCCTGCAGGAATTGTTTTCTTGGGACTCATTTCATGGTGGGCCCGCCTCTGTCTTCATCGTCATCGTCATCGTCACCCCCTCCTCTTCCTCCTCTGTGACACTTTCAGGCGAATGTGCAGCCATTGGTCGCGGCCAATCTATTTGATTTCAAAGTTCTCCTTATGGAGTCGCCAAGAATGAAAAGGAATGCGGTTCTGACCCGCACCCGGGTGGATTATGTAGATAGCAGTATTACACCGTGAGGAAAATGTATGGTTTTCAGAAAAAAAAATGGGGGGGGGGGGGAATTGTGATATATGTGTTCAGACAAAAGTCTACTTAAAAAAAAAAAAAGTGAAAAAATGTACAATTGTTTTAAAGGGAGAAGTCGCATACTTCAATAATTTTTTGGGGGACGAACCTGACGATTGTTTAGAAAGAGAGACATTGTCACTCATTAAAATATTTATTTTCTGAAAAAATACAAGACTACTCAAAACAGTAAAAAAAAAAGGAAAAAAAATGGTGTGTAATTTAAGAAAGGACAAAATTTCCAGAATAAAGTTGTACAATTTTGACAAAAAAGTAGCCTATTTATTGAGAAAATTGTCACATTTTTACTTTAGCGATTACTTTTTAGTGGGAAAAAAATGTTTTGGAGCAAAATACTGGTAATAAATTTAAAAAGACAGTTTCTCCCCAAAAATATTTTCAACAAAACAATTTTCTAATTCTATTTTATCTTGAAAATTCAATACCTAAAAATCTACAACAGAAAAAATATTAAGAAAAAATATATTTTACTGGACAAAAATCTGTGTACTTTTCAAAATGAAAAGCATAAATTTGGAAGAACAAAGTATTTTTTGAGGAAAAGTGACAAAAATGCCATTTTTTAAAAAGTTTTAAGAGAAGAACATTTTTGAGGAAAAAACAAAAAAAATTCTGGAAGTGTAAACAAAGCCTCGCCTTCATCACTCATGGCCGTCGGCCGCTTGAAAAAACGTCATGATGCGATTTCACGCCGGAAAGAAAAGCAGACACGGCCGCTTGTGAAGAATTGATGACGGCTTCTTTCTATGAGGACGACGGTGAAATTGGCCGTGAAATGCGGCGCGTGGAATTTAATTTGTCGGAAGCGGAGGGCAGAAGAAGGTGCGAGGTGGAGCTGACAAAGACACTTTTGTCTTGTGCCACTTGCGAGAAAAACACCCGCGTCATTTATCATTCTTACGTATTGTTCGGGTCAAATTAGACACATTTTGACATCTGACCTGTTGCGACTGGTCAATAGAGGGCGCTGGGGCGCCGCCCTACCCGTATTTGTCATCGTTGTACTTTCTTTGAAGACAACAAATGAAAACATTGTTCGCAAATTAAAAATAGTTCAAAATATATATTTTTAGATGAGCAGGATGAATAGTATCTTCGTAATGATGAATCCATTTGTTTCATCCATCGCTTTTTTGTCTTTTTTGCGCCCCATCTCTACTACACACAGTGTATGAACAATCGAGGGAAAACGTCTCCCAAGTTGTTGTGCATCAGAGGAGGTTTTTGAGTTGTTCTGTGTGTGGCCCCTAGGACCAGCGTGACCTTTCCTGAGGCATAAAGGCCCCAGACAACTTAGCTTCAAGTATTATGGGTACACACATACGCCCCCCCCCCCCCCCCCCCCCCCCCATGATAAGGTGACAGCTCAAAAAGGGAAATGTACCAATGGTTACAAAATTATTATGATTTTTATAAATAGACAACAATACGTGTTTAAATTCTTGGAAATATACAGCTTGTGTTATCAAAATATAGATTTTTTTTTTTAAAATAGGACTTTATTCTTCAAAATGTGATTTTAATTTTCCTACCAAAATAAATTTGTTAACTTTTCTTAAAAAAGAAGAAAAGTCCACTAGTTTTCTGACAATTAAAAAAATATATATCTTTCAACTTAGGGTTGTAGTTTACCCAACTCATTCCCACCCCACCTAAAAAATGTGAACAAACTCCATTCTTTCCTACAAAAAAAAAGACCCCAACAGAAGTTGACTTTTTCCACCCAAAAAATTCTTTTGTAAACAATACAATTTCTTTGTCACTTTTTTGACTCCCCAAAAATATATGACATTTTCTAAAAAAATTTATACAACATTTTACTTTAAAGATGTCCAAGTTTTCCCCCAAAATTGAGACCTTTTTTCCTTTTTAAAAATAGGGTTTTAAAATACTTGTTTTTTTTCTCCCTAAACCAGAGGACATTTTCAAATGAAAAATAGACTAACTTTTCTCCCCCTAATAAGTCATTTTTGGGAAAAAAAAATAAATACAAAAAACAAAACAAAAAACATTTTGGGAGGTTTTTTGGCCATTCCCATGGGTCCTTCAGAATAAACTACATCAATTGGGGCGCTTTTTGTTTTTTTGGCAATCAATGACATGAATTGTGAATGCAATAAAGTTGCTTTGTCTGTTCTCCTCCTTCTCACTGTTCGTAGCGTCGCAATGAGCGTGTGCACGATAACGGCACTCCAGTATCTTTATGACATTTAGTCACACAGCGTTGCTCTTTGTCTTGCAGGAGAGCAAAAGGCTATAATTGGAGCCATCATCTGCGGCTGAGAGGCTAAATGAGGGATCCCTCGACTCCGGGATTACCCTTTTTTTTTTTTTTTTTTTTTTTTTTTATTGGGAAGACGTACCCCAGCGCTAAGCCCTCACCAGCGACACGCACTCCTCCAGCGCAGCCCTCTTTCACGTCCAAATGTGTCCTGTCAGGGAGGCTTAGCGCAAATCTACATAATCCCCTTTCATCGCAATTAAAGATAGCAGTGAACAATAAAATTGCTTGCTCTCTGGTTTGTTTCGTGCGGCTTTGAGGCGGCCAAAGGTGACACGCGGCTGACAATATATCCAACTTTTCCAGACACACATGACAAATGAGTGCAAACGAGAGAATTAGCAAAAGCGCACAAACTGGCTGCTCATAAAACATCAAAAACAACTTAAAAGGGTTGGGAAAAGTGAATAATATCGATACTGTATTGTTAGAGGATATCTTTATAGTTAGAGAAAAGCATCGACATTTCTTGAGGGTTTATAGATACAGCGGCACATCGCTAAAGGTAATGACAAAATACATTGCAATACTGATATTTTATGCCCTGTATTAGCAGGGAAAAATGATAAGCATAATCACAAACTGTACATTGTGATGGATATTTTAATCAAAATGTGTCGTCAATACTGTATTTTGCTACTGAAAATTATATTTTACAGTATCAATAGACTTCACCTTAAAAATGAACTGTAAATGTTGAGCTAACTGAATGTTAGCTAACTAGCTAGTTAGTGGGTAGCTAGCTAGTGCTAGTTAACTAAATGTTACCACTAGCATTTTAAAAAAAAATCTTAATTGAGTTTTATACATGACAGTAATCAGGCAACAAATGTGACTTTCCTAATGTGAGTTTCCTACCTGGCAAAATGGCGGCAGCGTTAAGATCTCCTGCTAGCAAACCGCCAGCGTCTTTTTGTGGACTTTGACTCGGCGAAGACCGGGATGAGTGTTTACAGCCTTGATCCCAGAAGTCCTTGGCATCCTCCAACGGGAGAAACAAATCCGAAGACCATCGAAGACCATCATCAGGCCGGGCCGCAAACTGCAGCCTTTTCCTGCCAAAAGTTGGAATCCACAGTAACCATACTGCACATTTTTGAAAAAAATAACCACTGAAGTTGTATTTAGCAGCGCATGAATACAATTATTCTAAAAACTGTCATTCTGTTACTGTACCCTTTTTGGCCTGTGTTTGGTTGTGCCATAAGGCAAAAGGCTTCAGACAGGAATCAAAGGATTCAAATATAGGGAGTTCTAACTGGGTTGTACCAAGTTTTTCAAGGGGTTCGCTTTTCTTATAGTCTTCATTTTATTGGACCTATGTCATTTTTAGGAGTTTCAAATATATGGTAGTTCATTTAAAACTGTTTGTCAAATATATTTAAACGTATTTGACTTGACTGTCCAAGTGTTTTGATTTGACCCCTTTGTCTCCAAACATGCTAGTTTAAACATCCCCTTCAAACATTTTTGTGCTTTTGTATTGCCTTTTGAAAAAATTTAATCTTTCATTAAATCCACTAAGTTGAATAAAATCTTTTGCCCCCCAATGTCAATTTTCTCTCTTCTCATCGTGTATGTGCACATTGTTGTTCAAAAAAAAAAAAAAGAACTTCCTGGTTTTTTTTTTCAACTTTTTACTTGCTGTGGTTGAAAGTTATTAAACCGTCGCGAAGGTTGGAAATGCAGACACAAAACACGGCTCGTCGTCACTTTGCTCCTGTTCCAACTCGCCTCACTGTCACGTCTGGAAAGTATGCAGAAGCAAGCAAGCCCTGGGCGAGCCAGGCGGCGCACAATTATGAGCGTTATTATAAATAACAATTTGAATGCGGCCAGACTCGAGCCTGCGAGGCAACACGGAAGGAAATGGTGCAATCATAATCATTCCTGTGTGACCAAAAAACATTACATTGATGATTTTGTTTCTGATAAGACTAGAAATACAGATTCTTATTTGACGCTTATTTCCTGTTTGTGTCCAATTTGACCTGTTTTGACATTTGACAGCAATAAAAGTACCCTAAACGCAGTTTGGCTTTCCTGTTTTAATGGGACATTGAGGAGGAATGTGTTCAAGAGGAAGCTTAAAACAGTCCAGAGAACTGTCAGTGCACCCACCACATTTGCCCAGGTTCTCATATAAACATGCACCTGTTGGGCATTAAAAGGGTCATGGGGGAATCTCGAAACAGTAAAAAGAGTAAAACAGCATTAGAATGATGATACATGACAAATACAAGGAACGTAAATCACACAAAAGTCGAAATCGCCAATTAAATACTTCTCTTTTCGATGAATCGGTGATGAAGGAATCATCACCACTTTCTTAATGACAGACAGGCTATTAAAAATCAATTTTGAAAAGGTCCTTAGTTCATTATATAATATAGACAATTATCATGTGGATGGATATTGCAACGTCTTATTATCATCAACGATACAGTATTGATACAGCGTTACAAAATGTTGCGATACAGCTCATCGTTTTCTTTCATCTGTGTTCTTGTACACAGAAAACGAGTCGCAAAAGAAGCCAAAGAAAAGTTAAACCCTCTTTGGTCACTGAACGGAACAGTTGTAAAATATCGATCTTGCAATGTAAAGTATCGCTCTTTGATATTTAACAATATGCTATCGCTATACAGTCAAAACATTTAAAATGATATGTACATATATAACTTTTTGTAAAATCTTAATATCGCAATGCACCTTTTCGTATTCTTGAACAATACAGTATTATTGTTGTCGTGTTTGCAGAAAAGCCTAAGCAAAAGCAAATCCCTTAATGCTTGGTGAGCTGAGTTCTGGCGAGGTCCAGCTCAAGTGAACATCAAATTTGAAAAAAGAACAATTCAAACCGGCAAAACGAATCCTTTGCGGATTCCCCGGCGGCCGCTGCCAGTTAACCAAAGTGAGCGATGACTTCTGACCTTGATAAAAGGGACGCCGACGTCTCTTCAGCTTTGCGTTGGCGATAGCGCGTTAGCTTAGCATCTAATTATTGTTTAATAAGCTCCCCCTGGCTTGTTTGTCAACAGCGTGTCTTCTCTAATCTGGCCAGCGCCTGCAGGGCGGCGATAGCATCTTAAGCCTCTTGTTCCAGGAGCCTAGCCGAGCCCGGCCTAGGCCGCCAGCCACTACGCTGGCCACTCGCTCATTTACAAGCGGCAGATAAACGTCCTTCTTAATCTGCTTGCTGCAACGCAACGCAACAACAGCGCGGGCCGTGGCCTTTGGTTGAACGTACCCCACGGGGATTTGAAAGCACCATCAACTGCCGTGGCCTCCATCACCTGTCACTCACATGCCGAACGATGAATGATGAGCATCCACTTAACGTGCCTTGGGGGAATGTTGCACTCTGTTTACTTTCTGCAGTCATTCCAAAGCGATAGGGGATTGTCGCTAGTCTTGTTAGCGTAGCATCGTAACCAGGCATGACGTAAGTATTTTGACTTTACTGACAGCGCAGAGAATACAAGCACATATTGCCACAGTTGACTTTTGACGGATTCGACAAACCGTCTGGATGACCACGAAGCTTTAAGGTCTCATTTTAGTAGCATAACGTTCGATTTTTGGTTGGAGATTATTTTACAGAAAATGAAAAGTTTACATCTCTCCCTGTCCATCTGCAAACATTTGATAGGTTTTTAGGTTTATAGAAACAACATAAAATGCAACAGAACTGGGAAGATTTTTAGACTGATTTGACAGACTATGCGGCCCACTATATAGCTTTTAGGCCTCACGCTAGCAACATGACTTTAGCATTTTCATTGTAGAATATTTTAGCTTCATCCTCAACCTGTATTCATGTACAGTAGTTGGTTTTGGAAACAGAACAACGAAACAAAACAAAAAAAAAGATTTCCCCTCAACCTCTCCGAGCTAAACTCATCAAACCATTTTTAAGAAGGATGGGCTATAGGAGGATGGTGCTAGCCTCATTATCTTAGCATAAGGACTAGGCCTCAAGTGAGTAGCTTAATGTTAGCATTTGGTTATTTTACTCATTTTAAATGAACATAACCGGCTTTGGAGCAGACCTAAATTTATTTTTGACAGATTAAACAGACTATATATGCGACTGCATAGCTATAAGGCGCCGCATTAGTAGCACACCAAACGGATTTTAGCATGTAGCTTTCGCCTCAACCAGCATTCGCCCGGGTTGATTTTGGAAACGGAACAACAACAATTTTTTTTTTTTTTTTTTTAAAATCATTCATCCTCTCCAAGTGAAGCTAAGAGACTGTAAAAAGGTTATTCAGTACAGGAAGTATGTGTTGCTCTTGACATCTAGCGAAACATGTCGTGGTTACTATTCATTTTCAAAACAAATAGCATTAGTGTTTGTTCTCCTGTGTGGTCGCGGTGCAGAAGGGCGGGACAAGTGAATGATGTATCGCGCTCCCCGAGACAGATTGTCGTCGCGCCTGGCACAGATTAGTCACATGTGGCCTCTGAAGGAGGCTGCAAATTGCGGCCTCTCTTTAACACTGCCGATAAGGCGTTAAATGAAGGGAGGCGCCTTATCAGCACGCCCGCTACCCATAAATCACCTCCCGCCGCCCAGCCACCGCCGCTTTCTATCAGCGTCCTGGGGGCCCTTGCAACAAGCCGCCACCCGCCGCCGCATCTCCCGACAATCGCACACACATTTGCCTCCTCGTTCACACTCGGGTGCTTTATTAGAAGCATCGTTTGCGCGTGCTTGCTATCTCGATTTAATCCGCACTAAAAACAAAAAGACACTTCACAGTCAATGAGAAGAAGCACAAGTGGCCTTTAATGGCAGAATCTGCCAAAAAAAAAAAAAAGAAGCAGTGATCTTTAATGAGCTGTTCCGAGTGCCTTAATTGTTTCTTCCAGGCACCCTACGAATTAAGAAAAACATCAAGAAGAGTACTAGTGTAAATAATAATAACTCGTGTTTTGTGTGCTAGCTTGATAGTCAAATTGACGCTTAAGGGTACATCCCTTCTGTGTTCTTCTTACATCCTTACAGTGGATATAAAAAGTCGTGTTGAAAAGGCAGGTTTTTGTGATGTAAAAAATTGGAACCAACATAGAGCATTCCCAAGACTTTTTTCACCATTAATGTGACCTATAATTTGTCAAACTCAATTGAAAAAAAAAACTGTTTCGAGATGACGTAGTTGTGTGTACACCCTCTCATAATGCGGCTGTGTTTGGAATCGGCCAATCGCATTCAAACTATGTTAAATTGGAATCATCACACACCTGCCACCATTTAAAGTGCCTCCAATTGACCTTCAATTAAGTTTGGCTGTTCTAGTGGACTTTTCCAGACATTTTTTTTTTTTTTTGCTTTCTAGCAGATGCCTGAAGTTTCTGTGCTTTTAACACACTGACTGATATTAGTTCCGGCCGAATCAAAACAGCCCCCCAAGCATGACACTGCCATCACCACCTTAACGCATTTTCTGACATGCGTTGTGGAGATTTGAAACCGGATTTGAACTCTGGCAATAATTCCAAAAGGTATTTTTGCTGTAAACTACACTGCTCATCACTAAAAGAACACCACACGTACAGTGAATCATGTTAGTGGCAGCATCGTGCCCGGGGTTGTTTTTTTTTTTTTTTCTCCCCATCTTGAACTGGGGCCTTAAACAAGGTGGAAGGAATAATAAACATTTGGAAATAGCAGTCGGCGTTAGCTCAAATCCGCCAGGCTCCTGTTAGAAAGAATACAAAATGTCAGGGAAAATCCTACTAGAACAGCTGAACTTTATTTGAGGTTAATCCGTGACACTTTAAATGGTTGCAGGAGTCTGCGGACTTCATTTAACGTGAGTGTGAATGATTTCTCTTCATCTCTTTTTTTTTTATAATACAAAAAGCTTGCATTTCAACGGGGTGTGTATACTTTCTCTATCCACTGCACCAACTTTCTACATCCCCCCCCCCAACATCCTTGCTACACCCTTCATACACCCTCCTTACATCTGTCCTATGTCCTTCCTGTGTCCTTCTTACGTCCCCCCCCCCCCGACATCCTTAATACATATTTTTGACATTTCCCCCATCAACTCCTTTCAGCATCCTTCCTTAATCTGTGTAGCAACCTTCCTATGGAATCAACAATTTTTTCTTTTCTCCATTCTTCTTGTACCCCGCCCCCCCCTCCCTTGCTCATGTCCTTTCAAGAAGAAAAACGAAACAAAACAAGACGGACCGTTTCAATAAAGCAAATGAGCTGTGTGTAATAGCAGCTTTAAATAAGTTGTGTATAAAGCTATGGAATGTCGTTTTTTAAATATTAAGGCATGTTAGGGATGAATTCACATTCGCACGCACGCACACAGCAATAAAAATGGACAGTTGCCACAGTGGAACCGGTGATCAATATTAATCACAGCCGTAATTATTCACTGGGGCTTAGGTAGCCATTGATTTTTAAGGCAGTTGTTTGCATTACTCTCATATCTCATCTTATTCATCTTTAATGTTTTTTTTTTCTTTTTTTTTTTTTTTACTCCTCCGAGTAAAAGTATAAAATGCACGAATGTCATCGCAAGGTCTCATCAATGCCACACGCTTTGATGTGTTGTGTTTTCACCCTCTCCCGCTTCAATTTCCGCACTGAAAAAAAAAAGATTTTTTTATTCCAGAAAAGCGTGTCGAATATTGTTGGTTTGCGTTGCAAAACAATAGGCACAATAATGGCGGACGGACAGCGCCGCGCCGTTTGTTTTGCCCGCGACTTGCATGTATTCATTGATGTGTAATTAGTCCCACAAACACTCGATTGGTTCGTAAGTACTCATGAAAGCCAGTGAGCTGACAAATGGGATTTTCCCGGCGCGGCGGCATCTCGCATCTCACCTAACTTATTTCCGCAGATAATCCCGCCTAAACATCCTGGCCGCTTGAACGGGGAGGCCCCAGGTATCGGGAAGGGGCGCTTGCACAAGCGTGTTAATGCGACTGCATGCTGAATGCGCAACACTGTCGTGTGTTTGGCCAATTTGATGTTGTTTTGGACCAAACTCACACACGGGATGCTTTGTTTGACACGGTGGTGGCCCGGCACGGCTTTCTCTACCATTTGAAGCACTGACCTACTACTATTTCAAATCTAAATTATTAGTTGTCCCATGCCAAATTGTATTAGTTGATTACCAACAGGCTATTCTCTTGTTTTTATAATATTACTCTTGGCTGCACTGCTTCCAGTGCGTGCGCGTGGATGCTGTGACTTTTTGGCCAATTAGATTTCAGCCTCTATGTGTTGCCATGTCGATCTAATCTGCCATGAATGGCACAGTTTCTTGAACCAATCAGGTTTCAAATTCTCCCCAAAGGGGCAGCTAGCTTCCCCACAGTAGCGTTAGCATTTCCCCGTCCTCTGATTGGTTGGTTGGTCAGAGTATGCCAAGATCAACAAGTAAAACAAAAATAAAAAACAAAAAAACATCTGCAGCAATCCGCATACCTAAAGATTCTCTACTTGCTACAGTAGCTGCTGTTACAGCATATTCCAATTTCTGTACAGCGTTGGTGGTGTCAATCAAGTCAGGTAAGTCTCGAGACTTCACTGATAATTGGATGAAAGTTGTTATACTTGATGTCCAATCACATCAACGAGTGGATGAATACATTGCGCAAGCACACCTCGCAGTTGTCCAAATAAGAGAAAAAGTGTGCTTGCATTTACATTCATCAATGTCGGGGTGCTGCCATTTTGTTGTGTACTGCCCCCTGCTGTCAACTGAAATGGACGTCCAAGTGCTTTGTGAACGTCACGTGACCAAACCCTGAAAACAGGCGACGATTGCAACGTGAGCCCGAGGGCACTCGGATGCCAATTTCAGTCGACAGCAGAGGGTGGTGTAATACCAAAATGGCAACGCGAACGCAACATTAGACTTGGGGGGGGGGGGGCACATAGAACATAATAATACAAAAAAATTTGGGGAAAAATGTTTGCCTTGAATTCCCAGATTAGAGGTAAAATGGTGAATCACGATATACTAAAGCAGTGGTTCGCTGCCGGTCAATTTGTGAATAGTGACCCACCAATACACGGGGGGATTACTGTACACATGCAAGACTCCCGCTGCGGCCTTGGCTTTGCTTCCGGCGTGTTCATTCATCACCAGCACCGCCGAGGTGGGTCACATGATGAAGTGGTGGATTCGGGGGGGCGGGGTGAGGGGTGGGGGGGTCAGCGGGGGATAAAGGCGGTCCAACTCCATCCGACCCGGATTTGTCGCCGCTTGCCTGTTGACTTCACGCTCCGCTGGGAACGCATCCTACTGGCGTGCTTTGAATCCGACACCCACCCACTTTTCCCCCCCCCCCGTGGCTGACAGACAGACAGACGGACGGACGCTATCGGCGGCGAGCATCTCCAGCTCAGGGCCTCTATCGCCCGGGCGCGAGGGCCCCCGCAAATTTGGCCTCGCCGCTGATAAGGTGCAATATCAGTGACAGCACATATTTTATGTATGAAAGGTAGCAGCGCGGTGGAGCGGCGGGTTTGTTGAAATGGACGATGCCTATCGCGCACTTTAGGCCATTTGTCTCCATTTACATCACGCCGTTTATTTGCCCGGTCATTGGCTTTTAAAGAAGCTCCTGTCCTATGAAATCATTTTAATTATGCTGTGTGTGTCCATCCGGCAAAACATTATTTGGCGGGGATTTCATCCATCACTTTTTCTTTCCTCGGCTTCAAAGAGGGGAAAAAAAAAAAAAAAAAAAGACAATATTCAAAGTAGCAATAAAAATAAACTACACATCAGCACGAACCACGTCAGAATAAGAAAATAATTGGAATTACACTAATAAGAATCATGAGCAGGAAAGAGTAAGAAAAATAAGTGAGGATGCAAAAAAAAAGGAAATATAATAAGAAAGCAAAATACATGTGCGGATGAATCAGGGTAAGAAAGAATATGAACAAGTTAATGACTTAATAACACTGGTCAAACAGCTCATTTTAATCAGGGAGGGCTTTGTGTGACCCAAAATGTATTTTTGACGCTGCTTTCAAAGCTGTCTATACTTTTTTTTCCTCGCACATCAGTTTTTGGAGATATTTTACTTTTGAACTTTGACATACAAAAGCTTGCGCAATCCGGATTTTACCATGTGTTGTCATTTATAGCTACGACGTTTCAGAAAAAAAAAAATCCACCTGTTGCTCAACCTAACTCTTAATTAATAAATATGACTAAATTATTGTAATATTATAATTACAAAAAACGGACGTGATATGCTCCAGAAAAAAATGAGGGCAGATTCAGAATCAGTGCAAAAAAAAAAAAATCTAGAAAAATTGACTTGCATCTCTGATTAAAAAAATTGAGTTAAAATGTGTTGAACAGTGTAATGATAAGAATAAGAGCAAGAAAAATCACACAAAGAATCAAAAGCGTCAGCGTCAGAGAACAAGCGAAAGACTCAAATCAACAACAACAACAACAACAACATAGGAGTAGCATTAAAAGCAAGAAAAATAATGGGAGTAACGTTAGAGTGACAACAGCAAAGAAAAGAATAATGAGCATCAGGCAGTGCAAGAATGAGAGCAAAACTGATTAATAGTGCAAATAAGAAGAAAGAGAGGAGGAGTAAGGTTAGAAAGAGCAAGAAAGAGGGGAGGAGAGGACGGAAAGAAGAACATGAGTAGAAATCACGTGCTTTATGCCATTATGTCATCCAAATAGGTCATTTTAATTATGCTGTGTGTGTGCGCGTGCGTGTGTGTGTGTGTGTGGGGGTGTGTGCGCGTGTGTGTGCGCGTGCGTGCGTGTTTGTCCATCCAATACAGATTATTTCCCGGGGATTTCTCCCGTCACATTTCCTTCGCCGCCCGACTGTTGTTGGCATCAGATAGCGGCTGATTTCCATTTTCGCGCCGCGCCGGTTATGCTTGTCAGCTCGCGGGCCGCCATTTTTTTTATTTATTTGTGTGTGTGCGTGTGTGTGTGTGTTATGATGGAAATAAGATCTTAAATATGCCACCCGTCTGGCTGACATAATAGTTTGCTTTGTATGTATGTGTGTGTGTGTGTGTGTGTGTGTGTGTGTGTGTATTTATTATGTCTTCTCAGTACACAGACAGAAGTTTGAATAAAATGTGTTTATAAAGAGCAAAAATGTCATTATGAATATTTTAACTATCCCATAAAACATGTGCAGGAGGGGTATTGGAAGTGTGTGTGTGTGTGTGGGGGGGGTGGATGCTGTTCATTAGCATAACAAGCTGGCGTGTTTTTGCAGATACATTTGTTCAGGATAGACAAGGGGCTACGAGTCGGGTGCGGAGGGAGGGCGCGCAGCCGGGGGGGGGTGCAGGCGAGGGTTTTGCTTGATTTCAATAACAAGAGGCCGACACGCGGACTATCTGCTGCGTTGTTGAATGAAACACTTGGCCTCCGATGGAGCGATAAGACGCCGCAGATGCTGGGAGGGGGGGTGGGGGGGGGAGAAAACGCTGGGAGGGGGCGCAGCGAGGATACGCAACGTGGATGCGCAACGTGGATACGCTGCCAAACCATCAGTCGCGCACAATGACTGGAACTTTTTTTTTTTTTTTTTTTAACTTGAACTATGAATTCTCTTGTAATGTTCGTCCTTGTATGTACACGCTGACAAATGATGCCAGCATTCTGGGTGGTGGTGGTGGTGGAGGGATGGGGCATGAATGACTCTTAGAAGTGAATCAAAGCATATGCATATCATTGAAATCTCCATATCCGAGCATAATATTAGGAAAAAAGAAATAAGCGTAAGAGGGCTTTGAGGTAAGTTTTTGTGTCAGTGTTACAAGTTACGTGTCAAGAGTAGAATCAGAACGATAACGCGAATGGGAGTCAGCATAAGAAAGAGTAAAAAATAGAGTATTACGAGTAAGAATACATGCAAGAAAGAAGGTAAGTAATAAAGGGTAAAAACAGGAAACCATACAAATAGTCAAAATAAAAAAAACATGACACTAAGTAGCAAAGAATCAAAGAAACTGAAATAAGTATAATATTAAGAAAAAATGCAACTCATGAAAGGTACGAATACGAGAGAGCGGAGTTTAAATACAAAACAAGCCCAAGAGTAAGATTTAGGATACGAGCAGTAATAAGAGAAGTGCGAGGGTAACAGTAAGAAAGAGTAAAAGGAAGAAGAGTAATAAGCGGGGAGGATAAGAAATATGAAAGACTAACAATAAATTTAAGCACGACACGAGTAAAACTGTAAGTAAAAAAGAAACAATACAATCGAGGGGAAGGATACGAGAAAGAATAACAACGTGCGAGACTGAAAATTAAGAAAGCCAAAGTAAGAAAAACAAGAATAAGAATAAGAGAAAGAACATATTAGTTGTAAGCAAGAACAAGAGTAACAACAGTCAGGATAAGAAAAAGAATTAGCATAAATGTGACAGGAAGAATTACAGTAATACAGAAATAAGAGTAAAAAAAAATTATGAACAAGGGGGGGAAGTAAGATTAAACAAGAATAGGAATGAGAGTAAGACAGAACAATACTGTGATTGAGGATAAAAATAGAACTAAGGGTGAGAAAGATTAAGAGAAAGAATAAGAGTAAATCCGTCCTACAGAATTCCCCTCTGTGATTAATTAGAATTAATACATATCATTTTAATGGATGGCTCAGAGTATTATCGTGCAGTATGATGGGGCACTCTCAATCGTAGGAGAGGATACAAGAAAAAAAAAAAAAAAAAAACATTCTTCGAATTTGAAGGCTTTTTGTCAGTCAGTATACACAAAAAAACAAACACAAACATGATGTTCCCTTCAATGACTTTGGTGTTCATTGTGGGGACACTGATCCATCCCTGGGGAACACCATGTCAAGTGAGTTGGTGCGTTTGCATGTCCCAGGTACTGTAATCCTTAGAGTAGGTGCACGTCTGGGGTGTGTGTGTGTGTGTGTGGGTGTGTGCGGGCTTCTTCCTGAGATTTGGCTGGAGATGTCCTAAATCTCAGCTTGATTTGCGATGTTAAGCGAGGCTTAGCTTAGCTTGGCGGCGTCCGGGCCCGATGGATGCAGGAGGAGAGAGCCTGTTGAGAGTTAGCTGCGTACTTGTAAATATGTGCTAACACTTTGCCGGGTAATCCTCCCGCACAAAGACTCGCCGGAGATTACGCCGCGCTCGCCTGACAGCGGGAGAATCCTCCGGCACAATCAAATTCCTACGGCTGCCGAGATTTGGAGAGGGCGCCGCACGCACGCTCGGTAGCGCGGCGCAGTACCGAACCGCCGGGGCCCCGCCGCTCGCCAGGCTAGCAAATACGCCGTGAAGCGTGTTATGTGTTAAGCTATGTGTCCGCATTATTTAAAAAGCATTTCTTACACCCTCTGAGGTCAAGAGCAAAACATGTCGGTCTCCCGGAGAAAACATCATACGCAGGCTGGTGTGAGCAATGTAATGCAATGCTATGCGACGGGTGGCGCTAAAACGCCTCAAAAAGCCAGTCAGAAGTCTTTGTCTATATGTGTGAGTCCACTCCCAGGCTGTAGGTGGCAATAATGTGCATTACAAATGGTGAAATAGCTGAAGCTAAACCAATAGCGGAGGAAAAAACAAGAACTATAAAAAGAATCCGAATAAGGAAAAACATAACTTGAAGTAGACACTAAAGTACCAAAACAAGAAGAAAAAGAACCAGAACAATTAAAAGAAGAATCAGAACAAAACATAAAGTAGACCTAGAAGAAAAAGTTTCAGAATAACCACAAGAAAAATCTGCAAACAAGTTGAACTAGTAGAAGTAAAACAAGACAAAAGAAATAGAGCAATTAGTAGAAGAACCAAAAGAGGTAGAACCAGAACAAGATCTAAAAGAACAAACAGATTAACTGGTAGAAGACTGACTAGAACACAAATGACCACAACCACAACAGGAATTGGAAGAAGAACTGGAACAAGACTAACTAGAACACGACCAGAAAAGTAGACTAGAAGAACCAAATGAAGAACAAGAAGGACTAGAACCAAAAGAAAATAATTACAAGAGTCATAAGAAGAATTCTAAGAAGAACCAAGTGAACCAGAAGACATACAGTCGTGACAAGAATCAGAACAAGTTCCAGAAGAACCTGAAGCAGAAAAAGACCAAACAGATCAAGGCCAGAGGAAGTAGAACTCGATTTGGAAGATATAGAACCAATAGAAGGACCGGAATAGAACCAATAGAAGAACCGTAATAAGAACCAGATCAAGGGACATACAAAGAACTGAGCAAAGAACCAGCTAACCCAAAACAAGTACAAGCAGAACTTGAACCAGGGGAACTAGAACAAGACTATAACCAAAGCAGATTCTAGAACAACCAAAATAATGATAATTAAAAAAAAAT